>NW_028317971.1:4449285-5058214 GCF_062004578.1 Staurois parvus | reverse complement strand
ATTAGTGATTCAATTACACAGAATCAGCAGCATGCATGTCATGACTGTTGGGTCTGTTGGATTTCTAGTACTCTACTACACCTGCTAGTAAATTATTTGCCATGTAGAAATATCATTTCTACCAAAAACAGTGATTGATCAGGTTACTGATGTCTGACTGCTATTATTTTGAACACAACTGTATATATATATACATATATATACATATATATATATATATGTGTGTGTGTATTGAAAAGTTCTTAGCCTCATTGTCCGTTGTGCTTGGCTTCATGGTGAGACGTGCATTATTAATGCCGCTGCTGATCAACAATGTTTGTGTTTCCAGACATCATCTGACTTGCTAGGCATTAAATCTGACATGACATTAAATCTGTTCATGAAGTTTGCAGGATTACCTTGAAAATGGAGTAGCAAGCATGTAAGATGATATCTGGAATGTTGATCAGTATCCATTTTTCGAAAAATGGTACCTAAGCAATGTTTTAAGAATATCTGTAAGGTGATCTTACACTGGACCCCCTCAACCCCCCGGTCCCGCTGTACAAGTGTCCTGCTGTCAGGCATCAGGATGCCGCTTCACGAGTCCAGGGATTTGAAATCCCCTTGGCTTAATCTCCTATCTGTACCTTTCAGAATGTAGGGACAAGATGCCTTGTAATTGGCCAGCACCATCACATTGACAGTTCTGACCCATCAGCATCCATATAGTCTTTCCTGTCAGTGCTATGAAAAGAGAAAGGCACCTTACAGATTTTCAATCCACCCTCATTGTATGTATGTGTATATATATATATATACACATTTTTCATTAATTTATTATTTCCTCAATATTAGAGTTGCAGCAAACAATAACTGTATATAAGTGAGGCATGCCACAATCTGACTTTTTGGCACCTGATCAGGAACTACTTTGATTTGTTCCTGATATTGCTAGTGGGGACCAGAGCCTCGTTTGACAGCTAGTAACTGCACATGTTGTTGTATGTCCGGTTTTCCTATATTAGGTTAACTGCAAGTGCTTTCCTCAAGGCTCCAGGCTCACATCACTGAACTTCACCTCTCATTGTGAAAAACAGGATAATTGTATTTTAAGTGCTACATACAGTATTTATTAACACAGCTATTAAAGTGCTTCATATTTATTAAAACAGTTAACTTCTGCATACTCAACTCTATCTGGCAGAAGCAATAACTTGCTATGAGCCTTACCATACTTATAAAAAAGGGTACGGTTATGTTGCATAAATCCCACTCCCTGTAAGCAAACAAAATCATTTCTACATAACTGCCCCTATGTGTGTCCTTTTTTTAAAAACGTTGTGCTTTTATTTCAGGCATGCTTACAGTAGGTTTCTGTCATTGAAATACAGTAAATCCTTTACTGATAAAGTATGGGTTCAAGTCAGTGGTTCAGAAAGTATTGACACCAGAGATAGTTAAGCTGATGGCATTTTAGGAGAGAGGTCAGTTCATAAATTACAGCCCTTTACTTTTCTCTGTATATATTTTTCTTTACTAATATGAATGATTGTAGCATCATAAGTGTGTTACTATCTAGAAATGATTACTCCACTCTAACTGCCTATATGGTTAAACCATCCTCTGCAGAGCAGAGCTGCTTCCTTAAGCTCTTGGATAGAATGAGTGAATATCCATGAAATTTCAGCAACAACAGATGATTTTGGTTCAATGCAGTGAAGAGACAATGGAAAATAAGCTTTTAATAGCTCCAGAAATTTATGAAAGCAGCTCTCAACTATCTTGGATTTGTTCTCATTTGTACAGCAGAGGCAAAGAATAAGCATCAGCTCTCCATAGTACTGAAACTGCTTACACAACATTTATGTGCTACAAGGGCTGTCACTTTTTTTGCATATACTTGTCTAATTAACTAATTATTTTTAAAGAATTGCATGCCTTCCTCACAGAACAAACACCAGGTATGTTGGGTGGTATCCCCACAACAAGGGAGTGGCTAGTGTGTAGCCTGCCTTTTATGCAAATACCAAACCACATGCCCTTCAGCAACAGGAAATGCTTTCAGAGTTCCCCCAAAGAACAGGAGATCCCCTCCAAAAGCCCCAGTCCCATTGCTAATAGACATTGGACTCATGCACCCCCAATACCCAGGGTGGAAGCAGGCAAGGTTGGTACCATATACCTGCCCCTTATGGGTTGTCCCCTTCACCTCCCAAAATTAAGCAATCAGAGGAGTAAGAGAAGGGACCAAAAACCTGATGGTCACTCTGACTGAGCTTCAGAGATCCTGGTTGGAGATTGGACAAAGTTCCAGAAGGACAACCATCACTGCAGCCCTCTACTGATCTGGTCTTTATAGCAGAGTAGCTAGATGGAAGCCTCTCCTCAGTGCAAAACACATGAAAGTCAGCACATAGGAGAATCTTGGGTGAACCTCTGGCAAATCACTAAGGTGTAATGGTAAACAAAGTGCCTATATATTTAGTCAAAGACCAGGAAAAAGTTATGTAAGGTTCCCCATATGGTGTTTTTATTTTACAACCTCAATCTTTAATGTTATCTCTATGCAAAGCTTAATATATGGCTTTGGAATTTGAAAATACCACGCTAAAATCTACAATAATACACTTCTCCAAATAATCAACAAAATGTAGTGAAAAACCAAATTAAAGTGGATAATCTGCTATACTTAAAACCCACACAAAAATAAAACATGAAGCTAATAAAATCCCTCATGTACTGTAGGTGTCCATTTATGACACAGAGAATAGCTGCGATTCAGAGGATCGCAGCTATTCTCTGGTCATTCACAGTTTATGACACTCAGGAGATCAGCAGAGAACATGTTCAGCCCTTCACTGGAGATCTGTGTTCTCCCTCCAGATTCTCTAGACCAGAGCTGGAGAATCGGAGGAACCGCAAACTAAGCAGCGATAATTTACCTCTGCTTAGTAAACTGATCTGTTACTGCAATCTCATGAGATTATAGTAAAATCAGCCATTTTCCAGCATTTGTAGACCATTCTCCAGCGTTTGTAGACCGTTCTCCCTTTGTTCGGAGAACTGCTTCATAAAGGGCATTCACAGGAGAACTGTGTTCTCCGGGAATGCCGGAGAACGGAGCAGCGATCATTTACCGCTGGTTCATAAACGGACACCAATGTAAAGCACTATGATTAGCACATCTAACATTGTGCAGAAGACGTAATTAACTACTGTTATAAGAAAAACAAAACAAATACTACAGTATATCTTAATCCAATAGGTTAATGTATCCACTTGTTATATACTGAAACTGCTCAGATATTAAAAAATAAAGCAAACCAAAAACAAATACTGCTGTGTATCTTAATCCAATAGGTTAAAGTAATTGCAAAGCTTAATTTTTTTTAAATTAAAATAATAAACATGATATACTTACCTGCTCTGTGCAATGTTTTGCACAGATCAGCCCTGATCCTTCTCTTTTTGAATCCCCCGCCAGAGCTCCTGGCTTCAGTTTCTTAAATAATCATTCTTCAAAATAGCCATACATGCAAAGGATCAATTAACCCTGTGAATCATCAAAAAGACCACCACTGATCATCTGTGATCCCCTTCACCAAACAATCAGACTGCACTCACCAATACAACATACCCATCTTTCTCAAGATAAGCAAAACAAGTTAAAGCAATATTAAATCTAAAACCAAATATGTGCGAACCATGTGCTGAACTTATCGATAAGATGTTCAATTGGTGAAATAGAAAGAACACCAAAATGCCATTCATATGACACAATAACATGTCAAAACATTAGCCCAGAAAATGTTTTCTTCTAACACCTGTAGAATGTATGCAATGTATCCCCTTCCAGTCCATGTATTTTTCAGTTTTTAGTACTGTCACATTTTGAATGACAATTGCTCAGGTATGCAACGTGGTTCCCTAAATGAATATTATATCATTTTTTTCAGATAGATAGAGCTTTGTTTTGTTGGTATTTAATTGACACTGTTTTTTTTTTTTTTTTTAAATTTGCGATATAAAGGAAAACATTTTTTTTTCTTCCTAGTTTCTGTTATAAGATACATAAAGTGCAAAAAAAAATCTTTCTGCATACACTTGGGCCAAAATATATTCTGCTATATTTATTTTGGGGAAAAAAGCAAATATCTTATTTAAACACACACACCCAAATTACCTCTTTTTGCAAAGTAGACAGTCCAAGGTATTTAGTAAGAGGCATAGTGAGTTTTTTAAGCTTTTGGAAAATGAAGAAATTAAATAAAATGTATTTTTTCACAAGGTTGTCATTTTAACAAGTTATTTCTCACTTGTTGCAAAAAAGAAACGTCCATCCAGTTAAACATGCTTACAATTACACCCCAAAAAATATTCTGGTACTCCTCCCAAGTATGAGGATACCAAGGAGAACCCTTGGATTTCAAGAAGTTTAAATTACGTGTTTAATTTCCTGACCACCTATCAATTTTATTGGAGGCCCTGAAGCACCAGGAAAGTGGAAACACCCACAAAATTACCATAGTTTGGACTGGCACCGCAAAGTATTTTTAAGAGACATGGTGAGTCTTTTGAAGACTTAATTTTTTGCCACATGTTTTTGAAAAATGCAGAAACAAAATAATAAATTATATTTTTACACAAAGCTATCAATTTAATATGATATATTTCACACACATCATGGGCATTATGACCAAATCTAGGGGTGGATCTGGGATGGGCTGTACCCCCCCAGATTTCTGTTGTGCCCCCCCCCCATGTTTGTGCTGGGAAGGGTAATTGGGAGGGATAAGTTAGGAGGAAGGATTGGGAAGGAATTGTGTTATGAAAGGGAAATTAGGGGTTGGGAGGATTAGTGCTAGGAGCTGGTGTGGTAGTAATCAGAGACACCATGACTGATTCAGAGATGATCAGGGACAGTGTAACTGGTGTGTTGGTGATCAGAAACACTGTGACTGGTGTAGCAGTGACCAGAGACACTGTGACTGGTGTGTTGGTGATCAGAAACACTGTGACTGGTGTAGCAGTGATCAGAGACACTGTGACTGGTGTGGTGGTGATCAGGAATACTGTGACTGATGCAGCGGTCTTTAGAAACACTGTGACTAGTGTGGCGATAATTAGAAACATTGTGCGTGGTGCAGTAGTTGTCTAGTGACATCATACTGCTGTCCACAGTAGTACAATATCACCATACTGATACTGCATTCACTCTGGTGATAGTATGTAAAAACAAAATCATTCAGCAGTCCCAGGCTCCCCAGAGGAATTACCGAGCCTAGGAACCACCTCAGGTGCCGCCTGTGTGGCCAGTGGGGGGAGCCGCACTTTGTTAGCCCCATAAAACTTATCAGCCGGCTCTAGATCACTTTTATCAGAAAGCCCTTCATGGTTCTTAAAGCAGCTGTAAGCTTGATTTATCCATTTGTTTACCATGCCATTTATAAAAGTACCTTGATGGACAAATGGTTAATGTATAAGTGTAAATTTTGCAGGTAAATATTACATTGCAAAAAAAGCATGCTATTCTCCTTGAAAATATTTTACTCTACCTTTGTCCTCAAAGGACCAGCGCTATTATTGTTCACTGGTACCATCTAGGGTCAGCATCTACTTCTTGGACAAAGATAATGGTCCAGAAATAAAAGAGTTATGTAAATGGCACTGCCTGTGTAGTAGTCTTTATGTTCTTGTACAAAATGAAAATCAGAGGTGAAACTTGGAAATATTTCAGCATGCAGAATGATGACATTGTTCTAAAAATATGTTCCTTTCAGGCCTGGGCATTGCCACTTATTAGAAATCGAGGACTGTATTTTAATGAATAAGGTACAAATTATGCATGAACATTGGGTTTGGATCAAAAATGAGTTCCACCAAAAACAGGTAATTTGTGGTTCTGAAAATGTATGAACTAAAGTGTCCATTCACCCCTATAGCAACCAGTTACCAACAATATACTTCATAGCCTCTGAACTGTTGTTAATTGGTTTAAAAGTGACAGTCACATGGGTTTTCATATGTGCTGGCCCCTTCCTCTAAAGTCAGGGTTCCAGCAGTCTTTATTCAGTGTGTGGTGGAACAGACATGGGGTTGTTAGGGAAAGATAACAGGGAAATTTGCTAGGAAAAATGGAGAGACTGCAGGAAAAGTTAGGTGAAGATGTCTATAATTACAGTAAGTTATAAACACACATTGGGAGATTCAATAATGCATTATCACCACATTTCTGGTGGTATGGCCCTTTAAAATGGTTGACAGGGGTTCAGTAAGTGTTTACCACATCCCATCTAGACAATGCACATAAAGGATGGGAGCTTGCCTGTTCTGACTAGATGTACTCGTACATTTCTCAGAACGAGTGCCTGTGCACGGCCCTGAGGGCGCACAACAGCACGATTCTGTGATGTTCCCTCAGACACAGCACATCACAGATCAGGATACGGGCTCTCTGATTGGCATTCCTGATCATGTGATGGCTGTTTCCAATCACAGCCAGCATGAAATGTAAACAGAGACATGTGTCTCTGTAGCAGTTCTCCCCGCTGAGCTCAGTCAGAGCTAAGTGTGGATGGGGAGGAAGAGGGGGGATGCTGCATCCTGTGACAGCTGATCTCTGTGCAGCTGATGATTTTATTGTTCAGCTACACAGAGATCACACAGACAACATCCATCTCACACAGTACACAAACACCATCTGTCCCTGTCCACAGTGCACGTCAACATCTGTCACAGTGTACCAATGCAGAAACATCTGTTAGTGTACCAGTGCACAAAACATCTGTCACATTGTGCCAGTGCTCAAAAACATCTGTCACAGTGTACCAGTGTCCCATTAACATTTGCAATAGTGTCCCTTTGCAGCATCAGCAGCTGTCAGTGTCCCATTGCAACATCAACATCTGTTGGTGTCCCTAGTGGACTGTCAACATCTTTCACAGTGTACCAATGCAGAAACATATGTTAGTGTACCAGTGCACAAAACATCTGTCACATTGTGCCAGTGCTCAAAAACATCTGTCACAGTGTACCAGTGTCCCATTAACATTTGCAATAGTGTCCCTTTGCAGCATCAGCAGCTGTCAGTGTCCCATTGCAACATCAACATCTGTTGGTGTCCCTAGTGGACTGTCAACATCTGTCACAGTGTTCAAGTGCACAAAAACATCTGTTAGTGTACCAGTGTCCTACCAACATCTGTCGCAGTGTACCAGTGGTGGTGTGATCAGATGCTTTAAGGGCAGAGGAGACATCTGGGGTCTAATGCCTCTTGCTAAATACCCTGGAATGTTTACTTTCCAAAAAGAGGTCATTTAGGAGGTATTTGTACTGACCTGGCACATTAGGGCCTCAGGAAATGAGATAAGGCAGTCAGTACATCAGGACTGATCAATTTTCAATGATAGGTACCATTGCTTGTAGATTCTATAATTTTCACACAGACCAAATAATATGCACTTATTTGGGTTATTTTTTTTTTACCAAAGAAATGTAGCAGTATACATTTTGGTTAGAATTTATGAAGAAAAATTTGCTAAGTTTTTTAACAGAAACTAAGAAACCCTCGTTTTTTCCCATAATGTTCATTTCTTTTTGTTTATAGCGCAAAAAATAAAAAACCCAGTAGTGATTAAATACTACCAAAAGAAAGCACTATTTGTGTGAAAGAATGAAAAAAACATATCATATCGGTACAGTTATGCATGACTGAGTTATTGTCATTCAAACTGTGAGAGCGTTGAAAGCTGCAAATTGGCCTGGGCAGGATGGGGGTAAAAATGCCCAATATTGAGGTGTTTAAAGACTGTACACTTTTTCAGTACAATATTTTGGGAGCTGGCTGGTATGAGCCCTGTTGACCAAGCAACCTAGTCAAAGTGTGTTTTATATGGAAAGATTTTTAGTGAAATAAATAGACTCTTATGTTGATTTCTTAATATAATATGCCTGATATGGGTCCTGTTAAAAATAGGGCCTAATCAAAGTGAATAATTACTGAGCATGTAGACTTGCATATACACAGTAGGATCACTCCAGCCAATGGTCAGGCATACATAGCCCAAAGTTAATGAATGTGATTGGTAAAACAGTGTGCACCTAAAAAAACATGCACCCTCACCCCAGGTTATTAAAAAGCAGCTTTTCAGTCTCAAAATCACCCTGCTATGGTGAAAATTTTTTTTGACATGACATGTGTAACAGGCCAGAGTAGTGTCTGAAGCACATGCTGAGCCAACTTCAGACAGTGGTGCAACCTGGACAACCTAAAGTTTATGAATTTGATAGCATTTTATTTACAGTCTTTCCATCTCTGCCTGATGTTTTTGCTTGACCACATCATTATAAAAATTTAAAACAATAAACAAAAGCTAGCTTTGAAATATTGTTACAAAGAAATAACATAAAAACATTATGTTAGTGGGTGGTAAAATAGTGGGTCTGGACCAGTGTTTAGCTCTCAATACGATCAACGTTCATATTTCTTCCTTTTTTATCTTTGTTTCAGAGACCATTGGTATCTCACTTTATAAGAGACCCTCATTTTGTTCTGTTTGTGCTTCAGAAATAACCTTTAACAGTCAGGGCATTCCAATCTCTACTTTCTACTACAAGAAAGGATTTCTGGAAGTCATCATTTCTGCAGGACAAGTGTCTGGGCTGGCAGTCTTATTTTGTAAGGAACCCTCTTTTTAAATGTTGCATAAGGACAAGGTGATGTTTAGGCCTAGGGCCTTCTTTTTTAAACTTAACTCCCAGATTACATTGCCAACCCTGCCCCCTGCCCCTGGGATGGCCTTACAAGTGTGTTAAGATAAAAAACAAACCAAAATGATCTTTTATGAGAACAGCCAGTCTATGCCGTTTGGTTTCCTTCTGTAGCTATGCCTTCAGTGCAGTGGAGACAGACAAAACATTTACTATATGTAATGGCAACTAATGAAAATGTGAGGGACAAAAGAAGGTGGGGGGGGAGCTTTGGAGCACACCTCTGTTTGAACAAGTGTATGGTGACAAGACACACAAAGGGCAGCTTTGCCTGTTTCAGCAACAAGTGTGAAACCAAGAACATCTTGGTGGAGCACAGTCAGCCTTATTTCCATTAGGTGTTCCTCTTTGACCTATGCTTATAGGCTGGTGGATCCAGCCATCATCATGAGGTGTACCAAAGAAGTAATTTCCCCTTGGATTAAGGAGAGGTGAAACTTCCCCGTTGAAGCAGGCCCAAATTTCCTCCTCCTCATCGCCAGCACCCGAAACCTCATCCTCCACCTCACCAACGAGCTGTGGCGGTCTATTGACTAACCCTGGAGGGGGGGTCTGTGGTGTCTGCTTAGTGCCCTTGAGGAGGAAGAGATAAACGACTGCTCGAGTAGTCCATAAGAAATGGAAAATATGTACCCTTAAGGAGGAAAAGGATGCATTAGCTGGCCCAAGATACATGGCTGCTATGGACCCTTGAGTAGGAGCAGAAAAAGGGTTAGGAGGTATCCACTAGAAAAGAAGGGAATGCAGAGCAATGGAACTGTCCAAATGTGTTTTGTAAATATGTCAGTAGAATGCATATAACAGTCACACGCACAACATACATTCTAAGACAGCAGGTGGGATTATTGAGGCTGACTATGGCCATTTAGCTGCTATAAGGTTCATTTCTGTTGCTTGCTGCCATTTTCCTTGACAGCTATGTACTCTTGAGGAAAAAGAAGGACATGCCTTTTGCTATCGAATTCTCTCATTAAAGTAGTGCTCCCACCAAAATCTGTGGTGCAGATTTATGTGTTTCTTGAGCAGTTTTTACCCAAATTACTTAATTTTACCATTGCTGATACATTGCATGCAGATATTGCAGACCACAACAGTGCTATTGGACACAGAATAGACTTTTAGGAAAATGTACTGTGGTGCTGCAAAATAAGGAAGCTCACAAACTACATTATTAAACTGTTTTGCCACTGGCAAATTTATGGATTTGTTGAGGGCTTAAGCTTCATCTTTTAAAGAATACAGTGATTTCTTATAGGTTTTAGACCTGTTGTGGCTGCTATTCCCACTGGCCTGTTACCGCTGGTTAAAAAATCAGATACTGCATTCAAAACTATCTAAACCTTTTTTTGAGTGATAATGAATCATATTAGGGTTCTCCTGCTGCTATATTGTAACTACGCAACAATTTATATGTAAAAAAAATTACACATGCAAATTATGTAATGCCAGAACATTGTGTCACTAATGCTGTCTGTGAGTATCATACTGTTTCCTAACACCAAATACAACTTAAAGACATCCCCAAGCATGTAATAGAGAGGACTGGTGTTTGTCTGATGCCAACCTTAAAGTTGCAAAAGAGGAGGACCCTCTCCCTACTGAATGGTATTTTGTACAATTTGTATTTGCATCACAACATGTCTCCCAGGGTAATGCCCAGCTCCTCATTTCATTTGATTGATAATCTCTTGCCTATTAGCCTTGAAAACAACTAGAAATTATTTTCCTGATCCCCACTTCCTTCATAGACTTTATTGAAATTTAGATTTTATTAGCAATTTTTGACATTTACAGTATGGGTGGATTGACAAACAGGATGTGAACCAAGCCAAACCACATTTGCTTATCCATAGTACAGATTTTTTTAAATTATTATACTGTTACTCACTGTTGTGACATGTGAGAAGTGTATCAATGCAGACTGGTAAAGTTAATGGTAACCCCAAGGTTTTTATGTGCACTTGCACATACAAAAGTTCAACCTCTAACTACCCAGCTTGTCCAGTGCAGTGTGAGATAGGAATTTTACATTTGCACGTGAAGGGGTGAACTTAATGGTGGGGGGGGGGGCTTCTACAGCTTTCTTTATCTGCATACACTTCTGCCTGTATTCCTGTCTTTGCACATGGGAGCAACACTCTTTAGTAGCTGTACTAAAACTTCACATGCGCCATGACAGCTTTATTTTCTATGAAATAAGCCATGCTTTTACCAAGATGTGAAATATGATTGTTATTTTTTACAAAAGATCAAAGTGGCCTGGCAGAGGTGGACAACCAGTTCATTATCTGCAGTCTGCATGCCTAGGTGCTTGTACACCTGTGGCCATGGAGGTGATTGGAACATCTGAATCCAATGATTTGGAGGGGTGTCCCAATACTTTTGGCAATATAGTGTACTTACTGGTAACTAAAAACATTCTATTTAAATCCATGTTTATTATTTAATATTGTCTATTGGTTATATCAGATTGTTTGCAGTTTGCTGATGAGCATGTGGCTCTGGCACCTCATTTTGCAACACAGCTGTTTTGTCCATTGGTACAATTTTTTAAAAAGTTACCCACGATCAATCTCTTTAAGAGACAACACTCCACAGAAACTGCTCTCCTAAAACTCACAAACGACTTACTAACCACTAAAACCAATGGTCACTATTCCGTACTCTTACTCTTGGACCTCTCCGCTGCCTTTGACACAGTTAACCACCCTCTCCTCCTCAGAAAATTCTATTTACTTGGTCTCTGTGACTGTACTCTCTGTTTGTTCGAATCTTACATATCTCACTGCACCTTCAGTGTCACTTACAACTCTATTTCCACTTCTACTCCTCTTACCATCGGGGTCTCCCAAGGTTCTGTCCTTGGACCTCTCCTATTCTCGATCTGCACTTCTTCCTTGAGTCAGCTGATAGCTTCCCATGGTTTCAATACCATTTCTATTCTGATGACACTCAAATCTATCTCTCTACTCCTCAGTTCACCCTATCAGTTTCCTCACTCATCACCAATTTATTAACAGACATATCAGACTGGATGTCACACCACTTCCTAAAACTCAATCTATCCAAAACTGAGCTCATAATATTTACACCCCCACGTGCCTCTTCCCCTTATTTCCCGGTCAGGATCAATAGCACCACTATCAACCCATCCCCCCCAGGCCAGAGTGATAGGGGTAAGCCTGGATTCTGAACTATCCTTTCAGGCCCACATCCAATCCCTGTCCAAATCATGCCGCCTCAACTTCCACAACATCTCCAGAATATGCCCCTATTTAACCAATAATACCACAAAGCTCCTAATTCACTCCCTGGTTATCTCTCGCCTCAACTACTGCAACTCACTCCTCATTGGCTTACCTTTACATAGGCTATCTCCCCTCCTGTCCATCATGAATACTGCTGCCAGACTCATCCACCTTACCAACCATTCAGTGTCTGCTACCCCTCTCTGCCAATCCCTCCAGTGGCTTCTAATCGCCCAATGAATAAAATTTAAAATACTAACAACAACTTACAAAGCCATCCTTGACTCTGCCCCCAGCTACATCACCAACCTGGTCTCAAATATCAACCAAACCGCTCTCTTCAATCCTCCCAAGACCTCTTGCTCTCTAGTTCCTGTGTCACCTCCTCCCATGCTCACCTCCAGGACTTCTCCCAAGCTTCTCCCATCCTATGGAACTCCCTACCCCAATCTGTCCAGCTATCTCCTAATCTATCCACCTTTAGACGATCCCTTTTCTTTTTAACCACTTGCCAACCACGCTATATCCAAATGATGGCTACAGCGTGGTTGTCCAGTTCTGGGAGGGTATCATATGATGTCCTCCCAGAATGCGCCCTCCCGTGTACCCCCAGCACTGCGCACCCAGAGATCTCTGTGATTGCTGTGTCCTACGGACACAACTGATCACATCAGTGCTGCCCATCAGTGCTGTGTATCAGTGCAGTCTCATCAACGCACATCAGTGAAGGAGAGAAATTACCTGTTTGCAAAATTTTATCATAGAAGCGAAGAAAAACTTTTTTTTCAGATTTTTTTGCTCTTTTTTTGTTTATAGTGCAAAAAATAGTAAATACCACCAAAGAAAGCTCTATTTGTGTGAAAAAAATTTCATATGGCTACAATGTTGCATGACCGCACAATTGTCATTCAAAGGGTGAGAGCATCGGCCTGGGCACGAAGGGGGTGAAAGTGCCCAGCAGGCAGATGGTTAACCACTTGTCTACTGAGCACTTTTACCCCCTTCCTGCCCAGGCCAATTTTCAGTATTCAGTGCTGTGGCACTTTGAGTGACAATTGTGCGGTCATGCAACATTGTACCCATATGAAATGTTTATAATTTTTTCACATAAATAGAACTTTTTGGTGGTATATACTCACCACTGGGCATTTTATTTTTTCCCTATAAACAAAAAAAGAGTAACATTTTTGAAAAAAAATGTTTTTTTCTTTATTTCTATTATAACATTTTGCAAACAGGTAATTTTTCTTCTTCACTGCTGTGCGTTGATGAGGCAACACTGATGGGCAATGATAAGCAGCACTGATGGGCACTGATGGGCACTGATAGGTGGCACTGATGAGGTTGCACTGATGAGCTGGCACTGATATGCAACAATGATGGGCGCTGACTAGCAGCACTGACTAATGGCACTGACTGGCGGCACTGACTGGCGGCACTGCTGGGCACTGACAGGCAGCACTGCTGGGCACTGACTGGCGGCACTGCTGGGCACTGATTGGTGGCACTGCTGGGCAGCACTGATGGGCGGCACTGCAGGGCACTGATGGGTGGCACTGCTGGGCATAAGTGGGTGGCACTGCTGGGCACTGATGGGCACAGGGGAGTGACACTGATGGGAACAGGTGGGTGGCACTGATGGGCACTTGTGTGTGGCACTGCTGGGCACAGATGGGTGGCACTGGTGGGAGGCACTGCTGGGCACTGATCATTAGTGCCCTGATGATCGGTGCTGATCCCTCCTCTGACAATTGACGGTTATTGGCAGTACTTTCCTCACACTGTGACAGCATGAGGAAAGTGCAGCCGATAACCGGTCTCTGCATTTACCGGTGATCTGCTGTGTCATTAGACATGGCTGATCACATAGTAAAAGGCCGCTGTGATTGGCCTTTTACCACATAACATGATCGGCGATCGCTGAGATCGCCGAGTGCGCTGTAAAGCCATCATTTGGCAATATCCGCGGTCGGCAAGTGGTTAAAGAAGCCTATCCTGCTTCTAACTAGTAAACTGCCTTTTATTTCCTCCATCAGCTCATCCCCCCCCACAGCTATTACCTTTTGCATCACTCAACCCTCCCTCCTAGATTGTAAGCTATAACGAGCAGGGCCCTCTGTTTCCTCTTGTACCAAATTGTATTGTAACTGTAATGTCTACCTTCATTTTGTAAAGTGCTGCACAAACTGTTGGCACTATATAAATCCTGTATAATAATAATAATATAAATAATAATTTAAGAGCGTGCAAATTTTCCTGCATGATAGAATTTAGTTGCAGCTCATTTAACTTTGTCAATTTTTCACCCCATCTGAATAGCTTCTCTGTAGAAAAAGATCCCATTTTCAAACTGTAGACGGTGCTAATTATATCAAAGGTCATTATGCTTTTGATGGAGTTAAATGTGCAAGACTGTGTATTTCAAAACCCACAAATAGGTAACCTTTCTAAGTAAATATTAAACAGGCCTGTTTCTAACTGCTCCCAGATGACCAAATGTTTCATTTATCTTAATTAAAAGAAGCGTTGCCTTGCTTTCCAGTAATTACTAGATGGTAATGATTCAACCCTCAATAAAGTATACATCAAAATGCCCTAAAAACATGTGTACATTTCATGTCAATTATTTATTGGCTTAATGTAAATAAGGATGTTTAATCATGAAAATAGACTTCTCTTCCTCAACAAGGACATGTCGATGAATTTTCATTACTTCTTCTTACTATCCACTTAACATGGGGAAGTCCTTGGTGATGTACTCTATAGGTTTGCTTCTAACCTAGAATGTCTGAAATGCTAAAATTGGTTATACTGCTTGCTTTCGTAGTGTTCTGTACCATATACGCAAGAGTACTGTGCTGGGCAGATAAGGCAGTGACTAATTAATTACGTACATTATATGGACAAACAAGTTGAACATATATAATTTATTGTTTTATGCAACAAACTATATATATATATATATATATATATACACACACACACACACACAGTATGAGCAAATCTGTTCAGGATTGGTTTTCAGGGAGTTCTTTGAATCCTGCCTTAAAATCAAACTTATACAGATACCCTTGACTGGCAGACATTTATAAAAATTAACCAGTCCCAGGATAGAACAGCAACAGCCTCCAAGACCCTTCTGTATATGCTGTTGATTAAATGTTTGAGGGATCCTGACACCCTACAAAAATGTTTTTTGTTTTGTTTTGTTTTGCTGCATCCCAAGCTCACATGCTGCCAGTATTGACATATTCAGTCTCCTTGAGCACTTCCTGCCACCGTTAGCACATCCTTCTACTTACCAAAGTTAGCATCTCCTGCCCTGTTGAAGGCCTGCTACAGTTACTGTATAAAAATGGGGCTGCAGCTGATGTTCTTTGCAGTGGCTGCCAATGGCAGTGACCTTCAACTTTTAAACAGTTGTTTCACAGTTGTACACACTTTGAATTTTGTTTCATTTAGTAACATGTTACACCCTGGATACAGGTGTAACATGTAACATGTTATAAAAGGTGAACTTATCCTTTAAAGTCTCCAAAAAGTTTGTAGACAAGTGGATAAATAGGGAGATGTCATAACATCACATCTCCCCGAATTGCCTTCTCTTAAAAAAGCATTAATGTGCATCAAATTAGTGAAATAGTAATATAGTGTGTATTAAAAATGTTTTACTTGCTGTCTGAAATGAATTAACTCTCAGCCTCCATATTTCCCTAATCTCAAAAGGATAGGTTCTGTTCTAATAATATGTACTATTTTCAGTATCAGTGTTCACCTAAATACAGTATATATATATATATCATATCTCTGCAAATACAGTGTAATTGAATTATTTAAAATTACAAATGCACACTCTGTCCCTCAAAATTAGTGGGCTCTTCAAAAAGGGTATAAACACTGTGCTGGCAAGGGCTTTAATTTTCCCATCATTTGCATGGAAAAAAAAGCATCAATTGTAAGATGCAATCTGCTTGTTCTCTGTGCTCACTCCGTCCATCAGAAATAGTGGCCTCTCCTAAAAGGGTAGAAAAGTTGTGCTGGCATAGTGCTTGCTCTCTTTCTCTGCCAAATAGTGGATTGTCTGAAAAAGTTTATAAAGGTGTACATAAAATCTGTAAAATGTATCTTTCATCGTGTGAAAAAGGAAGCCAATTTTTGAAGTCAAATTGTAATCTGTTTACCAGCTCCCCATACATTGTGGCCTTTACAATAAAGGCTTCAAAACTGTGTTCCAAAGATATGTGCTGTTTCTATTTTCAGTGTTCAAAACAAAGGTAGTAAATATACAATTGCCTGGTGTACAATGCCTGTCAGCTCTATCACTCCAAAATTGTGGACTGTCCACACTGACTTTTTAGCTGTGTTGCTAAACTGCATGCTTATTCCATCTTCAGCGTGCAAGAAAACAAAAGCACATTTTATTTTTTAGTGCTAAATGCCGGGTAAATTGCTCTGAAATTGCAGCTTCCCCACACAAGCTTGTTAGCCATGGTTTAAAACGGTATGCTGTATGTCACTGTCTAAAAAAAAGACACTATCTTTTTTTTTTGTTTTACAGATGCTAGATGCCTGTTCAATTTCTCAGAAATTGTGGCCTGTCCAAACAGGCTTTCTAACTGTGGTGCAAGCCTGCATGCTATTTTCATCATCAGTGTCACAAAATTTATTTTTTACTATTTGCTAAATGGCTGTTAATTCTTGCAGAAATTGCGGTCTGTTCAAATTGGCTTTCTGGCTGTGGTGCAAACCTGTATGCTATTTCCATTGTCAGTGTCTAAAGAAAGACACCATTTTTTTAAGTATGCTAAATGCCTGCTCAGTCTCTCAGAAATTGTGTCCTGACCAAGCAGGCTTTCAACTGTGGTGCAAGTCTCTATGCTATTTCCATTACCAGTGTCCGAAAAAATAATTTTTTTTAATGTATGCTAAATGCCTGCTCAGTCTGTTCAAGCTGGCTTTCTGGCTGTAGTGCAAACCTACATGCTATTCTATCATCAGTTTCCTAAAAAAATACACTATCTAAATGCTTGCTCAATCTTTCAGAAACTGCTACCTGTTCAAACAGTCTTTCTAGTTGTAAGTCTTTTTGTTATTTCGATCATTGGTGTCCAAAAAGACACTGATCTTTTCTTTTACAGATGCTAAATGCCTTCTCAATTGCTCTGAAATTGTGGCCTGCCCATACAGACTTAAAATTGTGCTGGAAAACTGTCATTTTATCTATCTTTTGTCTTCAAAAGAAGACCCAAATTTTGAGGTGCAATCTGTATCCCTCTCTGTCAAAAAATGGGGCCTGTCCAATAAAGATGTCTTTCAAAACAGTTTAATTTTTCAGTCTTCAAACTTTGAAAATAGGTTTTAGTTTTTTTTAATGTAATATACCTGCTCTCTTCCTTAAGAAGTTGGAAACAGATTTTCACAATTGAAAAAAAAAAAGACATTGGGATTTGTTTATCCCAGATCAGGTCTGCCTCTGACATAGAATTTTGCAAATAAGGAGTTCATACTGTACAGCTAAAAAGTTTCTTTTTTCAGGCTTGTGGTTCTGAAAAACAACTCTTTGATTTAGGAGGCTCAAACCCACCTTGTCTCCCTATCTTTCATAACAGCATAGTAAAAACACTTACATGGTAAGCTCCATATTGGTGCAATATTTCTGTCTCTTGGCTATGACATGATAAACTGTATTTTTTTATCCAAATATATTATGCCACATCCCTTCATCAGACATAGTAACTAAGTACAAATGCTTGCTTCTTTGAAAAAAATGTACTTATCTCTCCCTCTTGCTGCCTTCAGCTCCAATCAAACTGCAGGTTCGACTTGGAGAACATTTGGGGAACATCAGGCAAGGCTTAAGGAGACATACTGTTTCAGGACACTATGCTGTTGCCCATCATAAAGATCCCACTGGGACATTATTCGTGGGAATAGACAAACCCATTGGAGAGCTTGTGCGGTTACAAGGGAAATCTCTAAGTTAGAGACAAAGTGGATATACAATTTGAAGTCACATGTCCCTGAAATTCTGAATGTAGATTGGGATGTCGACTCATTCATTTATAATGCATGATGTCCCTTCACTGTTTGTTAGAAGTTTTTGCTGAGAAAAAAATATTTCTTCCTCCCCTCTAATTATAGGATGTCATCTTATTTATGTTGATTATATTTTATTGAATAATTTGTTTTCTATTTTAATATCTATATTAGTAATTATAAGGTGTTCCTTTTTCACTTAAGGGAATAAAAGAAGCATTATACCATACTGGTTTAGGTAATTTGAAGTCTATCTCTGATTGCAAAGTGAAGTTCTTGTATGACATCCTTGAGTGTCCAATAGATAGCAGTTTGACTTCTGTGTTTTGTTTTTAGTTACCGTATTTGCTGGCGTATAAGACGACTTTTTACCCCTTGAAAATTTTCTCAAAAGTCGGGGGTCATCTTATTCGCCGGTATACGGCATACTGACACTTTTTAGGGGGGCGGCGTGGTGCCGCCGCAGCCCCCCCTTCCAACGGAAGGGACACTAAGTACAGGGGTGGGCAGGGGCTGTTTCTTACCTGACTCCGGTCCCACGACGATCCAGTCCAGGAAGCGCGGTTGCTCCTTCAGTTCGGCCACTGGATGTTCATGCGGCTGCTCGGCACACAGGCGGCCAATCACCGGCGAGGGGGTGGAGCCGAGCGGCCCCGCGAAAATCGAGTGCAGGAGCAGCAGGTAAGTGTTCAGTGTAGAGGTGCTGCTGCAACCACATATGCTGGCTGCAGCAGCACCATACTAGAACAGGGTCAGCAAGTGTAATTGGTGTCAGTGGGAGGAATAGTGCCTCATCATTGGTGTCACTGATACCAATGATGGAGCACTATTCCTCCCACTGACACCAATGATGGGGCACTATTCCTCCCACTGACACCAACGATGGGGCACTATTCCTCCCCCCCACTGACACCAACGATGGGGCACTATTCCCCCCCCCCACTGACACCAACAATGGGGCACTATTCCACCCCCCACTAGCACCAATGATGGGGCACTATTCCACCCCCCACTGACACCAATGATGGGACACCATTCCTCCCACTGACACCGATGTTGGGACACTATTCCTCCCACTGACATCAATGATGGGGCACTATTCCCCCACTGATACTAATGATGGGGCACTATTCCTGCCACTGATACCAATGATGGGGCACTATTCCTCCCACTGATACCAATGATGGGGCACTATTCCTGCCACTGATATTAATGATGGGGCACTATTCCTGCCACTGATACCAATGATGGGGCACTATTCCTCCCACTGATACCAATGATGGGGCAATATTCCTGCCACTGATACCAATGATGGGGTACCTATTCCCCCCACTGATACTAATGATGGGGCACTATTCCTGCCACTAATGCCAATGATGGGGCACTATTCCTGCCACTAATACCAATGATGGGGCACTATTCCTCCCACTGACACCAATGATGGGGCACTATTCCTCCCACTGTTGTGCATTGGAAGAGGGGTAGTCTTATACGGCGAGTATAGCCCAAACACTACATTTTAGCAGGAAAAGTAGGGGGTCGTCTTATATGCCGGCAAATACGGTATTACATTTTTTAATCCTATATTGCCTTATTTATTGGAATCATTTTTATGTAAGTATTATTTGAAGAATTTATTTTTAAGAGTGAATTCCAAGATAGAGTTGCTGTTAACTTCCGAACATACACACAAATTCTGAAAAACATATCCTGTGGAGTGATGGTAATTCGATTATGTTAACTTCAAAGAGGCTTGGCCATCTATGCAGAGTTATGCTTGGAGAGTATTCGAGTTTGGTGCTATGTTAACCAAAATGAGGCTTAGTTTTATTGGATTGAGTATATATGCGCAATAATGCAGTATGGCACCTGTGCCCCGGAAGACATCTTTTGATGGTGAAACACATCAGGTGGAACCTCCTACAGACGTCATCGTGTGCTAGCAATACTGGAAGTGAACACAAAATGATAGATGATTAACATTTAATGAACAGTGTTTTTATCTTTATGTGAGTGCATTTGTATATTCAATAAATGTTTTTAGAAGGTATTTACACTATATTGAGTGTCTTTATGTATGCCTCTGCATGATCTTTGTTGCTGGGAGAACTACCTACAGTGCTTTGGGAGCAGTCCATTTGGAGGACTTGGATGTTGGAGATGCCATTGATTGTCCATGATAATTGACTGACCGCTCTATGACTACTCCGAATAAGGGGGTCAAATAGATTTGGTAAGCTTGCATCCTGACATTACTCTGTGTGGCAGAGGATGGTGATGACAATAATAAAACAATACTGCTGAGGAAGGCAATTTTACACCCTGCACATTTCAAGGGATTCTTTTATTTGGTCTCTGGGACATTTTCTGAACCATCTTAGGGCTTTTTATGGTTTTTGATCTCCATTGAAAATTGTTTGGACTTTTGGGTTAAGGCCAACGTGGTGCCTATATTTAAGAAGGGGTCAAAGTCTTTACAAAGTAACTATAGACCTGTTAGCTTAACTTCTATAGTTGAGAAGATACTGGAGAGTTTAATTGAAGACTACATAGATGAGTTCTTGCTGGAAAAAATATAATAATAATAATAATAAAACCTTAGACAAAGGCATAGCTGTGGACGTGGTATACTTGCATTTTGCAAAAGCGTTTGACACAGTTCCCCACACTCGGCTAATGTGTAAGGTAAAGTCTATAGGCTTGGAAAAAAACAGTTTGTAAATGGATAGATAACTGGCTAAAATACAGTATTCAGAAAGTAGTGGTTAATGCTTCATACTCTGAATGGTCTAAGGTTATTAGGGGTATACCCCAAGATTCAATGTTAGGACTATTACTTTTAATATATTTATAAATGATATAGGGTCTGGGATTAAAAGTACCATTTCAGTCTTTGTAGACGACACCAAGCTATGTAGTGGAATAACATCCTTAGAGGATGTCTCCAATTTACAAGCCGGCCTCATTGCACTGTTTAATTGGGCAACTATGTGGCAAATGAGGTTTAATGTTGATAAATGTAAAGTTATGCACTTGGGGGCTAAGAATATGCACGCATCATACAACTGGGGGAATGAATGGTGGAGAAGGATCTGGGAGTTCTGGTAGATCATGAGCTTAATAATGGCATGCAATGCCAAGTTGCAGTTTCCAAAGCGAGCAAAATTCTTTCTTGTATTAAGAGTGGTATAGACTCCAGAGAGAGAGATATCATATTACCCCTGTACAAATCATAAAACTGATAAGAAGCATGGAGGAGCTCAGCTGAAAGGAAAGACTAGAGGAACTGAATGTTTTCTCTCTTGAGAAGAGGAGATTAATACATAGTCCATATAGTGAACTTGGTGTAGAGTTATTTACCTTAAGGTCATCACAGAGGACCAGGGGGCACTCTTTACATCTGGAGGAAAAGAGATTTACTCTCCAAATGCGAAAGGTTTTTTCACAGTAAAAACTGTGAAAATGTGAAATAGACTCCCTCAACATCTGGTTCTGACCACCTCAGTAGATTGCTTTAAAACGGCACATAATATAACTGGATACTAACATTTACTATAGGTAAAGTCGATCCAGGGAATTTCCTCTTGGTGGATCAGGAAGGAATTGTTCCCTTACTGGAGAAAATTGGGTCATGCTTTGCTGGGGTTTTTTTTCCTTCCTCTGGATCAACTGTGGGTATAGGATTGTGTATACAGGATTGTATCTTTTTTTTTTCCTATTCATTGGTTGAACTAGATGGAGTTGTCTACTTCCAGACTAACTATATAACTATGCATGTAACACTGTGTACTTTTCACATTGTTTATTTATTGTGCAACACACTGTTACTGTAGCTGCAAAAAAACTGCCTGCGTGCTCTCAAAGCTATTGCATGAAAATTTTTGATTTAGTCTCGGAAACATGGCACTTTGTTATCATAAGCATATACTGTACTATATTTTTGCTCTATTGTCTCTGCTGTATCCAATGCTCAATTAAGGCTTATTCCTGCTACACAAAAACGAGTTATTTTGCAAAAACTACCTACTACAAATATCTTTTAGTGTGGGAATCAATCACATTACTGGTGCTATATGTAAGCCAAATAATAATGTAAAAGTAAAATAATGATTACTGACATGCAATTTATATAATGCCAGATTATGGGGTTGCTGATACTGTTCCTGAGAATCATAACACCCTGTAATTCCACATACAGAATTTGTATGTAGAATGACAGAATTTGTATGTAGAATGTATGCCCCCCCCCCCCTCGGTTGCTTGGCCCCATTCACTTTCTTTGCCAATCCCTTGACTTTTAGCTTAGAAGATTGCTAGTACTGAATTACTGAAATGTACTGATTCCTTTAATTTCAGTGGGGATTGGAACTTTGATCATGTTCTCTGAACCAAATCCAGGTATCTTTAGCTCATTACTAGTAGCAATCATGTTTTCTCATAAGTGCCTCCTTTCTGAACTGGCTGTATGACTTCAGCCAACAGCGGTCTTTAGTACTCCTGTGAACAACAGGAGAAGGTTTGCTCTAATATCTTTGGCCAAGAGCTACCTTTAAAGGAAATCCCCCTAAAGACTCCATAATGCTTGTTTCAATTGGCTAATTGACCCTATTTATTTGTTCTGGTGAAAACTCTAAAATTTCGGATATACTCTCACTTTATGTCTCCATAATAAAAGTCACCAAATAAAAAATAGCTTGGTGAATATACCTAGTGGGGGACACAAAAAGCAATAGAAGCTGACAGAGATTCTAACCTTCCCGACTTTTTCCAAAACTAGAAATTATATATAAATGAACAACAAAAGCTGGGTGAATGTGGGTCAAAGAATTCCCCTGTGTATGGCCAGCATTAGTCCTCCAGTAATATTTTTTTTTTACTGAAAGATGCAGACCATAAAGTGTGTTTTTCAATCGGTTTACACATTAGTCATCCTAATATGCTTAATTATATTTTAACTGCTTGTCAAAGCACCAAAACTTATTGCACCTCTACAGCAAACATAAATAAATAAATACATACATACACACATACAATTTACAATTACAATTTCAAAAAAATGTAGACAAAAATTGTCAACCACCTACTAGGAACATCAATAAAAATGTATATTATGTTTGAGGAGTGAGAATTTTTCTATTTACCTTGAAACTGCTTTAACATGTTGCTTGGTGGCCACTGGAGCAAGATCTAGCACAGAACATGAATTAACAAGAAAAACTTATGTGAAATAACACAACATTTAAAAGAGATGAAATTATATTTACAGTGGGGATCGAAAGTTTGGGCACCCCAGCTAAAAATTTGTATTAATGTGCATAAAGAAGCCAAGGAAAGATGGAAAAATCTCCAAAAGGCATCAAATTACAGATTAGACATTCTTATAATATGTCAACAAAAGTTAGATTTTATTTCCATCATTTACACTTTCAAAATAACAGAAAACAAAAAAATGGCGTCTGCAAAAGTTTGGGCACCCTGCAGAATTTATAGCATGCACTGCCCCCTTTGGCAAGTATCACAGCTTGTAAACGCTTTTTGTAGCCAGCCAAGAGTCTTTCAATTCTTGTTTGAGGTATCTTTGCCCATTCTTCCTTACAAAAGTCTTCCAGTTCTTTGAGATTTCTGGGCTGTCTGTCACGCACTGCTCTTTTAAGGTCTATCCATAGATTTTCAATTATGTTGAGGTCAGGAGATTGTGAGGGCCATGGCAAAACCTTCAGTTTATGCCTCTTGATGAAATCCCCCGTGGATTTTGAGGTGTGTTTAGGATCATTATCCATTTGTAGAAGCCATCCTCTCTTTAACTTCAGCTTTTTCACAGATGGCATCAAGTTACCATCCAAAATTTGCTGAAATTTTATGGAATCCATTTTTCCTTCTACTCATGAGATGTTCCCTGTGCCACTGGCTGCAACACAACCCCAAAGCATGATTGATCCAACCCCATGCTTAACAGTTGGACAGAGGTTGTTTTCATTAAATTCTGTGCCCCTTCTTCTCCAAACGTACCTTTGCTCATTCCGGCCAAAAAGTTAAATTTTAACCTCATCGGTCCACAGAACTTGTTTCTAAAATGCATCAGGCTTGTCTATATGTTCATTTGCAAAGTTCAAACGATGATTTTTGTGGTGAGGACGTAGAAGAGGTTTTCTTCTGATGACTCTTCCATGAAGACCATATTTGTACAAGTATCTCTTTACAGTGGAATAGTGTACCACAACTCCAGTGTCTGCCAGATCTTTCTGGAGGGATCGTGCAGTCAAACGTGGGTTTTGAATTGTTTTTCTCACAATCCTGCGAGCTTTTTTGTCTGATATTTTTCTTGGTCTTCCAGATGTTGCTTTAACTTCCACTGTTCCTGATGACTGCCATTTCTTAATTACATTCCAAACATAGGATATTGACATCCGAAAACGCTTTGCTATCTGCTTATAGCCTTCTCCAGCTTTGTGAGCGTCAACTATTTTCAGTTTCAGTTTTCTAGACAACTGCTTAGAAGAACCCATGGTGCTGATTGTTGGGGCAAGGTCAGATGAGTCTGGGCATTTAAAACCTTTGAGATGGACATCACCTGGTCTTCCCAGATGATGATTGAGAACAATCCATGACACTGGCAGGTCTCAGCTTTGCAAAGGGGGCAGTGCATGCTGTAAATTCTGCAGAGTGCCCAAACTTTTGCAAACGCCATTTTTTTGTTTTCTGTTATTTTGAAAGTGTAAATGATGGAAATAAAATCTAACTTTTGTTGACATATTATAAGAATGTCTAATCTGTAATTTGATGCCTTTTGGAGATTTTTCCATCTTTCCTTGGCTTCTTTATGCACATTAATACAAATTTTTAGCTGGGGTGCCCAAACTTTCGATCCCCACTGTATGTAGAAAAACCTCTATCATCACTGTGTACATGTAGATTGCATAAACTAACATATATACTCTGTAAAATATTTTTCTTTGTACTACAGTATTCTTATTGTTATGGAATCAGGCAATTATTCAGTTGCATACATTCTCATGTAAACTTTCTAATTACATACAAATATTTTTTTCTCTCAGTTTTTATGTCTGAGTTTGAAAAAATAACTTTTTTCAAAGCTTTTGATTTTCATTCTCATCTTAATAACCTCATAGCTGAGTATGCCTAAAAATATTCAGCTCTAATGATGCAAATCTGATCTTCTTTGTGTTATTTTATTTATTATGTTGTGTTGTGTTTTGTTGTATTGTGTTGAGACAATCATTTGTGGGGATGTTAAGATACTGGACTGCATATTACCTTCCCTTCTATTGAATGGAAAGTAGGTGAAAATGTCAGTTGCATTCAGTAATTATATTAGCCTCACAGGTTGAAACAAGGTCCTGATTTTTAACAAGGTTGGGAATCTTCATTAATCAATACACTGACAACTAAAATTACAAAGTAGTATCTCTATTTTAACTCTATTCGGTTATATCATTCATGTATTCCCATTGTCCAGTCCCAGGGTGTTTTAATTCACAGAAATACGCTTGCTTCAGTCCACCCCTCCTTTTTTTATATGAATTACATTCTCCTTGAGAACTCTCTAAAAATGGCGCGATCCTATTAAAACTGTAAATATACTGTTGTGTAATGCATTACTTTATCCATTTGAGCGCAAACAGTATTTATAAAGAATCGCTGCCTATTAGATCTTTATGTGGAAAAATAAAAGTGGAGTAAACCATTTCCAGTTGTCTTTTCTTAGGCACATTTCACAATCATTAAACAACCTAAAGAAATAATTTGTACAAAAAAGCATGCTAACAAAGCAGTGTAATGAATAAATGTATTCCAACCAATTACCCATGAGATCTTTCTCTATACTTGAGCAATGATAATAATGCCAAAATGGTAAGCCTTTGCAATGACATTGAAAGGTTCATTTGTGTTCTAATGGGAATATTATGCAATAAAGTGCAACCAATACAATGCATCATGTCCACAAAAGTCATAAAAACGTGCAGGAAAGGAGATAAAAGGATGTGGAGTCACTGTGTTCATCTAGAGGAATTAGTTAAACATGAATACACTTGAACAGATGGATTGTAGAATTAAAATAAATGTAAGGCATGCATTCCTAAATTCGGTTTAGGTCGCATTTGGTTACATCACATATTTTGTTAGCTGGCAATCTTCCAAGGCATCAGAATTCACCACCTCCCTCGCTGAATCTGTAAGCATTTAGCTTTGTAAGTAATGGAGATGATTGTAAGCATTTAATTAGGATAAAATGTTGCTGCAATGTTGCTATCGGTTACAGAGGTGAAACCTTTACCCAACAGTTGAATACATGTACAATTCCTAATTGGCTCCATTACCATATTTTTTTTAAGAGTGTGTATCATTTAGATTTAGTAGCTTTATTGACTATATTATCAGATTACATATATAACATCATAATATTTAACAGGGACTGAAAAGATATCATAAGAAAAAAATACACTAAAACTAATTTTACTAGAAATGTATAAAGATAGTCATTTCCATTGAGCCTCGTGTTTAAAAATGTTTGAGTAAAGAGATGTTTTTCATAGTTTTATACCCCACAGCAGCCAATTTATTCTGTTTTTCAGTATAAGGAAATAAATCTTTCAACTTGATTGGCTTGTGTGATGCACTAAAGACTAAGGCGGGCTGTAGATTATGCTATTTTCTTTCCTTCCACCATGGATGGAAGGAAAGAAAATTTCTCAATTCTCCCATAAACACAATCAGTGTTGATAGGGAATCCCTCTCGCAGCGCTATTGTGTTCTGCCTGCATGGGAGCATTACCTGCCAGCAGAACCCAATGATCACTGCTGGCAGCTATAGTCACTGGCAGTGATTGATAGGCTGGTTCTACTTAAGTCCAGCAATGGATTGACTTCAGTACAACCAGCCTGCCCATAGATGAATCCCTGCTCAACTGGCTGAGATTTGATTAATCTATGGCCGGTTTAAGACAGAACTTAAACCATAACAACTTCATAAAAAATAATGTTCTTTAGCAAGGAACATACATTACACATTAATAATTATGCTACCAAAATTAGTTTGTGCTGTAAACTGCCTCCAGCATTGTTCCTGTTTCTTCTTGCCAGAGGCTGCCATTTCACTGAAGCTCAGAGCCCCTGAGCAGCAGTAAATCTTTAGGTTGTCAGCAGATCAGCCTCTACATTTTCATGCCAAAAAATAGAGAGCAACTGAGCATGTGCAGAGCAGATTGAGACAGTGTATTGCTGGATTTTATACAGTAAAGGCACTTATTTTTAATGTTTTACGTAGCTTTAACTGCACTAGAGGCAAGCCTGAAGTGATTTAGCAGGACTTCATTTTCTGACTAAAGTTCCACTTTAAGGCAATTCTTTCCTGATACACTGTTCTAAATCAGGGACAATTATTTAGTAAAGAACCTGAAGCATAGACAACAGAGACTGTGTACTGAGCAGAATATTTGAGTGATTCACAATTATCAGCTGCTAATATAGTGAGAGCTTCTTCCAGCAGATAGCATACTAAGTTAAAAATGCCAAAGAAAGAATAATTAGGGTTTACATTCTGTTTTTATGTTCTGTCCTGAATGTCCTATTCACTTCAGAGATATCAGTTCAAATAAGCAGTTAAGGCCAAATAGACCAACAGACACATGCATCTCCTGCACCCATGAAGTGAACATTGGAGGAAAGCATACAAACTATATGCCTGAATACTCCAACTTTTTACGTTACTGGAAACTTATTGTTAAAGCTTTTTATGAAACACCAGATGTGATATAATGAAAGGTCAGATATATAGTTACATACACCTGTAGTTAATCTGGTTGAAAAAAGACACAAGTCCATCCAGCTCAACCCCATAGAGAAAAAAAACACCACACACAAAAATAGAAAACCTCCTTATGCAATATCCTATACACACTGTTGATCCAGAGGAAGGTAAAAAAAAACCCAATAAAGCGTGATCAAATTTGAGAGGAAATCAGATATTCCCTGGATCAACTTTACCTATAAATCTTAGTATCCAGGTATACTATGTACATTTAGGAAATAATCCAGACCTTTCTTAAAACAATCTACTGAGCTGGCCAGAACCAACTCTTGAGGGAGTCTATTCCCCATTTTCATAGCCCTTAATGTGAAGCAGCCTTTCTGTATTTGTTTTGTATTAAATCTATTTTCCTCCAGACATTCACTATGTGGACCACTTATGTATTTGTACATGTTGATCATATCTGTTGTCATATATTACAATATCCTACAATATCCACCCTTAATCTTTTCTTTTCAATTGAAAATACATTCAGTTCCTTTCTTTCT
The DNA here is from genome assembly GCF_062004578.1 of Staurois parvus. Taxonomy (NCBI): domain Eukaryota; kingdom Metazoa; phylum Chordata; class Amphibia; order Anura; family Ranidae; genus Staurois; species Staurois parvus. Next base: position 5,029,862 of record NW_028317971.1, on the reverse strand, counting down.
TAATGTCTGAGTTCCTCCATTCCTCTTGTCAGTTTGGTCACCCTTCTCTGCACTTTCTCCAGTTCCCCAATATCCTTTTTGTGAACTAGTGACCAAAACTGAACTGCATATTCCAGATGAGGTCCTATTACAATTATAACCATTTAGAATACAGTCAAGATTTTCCAAACATTTTGTTTCCACAGAGCATCACCTATGCTTGTGGATTGTACAGCCTGCAATCTGGATGGTGGTGGGCTCAGAGAAGCACACTAGTTCAGGCTACAGCTGATCAGGTACACAAAAGCACAGGAGACAAGGATCTGGGATAGCACAGAATACTGAACTCACAGGAATTGCAGGAGTATTAGAAAAAGCCACTTGCAGCACAGGGGTGCTGGATCCACAGGAAGACAGGAATACGGGGGTATCTTACAGCAGTGTAATGCTGGGATGACAATATGTATTAGGAAGACACAGGTGCACAGGGGTTTGAGGGAATGCAGGTACCAGTATACAGCTGGAGTGCAGGAGGAGACCAAACAGGAAGAATAAATATTGACACTGATGGGAAAGTTTTACATACTGTAACAGTGTATCTAAAATAAAATGTTCATCAACAAGTGATTGAAAAGTCCCAGCGGGGACTTTTGGTGGGTGTGAGGATCCCCCTAGTGAGCTGTTTATGTTGGTGCTCCTCTCGGCACCAAAATCATATAAGTGCATTTACATCTTTGCCTTTTAATTTTATACATTTAAATAAATTACTACACTATGATATTTTGTTCTTGGGCCTTTTCCTCATTAACTGCTGGGCTGATGAGAAGAGATAATCTTGTAGAACTGGGATTTCATCCATATTGCTGGTTTGGCTACTTTTTGTGGTCACATTGATATGGTGTTTTGACATTTCAGCTGATCACGCGGTGAAGCACATATAGTTTTTGGGGGGTTCATTTTGGAGAAGAAACAGGTACTTCTATTGATTTGCTCACACAGGATTCCTGGTGTTATGGAACTTTTCAATCACTTGTTGAAGGACATTTTATTTTAGATATACTATTATGTAAATATATTGATGTATTGCACATTTGCATAATTTCTTTGCACATTGAGTTTACTGTGTATAAATTTAAAGGGCTAGAGCCTTCTTCTTAACACATATTTTTCTATAGTTATAAGTGTGGTTCACACTTTAAAGGGGCAGCTGCCTTTGATTGCATTGATTCTATGTATTGATTTATTGGTTTATTTTACATCACATAGTTAGGGTTGGCGCATTCTCATAAACAATTTTTGATCTTGTAAGCACTGATGGGATGGAACCCAGCATGTCCACATGTACATTAAAGGTGAGGGTCCTTGGAAAGGCTGAGTTAAAGGAACAGCCTTGTCTATTCCAGAGCCCCTGAAGGTGTAGATGTGTTGCACTGCAGAAGATTGGCAGGTTGCATCCCTCTGATTCACCTGAGCAGGCAGTTATTGCAGCCTGAGGGCTGATAAGCAGGGAGGAGTCAGTGATTAGACACTGGAGAATACTGACAGTGTACACAGAAACACACAAAAGACACAGGGACCTGCACTGAGACACACAGGAAAAGTTAGAAGCAGGCAAATGTGCATGGATACCAGGGGCGGACTGACCATTTGGAAACTCGGGCACTGCCCGAGGGCCCGGGGTCAGTAGGGGGCCCCATGAGATGCCCCTGGTAACTTTTTCATAGGCTTTTTTGAGTTTGGGCAAGGACACAAAGGCCCCATGATCCCCTATTGCTCAGGGGCCCCATGAGTTGTCAGTCCGCCCCTGATGGATGCACAGAGCCACTAGGAGTACAGAAGGACATACTAAAACTGATGTCAGACTAGGTGCTGATGAAGAAAGTCAGGCTAAAACTCATAGGGGATCACCAAGATGCAAGAAGACTGAAAGGTGGTAGAGGTGCACAAGGGAATCAAAGGCAGAAGTATGCTGGAATACTTAGAGGATTCCACATATGGAAGGATGCAGGTTACAGGCAGGAACACACAGGGGGAAATTTACTAAAGCTGGTGCACTCGGAATTTGGTGCAGCTGTGCATGGTAGCCAATCAGCTTCTAACTTCAGCTTGTTCAATTAAGCTTTGGCAATAAAACCTGAAACCTGATTGGTTTCTATGCAGAGTTGGTGGTGTTATACTGATGGTATGGAGATCACATGGATGATGCACTGGAAGACTCTTCCAAAGTCATTAGAAACAAAGATGGTCTGAATACAGGAACATTAGGAATTTTGGGATCTCCCACAACTTCTCAGAAAGTCAGGGATGCTACAAATCTTGGAGTCATTCAGAATATCTTGGAAGGTTAAGGACACTAGGAAACACTGGTGGGTCACACAAAATGTCTTCAAACGTCAGGGGCACTAAGATACTCTTGAAGTCACTCGGAATGAGTCTACTAAAAAAGTTAGGGACTCTCGACTGGGGGGCCTGGCAATAAAACACAAACTGTTACCCAGCAATGTCTGAGGGAATTAGCCCATCCTAACTAGAAAGGGAGATGGCTTGGCTGGGCTGGGTAAGTAGCTAATTCAATCAAGAGCAAGTGAATATCTATCTTGAACACAAGTCCTGTGGGACAACAGATAACAGCATAACCTTGCAAGTTAAAGCTATGTAACTACATGTTCCAGCATGTTTATTGGTCTTTGAGTATGGGAATGGCAGTTCAGCAGTAAAGCTGTAGATTGATGACAGGCATACTTACTACAAATGGACTTATTCAAAAACTCAAAAAGTAAAGTAGCAATGACCCACAGCAGCCATTCAACATAGATGTTTTCATATGGCTACAGTGAAATCTAAAATCTGAAGAAAAGAAATGTTAAACCTATTTCCAAAGCAAATAAATAATTTAGTGGATGATATTAAAGATAACCTACTATGAGAGAAATAATGTGGCTGCTTTTGCTTAATTCCAAAAATGCTAGCTGACTGTATGCTATGCAGATGCAATGACTCATTCAGTTATGTGAAAATTTAGCTTGAGCTACTGATCACTTTAAACAACAGACTTTTTTCCAAGCTGTAAGAAAATTATTTAACAAAAAAAAATATGTAATGGCTAACCATAATAACCATAATAATGAAAGAAAGAAAATATGCACACAACCATTATATAGTTCCTTTTAATAAAGAAAAAAGATATGCTATTGCAGTAGGTGCTTGCTTTTATTTTGACTCTTTGAAGAGAATGAAATTCACTGTGAATAGCATGAACAGTTATGAATAGATACAATAGCTGTGTATTAAAAAGGGATTAGTCACTATGCTTTATTGCAATACTGAAATCAGGGGTTTCAATTGTTTTAGCTTGCACTTCATTAGAAAATGATACAGCCGTTATCATTTGCTAAATTAATTCTAAGCCCAGGCCGTGTATACCTGATATCACCAAACATCCTATTTTGCCATGCAGTAAGTCAGCCAAAAATATTATAATTTATTTATTTATTACAATGTGTATTATTTTGTTATTGGTCTTAATCATGTGTTTTCATTCATTTAGCTATGCCCCGGTAGCATTCAAATCAGTTTTTATAATTTTCATTTTGCTTTGAATCTGAAAGATGTGTTTGTTACCAGGCAACTACTGAGCATGATATGTTTTCATTCATCAAACTGCAATAAAAATGACAATAGGCATTATGCACTGAGTGATATGGGTCAAAATGGGCTGCAGAAAGATACATTCATCACTTTATTATTTCATAAAAATGGAAAACAGCAAAAATATTGCACAGACACAATATGCCATGCTAGAAAGGTTACATATGACTGAGAAGCAATAATTCACAGCAAGCCTATGTTACACATTCTTTATATGCATATGGTACACTATATTTATTTTTAAAAGGATAGCAAGTTGAGCATGTCATATAAATGGACACATTTAACCACTTCAGTCCTAGAACCTTTTCCACCCTATACTGTAAGAAGGGCAGGCTTTTGCCATTTTACTGCCATGGGAAAAAATCATAAGGAGGTTCCAATATGGGAATACTATAGAGTATTTATAGTTCTACATCACAATTAAGCTCAGTCATGTTTAAAAAAGTAAAAAGTATTGCCTGTATAGTATTAGATAATGATAATAATTGTAATTTTTGACTACGACTGTATTGTCGTTTGCTGCACCCTCTATGATAGCTATCAACTAGCCTAGATGTAGATACATAATATAGCTCGTGCATCTGGGCTACGATTATTAGTGTTGCTTTATCTTGAAATATATCATTCATCACAATTTGGCATTCATTTTGGCTCTAAGCTTACTTATGATATGGCGCTATAACACTGCTGCCAAAATTCAATATTGTGCGCTTTTAGTGACTTTGTTGGCTTAATTGGGATGTAGTTAAGTCAAATGCTGAACTGTTTCCCAAATAGGATGATGGGCAAAAAACAAGTAGCACCTTCACACACTCCAGGCAAAACGTGTTTTCAACCTTTAAATAGATTAGGTAAGAAGTTAGAATTTCTGACGGTTTTAGTTAGTGTCTGTGCCCCCACTGTCAGTTGGGAAGGTAATTGACAGGGAATGCCACCAGAACTGAAGTAATGTGGTGTAAACAACAGAAACACTTTTTTTCAGTGAATTCTGACAAAGGTGGGATTTTTCCTCATTTTGTCATGCCCATAGGGACAAGCTGTGTCTGGCAGAGATGCTAACCCTTCCCCATTCTATTAAAAACTTTTTAAAAAGTAGATTGGGGTAATGATATATTTTATCTATGATAAAGTATGTTTAATGCGATACTAACGGTTCACATTAAAAAACAAACAAACAAACAAACAAACTTGTCATACTTACCTGCTCTTTGCAATGGTTTTATACATAGCAGCCACAATTCCCATATGGTACTTTGTTACTATGTCCATTCAGAGATTTGTATACATCTGAATCTCCAAAAGTGAAATTTTCATCTGAAAAATGAATCTTAACGAAACGAAATGAAGCGAAACGTTTATGTCTGCAAGTTGAGTAAACGAACACTATTATTAGATGTCTAATATGCATTGGATTAATTTTTGCTTGTTAGCAACTCAGAGCTATATTAAGAGGCACTGGATTACTAGTGCCTCCCCTGCAGTCGTGGAATTTGAAAAAACTGTTGCATATTGAAAAATTAAGTGTTGAACTTTCAAATTATACACAGATTAAAAACCTTTTTTAAAAGGTGGAAGCAATTTATGGACCACTAATCAACATGGGGGAGCTCTTGTCCATAATGGGTATGGTATTGACACAGCTCCAGATGATCCACATTGGCTCACAAATTATATGATCCAAAAATATTTAGACAGAATAAAGGTGAATAAAGCACCTGGACTGGATGGCATCCACCCACGGGTCCTTAAAGAATTGAGCTCTGTCATTTCAAAGCCACTGTTTCTAACTTTTAGGGACTTTTTAATGACTTGCATAGTACCACTGGATTGGCGTAACGCCAATGTGGTGCAAATATTTAAAAAGGGATCAAAATCTTTACCAAGTTATTATAGACCTGCTAGCTTAACTGCTATAGTTGGGAAGATACTGGAGAGTTTAATAAAAGACCACATAGATGAGTTATTGCAGGAAAAAAATACTTTATGCAACAGACAGCATGGATTCATGAAAGACAGAAGTTGTCAAACAAATCTGATTTCTTTTTATGAGGATATGAGCAAAACCTTGGACAGAGGGGTGGCTGTGGACGTGGTATATTTGGATTTTGCAAAAGCTGTTTGACACAGTTCCCCACACACGGCTACTGTAATGTGTAAGGTAAAGTCTACAGGCTTGGAAAAATCTGCATGTAAATGGATAGAAAACTAGCTAAAAGATCGTATTCAGAGAGTAGTGGTTAATGATTCATACTCCGAATGGTCTAGGGTTGTCAGTGGTGTACCCCAAGGTTCAGTGTTGGGACCCTTACTTTTTAATATATTTATAAACAATATAGGGTCTGGGATTAAAAATCCCATTTCAGTCTTTGCAGATGACACCAAGCTGTGCAGTGGAATAATGTCGTTACAGAATGTCTCCAACTTACAAGCCACCCTCAATGAACTTTTTAATTGGGCAACTATATGGCAAATGAGGTTTAATGTTGATAAATGTAAGGTTCTGCACTTGGGGGCTAAGAACATGCATGCATCATACATACTAGGGGGGGGGGTACAACTGGGGGAATCAATGGTGCAGAAGGATCTGGGAGTTCTGGTAGATCACAAGTTTAATAATGGCATGCAATGCCAAGCTGTGGTTTCTAAGCGAGCAAAATCCTCTCTTGTATCAAAAGAGGTTTAGACTCCAGAGAGAGAGATATTATTTTACCCCCGTACAAATCATTAGTAAGACCTCATCTGGAATATGCAGTTCAATTTTGGGCACCAATTCACAAAAAGAACATTGGGGAACTGGAGAAAGTACAGAGATGGGCAACCAAACTGATAAGAGGCATGGAGGAGATCAGCTCTGAGGAAAGATTAGAGGAACTGAATGTTTTCTCTCTTGAGAAGAGGAGATTAAGGGGGAGTATGATCAATATGTATAAATACATCAGTCATTCATATAGTGAACTCGGTGTAGAGTAATTCACCCTGAGGTCATCACAGAGGACAAGGGGGCACTCTTTATGTCTGGAGGAAAATAAATTTAATCTCCAAACATGGAAAGGTTTCTTCACAGTAAAAGCTGTGAAAATGTGGAATAGACTTCTTTAAGAGTTGGTTCTGGATAGCTCAGTGGATTGCTTTAAAAAAAGGGCCTGGATTATTTCCTAGATACACAGAATATAATTGGGTATAACGTTTATAGGTAAAGTTGATCCAAGGAATATCCGATTGCCTCTTGAGGGATCAAGAAGGATTTTGTTCCCCTGCAGGAGCAAATTGGATCATGCTTTGCTGGGTTTTTTGCCTTCCTCTGTATCAACTGTGGGTGTAGGATTATAACTTTTTTTTTTTTAATGGTTGAACTGGATGGACTTTTGTCTTTTTTTCAGCCAGACTAACTATGTAATAAATTAGATATGAGGGAGATACAACAGTTTATGTTTACATTTAAATATACTGAATGGTATTGTAAAGCTGATATTACTAATAGCTTGGGTAATCTTAAATTTAATTTATAGTAAAAATGTACACTGTATATTGGGGTTGTTACTTATTTACATATTTCATTATTGATTTAGGTGAATATGGCTATGGGGATTATTAAGAGTTGCTGTCTGATGTAGCTAATGATTATCTATTATCATTTTCTTGTTGTTGGAATGATATTTAGTATGCAATGTATGCCTAATCATTACATGTTTCTATTCTATTTTGTTTTTAAAAAAAGAATGGTTAACTGTTATATTGTAATCAAAATTTGAGTTATTATTTTTTTTTTATTATAAATATATAGTGCCGCGCTCCTATTTGCTTGTATATATAACGTAATCCTTGGGGTACATGAATTAATATCTGAAACAATTCATAAATCACTGTGACTAGTGAATAAAAATAATCAATAATAAATAATAAATAATAATAAATCAATTGTGAATCACTATAACTGGTGAATCAAAAAAAAATATTCAGATATGAATAAATCAACAACCTTCATAAATGTGACTGATATCAATCAATCCTTAATTAAATGTGACTGTAAAAGAATTAAATTCAAATCAATACAATCCTAAATCTGTGCCCCTCTGATCTGCTGTGATCACTCCATCTATATTGTGCAAAAGCATACATAAATGTGCAAGTGCAAATACATATAGTAAAAAACAATAAATTAAAAGTCTTTCAAATAAGTGCAATGTGCAGGTGGATTCCTTATTCCCTCTCGCCGAGTGCTTAGTGGTCTCCCTATGCGCTCACCTTAATATTTGCCTGAATAAATTCAGGCAAATACGCTTTTAATCCTTCCAGGATTGATGGGATGATACTCTTATATAAGCTGTTCCAGAAGGTAGGTATGGATCTATAGGGATTCTCCTGTACTCTCCTCTTTCCCCTTGTGCAGCTGCTCATAAATGGATATTCTGACCAGCTCTCTAGGAATTTCCTACTTCCCCTCCTGGGGTCACCACCTTCTCAAGTCCTCCTTTCACCAGCATGAGGAATGTGGGTCAATTGAAAAAGAGAAGAAAAAAGACCATGGTGCCTTATCCTTATGTATAAAGGAAATTTATTGCTGCCAGTTGCGGTATTACACAGCGGTATATGGCTCTGATGTGATCCAGGACAGCATAGATGATAACATTCAGTAATACTCTGCCTCTGCCTCTGTAATGCTGTCTGCCTCCGTCTGCACTGGAATCACCGAGCCTCTCCGATGCAACGTCGTGACGTCAGAGCCCAGAAGGGGAGTCAACTCTCAGATCTCCACTCCAGATTGTTTCCATCCAACATAGGGCCCTGTGCAGAAAACACAGAGTTTCTGCCCTGTGCAGAAACTCACCACAAGGAGTCCCAAGGATAAGGTACATAGTGCAGTATTATTTTTTTAAAATGAGCCACATAAAACATCAAACAGATCCAAGTGGAAAACAGAATAAAACTCGGCTGGACTTACTAATATGAACGCCGCCCTGGAAAGTGCTCAGGGGCGGACTGACCATTCGAGCACTCGGGCACTGCCTGAGGGCCCGCGGTCAGTAGGGTGCCTGATAAAATGCCCCTGGTACCTTTTATAGGCTTTTTTGGGTGTGTTTTGAGTGTGGGCAAGGACACAGGGGCCCCATGATCCCCAATTGCCCGGGGGGCCCCATGAGTTGTCAGTCTGCCCCTGAAACTACTACATACCACTGTAGAGTCTACATAGAACAGAAGATATTCACATGTCTCTTACCATCACATATCACAAAATAAGAGAACTGTTCTTCATTACAAGATAGTGGCCATAGTCATCCAAACCATTCTTTTACACCCCAGTAGCCAAATGTACATCCAGAACCACTAGTGTGTAGAAAAAATAAATCTTTATACAATTAAAATAATCTAGTCTACAATCAAGAACTTTGATTAGTGATATATACTTTGATCAAAGACATGAAGCCAACTCCATGTAGGATAAATGAGGGCTTGTTTTAATTTGTACACTTTTTGATAATATAAAGAGTGACAAGTTGCTGCACTGCGAGGGTAATGTGCATGAGTAATGCTATTTTTGCCTGATGTCCTTCATATGGATAATGACAGTTACAAATGACAGCTAAAAATACTGCAGCCCTACAACATGTTTTCATATAAACTATTACCTTTCAATCTAAGGCTTGGACTCCAGGAGCAATTTAAATCTCCTACTTCTAGAGATTTAACCATTTGTTAATAGCAGAAAGTAATAATATCATGCAACACTGTTGAGGTTACCATTTAAATGACATCTTTTTTGTGACTAGAGTTTGATTTCATGCAATTAGGCTGCTTTATTTAAAATTACACAAAATAACAAAATATTCCCAACCTGTGTCACAAAGTAATGTACTTTAGCTAATGCCTGCTTGGGCTCAGGCTGCCTACAGCCTAGCTGAAAGAGCAAACAAAAAAAACAAGAGGAACTCCAACTGAAAGCAGGTTCCAAACAGCACATAATTTGCTTTAACGTGTATTAAGGCGATTTGCACATTAACTTGCACTCTACAATAATGCACTATATAGAAAAAGTGTGATTTGGCCCTTACAACCATTTTATTGTAGTGAGATCAATACAGCCCGTAGGAGGTATTATTCTTGATTTGTTGCCTGATATATGAAGACTTCTGGGTACAGAGCACTAATGTAAAAGGAACATTGATTCAGAATAAGGTTTGTACCATTTAAATGTTTAAGTGCACATTGTAACTGCACAAGCATAGCTGAATGTGATTGAAAGTAATGATCTCATCGTTGACCTGGAACAGGCATGCAACCAGTGATGCATGTTCAATACAAGCCTGTGAAGACTGGCAGCTAAGAAACTAACAATATCTATAGGTATGCTGTGTTTTTAGATTTCTAGAACCTATGAAGACAAATATTGGAACTGCCATTGTTAAATTGATTTTTAAAGTGGAAATTCTGGAGCTGCAATCTTGGATTTATTATCTTGTAAGTCCCTCTTCTGGACCAAGCACACAGGAGAGAAATTCAAACATTTCAGGCTGTATGCTTTTTGGCTGCATGCTTTTACAAACCAATACCTTAGTAGGTAGTGAAGCATGGTTGAAGACCACACAAATCATTCATGGCAGGCCCCATGGTTCTCATAGGTTCACTTTATGTATGCCTCATAAAAGGCTCAGTCTCTCTGAGAATACCATTATTCTAGAACTGAAAAATAGAAAAATGCTATTTCTCCTGCTCAATACTTTGCAATGGGAAACACAGAAACCGTACAAGAGTTCCTATAGATTCTCCTCTTGCTCTCATGCTTGCTCACTCTGTACACCAGCTGATTTGTAGCTATAAGACAACAAATGCAATCCCTAAAGGAATAATATCTACAGTCTCCTCTGGATCATGAGAATACACATTTGCTGCACACAGTCACTGTGTTTTACCATTGTCTTGTATTTTTAGACATTGATTCAGTTAGTTATTGCAAAAAAAAAAGGTTCCCAATGCAAGATGTCAAGGTCCATTTAGTGCCACAGAGATGGATAGGTGCTCAACTAGCTAGTCTGAAACCATTAAAATGCAAATTAATTCTATGACTAAGGCCTGGTTCACGCTGATGCAATTTCAGATGCAACTTGGGTTGAACTGAAACGCATGACAATGGAAATAACATTGCTTCCTATGGTATCTGTTCACATCAATGCAGCTTAGCTGCAATGAGACTTTGAGAAAGAGCCCTATGCTGCTTTGGTGCAATGTACAGTGCCATTTGGCCCCATATAATATGCAAAACACAAACCCAAAGTTGCTATTTTCCTTGCAACAACTGGATACCCCTTTTTAAGAACCAAATAAAATCACAAACAGGTTACAAGTTTGTCTTCATGTCCCAGTCCTCCTGACATATGTCCTGAGAACTGTGTATTTGTGGAAGGACAAAATACTTTGGAGGGCGCCTCGTCATACCTAATTGAATAACTGAATCATGCATAGAATATACCTTTCAGGACTGGCAAGGCTGCTATGTACAGTATGCTACAGAAGCCCTAAGTTGTTCAACACTTCTGGATTCAAAAGAAACAAAGGAGTTCACTGGTGAATATTACAAAAATGACCCACACTCTTGCATAGACTGCCCTGATGGTTGTTATCTGGGTTTACAACAGGACTTGGGGAGAACAGCCCAGTTCTCTATTTTAATTCCCTCAACCTTCATGCTGCTATGTTCAGCTTGACTTATTTGGCGTGACGGACCATCACAAAGCAGTGGAAGTATGACTGAAGGCTCTCTCACCTAGGAAAGACCTCTATTACTTCTGCCAGAATGGACCTGATACTGTTCTCCGAAGGAACCCTCAACCTGGATAGAATAGTATTATATTATAGAATAGTATTGTATGTGGGTCCTCCAGCCTGACTTACTTGCATCTAAAGTAACAATGGTCCAAGAGGCAGGGTTTAGTTTGCTACAATTCCTCAGGTTTGACCCTTTCATCCACCACCACCATGCATTCTGATGCTGATAGATGGTGACTAGACAGTGCCACCTACTACATTGTGAAATCAGATGAGATTGGGCACTTTCAAGGTGATGTGGCCATAGTATCTTCAATCATTGCATTTTGTCTGCAGACAGTTCTGCTGATCTCTTTACTGTATCCAGGACTGCTCCGAAAAAGACCATTCTCAGAGAAGGGACCAACTGGCTCCTCCTCCAGTTGATGATCCATCCAAACTTTTCCAAAGCTTGAATCAACAGCCCCCTGAAAGTTGTGGCTCAGAAGAGTAAGGTGACACTGAGCCACTGAGAAAATGTCATCCAGGCAATGCATAAAAATGTCATCTAGGCAATGCATACCTGAACTGCTGCTAACGAAGAAGTGATATAATTTATAGAAGAATCTCTGAAAATTTCCTGGGTGCTGTTGACAAGTCAAAAGGCCACCCTGAATCTGATCTTTTATCAAGTGGGAAAAGCCTTGACTTTCTCTGGTTAATATTGATATTGATGAATCCATCACACTTCCAAACAGTGAAGACACTTTGAAGGGAGTCTTGCACCAAATATTCCTCAGTGAGGGATTGGCTGACCATACTTTTCTTCTGGACCTTGGCTTTAAGAACTGCTTCAATACTTTCTGAAGCAGTTCTTAAAGCCAAGGTCCAGAAGAGAGTTATAGTCAGCCAATCCCTCACTGGGGAATATTTGGTGCAAGACTCCCTTTGAAGACTCCCTTCAAAGCCTTCCAGCCTTGGCACCTGAGGTCAGAGCTTTTACTGGCATACAAACTCTGACCACAGTTATCCAGACTTCTTTAAAATCCAAATTTATGTTGCTATGACATGCCAGGCACCTACCTGAAATGTCGACCAGGGAAGTGTTACCTAAAGGGTGAGTATCTTCTTATTTTATTTTAATATAATTGTGAAAAGTGATTTTCCAAAGCAGGGTTCCTCTTGACCTTCCTCAATTTCTCCAGTATTAGTTCTTTCATTTCCTCCATTAGAGGGGAGGGGGATGAACCCTTTTTACTGCAAATAGTATTTTCTAGATTTTTTGGTACTTCTACTGGCTCATCCCATTCAATGGCTTATATGGTGGTCTTGACAAAGTGCTGCACAAGTGTAGAATCCAAACCCACCACATTAAATATTTCTGATTTTCCCTCTGAGGAAGCATTTACCACACTGTTCCTTTTGAAAATGTTGGTCATAATAACGCCAAACTCTGTTTTATTTACCTGAAGAGTTCCATGGAGTGTCTATATCCTTTGTGCAAAGCCCTATTTAAATTTTGGGATACACTTTTTCAGAAAGAACAATTAAAAAGCTGTACAAAAAGGCAACAAAAAGCAAGGATATATTAAAATGTGTACAGCTGGTAATGCTAACCCCTGTTTCAGACCTTTGTTATAGCAGCAGATGGAACCACATGTACTAACATCTGCTGACACTGCCGCTTCACTTTGCTTTGGCACTTTGCAGAAGAAAGTCTTTCATTCCTGACCTCCTTTGCAGTGATGACTTGTCAAAGGACCTAATTCAGAACATCAGTGAAAGGTTTACTTCTGTAAAGCATCAGATGCTAGTACTTGTGGCTGCAGGTGTCACTCTGGCAGAGGTCTGAATGGCAACAGAAAGTATTTATTGGCTGCAAGTCTCAAATATTATAGAGGCACATTCCTCCCTTGTCCAGTCCATCCCCAATAGGTCCACACAAATCAGAATAAGCCTTTCCTATGACTGATGGTTCACTCTATCTTCCACTAATGGTGGCCCTCCTGCTTGCACTGTTTGCTGTCTCAACCCATGAGCTTCCACCCTCCAGCATAATGGATGTCTACATCCAGCATACAGAGTACAGTGTTGCCAGGTAGAGGGTCCTGTTGAGCCGGAAACACGGCATCAGTGGGACAGATGGCAAAGATGTGAGATTGTCCTGACAGTCAATGGTTATTGTACCATATTGTTGTCAGAATGATACATAAACTAGCTTATAAGGTCACACAGGATCACAAATCTCCTGTAATCTGGTTTATAGCCTACCTCAAACAGCATACTACTTTTTGATATTTCAGGATGAAAGCAAAATCATCTGTCTTGTTATACTCACATGCTAATTTGTTTGTACTAAAACAATCTCTCATACAACCTGGGGAGGGGGGCAGTAAAAGTACTGCCACAAACTGGGCATTTTGCAGTGCCAGTAGCAACTATCACCAGGCTGTACATTTCTTAGACCTAGAGCATGTTTATAAGGTTTCATCCATAGGATTAGGAGGATTGGTGGTGTTCATGTTTATGCTGCACCCTCTATAATATATCCCTTGGGATGGTCTCCCACTCGCCTAAAATTTCATCCAATGTACATGTGTTATACTACAATGTGCATTTTAACTGTTAGACTGCTTATTTCAAAAATGTTCTTGTTTATGACTGTAATGTTTCCGACATCCAAAGGGCACGCACCCAACATCAGGAGCTTCCTAACTGAAAGGTATAGTTTCGGAGGTTATTTGCCCCTCTTCACAGAGATGGAAGCTGCCATTGCAGAACTTCCTCCGGCAGTTTCTAGCCTTAACACTTAGCGTCACGGACACTGAAACAGTCATGTAGCAAGAGTAGCTAGGATGAAGTTATTACTTCTAAACCGCATACTTGTTAAAGCATTGGGGGGAAATAGCAGCGGGGGAGCTATGTTTTTTAAAGCAAGCGACTAGCAATGGTTGCCTACATATTTCCTTCAGCACAGGTTTCTTTTAAATTATGGCAATTTATGCATTTTCACTATTTGATAAATGACTTCCATTAACTTAATGTCTCACTCATTAGGAATGATGTGCTAAGTCAGCATGCTTTCACTTTTTTTCCTCTTTCTGCTGTGCGTGCTGTTACAAGCTTGGATATTTTAATCTCTCTGCATGCAATGCCTATATATACTGTATATATCAAATCCATACATATTCATAATATATATGCGTTATAGCAATATAAAACCAAGAAAGGTACCAATAGGTTAAATGGCTTCCACCCAAAATTCTCTCCAAAGTGTGTGTGTATATGACTTGTGTTACAAAGTTTAGATGTTTTAGGATGACTTTAAGGGGTGTATGTATATAAATTTGCATAGCTGCATACCGTATGGCCAGTAGATGGCGCAGCCTGATATAGGTAATACATATGCTCCCCAGTGTCATCTAGGGGCCATAATGCTGTATTCTCCTTATTCACACATGCAAATGGCAGAGAATATAACCTGAGTACATTTGATTTTGTCCCACAATGCTGTATTTTTTTTTGTATTAAGATTTCCAGTCTCTCACCACTGTATGCTGGTGAAACTCTTATGATAAATGTCTTTTATTTAGTCTTTTTTATTAAATAGAACATTGAAGGTGTTTTGTTATATGTGCTCAATTGGTATAACAAAAGTACTTGTTCTGCCAGCAATCCAGAACTGGCCTAAGTCTCTGTGAATTCTGCAGTCGTATCTCAAACAATATTATTAGTTAGTGTGTTAAAACTATTCTGTAGTCCTAACACACTTTCTAACCTAGGGTGACAACACTGCCCTTCCATGTACAGTGAGTGAGTGTCGCCAACCTGAGGACAGGAAATGAATTACTGGAAGGATCACAAAGTGAAAATAAAGGAAAAAGTATTGAGACACCCCTCCAAATCATTGTATTCAGGTGTTCCAATCACCTCCATGGCCTCAGGTGTATAAAATCAAGCACCTAGGCATGCAGACTGCTGCTACAAACATTTGTGAAAGAACAGGTCACTCTCAGGAGCTCAGTAAATTCAAGCATGGTACTGTGATAGGCTGCCACCCTTGCAATAAGTCCAACCGTGACATTTCCTTGTTAATAAATATTCCACGGTCAACTGTTAGTGGTATTATAAAAAAGTAGAAGCAAGCTTTGCGCAGTGGCAGAATCATAACAAAGTAGAAGCAACTGGGAACAACAGCAACTCTGCCACGAAGTGGTAGGCCACATAAAATGACAGAGTGGGGTCAGCGCATGCTGAAGCACACAGTGCACAGAAATCATCAATAGCTAAAGACCTCCAAACTTTGTGTGGCCTTCAAGTTAACACAACAACAGTGCATAGAGAGCTTCATGGAATGGGGTTCCATGGCCGAGCAGCTGCATCCAAGCCTTACATCACCAAGTGCAATGAAAAGTGTCAGATGCTGTGGTGTAAAGCACATCAACACTTGACTCTAGAGTAGTGGAGACGTGTTCTCTGGAGTGACAAATCATTCTCCTCTGTCTGGCAATGGAGGTGTCTGGGTTTTGCAGTTGCCAGGAGAACGGCACTTTCCTGACTGCATTGTGCCAAGTGTAAAGTTTGGTGGAGGGGGGATTATGGTGGGGGTTGTTTTTTTAGGGGTTGGGCTTGGCTCCATAGTTCCAGTGACGGGAATTCTTAAGGAGTCAACATACCAAGACATTTCGGACAATGTTATGCTCCCAACTTTGTGGGAACAGTTTGGGGATGGCCCTTTCCTGTTCCAACATGACTGTGCACCAGTGCAGAAAGCAAGGTCCATAAAGACATGGATGAACATGTTTGGGGTGGAGGAACGTGACTTGCCTGCACAGAGTCCTGCCCTCAACCCGATAGAACACCTTGGGATGAATTAGAGCGGAGACTCGTCCCACATCAGTGCCTGACCTCACAAATGCGCTTCTGGATGAATGGTTAAAAATCCCATAGACACACTCCTAAACCTTGTGGACAGCCTTCCCAGAAGAGATGAAGCTGTTATAGCTACAAAGGGTGGGCCAACTCAATATTGAACCCTACAGACTAAAACTGGGAAGCCAATAACGTTGTGCGTTTAAAAACAGGCATCCCCATACTTCTGGCAATATAGTGTGTATATACATATACATATTTATTCATTCAGAAAAAAGTTTTGAACTTGAGTTATTTTTAACAATTTTAGAGGCGGACTACCCTCAGTGCAAGTAGTAGCCCTTTTCCTTATGTTATCATCTTGGTTTTTGTTATTATTATTTTTATTAGGCTACCATCCCTAGGCATACTGCTTCAAGAGAGATCTGCTTCACTAGGTACTAGGTTTAGCACAGTGGATGTTTCTGGGAAGATGGTATATACAGTCATGGCCGAAATTGTTGGCACCCTTGATATTTTTCCTGAAAATCAAGTATTTCACACAAAAAAGGTATTGCATTAACACATGTTTTGCTATACACATGTTTATTCCCTTTGTATGTATTGGAACAAATATAAAACAGAGGCAGAAAAGCAAATATGACATAATGTCACACAAAACCCCAAAAATGGGCTGGACAAAAGTATTGGCACCCTTAACTTAATATTTGGTTGCACACCCTTTGGAAAACATAACTGAAATCAGTCGCTTCCTATAACCATCAATAAGCTTCTGACACCTCTCACCCGGAATTTTGGACCACTCTTCCTTTGCAAACAGCTCCAGGTCTCTCTTATTGGAAGGACACCTTTTCCCAACAGCAATTTTAAGATCTCTCCACAGGTGTTCAATGGGATTTAGATCTGGGCTCATTGCTGGCCACTTCAGAACTCTCCAGCGCTTCTTTGCCATCCATTTCTGAGTGCTTTTTGACGTATGTTTGGGGTCATTGTCCTGCTGGAAGACCCAGGATCTTGGACGCAAACCCAGCTTTCTGACACTGGGCCCTACAGTGCGACCCAAAATCCTTTGGTAATCCTCAGATTTCATGATGCCTTGCACACAGTCAAGGCACCCAGTGCCAGAGGCAGCAAAACAACCCCAAAACATCATTGAACCTCCACCATATTTTACCGTAGGTACTGTGTTTTGTTCTTTGTAGGCCTCATTCCGTTTTCGGTAAACAGTAGAATGATGTGCTTTACCGAAAAGCTCTATCTTGGTCTCATCTGTCCACAAGACGTTTTCCCAGAAGGCTTTTGGCTTACTCAAGTACATTTTGGCAAACTGTAGTCTTGCTTTTTTATGTCTCTGTGTCAGCAGTGGGGTCCTCCTGGGTCTCCTGCCATAGCGTTTCATTTCATTTAAATGTCGACGGATAGTTCGCGCTGACACTGATGCTCCCTGAGCCTGCAGGACAGCTTGAATGTCTTTGGAACATGTTTGGGGCTGCTTATCCACCATCCGGACTATTCTGCGTTGCAATCTTTCATCAATTTTCCTCATCCGTCCACGACCAGGGAGATTAGCTACAGTGCCATGGGTTGCAAACTTCTTGATAATGTTGCGCACTGTGGACAAAGGCAAATCTAGTTCTCTGGAGATGGACTTGTAACCTTGAGATTGTTGATATTTTGCCACAATTTTGGTTCTCAGGTCCTCAGACAGTTCTCGTCTCCTCTTTCTGTTGTCCATGCTTAGTGTGGCACAGACAGACACACAATGCAAAGGTTAAGTGAACGTCTCTCCTTTTTATCTGCTTTCAGGTGTGATTTCTATATTGCCCACACCTGTTACTTGCCCCAGGTGAGTTTACAGGAGCATCACATGCTTGTAACATTCTTATTTATCCGCAGTTGTGAAAGGGTGCCAATACTTTTGTCCAGCCCATTTTTGGAGGTTTGTGTGACATTATGTCGAATTTGCTTTCTTTCCTCCCTTTTTTTGTTTTGTCCCAATACACACAAAGGGAATAAACATGTGTATAGCAAAACATGTGTTAATGCAATACGTTTCGTGAGAAATACATGATTTCCTGGAGAAATATCAAGGGTGCCAACAATTTCGGCCATGACTGTATATATATATATATATATATATATATATATATATATATAAAGAAAGAAAGCAGAAAATGCCATTCAAGGCGCAAATAAAAAAAAGGTTTAAAGGGAAAAAATGCTGAATTCAAAGAAAATAAATGACCATAATAAAGTTTAATGTGAAGGAATACCAAAGTATATGCACGTAAAGTATGTGATATTTAGGTATGTGAACTCAACATTTTAATGAAAAAAAAATGGTAAGATTAGAATAATTAACAGAATTCAAATATCTAGTATAGATTAGTCAATTGGAGTCCTTGTTGTGATCATATTAAAGCTGGACTCTGGACACAAAAACTTTCATTTATATATTTTTTTCTATAGCATCACAGGATAGAAATCCATTTTGGGAGCACCAAATGCCTTTGCAAATCCATTTATTACGTTCCACAGCAGAGCTGTGGAAAAGATGCAACAGGTCCTCATACTAAATAAAACAGAGTGAGTCTTGTGAGCTGCTATCAATAAATAAATATTTGCAATGATGTGAATCATCTGCACTAATCACACTCCCATATAAATGTGTCAATTACTTGTATATAACTTAAAGTAGTGCCATGCTTCACTAAAATAAATAAATTCTATATATCATGACTCAAATATAATACTAGTGCATTATTATAATCACCTACACCATAAAACAACTATTCATAGACATCAGTGTGTGATAGTAGCTCCAAAGAACAGTCCCACAACCACTTGAAAACTTCTTCAGATAAGAACAAATTTCACAAGTATTAATGCTTCTTCCAACACTGCTTGTGCCAAACTAATATTTCCAACACAGTGACAAACCACCCTTCACCAAAAATGCTCTCACCTGGATTATATGACCAAACCACTAAGTGAGGTCATATGGCGCTTGTGTCCCTACTGCGGGACTGGTATGCATTCCCAGTTGGGTCAGGTGAATCGGCACTCCTTAGGATTTCACCTCTCCTCCTTCTCCTATCGGTCAACATTACCAACACCGTGCTTATCCTTTTAAAATGTATTGTCTTTGATTTTATTTTATAAGACATTTTTTTTTATTTATGTGCCTTTTTCTTGATGTATGCTATACTTCATGAAGTGGTGCTGTTTTTGTTGTCTATCTCCTAATAAAAACATTTGTAAACAAAAAAAAATTTAATTACCGCATCTCAATAGACCTCGGGCGTTGTGTCGTCAAGCCCCTCCCCTCCTCATATTACAGGTTGTCTGCAGTCATGGGGGTGGATAAAAGACCAGTCACCCTGCACAAGGGGAGAGAGCAGAAGTGACCGGTCTTTATTGCAGGAAACTCCTGCACATAGGCTCAAGTTTGATGCTGGACTACTCCACATATCTGCAAATACACAAAGCACACCAAGACTCAAGTAAGTGAAATTGTAGCATCTGAAATGTCTAAACACATCTATGATAGCAGCAGAGACAACGTGAATGTTTTTTTTGTTTGTTTATTTATTTATTTATTTTGTAAAGAAGGACATAAAATACTAATGTTGCATACATTAATAAAGTGTAGCAACATTATTTACTGCCTGTTATATTTCAGCTTGACAAAAAGTTCAGAATATTAAAGGATAAGTTCACATCTGGGAGCACCCATATTTAGGGTGTAACATGTTCCAGCAGCCCCCCACGCCTTCTTCCCTGTGACATTAGGTGGTGGTTCTTCTCCTTGCACCCTCTCTCACAATTTAAAAATAGCACTGCTCTGTGCACACAGCCACATCATTTATTCACACTGATCTGCAAATAAATGGACTACAAGTACCATCTGTCATTTCAGCAGATGGCTTGTAGCTGTCAATGAACAGTAAGGAGCGCTCTTGTAGTTCATTGCTCTTCCTGCTGTTCAGTAACTGTCTGCCCATATCTCCCATAGCTCTATGGATAATCTGCAGAAGCTGCATTGAACCCTTGATCTACTTATTACGGGTACAATGCTTTCCAGGATCCTGCAGGAAAAAAATAATAAATGCTAATTTTTTTCTCTGCAGAAATATGTGGAGTTTTTATTTTTTCCCAAAAAGTTATCTTAGTCTTTAATTTTCACATCCAGTCATAGCTCATTACGATGATTATTTATTAAAAACAATGCTTTCTTAAAAATACAGGTCTTTTTAAAACAGCAGTATAATAACATTTTAGTCTTTATTGTAGCTATTTAGACATTTTAACAACTGAAATCATAAAATATGCTTGAAATGCAATTTCAAAGAGAAAAAGTCATTATATCACTTGGTATTAAGGTGTAGAATTATCACCTCCTTTGGAGCGGTGTTATGACAGATTGCAGGCTTTATCTGCTGCTTGTTGCACTATGATTAAATGAGGTAAATAAAAATGGAACATTTTGTTCCTAATTTTCACATAAATGTAGTGCTATTGCATGGAGCAGAAGAAGAAGGCACATGCAGTTGCAATTTCTAAACATTTTTAGTCTTCCAAAATGTACCCATTTGCATGAATTTTTGTCTGAAACAAAAAGTTAGATGTCTCTGGGCACCCAGCAATGGGATTTTAGTGGGAGTAGATTGATCCATAGGACAAATTTAATTAAAAAAAAGTAAATGTCAGATGGTCAGAATTTTTTTTCCCTTTCTACACTGTCTGATTAGAGATATAGATGCAAATCGACATAATTTTCCACATATTAATTCTTCTTATAAATAAAAAAAATACAGCTATTTTCTAAATTATTCTTTCTCTCCTAATTTTAAATGACTCTGCAGGTGGCAAAATATTCTTTATATGTAGAATCTTTAGAGAAGACATTCACCCAGTTATGTGGAAATTAAAAGTCAGCTTCTACAAATACTGTAGCTGCTGACTTTTAAGAAACAGATACTTGCCAAAACAAGAAGTCTGGAGCTGATTTCCCTGTGGATGATTGTTCTAAGGGTTTCAGATGTTTAGCGTTGCCATCTTGGCTTTGAGAGCAAGCTGTCATTTCCTGATGACTCAGCCAGCTGTCTACTGGGCATGCATGCAGTTGAGCGGTGCACAGAGACTGGGATGTATGACATTATACTTGGAGGCTGTGGACAGGGGAGGTAATTGAGCCAAGGATTGAGAAAGTGGGTGCAGGTACCATCCCTTACACAAAGCTTCAATTTCAGAGGTTGGAGGAGCAAGAGAATGAGGGTAAATTTAGTTTTTGTGACCCTAATGTTCTATTGTGCATTAAGGTCCTCTATATTAAAGCAATGCATTCAGTTTGAATGGGCTGGCAGAGTACCTTAAAACCCCTTAGAGATTGAGGGTAACACCTGAACACAATTTTGCAACAGTGATATGCTTTAATAAAACTGTACATATCATCGCAACTACTTTGCCTATTTAGCTGGATTATCCTTTTTTTTCCAGGACAAATTGGGCTTTCTTTTGGTGGTAAATGGTAATGGATATCACCTGATTTCTTTATTATAAAAAAAAACTGCCCCAAAATAGTAAAAAAAAATCTATTTTTTTTAAATGTAGCTGTATATTTCTTGCTACTGCCATAACCTACCACCAAAGAACAACCCAAAATAAATTCTCCTGCTCCTGACGATCACAGTGATGCCACCTATGTATACAGTTGCAAGAAAAAGTATGTGAACCTCTTGGGATTACGTGGAGTTTTGCATGAATTGGGCATAAAATGTGCTCTGAACGTCATCTAAGTCACAACAATAGAAGAACGCAGTCTGCTGAACATAATACTACACAAACATTAGATGTTGCCATAGTTCAATTGTACATAGCATGGAAACATTCACAGTGCAGGGAGGAAAAAGTATGTGAACCTTTGGACTTAATAACTGGTTGACCCTCCTTTGGCAGCAATAACCTCAACCAAACGTTTCCTGTAGTTGCAGATCAGACCTGCACAACGATCTGGAGTAATTTTGGACCACTCCTCTTCACAAAACTGTTTCAGTGTAGCAATATTCTTGGGATGTCTGGTGTGAATCGCTCTCTTAAGGTCATGCCACAGCATTTCAATGGGGTTGAGGTCAGGACTCTGACTGGGCCACTCCAGAAGGCGTATTCTGTGCTGTTGCAGCCATTGTTTTGTTGAATTACTTGTATGCTTTGGGTCATTGTCCTGTTGCATCACCCATCCTCTGCGGAGCTTCAGTTGGCGGACAGATGGTTGTATGTTTTCCTGCAAAATGTCTTGATAAACTCTGGAATTCATTTTCCCATCAATGACAACAATCCGTCCAGGCCCTGAGGCAGCAAAACAGCCCCAAACCATGATGCTCCCTCCGCCATGTTTTACAGTGGGGATGAGGTTTTGATGTTGGTGTGCTGTGCCTTTTTTTCTCCACACATAGTGTTGTGTGTTCTTCCCAAACAACTCAATCTTGGTTTCATCTGTCCACAGTATATTTTGCCAGTAGTGCTGTGGAATATCCAGGTGCTCTTTTGCAAACTTCAAATGTGCTGCAATATTCTTTTTGGACAGCAATGGCTTCCTCCGTGGTGTCCTCCCATGTACTCCATTCTTGTTTAATGTTTTCCTTATTGTAGATGTGTCAACAAAAAATGTTAGCATGTGCCAGAGATTTCTGTAGGTCTTTAGCTGACACTCTGGGATTCTTCTTTACCTCATGCAGCATTCTGCGCTGTGCTCTTGCATTCAGTTTTACAAAACGACCACGCCTAGGGAGAGTAGCAACAGTGCTAAACTTTCTCCATTTGTAGACAGTCTGTCTTACCCTGGACACATGAACATCAAGGCTTTTGGAGATACTTTTGTAACCCTTTCCAGCTTCATGCAAGTCAACAATTCTTGATCGTAGGTCTTCTGAGAGCTCTTTTCTGCGAGGCATGGTTCACATCAGACAGTGCTTCTTGAAACCAGTAAACCCAAAACAGGTGTGTGTTTTTTAAGGGCAGGACAGCTGTCAGAAACACATCCAATATCATCACACTGATTGGAGTCAAGGTTGGATCACTCCTTGCTCCAATTAGCTCTGGGAGAAGTAATTAAGCTAGGGCCTCACATACTTTTTCCTCCCTGCACTGTGAATGTTTACATGTTATGTGCAATTAAACCATGGCAACATCTAATGTTTGTGTAGTATTATGTTCAGCAGACTGTGTTCTTCTATTGTTGTGACTTAGATGACGTTCAGAGCACATTTGTTTGCCCAATTCATGCAAAACTCCACATAATCCCAAGGGGTTCACATACTTTTTCTTGCAACTGTATATTATTGGTTGTTTGTACCTGTAGTAGGGCCCAGAAACAATAGTGTGCATTTTGCTTTTTCTTACCCTACCTAAAAACGCTGACACTAAGGAGTTTATTTACTAAAGCTGGAGAGTCCAAAATCAGACTCCCTTCTGCATAGAAACCAATCGACTTCTAACCTCAGCTTGTTCAATGAAGCTTTGGCAATGAAACCTGGAAGCTGATTGGTTTCTATGCAGAAGGGAGTCTGATTTTGGACTCTCCAGCTTTAGTAAATAAATCCCTAACTGACACTGATACTATAAAGAACACCAAAAAATTATGGGACTTTTGTGATACAGTGTAGGACAGACACGTCTCTAAAAAAATTTAAAATTTTATTAAATTGTACATAAAAAATTTTTTTACATGCTTTAAAAACAATATAGTAGCTAAACAGCCCTAGTAAAACATACAGTAATTCTAAACATTATCCCTGCTATTATGTCCTCCAAGAGGTCAATGCAGTTCACATTTTCAGCTTCTTCAGGACCTTGAGTCTTGGGGACAGAGGACAATAAAGTCTAACTAGAGAAAAAATCAAAATATAAATATCTTAACACATATATGGCAATGTATTTAATTCATGCAAACTATCTTCTGCAAACTTACATGTTGTTTAAGTGCAGGGCAATAGCAAGCAGAGGGGCTCAGCAAATCAATTTTGGGTGGGCGTAAATCAGTTATCATGGAGCGCAATATTCAGGATAGTGTAAAGCGTAAATTTATCCTACCCAAGAAACAAAGAAGGAACAGATAAGGATAATGTAATAGGAAAAAGACTGAAGCATATCCCATATTATCCTCAATTCCTGCTGCATATCTCCAAAAACTCACTTGGTCCAAACCAGGCGACTCATAGACAATCAGTCCATTAAAAAATACGTCATATGGAGGATGTATACCGTATTTTTCGCCGTATAAGACGCACTTTTTCTTCCCCAAAACTGGGGGGGAAAAGTTGGTGCGTCTTATACGACGAATATAGAGAGAATCCATGAGGCGCGGCCACGGCCGTAGGAAAGGCCGCGGCTTTGGCCTATTTCTGGAGTGGTCGGCCATCTTAGTACACCCGGCGGTGCGCGCTGACATCATCACCCCCTCTGCTCGTGGATCCTACCATAGCGCGGATCTACAACAACAGGTGAGGAGCGGGGCAATGCAATGTTACTGGCTATTATTACTATGTTGGGGGCAATGTTACTGGCTATTATTACTAATGTGGGGGCAATGTTACTGGCTATTATTACTATGTTGGGGGCAATGTTACTGGCTATTATTACTAATGTGGGGGCAATGTTACTGGCTATTATTACTAATGTGGGGGCAATGTTGCACTGGAACAGTGATGGTGATGACGAGTGGGGGGCAATGGTGGACTTTACAGTGATGAGTGGGGGCAATGGTGGACATTACGTGATGAGTGGGGGCAATGGTGGACATTACGTGATGAGTGGGGGCAATGGTGGATGATGTATTAAACAAAAAGACAAAACGTACCGGTATGTTTGTCTTGTTGTTTTTTTTTACTGATCCGAAAAAGATCCGATCCGTGACTCCTGATTCGTGGAACGATCCGAACCGTGAGTTCTTTCATTTCTGGATTTGTTACATGGTTGGCATAAAATTGTTTTTAAACTGCTGTTAACTTTATACAGTTGATATAAAATATTTTACTACAGTATTGGGTTCAGAATCTTTTTTTTCTAGATTTTCCTCCTTTAAAATTGGGTGCATCTTATATGCCGGAGCGTCTTATATGGTGAAAAATACGGTAATAGCAGGGATAATGCTTAGAATGATGCTCTACTAGGGCTGTTTAGCCACTAAATTGTTTTTAAAGCATGTAATAGCATATTTGTCTAACAATTGCACCAATTTTTCACTATCAGCTCTGGTTTTTGAGATACAGCATACATGCTATATACCACTCTCTCACCCATCAAAATTCAGGATATTTCAATGTAGTGTTTTATTTAATTTCCTTGTAACAGGAATGAAACACATACAAAAGTAGCCATAACCTCTATGGTGCTCAATCTGCAAAAATGAAACTATATGAGTGGCAATATGCACACACCTCCTATATGATCATAACTAATACAGTTAATAACTTACACTTTAAAATCCAATTTTTTCCAATGTAAAATTACAGTTGGAAGTATGTAAACATTCTTACTATATCTGCTAACTTATGCAAAAACACAATCAAGGTAACAGAAGAACAAGTTGATCCGCAAGATGTTTTCAAAAACTGACAAAAAAAATCATAAAAAATTGATCATATCTAAGAAACTAGAGTTAATGCTAAGAAGCAATGCATCATTCTGCATCCGTCCCAAAAATACCACAAGAACGTTCTATAAAGGAGTGCACCAAGAAAAAAGATTTTTTTTTTGTTAGGCTGGTTGGTTTATTTTTCTATTTCTTCATTATCACATTGCCATTCCATGTGCGTATATGGTATTAGACCATTGTATCACTGTAAAGCACAAACTAATTTGGGATTTGTGTGCTATACAATTTTTGGCTTTGTTCATGATATGTTGATTTTAGAGTGGATATTGATCCCAAAACATTTTGATCTATAATTTTCATTTATTTTGTTTTTACATTTTTGTTCCTATATTTGTCTTGTAGCCCTGAAGAAAGGGAGTGTTTTCTACCCGAAAAACGTTGGCTGTCTTGCGAATTATGAAAGCTGTTTTAGGCAGAATTTAGTCTGTCACTCTTTGGGTTTAAGATCTGGTCTGGAATGGAAGGAAACAGATGGAAGTTGCTTTTGTATGATGCTAAAAGATTATTGGATGTGATGCCTATGAATCACATATATCCCTACCTTTGCCTGAATCAAACATGAGCTGTCGTTTTTGAAATGTACTTTTTTAAAACTAGGAAATAAGAAGTTGAATTTACGGTATTTGCAACTGAACCTTTGCACTATAAAGGCAGACCACATGTTAACTTAAACAACCCAACAGTAGTATTTACATTAATGTATAATGAGCCTCTGAAGTTGAACAACTTTCCTTTAGAGCCAGCATGTCTGTGAATCATTTGTCTGCTTGAAACTGTAAATTCTTATTTAGAGTTGCAGGTGTTTGTCTTATCTTGTTATGTGCTGTATGCAGTATCTCATTAAATGTAATGCCAGTTTGTATTGCTCCACAACTAACTTACAGTTGTACAGAAAAGGTGACCTTCATTCCAAGGCAGCCAAATATATCATCCCTTATATATAGTGTGCATGTGTATATTTATTTAAAAAAACTGCTAGTTTAGCTGCATTTTCTTTATCGCTATATAGGTTGCCACTTACTGTACAATAGATCACTGTATTGCTTTTGTGCTGCCCATATGTCAGGCACTCCTCCTAAGATGTTGAGGTATAAATATTTAAGTTTCTACATATTGCTTTTTCCAAACTATATTAAAATACATTATTCTCAAGTGCCAGTGCAAGAGACTGCTGGAAAACAGGAAAAATAACAGTAAAATGAGCCCATGTTTCTTCAGATGGCTTGATTAATTTGCCATTTCATGCACGGTGTAATGGATAAATAGTGGGGACTTTTTTAAAGATTCTGAAAACAATTTTATGGAAAAAACAAAGGGCTTTTGTTCTTGAAGTGCAAGAATGGTATTATTACTTAGCCATCTGAACCTATCAACAAAGTGAGTAGTTTATATGGCACATATCAATATTAACAAATCATTGCTAGGAATAAGCTAATCCGTGTGGGTAAAATTCACCTAGGATTCATCAATTCTTGTTTGACAATACTGAACTTAACTGCAAATCCAATTAAGTCCATGGGAGGCGAATTAGTTAGTGGGGACATGTACCAATACAAATAAATTGTATTAAAATAACATATAGTGGGGCAGAAGGGCTTTTCCTGCAGCTTTGAGAGCAACATTGAAAATACCCAAATTGTATTTCCTAATTCAATGCAGTTTAAAAAAAGGGTTTTTTTTGCATTTCATGTGGGGCGGGCAGAACATGCCTTAGTGGTTAACCCTTCTGTCTTTCAGTACTGGGGTCTTTGGTTTGGATCTTATCCAAGTTGCTATCTACATCAAGTTTGCATGTTCTCCCTGTGCTTGTATGGGTTTTTCTTGGTTTCTTCCCACATCTCTGTAATAAAAATAAAAGTTACACGTACACTGGTAGAATAATTGGTTTCTGTCCAAATTTTCTCCTGTATATCAGTGTGTATATCTATGCTTGTGAGATAGGAACCTTGGATTGTAAGCTCCTTGAGTGCAGGGACTGATATACAATATGTAAAATGCTGTATAAGTTGTCTGCACAATAGGAATGTTTGCTAGAAAGTAATAACATTTTAGGAGCAATACATGCTTTTTCACCAAGACCTGCTTTGCCTGGCAGATAACAATTGACCAGTTTTCCGAGATTCTCCCTGTTCTTGCTGATGCAAAACTGTCCTGCTGCTGGACAATTTGTTTTTTTTTTCCAATAACATTTTATTGAGAGAGAGAATCATGGCAACAAAAAGAATTGGTGTACATTTCTCAAAAAGCATTACAGAACAGGTGTAAAGCGGCAAACAAGTGAGAAATCAACAATGCTATACAGAATCAGCATATTACACAGGATGACAACCTTGAGTGAAAAAGTCCAAAGGAATGATCTGTCCTGCATTGCATCAAGGAAATGGGGCTAGGAGGTCTTTACATTACTACACGTGTAGCAAATTATCGAACGCCATATGATAGACTGATGCCACAAAAGTAAAGAAAGACAAGAAAATAAAGAATAGAGGACAGAAAGGGGAAGGACAAGGGAAGAAGAGTGGAGGAAAGAAGAAAAAAATGGGGGGGGGGAGAAGGGGGAGAGGTGCTGGCAAGGATCAGATTAAGGGAACATCTTAAGTACACATTAAGGCTAAGGGGAAGGGATGTCACTGATCAGAGAGCTAGTGCGGTAAGAAGGTCTACGGTCCGGTAGGGTGGGGCCCAACAAGGTTAGCGCCCCACCAATCCTAGTCTGTCTCAAGGCTAAATAGGGGGGGTGTAGGTAATGCATGTAACCATACTGGCAGGGGAGTCCATACCAGAGGGGTGTACCAGTATAGAAAACATAATTAGAACGTATTCTTTGTCAGGTGACGGAACCGATCAGTGGACTTGAAATGAGTTCAACATGCCCACCTTTTAGAGAATTCTGAAGGGGTATCATTAGCAATATGTATCGGTTCCTCCATTTCTTCGATTTTACTCAGTCTAGTAAACCATTCATATGGATTGTGGGTGTATTATATTCCAGCGAACTGGTATGCACAATTTGGCAGCATTAACCACGTGCATTGCTAGTGGTTTGCAATACATTTTGGCGGGGAGGGAAGAGTGGTGTAAGAGAAACTGTGCTGGATTGTAGTCCAATAAATATGTGGTCACGTGGGAGATAATGTCGTGGACCT
This sequence comes from Staurois parvus, assembly GCF_062004578.1. Taxonomy (NCBI): domain Eukaryota; kingdom Metazoa; phylum Chordata; class Amphibia; order Anura; family Ranidae; genus Staurois; species Staurois parvus. The sequence continues at coordinate 5,000,819 of NW_028317971.1, read as the reverse complement.
CTGTCCAGTACGACTGAATCAGAAGTGTCCCTAGTTCCTTGTTGCATCTCCTGCAGAGGTTGGTCATCTCAGGGTTAAATTTATGTAATTGCACGGGGGTCCGGTACCAACTGGATAAGATTTTGTAAGAGTTCTCCTGGGTCGTGACATTAACGGAGCATTTATGCGTGGTAGCAAAGATGTGTTCCCATTGTTCCTTGGAAAGATCTAGGTTGAGGTCCCGTTCCCAAGAAAGACAAATTGTGTCTGATTCTGGGGAGACGTCGGCATAGAATTGGCCATAGATTTGAGAAATTACATGATGCTGTGGTGAGCTACGGGAACAGATGGATTCAAAGGGGGTGAGTGAGCGAGAAACAGCCCGTGAACCAACTATGGCTCGTAGGAAGTGACGAATTTGAGTATAGGTCCAGAGAGGGAAGGGGGATGAGCTCATTTGGGAAGAGATATTTGTAAATTCAATGAGATGACCTGTTTTAAAGAACTGAGAGGCTGATTTGAGGATGTAGCCAAGAGTATATTAAAAAACGTTGAGACATTCCGGGAGGGAACCAGATATCGTATGTACTCTCCAGCGCCTCAGGAAATGCACAGCCAAAGGGAAGCCAAGGGAACCAGGACAGCGACAACCAAAGGGAACTAGATAAAGAATAAACAGGTCACACACATACCTAGTGCATTATCCAAGGTTTATTCAAAGGTATAAAGGATAAAAACATACTCACAGATGAAGCATGTATCTAAAAAGCATTTGCATTATGAAGATGGCCACAACGGGAAGCAAGGTGTTCCAACTGACAGTGCGGTCAAATGGCTGATGCGTTTCAGGGACGAGTCCCTTTCCTCAGAGCTGCTGACCAGCCTCTTGGACTGGTGCAGATGTGTAGTGGATTGATGGTACGAGCCTTGCTGCTGATCATCAGCAGCAAGGCTCGTACCAGCCATCCACTACACATGAGGGAAAGGGAAGTACCGGCAGAGGATTTTTAGAGTAGAGATCATCTAGGGTCGTAGGTATTTGGATGCCCAGATAAGCGGGCCAATTTCTATCGAACTCTCAATAAGAATTTTAGAGCTCACAGATGATACAGCAGAGTAAAACTGAACAGCTGAAGGATATTTTAGTGAGTGATAATATGAAGGGCGTTCAAGTCAAACTGAGACTTTTGAGTTTATATTACAAAAAACTAATTTCAAGGAGTGGAAACTGCGTTTATTTTTTACATACTCCCCTGCTACATTTATACACTTATCCCAGCATTTAACTAAATTCTGGAAAGCTTCGGCATAGAAAGATCTGTTAGTACTCCTGAACCATCCTAGGACATTCGTGAATTATTGTGTTCACCGTTCCCACAGAAAGATTCATCTCTTGTGCAATTTCATGACTGGTTATGCGTTGATTATCTAGAATAAGGCGTTCCATGTGCTGAATGTTCACAGGAATGACTGCTGTGGGTTGGGAACCACCACGGCCTGGATCGTCACTGATGGACGTATGGCCATCTTTGACACATTTACACCATTCAAAATTCTTACTGTGTATCCCCTGAAGACGAGCGTGTGCATGAAACACGTTGGTCGGGGTCTTACGTGCTGACATGTCCAGGTCGCTGAGCACCGGCCATCTTTGTAAGTCCGGACAAATTTCTTCTTATGAAGCTGGTTTTATGTTATTTATTGGCAGTTTAATTTTAATAAATAGTACACTATATACTGTATACTTCATTCTGGGCTCTGTGTGGTGAGCAATTCCCTGACAGGCCCTCTGCAAGCAGCAATCTTTTATCCATGCTTGAAAATAATCCGGGGAGGTCTTTGTGGCCGTGGAGTGTTTTTTAGGGTGGAACATGTAACGTGTTCCCATAGCTGCCCTGGAGCGCCCTGGTAGTTCATTGGAGCTTCCTGTCAGTATATCTGCTTGCTCATACATTCCGTATGGCAAGCAGATACTCTGACAGGTCTTCAGGAGATCTGCATGGCATCAACGATCTACTGATTGCTGCTGCAATGCTTTCCAGGCTCCTGTAAACAAAAACAATAAAGGCTTATTTTTTTTACTGCAAAAAAATGTGCATTTATTATATTTCTAAAAAGTGAACTTATCCTTTAAAGTTCTGATGAGTGCATATTGGTGAAGGATTATGCATGGAAGAGAGAGCACGCCCAGTGGAGCACAGATAGTGAAGACCTTGATTGATTTTGTCTTCTGTTTTGGACATTTATATTTTTTAATTTTGCACAGACAAGGTTCACCATAGTGATGTATATTTTAATAACTTACATTTTTTTATGTGGCTGAGATTGTATCCAGCAAGTATAAACTATCACTTGTGGGAAAAAAGGACATAAATTTAATTTGGGTGTAGTGCTGCATGACCGTGCAATTGTCAGTTAAAGTAACGCAGCGCCGTATCGCAAAAAATTGCCTGGTCAGGAAGGGGGGTAAATCCTCTGGCGGTCAAGTGGTTAAAGCCTTTCTGACACTTTAAAATTGTTCATTTGGACCAAGTTGTGAGGGCTGTATAAACTGTACATAGCATATTATTATTATACAGTATTTATAAAGCGCCTACAGTTCACTCAGCGCTGTACATTACAAAGGGCGACAGAACATGAGACAGTACAGTAACAATACAATGTGATACACGAGGGGTTCGAGGGCCCTGCTCTTTCGAGCATACAATCTAGGAGGGAGGGGATAGCGGTACAGGAGGAGATAGCTGTGGGGGATGGAGTGGTAGGAAGAGTGGAGGAGGTCGGCAAATTGGCAGGGGGTGGGGTAGGTTTCCCTGAAGAGGTGGGTTTTCGGGTACGCATAAAGGAGAGGAGAGTAGGTGATAGTCTGATGGGTTGGGGCAGGGAGTTCCAGAGGATGGGTGACACCCTGGAGAAATCCTGGAGGTGGGCATGGGAGGAGGAGACCAGGGAACTAGAGAGAATGAGGTCTTGTGAGGAGCGGAGTGCGCGTGTTGGGTGGTACCTGGATATTAGGTCGGTGATGTAATTTGGGGCAGTATGGTGGACAGCTTTGTACGTCAGTGTTAGGATTTTGAATTTGATCCGTTGTGCAATCGGGCACCAGTGGAGGGATTGGTATAGGCATATATACACTATACAGCACTTTGTTCTGGCAGAAGCAGGGGCAGACTGACCATTTGGAAACTCGGGTACTGCCCGAGGGCCCGGGGTCAGTAGGGGGCCCCATGAGATGCCTCTGGTACCTTTTTCATAGGCTTTTTTGAGTTTGGGCAAGGACACAGGGGCCCCATGATCCCTGAGTTGTCAGTCCTCCTCTGGGCAGAAGGATGGGAACTTCCCATTCCACTCCTAGAAATTGGGAGTGCTGCTCAGCTATTCATAGAATGCTTTGTATTTTCTGAATGAATACAAGGCTTCTTTGGATTGCCTGAGGTGGAAAGGTGGGTAGATGACTTCAATAAATTAGAGGAAGTCTTGTACTTATTCAGAAAATACAAAGCTTCCTGCGAATGGCTGTGCTTGACTTGATTTTGTTCCAAGAGTGGGACAGGGAGTTCTAATCTACTTGATGGAATACAGCGCTGTTTACTGTTTGTATCTGATGCTACATACAGATCATGCAGCTCTCTCAGTGGGTCCAACTCTATGTGGAGATCATTTTGGGTGCATCCGTTCATTTGAACCAGCTAGGACACTGCCCTTAAGCATAGCTGTACTCACAATCACAACAATGAGGATCTGTTTGCGTACAACAATGTAAGTGAAGTAATTTTTGCTTTCCCTTCAATAACTTTTTATACATTGCTATATGTTACTGATCATCTTCAAATCATGTTACTTTATTCTCTGAAATGTGCTCCAACCTGCCAGCAAGTTTATATAACATGCAGAAAATTTAATAGGAATTCTCAGCTAATCAATTCGCAGGTGTTTTTGAACGCAAGTCAAATGACTTGTGTTATGATTATTTTAATATTTTAAAAGCATTTGCAAGAATTATATTAATGCAAATACCCACCTATATCAATTTCCATGTCAATTTTACTAAAAGAGAAAGTTTTGATACTTACCTATAAAACTCTTGCGATGATGATTCATTATTCAAGAGTGTACTAGCAGCTGCATGATACTTTCTATAAAATGCTTTTTCTGAGCTTCTTTTGCTCCATAGGCCTGCTGTGAAATTATGCAGACATTTTATGACACTGAATAGAGGTTGTTTTAGTAACATTTTCTTGTTGTAGATTTAGGTTATTGTTTGTTTCTCATTTAAATCAGTTAAAAAATATCAGCCATAGCTAGCAACATTACTCCATTCTGTCCTCTACATCTCTCAAGAACATTATTATTCTCTAGAAGGTGTTGTCTTTTTCTGCCACATTTTGGTAGTTTCAGCCCTTTAACCACTTCAAGTCCAGACACTTTCACCCCCCTTCCGTCCAGGCCAATTTTCAGATTTCAGTGCTATCACACTTTGAATGACAATTGCGCGGTCATGCAACTCTATACTCATATGAATTTTTTTATAATTTTTTGAGACAGATAAAAATTTATTTTGGTGATATTTATTCAGCACTGGGATTTTTATTTTTTTGCTATATAAATGAAAAATCCAAGCATTTTGAAAAAATCCTGGCCAAAATGTATTCAGCTATCTTTTTAGTAAAAAAACAAACAAACATTAGTTATAACCAAAAATTAATGTTTTTACATTTTTTTATTAGTATTATTTATGTTTTTTTAACATACCATCACCCTAGCAGTACAATGTCACCATAGTGACACTGTACTACTTGTGGGTGGCGATGAAGATTTTTTTTTCTTTTTTTACACTGATTGCTTTTACATCCATAAAGACTATAAAAGCAATCATTTCTCCTTCTCTCTGGCTGCATTCTTGCAGCCATTGAGAAATACTGTGAGAGCTGTGATTGGTCACAGCTTGTCACATGGTACAAGGCTGCTGTGAATAGCCTTGTACCATGTGACCTCTGTGATCATTCACAGATTTCACTAGTAGTAAGCAATGATGTCAGGAAGCGACATCTTGTTTACTACTATTCATGTGATCACTGATTGGCCAATCAGTGATCACATGAGTTGGGACCTCATACAGAGGTCCCTTACAATGATCGGTGTCCGGGGTGTCTGGAGGACACAGCAGGCACCGGATTACGGTGCCACATGCTCCCAGGGAGTGCACACAGGCAGTGAATGCGGGGGCCATTTATAAATTGCAACCCACTTCAGCAGTGCTCCTGTCCAGCTGTTTATGTACATGGGCCACACGGGAAGTGGTTAATACATGCTTACCTTTTGCAAATGCCACAGTATTCTATGAGTTTGTACTAAGTGCTTTGAGCTAAGTGTACTAAAAATGGTAATTTAAGCCACATGGGGGGGTTGATTTACTAAAGGTAACTGAGCAGCACAGTGGCTAAATGGTTAAAACTTCCACCTGGCAGTACTAGGGTCATTGGTTTGAATCCCAACCATGGCACCATCAGCCTGGAGTTTGCATGTTCTCCATGTGCCTGCATGGGTTTCCTCTGAGTACTCCAATTTCCTCCCACACTCCAAAAGACATGCTGTTATGGTAATTGGATCCTGTCTAAATTGGCCTGAGTATGTGTATGTATGAATGTAAGTTAGGGATCTTAGACTGTAAGCCCCTTGAGGGTTAGGGAATGATGTGAATACATAATATATACTGTATGTAAAGCTCTGTGTAAATTGATGGTGCTATATAAGTACCATAAATAAATAAAAAAATATATGCTGTGCAGTTGCTTTAGATCCGAGGGGAAGCTCTGCTGATTTCTTTCATCCAATCATGTGCAAGCAAATGCAAGTGCTGTTTTTTATTATCCTTGCATGTTCCCCTCAGATATAGAGCAACTGTACTTTCAGTGCACTTGTAGCACACAGCCTATTTGCCTTTAGTAAATCAACCCCACGGTGTCTTCTTTTCAGTTGATATTATAATGTTTTGGGCCATAAAGTGTATGTATAACCACAACTGATTTTCCAATGTTTTTGTTGCTATTTGTGTTCTCTTTGGGAAGATTACCTTCTCTATTTGTCCCAGTGACCATTGGTAAACCCAACATTTTACTATGCTGTGATCAAGGCTATTTGCCGAAACGAGTCAACATGCTTTTTTGTCACTCCTGTATCACTAATAACGCTTTCATGAAGATTTTGCAGTTGCCGGCTGTTGTATTCTGTAGCGAGTGTTTGGAGGACACTTTGGAGTATGAGCATCCGCCCTGGATCCCAGTGCTGAATCAGGTATGTTTCCTGTTTGAGCGCTGCTTCTCTGCTATCACATTCATTTTACAGATTTCACCAGAGCAGAAGACAAGGGGATGTTTTCCAAAGGGAACCCCTGTTCCAGTAATAAATGACTAAGAAGGGAAATCCATTCACTTTGGAAAAGTTCCTCTTATTTCTTACTGCTTGCTTCCCGGACAGAAAGTAAAGGCAAATGTCCCCAACAGGACACAGACAGAAAAAAAATTAATTGACAGAGGTCTTAATCCATCCCCTCTCCCTACTCCAAAACTAAACTAGGGCCAGCTTAATCCTCCTGTATTACTTTTTATTGTAATTGTACTGTCTGCCTTTATGTTGTAAAGCTTTGTGTAAACTGTTAGCGCATTATAAATCCTGTATAATAATAATAGTATAGAGTAAATGCTTTGGCTTATATACCTAACCACCCTTATTCACCCCCTTAATATATTTAAATATTTCAGTCATGTCTCCCTTCCCTTCTTTCCTTCAAACTGTACATATTAATGCACACTTGTTTTTTGTTGTTTGTTTTGTTCACAATCTTTAGTGTACTTTTAAAGGGTATGTTCACCTTTTTACCAAAAATAATATTATTATTAATATACAGGATTTATATAGCGCCAACAGTTTGCTCAGCGCTTTACAATATAATGGGAGACAATACAGCAACAATACAGTTCAATACAAGAGGGTTAGGAGGGTCCTGTTTCTTGGAGATTACAATCTAGGAGGGAGGGGCTAGTGGTACAAAAAGGTAGTAACTGTGGGGGATGGACTGGTAGGAAGAGTAGAAGATTCCATTATTAGCTGAGGGCAGGATAGGCTTCCCTGAAGAGATAGGTTTTCAGAGATCGCCTAAAAGTGAGCAGATAAGGCGATAGTCTGATACATTGGGGTAGAGAGTTCCAGAGGATGGGGGAAGCTCTGGAGAAGTCCTGGAGACGAGCATGAGAGGAAGAGACAAGAGAGCTAGAGAGCAGGAGGTCATGCAAGGAGCGGAGAGTACTGTTTGGGTGATATTTGGAGACAAGATTGGTGATATAATTTGGGGCAGAGTTATAAATGGCTTTATATGTTATTGTTAATGTTTTGATTTTTATCCATTGGGCAATGGGAAGCCAGTGGAGGGATTGGCAGAGAGGGGTGGCAGATACGGAATGGTTAGTAAGGTGGATGAGTCTGGCAGCAGCATTCATGATAGACTGCAGAGGGGATAGCCTGTGATGAGGTTGGCCAATGAGGAGGGAGTTACAATAGTCAAGGCGAGAGATAACAAGGGAGTGAATAAGTTGCTTAGTGGATTCCGAGGTTAAGAAGGGCGTATCTTGGAGATGTTGCGGGGGTGAAGTCTACAAGATCTGGACAGTGATTGGATTTGGGGCTTAAAGGACAGATGAAAGTCTAGGATTACACCTAGCACCCTGGCATGAGGGGAGGAACTGATGGCTGTGTTATTGATCTTGATGGAGAAGTCAGGGGAGGGGGCAGAGGCTGGAGGGAATAGTATGAGCTCAGTTTTGGAAAGATTGAGTTTGAGGAAGTGGAGTGACATCCATGCCGATATGTCGCTTAGTAGGTTAGTAATGTGAGAGGAGACTGAAGGGGTGAGGTGAGGAGTAGAAAGATAGATTTGTGTGTCATCAGCATAGAGATGGTACTTAAAGCCATAGGAGTTTATCAAGTGACCAATGGAGAAGGTGTAGATGGAGAAGAGTAAGGGTCCAAGGTCAAAACTTGGGGGACCCCTACAGAAAGAGGGAGTGGAGAGGAGGAGCCAGAGTTATAGGTAACACTGAAGGAGTGCTGCGATAGGTAGGAGGAGAACCAGGAGAGAGCAGATTTCGGAGGCCAAGAGAGTGGAGTTTGTTGAGGAGGAGGGGATGGTCAACAGTATCAAAAGCAGCAGAGAGGTCAAGTAGTAGAAGTACAGAGTAGTGACCATTGGTTTTAGCAGTTAGTAGATCATTAGTGAGTTTTAGTAGGGCAGTTTCAGTGGAGTGGATTGAGCGAAAGCCAGACTGTAAAGGGCCAAGAAGGTTGTTGTCAGTGAGGTACGAGCTCAGGCGATTGTAGACTAAGCGTTCTAAGAGTTTAGAGGTAAATGGGACCAGGGAGATGGGTCTTAAATTGTTGAGGTTGGTGGGGTCCAGTGAGGGCTTTTTAAGTATGGGAGTGATGTGTGCTTGCTTTAGAGGGGAGGGGAAGGCACCGCTAGAGAGGGAGAGATTGAATATGTGAGTGAGGGAGCATAGGACAGAAGAAGAGGGTGACTGTTGTAGTTGTGAGGGGACAGGATCCAGGGGGCAGATAGTGAGATGGGCTTCTGAGAAAACCTAATGACCTCTTTGGTCGTAGCAAGGTCAAAAGAGGAAAGTGTTGAGGGAGGTTTAGTATAAGGTATGCTGAGTGGGATGGATGTTTGTGCAGTGGAGATGCCCCTACGAATTGCATCAATCTTATTTTTTAAATGATTTGCAATCTCGTAAGCAGGGAGTGAGGTACTGGGTGGAGGTGGAGAAAGTAGAAATTTAAAAATAGAGAAGAAATGACGAGTACTGGATGACAAGCTATTGAGGAGAGTGACAAAGTAGGCTTGTTTGGCAGCATGGAGGGAGGAATTGTATGCTAAGAAAGCAGATTTATATAGGGTGAAAGCTTGGTGTGATTTGGTTTTACGCCACAATCGCTCCAGCGCACGATTATGTCGTTTAAGATATCAGGTGTTGTCAGTCTGCCAAGGTTGTAATGGTCGGGGCCTGATGCTTCGTGTTGTTAGAGGAGCAAGTGAATCTAGGGTGGATGAAAATGAACTGTTGTAGATTGCAGTAGCCAGGTCAGGGCAGGACAGGAAAGAGATTATGTCATAGAGGCGGTCAGTTGCAGAGTGGAAAAGAGCAGGATTCAAGTTGTGAGGGTTTCTGCGGGTAATTGTTTGCTGCTTGCAGGGATAGGTGTTTGAAGACGAGGACACTGTGAAGGTGATGAGATTATGATCAGAGAGAGGAAAGGGGCTGTTTGTGAGGTTGTAGGGAGTGCAAGGATGGGAGAAAACAAGGTCTAATGTATTCCCATCAGAGTGAGTAGAGGACTGTATACATTGTGCTAATGCAAAAGATGAGGTTAGGTTGAAGAGTTGGGATGTAGCTGGGTTGCTCACATTAATGGGGATGTTAAAATATCCAGGAATGATAGTGGGTAGTTCAGAGGAGAGAAAGTAGGGTAGCCAGATGGAGAAATCATCAAGAAAGCGGGACACCGCTCCAGGAGGCTGATAAATCACTGCAATCCTCACAGAAATGGGAGAAAACAGCTGAATGCAGTGAGTCTCGAAATAAGAGAAGGATAGAGAGGGAGGATTATGGAGGACTTGAAAGGTGCTCAGTGGGGATAGAAGCAAACCAACTCACCACCTTTCCGACCACTGGGTCTAGGTGAGTGGGTCCAGAGAAGGCCTCCATAGGAAAGTGCTGCATGAGAAAAGAATCTGCGCTGCTTGAAGCACTTGAGAACTGTGAATGAGTGATGCGGCGAGGCAGGCAGAGAAGATCTCCTACTAGCTGTCAAAGTGGTGGAGCAGGGGGCGGTGTTACATGTTAAACTCTGAATATGGATGTAACATGTTATGAAAAGTGAACTTCTCCTATAAAGTGGACCCCAAGCCAGAGTTCAACTTCCAAAGCCAAAGGTAATTTAGTATGGAGAAGGGTTGGATGCTGTGTCAAGTTTTAATGCTGCATGTCTCTCTGTTGGGGAGATCTTCCCTTATTTCCCTTATTTCTGTGCCAGTGCTTTATGCAATTTAGATTTCTATGAACTTCCCATAATCTGCTGCACGACTAAAATCAGGCTGGGAGTATCATTGTCAATAAAATTATATTCTGTAAACTAACTCTATTGCATTGCACAGAATTATCATTCCAATGGGTGCCCAAGATTTGGGTGGGAATGGAGAGTATATATGCAGGCTTACAGGCAAAAAGCACAACACAATTTATCAAAATACTGATAGGCTTGGCAGATTGTGTTAGAACACCCATGTCTCTCCCATGTCAAGTAGTGGACATTCCAGTTGCCAACTGCACTGTTTAACCCCTTTGCGCCGGCCACACACAAATGTGCGGCCGCCCGGCGTCTGGGCCTAGACGCCGAGCGGCCGCACATTTGCGTCCATGTAACTAAATACATATGTGCTGTGAGCGCGCGCCCTGCGCGCTCCCAGCACACATGTGTGGTACTCACGGAAAGGTCCCGGTCCGCTCTTTCGAACGGGACCTTTCCCGATCATGTGACCGCCGTGACGCGTCATCACGGCGGTCACATGATTCCTAAACCACGCCCCAACCGCCCCGCCTCCCGGCGTCTTAATCTCTTAAAGGGCCGGGAGGCATCGGCGGGAAGGGGTTAATAAAGAAAAACTGAAAGACTATTATATTGAATTAGATTTTCAGGATATACTGACACGTTTGCTGACTAGTCTATAGATTGTTGTTACAATGTTACTGCAACCAACGGAAGGCTGTAAAAATGTATCAAATGTACAATGGGTGACATGAACAAAGGTTATTCAGATATAAAAAGTGGAAAGAGTTTGAAAAGCCTTAATATCAGCATCAATAGAAAAACCAGTCTGTGGATGCCTATATACAGTACATTAGATGGCTGTCTATGCCAGACTGACATACGTACTATTGTTTGAAGGGTCACCTTGTGAAACTGCCAGCTGAAGCTTATCAGAGGGAAAAGCAAAGGGTCATTTTGGAAAACTGCACCTGATCACAATTATTTCCCACTTGATAAGACATGTGCCTCCCTCGATAATAGAAAAACAAAAAGTTGTATTTTGCTCAGCTGGCCTTAATTGGCTGAGTTAAAGTCCCAAACCTAAAATCACCTTTAACTAAACTTCCCAAGTCTTAAAAGACTCTGCACTAAAGTCCATGTTTCTAACATTTCCTAATCATGCATGCATCACATTACATTCTCTATTCAAACCAGTGGATAATTTGTACTCAGCTAGATCATATAGTAGAATATTTGAACAAGAAGCTCAGCAGCTTATTGAGTGATAGCTTTCTGGAAATAAACTTTGCAACAGATTCACAAAAACAATTGCTTAAGAAAACTGTATCCAGTGAGGCATGATTCCAAACATACTGAAATATAGGGTTTGCATACAATGTGAACCTACATTTTCATATTGTATACTCACAATACACAAAGTATCAGCAGAGGTACCAAATATGAGGATCTCAAACTAACATGTCTAAATGAGCAGCCACTCACAGAACCATTACTATAAGTACAGAAACCAGTTCACTAATCACTCCAGTCATTCACTGATGTACTTATGTAAAGATTGAGGAATATGTGTCTTCTGTACTATGTACTTGTATAAAAAAAAGAATCCTGTTCTTTGTATTGCTTCATTTGTGCAAAATCCCTGGTGTTCCGCCCGTCCCCTTGCCTTCAAAAACTGACCACACTAGGCATGAGAACACAACGTGGTCAGTCTTCTAGCTGTGCTGGAACTCAGTGTTCTCTCCTCCGAAGATCAAACTTGTGATGGCATGCCCGCCCCGCACAGTCTTTCACTGGGAGGACCAGTGTGTTGTCACTTTTCCACCCTTACCTAGAAAGGATAATTCAGGCTACAGGTAATCACTGATGGAGATTTACAATAATGGAAGGGTGCAAAATCTGATGTGGCTGTACAGATAATTTCCATTGATTTCAATGGGAAGGTGCATTTTTGGTGCTTTTTTTACTGCAACAAACCTGCACTAAAAATGCAGCAAGTGGGGTTTTAACAACCGCACCGGAGCCACAAGGGATCAGTGTGAAGAGTTCCATAGTAATACATGGTCATGCTTTTTTTTCCACTTTTTTTACGTAGAAGTGGAAGAAAAATGGATCAGTGTGAAAGCAGCCCAATTGAACAAGCTGAAGTTAAAAGCTGATTGGCTACCATGCAGAGCTGCACCAGATTTTGAGTGCTCTAGTTTTAGTAAACTTCCCCTATTGAGTACAGTTCTCTACTACGCTTTAAAGTGTATTTAAACCTCAAAACAGAAATGTAATATATTGAAGCTTACCAGTCTGTAGATGTACCTTAGTATGCCTCCTGTCCATGTTTCCACTTTTTTTCTCCTTCAAGGGGGACAGCCATAGCTGTCGATCATGTAGGACATGTCTGCCTTCATTCATCTCTAGTATATGCTGGATGGATATGACTAGTGGACACAATAAAGATAAGTTTTTTGTACTTTTTCAAATAACAGGATGTGAAATGGAAACTGCATTTCTGACATGGTCAATGGGTATTTCCTGTACGTGCTAGAAATGTTCTTAGGGGTTCTTTTGGGGTTTAGATAGACTTTAATATCTCTTCCTTTACACCAAGTAGCTCAAAAGAAGGACACGCTACCTTCACAAAAAAGTTTTGAAAGAATTTGATATGTTCAATTAGTATTTTTAGATACAGAATTACCCATGCATAGATCATCTTTGTTCTCTTAAATGCATCACAGGGGAATGTACTATGTGCGTTTATTAAACTGCTAACTAGAATTAAGCTATACACATAGACTTTCATACAATTTTTTTTGTATCTTACATGCATATCTCTTGGACTGCATATATTGGGCAAACCATCTATGATGCTGTAGATTCAGCACAGAGACTATTTATGTCCTGCTAAATCAGCAGATGAAATAAACCATTCAAGGATTGTGCAGCTAGTACAATTACTGCCCTGGAATTGGAACTAATCTGAAGCAATAGGTTTTTTCCTATACAGATTGTTTTACAGTTGCATCCAAAATATACTGTATTTTTTCATATTCCATACACTGTATACTGGACAAATCAGAGTAATAGTAAATTTCCAGCAGTTAACATATTCCTAGCTCTTTTCTTAAGAGAGCAATACAAATAAAATGGATGAATAATAGAAATGACAATGATAGTAGAAATTATAATGCAAAGTAGTTTCCAGATCTGCAGAAAAATAAACTCACAATTTTAGAAACAATTTTAGAAACACATTCTTCCTCTACTTTTTTCTTTATAGATGATGAAAGTGGTGTCTATTAATTCCATATTTAAATTTAGACCCATTAAGTCTATTGACTCTTGTGTACTGATTTATTGAACACAAATTAGGTGATTATTTTTTTTTTTTTAATCCAAACAACTTTTATTGTCAAGATAATAGAGAAAATGGAACAGTACTTACAGAATCCACAATGACAGTCACATACAAAAAACATGCAGCACTAGAGTATATAGATCTGTCTTATGATAAAGTGTGACCACTTAATAAGGTATAAACGCAGCTAGCATAATGGTCTTAAGCAACCAATACTATAACATTCTCATGGTTAAGAAGGTGTAAATGGTGATATAGGTGTCAAAGTCAATATATCATAGGAGTGACGTAAATAAATTTGTGACATCTGTGGTAGGAAGTGTGGCTGTAGAATGCACTAACCAGCCCGGGCTCAGTGCGGAGGTCGGAGAGTCTCTGCGCAGCATTGGTTTTATTTCAGCAGAACGGATGCTCCTGGACGCTGAGAGCCAACAGACGGGAGATGCAAGCCCTGAAGGTGATTCCTGTTCCTTGAGCGCACACCGCACCCCTGGAGGTCGCTGACATAAGGATTCCACTACATACCGGATGAGCGTTTATTCCACTGGACACCTGGGAATTCCATAATTGGAGAGGACGCAGATGATTCTGGCGACCACAGCAGAGACGACCACCACTCCGGCAGGTTCCCTGATCCATTGACCAGGAGTAGGTCATTTTACTCCAATGCGCTATTATCTGCGCTATCTGGTTAGTGCATTCTACAGCCACACTTCCTACCACAGATGTCACAGATTTATTTACGTCACTCCTATGATATATTGACTTTGACACCTATATCACCATTTACACCTTCTTAACCATGAGAATGTTATAGTATTGGTTGCTTAAGACCATTATGCTAGCTGCGTTTATACCTTATTAGGTGGTCACACTTTATCATGAGACAGATCTATATACTCTAGCGCTGCATGTTTTTTGTATGTGACTGTTTACCACGAGGTGTTTTGGAGGCTTGCCTTTCGTGCCAGCTGCTTTTATATTTTGCTCTAAAACTATCCAGCGCTTGTTATACCCTTTTTTTCTATTTAAACGAAGAATCCACAATGACATTACTGCAACAGCAGGATTACACATAAATGGAACAATGTGGATACGGAGATCCCGTAATAAACAGAATAACAGAAATGGTAATCAAACAAAAGACCAGATGTAAACAAAAATGGGGGAAAGGAACAAAGCCCAAAACATGTCTTCAAACAATGAAAAAAAACCCCACATCAACAGCAACCTCTGGTTCACCTGAGACTTCTCATCAAAAAGAATGGGAGGTGCACATGAACTCCCCCAGGGGGAGGAGTGGAGCCACACACCTGATATAAAATATCAAATCTGCAGAAGTTGGACACTATCAATTGAGGAGGGGTGAGCCCAGGTGTATCTAACCAACCCTGCCATACCTGCCAGAACTTACGATAAGCATTACGATGTTGGTACGTGAGTTTCCCCCGTGGGAGTAAAGAATTAACATAATCTATTGATTGCTTATTAGTCGGAGGAGCCGATGATAACCAGTACCTTGCTATCAACTTTCTAGCCAGATATAAAAGTCTAGATACCATAATATTCCCTCCTGGCTGGAACAGTTCTTGGTCCAGTGCCCCCAACAGACAATGCAAGGGATCCTGGGGAACAGTATATTGCGATACTAGAGAAATAAGTTGGAGAACCTCACTCCAATATCTATGTAACTTGGGGCAACGCCAGAGCATACTGTATGAAATCACCCTGTTGGACCCTACACCTCAGACAATCAGGTGAATCCCTCTTGCCCCACCGATACAGCTGTACAGGGGTCTTACACGCTTGATGGAGAATAACCAACTGAGACAATTTATGAGGGAGAAGGAGAAATTCTCAGAACAGATTCCAGGGCAGCATCCCAGACATCTCCAGCAAACTCTCCAATAGCCCGAGACCACTGCATCCTGAAATTAGGTGAATTTTACATGACTAGAAACAGTATTTCAAGCCTCCAGTCAAACCAGTATTGGTAAAGAGCATAAGAGCACTGAATAGAAATGCAGATGGTATTGGTCAGAGGACAATTAGACTTGCATAGTCCATGATTTGGCAACACAAAGTTCCCCATGATCGACTTATAGGAAAGCTTTCAGTAGTTGTCTGACTTGATCATTCAGATCAAAGTAATCAGAGGCATTGTTATATAAGGTGGAAAGGAAAGGTCTACACACCCCTGTAAAAATGCCAGGTTTTTAAAATGTAAAAACATCAGACCAAGATAAATCAATTCTGACTTTTTCCCACTTTTAATGTGAGTTATACTCTGTGCAATTCAATAAAACAAATGTGTATTCTGAAATTGTTCTTTGATCAAGAGAAAAAAAAGTGTGATTGCAAAGGTGTACCCTCTTATAATTAGGGATGTGGCTGTGTGTTCAGAATTAACCACTCACATTCAAACTAATTCTAAATAGTACTCAGTACACACCTGCCAACAGTGACAGTGACTGATTAAGCCTATATAAAGTTCAACTGGTCTAGTAAGATTTTTTGTGAAATTTCTCAGTTCTCAGACTTTTCCAAGGCATAAGATATATTATGGGACACAGCGAAGATGGTCATCAACAAGTGAAGGAAATATGGCACAACAGTGACATTATTGAGAACTGGATGTTCCTCCAAAAATGATTAAAAAAAAACAAGAAAAAACCTGGTCCGGGAGGCTACCAAAAGACCTACAATAACATTAAAATTACATTTTGTCAAGTACTGTATTGCATGTGACAACAATCTCTCATGTTCCTGGGCTGCAGGGTAGGGTTGGGAGATGGAAGCCTTTTCTTACTAAGAAAAACATCCAATCCAGGTACATTTTGAAAAAAAACATACATTAAGTCTGCAAAAGCATGTAGGAAAATGTGTTATGATCTGATGAAACCAAGATTGAACTTTTGGCAGTGATTCAAAAATGTATGTTTGGCACAAAACCAACCCTGAGCACCACCAAAAAAAAATCATACCCACAGTGAAGCATGGTGGTGGCAGGATTATGCTTTGGGGCTATTTTTCTTCAGCTATATCTGGGGTGTTAGTCAAGGTAGAGGGTCTTATGAACAGTTCACAATATTAGTCAAAATATTAGTCAATTTTGGACCAACCCGAAAAAATTCTTCAAATATATTAATAGTAAAACGGTCCAGTCCGAGCATGTAGGCTATAATCTACAGTGGGTGACTGGGGACAAAAAGAAGGCAAATTTATTTAATACCTTCTTCAGCTCTGTGTATACAAAGGAGCAAGGGGGAGCTCTTGTCCATAATGGGCATGATATTGGCAGCTCCAGATGATCCACATTGGCTCACAATTGATATGATCCAAAAAATATTTAGACAGAATAAAGGTGAATAAAACACCTGGACCAGATGGCATGCACCCACGGGTCCTTAAAGAATTGAGCTCTGTCATTTCAAAGCCATTGTTTCTAATTTTTAGGGACTCTTTAATGACTGGAATAGTACCACTGGATTGGTCTAAGGCCAATGTGGTGCCAATATTTAAAAAGAGGTCAAGATCTTTACCAAGTAATTATAGACCTGTTAGTTTAACTTCTATATTTGGGAAGATACTGGAGAGTTTAATAAAAGACCAGATAGATGAGTTCTTGCTGGGAAAAAATATTTTAAGCAACAGACAGCATGGATTCATGAAAGACAGAAGTTGTCAAACAAATCTGATTTCTTTTTATAAGGGGGTGAGCAAAACCTTGGACAGAGGGGTGGCGGTAGACTTGGTATACTTGGATTTTGCAAAAGCGTTTGACACAGTTCCCCACACACGGCTAATGTGTAAGGTAAAGTCTACAGGTTTGGAAAAATCTGTATGTAAATGGATAGAAAACTGGCTAAAAGATCATATTCAAAGAGTAGTGGTTAATGATTCATACTGTGAATGGTCTAGGGTTGTCAGTGGTGTACCCCAAGGTTCAGTGTTGGGACCCTTACTTTTTAATATATTTATAAATAGAGATGAGCGAATCGAACATGGCGAAGTGGAATTCGTTTCGAAGATTAGGAAAAATTCGATTCGCGCCGAATCCAAAAATTAGCAAACTTCGGATGCACGAATCGAATTTTCCCAAAAATGGCGGCGACATGTGTGGTGACGGAGCGGGGATCTCTGGGAAGGCGCGCAGACAAGGCGCGCTGACCCATAATGCATTCATTCATGACATGTGATCGCATTAGCCAATCAGCAGCCAGCCAGCCAACACTGTGTAATGGTGGAGCTATAAATCGCGGCCATCTTAGAATTCTCCATTAGCCTCCGGTCATTCAAGAGAGACAGACCTGTCTGTATTAGGGACAGAGTTAGGGCCACAGAGACTTTAGGGCCACAGAATCGTTACTCAGGGACACAGAATCGTTACTCAGGGACACAGAATTGTTACTCAGGGACAGACACAGAATCGTTACTCAGGGACACAGAATCGTTACTCAGGGACACAGAATCGTTACTCAGGGACACAGAATTGTTACTCAGGGACACAGAATCGTTACTGAGGGACACAGAATCGTTACTCAGGGACACAGAATCGTTACTCAGGGACAGACACAGAATTGTTACTCAGGGACACAGAATCGTTACTCAGGGACACAGAATCGTTACTCAGGGACACAGAATTGTTACTCAGGGACACAGAATTGTTACTCAGGGACACAGAATCGTTACTCAGGGACACAGAATCGTTACTTTCTGCTTCACAACCACTATTGAATTAAAGAGTATGTCAGACAACACGCAGAGGAGTGGCAGAGGAGGCAATGTTTCAGGATCGAGCAGACGTGGCAGCAGAGGAAGGGGTCGAGGCAGCACTAGTCGCAGCCAGAGGCCAGTGCTCCCGGTGTCATCCAGCGGTTGTGTCTCCACCGACAACCCTGCCGTCATCGATTGGTTGACTCGGTCGTCTTCCTCTTCCCAGGTCACCTCTGACACCTACAGCCAACGGTCGGTGGGTACATCAGACACAACCGTTAGTTGGCATGGCCCGGGAGCAAGCCCACTGAAATCACATGTCCTCTACCTGCCCCTGTCCTTTGGTGTTCCCTCGCCAAGCGAAGTATCGCATGCTGTGGGCTCAGCCCCACTGTACAGTGAGGAAGAGCTAACAGAGTGCGGTCAGGAACGGGGGGAGACATCCGCCTCTTCAGCAGCCAGGCGAAGAAGTACTGGCGAGGAGAGTGGCTCGGTAGCCGGTCTAGAGACAGGTCTGTCTCCTGACCCACACGCAGCCGAGGGGGCTAGTAGTGACGCGGAGACCCTAATTGATGATGATGAGGCTGATCGCACTTGGCAGCCTCGTCGTCATCAGGCTATTGCTTCCGCATCATCAGGAGAAGAGGGTGCCAGCTTGCCAGCGAGCAAAACAGTTGGTGGGTTGCCCAGGAGGCAGCAGGGTCGCAGCAGTGTCAGTGGAGGCAAACGGCCACGGAGTAGAGCAGCAGCTCCACTGCAGCCTACCACCACGGCCAGTAGTGGTGCCGGTGTGCACGGAGGAAGTAGCAGTCAGCCAGTGAGGAGTAGCGGGGGCAAAGTTTCCTACTCGGCGGTGTGGCAATTTTTCATCAAGCCGCCCGAGGAAGTAAACGTAGCCATATGTCGACTATGTGGCCAGAAAGTCAAGCGTGGCCAGGGGGCCCATGTTGGGACTACAGCGTTGCGTCAGCATATGCAGCGTCGCCATTTGGTGGCCTGGGAAAACCGTGATAAAGATACGGCGGTTCTGCCTGCCCCAGCCCCCGCTCCATCACCCGCTCCGTTACTTGCTCCGTCACCCGACGTCAATCGCCCTCTATCAGCCAGTCAAGGCTCCAACACCTCTGCTGAGGGGAGTTGTCGCTCGTTGGCATCTTCCGCTCGTTCAGATGCTCCTTCTCCTGCTACTCCTCTTCACGGATTCCGTCAGCAGTCTTTCTTGGAATCCGTTTCCAAGAGACAACAGTTTGCGAGCACGCACCCGACGGTGCAGAAGCTGAACGTCCTCCTGTCCAAGTTGCTGGTGCTGCAGTCCCTCCCTTTCCAAGTGGTGGACTCAGCACCTTTCCGAGAAATGATGGCTTGTGCCGAGCCGCGGTGGAGAGTGCCAATCCGGCATTTCTTCGCCAAAAAGGCAGTGCCAGCCCTGCATTCACATGTAGAAGAGATGGTGGGCCAGTCTTTGAGCATGTCGGTCTCTGCCAAAGTGCACGGCAGCGCCGACGTGTGGAGCTGTAACTACGGTCAGGGACAGTACATGTCATTTACGGCCCACTGGGTAAACGTGGTGCCCGCACAGCCGCACCAGCAACTTGGACAGGTCACGCCGGTTTTGCCTCCACGTTTGCACGTCCTTGGTCCAGCAAAGATGTCCGCCTCTACCACCTCTTCTTCCGCCGTGTCCTCAGCCGCCACCCCGTGCCAAGTCCCATTACCCGACCGGCATATCACATGTGCAGGGTGCAATGGTGTCACGCTGTGCTGCACCTGGTATGCCTTGGCGAACGTAGTCACACAGGGGAGGAACTTCTGAGTGTAATGAACAGAGAAATCGACAGATGGCTGTCTCCGCGCAAACTGAAAATCGGAACCATGTTGACCGACAACGGAAAGAACATGGTGTCTGCTCTGCGTCAAGGAAGGTTGTGCCATGCGCCATGCATGGCTCACGTGTTCAATCTGGTTGTCAAGCGGTTCCTAAAATCCACCATCCCACTGCAAGACATCCTTAAAATGTCACGTAAACTTTGCATGCATTTCAGCCATTCCTACACCGCAAAGCACACCCTCCTTGAGCTGCAGCGGCAGAACGGAATTCCACAGCATCGCCTGATCTGCGACGTTGCAACAAGGTGGAATTCAACCCTACATATGTTAGACCGCCTTTATGAACAGCGAAAGGCCATCACCGATTTCCTGATGTTACAAGCGGATAAAGGTACTCCCCTGTGTAACTTAGATGTCAGCCATTGGCAGCTCATGCGTGACACCTGCCGCTTGCTCAGGCCCTTTGAGGAGGCCACGCTATTCGTGAGTCGGCAGGACTATGGGATGAACGACGTCATTCCTCTGTTGCACGTCCTGGAACAAATGCTGTTAACAATGGCTGGTCAGGGTGCGGTAGACGTGGCGCACAGATCTCAACGCCACATGACCCCTGTGGGGGCAGGACAGGAAGAAGAGGAGGAGGTAGAGGAGGACATTGGTGCTCGGGAATTATTGAGTGAAATGGGTGGTTTTTCCACTCAGCGGACAGGAGTGGAGGAGCAGGAGCATCTGGAAGAGGAGGAGGAGGAGGAGACAGAGGACCCAGACGCACCGTGGCAGTATGCTGTGGAGATGGAGGCAGGGAGTCCCTCGCATTCCTTGGCACAAATGGCCCATAGCATGCTCGCTTGCTTGCGTAGCGACAGCCGAATAATAACCATCAGACAGAGGGATGACTTTTGGCTGTCCACCTTGTTGGACCCTCGCTACCGTTCAAAAATGGTGGCCTTTTTCACACCTGCTGAGAGGGAGGCCAAAATAAAGTACTATAAAAACCACCTATGTAGTCAGTTGGTCTCTGCCTTTCTGCGCCAACGTCCATCCTCAGACACTGTGGGCCCTGTGCGCTCGCGTTCCGCTGCCATGGCAGCAGGGGAGGGGTGGGGTGGTAGGAGCAGTGGCAGCTCCACCAGCAGCGGCTGCCTCAGTCTGCAGTCGATGATGAGTAGCTTTCTTCACCAGCGCAGTGAGGAAACTACTAACCAGCCGCAGCAGCAGCAGCATCAAGTGGACCTGGAGCAGGACCTCAAACAACAGGCTCGGGCCTACTTGGACAGCACCCTGCCAACCGAGGTAGACAATCCCCTTGACTACTGGGCAACGAAACTTGACCTTTGGCCCCAACTAGCTGAATTTGCCCTTGAAAGGCTGTCATGCCCGGCCAGTAGCGTGGCATCGGAGCGCGTGTTTAGTGCGGCAGGAGGTATTGTAACTCCGCGGAGGACACGACTGTCCACCCAAAGTGTGGAGAGACTCACGTTTGTGAAAATGAATCAGGCGTGGATTAGTCTGGATTTCAAACCACCAGTTCCTGACACAACTGACTAAATCCGCCATGAATCATGCCCCAAACATGTTATTATTTTTAACATAGGCCTCTGTATGGCCTTCAATTTAAGCTGCTTATGCTTCGCCACTCTGCCATGGGCCCCTGTACCGCCTCCTCTTGCTGCTGCCAGGTCCAGAGTGTGTCATGGGTCCCTGTACGGCCTCCCATTGCTGCTGACTTCATCGCCAGACTCTGCCATGTGCCACTTTCAGGTCTCCTTACACTGTTGGTGGGTTCCATTTTGTGATAGGGTGCTGTATGGCCTTCCATTGCTGCTGCCTTCACCGCCACCCTGCGCCATGTGCCTCTGTCGTCTGCTCACGCTGCTGACGGCTTCCGCTTTTTAACCGAGGCCTGTGTTTGGCTTCCGAATACTGCTGCATCCACCGCCACCCTGCGCCATGTGTCTCTGTCGTCTGCTCACGCTGCTGACAGCTTCCGCTTTTTAACCTAGGCCTGTGTATGGCTTCAGAATAATGCTGCCTACACCGCCACCCTGCGCCATGTGCCTCTGTCGTCTGCTCACGCTGCTACCAGGTCCATACTGATTCATGGCCCCCTGTACCGGCTCCTCATGAACGTGGTTCAGCGGGTTTGCATCACTTAACGGCAAATCGTTGACAAACGCTGGGACGTTCAGTGTTGTGCGCATTAAGCCAGACACCAAAGGGCAGCACAGACCTGTTATTACTCGCTCAAGCATGGCTTAACAAAACCAGTCTCTACCACAAATTGGACCCAGACCTGCCCAGGGTCTCGTAAGTAGATTGCACGGAGGAGTAGAGTTCGTAATTGGAATTAACTGTGAGGGACTTTTAAACCTAGGCCTGTGTATGGTCTTCAATTGAAGCTGCTTCTGCTCCGCCACTCTGCCATGGGCCCCTGTACCGCCTCCTCATGCTGCTGCCAGGCCTGTAATCTGCCATGGGCCCCCGTACCGACTCCTCATGCTGCTGCCAGGCCCGTAATCTGTCATGGGCTCCTGTACCGCCTCCTCATGCTGCTGCCAGGTCCAGAGTGTGTCATGGGTCCCTGTACGGCCTCCCATTGCTGCTGTCTCCATCGCCACACTCTGCCATGTGCCACTTTCAGGTCTCCTCACACTGCTGGTGGGTTCCATTTTGTCATAGGGTGCTGTATGGCCTCCCATTGCTGCTGCCTCCACCGCCACCCTGCGCCATGTGCCTGTCGTCTGCTCACGCTGCTGACCGCTTCCGCTTTTTAACCGAGGCCTGTGTTTGGCTTCCGAATACTGCTGCATCCACCGCCACCCTGCGCCATGTGCCTCTGTCGTCTGCTCACGCTGCTGACGGCTTCCGCTTTTTAACCTAGTCCTGTGTATGTCTTCCGAATACTGCTGCCTCCACCGCCACCCTGCGCCATGTGCCACTTTCAGGTCTCCTTACACTGTTGGTGGGTTCCATTTTGTGATAGGGTGCTGTATGGCCTTCCATTGCTGCTGCCTCCACCGCCACCCTGCGCCATGTGCCTCTGTCGTCTGCTCACGCTGCTGATGGCTTCCGCTTTTTAACCGAGGCCTGTGTTTGGCATCCGAATACTGCTGCATCCACCGCCACCCTGCGCCATGTGTCTCTGTCGTCTGCTCACGCTGCTGACGGCTTCCGCTTTTTAACCTAGGCCTGTGTATGGCTTCCGAATACTGCTGCCTCCACCGCCACCCTGCGCCATGTGTCTCTGTCGTCTGCTCACGCTGCTGACGGCTTCCGCTTTTTAACCTAGGCCTGTGTATGGCTTCCGAATACTGCTGCCTCCACCGCCACCCTGCGCCATGTGCCTCTGTCGTCTGCTCACGCTGCTGACGGCTTCCGCTTTTTAAACTAGTCCTGTGTATGTCTTCCGAATACTGCTGCCTCCACCGCCACCCTGCGCCATGTGCCACTTTCAGGTCTCCTTACACTGTTGGTGGGTTCCATTTTGTGATAGGGTGCTGTATGGCCTTCCATTGCTGCTGCCTCCACCGCCACCCTGCGCCATGTGCCTCTGTCATCTGCTCACGCTGCTGACGGCTTCCGCTTTTTAACCGAGGCCTGTGTTTGGCTTCCGAATACTGCTGCATCCACCGCCACCCTGCGCCATGTGTCTCTGTCGTCTGCTCACGCTGCTGACGGCTTCCGCTTTTTAACCTAGGCCTGTGTATGGCTTCCGAATACTGCTGCCTCCACCGCCACCCTGCGCCATGTGCCTCTGTCGTCTGCTCACGCTGCTGACTGCTTCCGCTTTTTAAACTAGTCCTGTGTATGTCTTCAAAATACTGCTGCCTCCACCGCCACCCTGCGCCATGTGCCACTTTCAGGTCTCCTTACACTGTTGGTGGGTTCCATTTTGTGATAGGGTGCTGTATGGCCTTCCATTGCTGCTGCCTCCACCGCCACCCTGCGCCATGTGCCTCTGTCGTCTGCTCACGCTGCTGACGGCTTCCGCTTTTTAACCGAGGCCTGTGTTTGGCTTCCGAATACTGCTGCATCCACCGCCACCCTGCGCCATGTGTCTCTGTCATCTGCTCACGCTGCTGACGGCTTCCGCTTTTTAACCTAGGCCTGTGTATGGCTTCCGAATACTGCTGCCTCCACCGCCACCCTGCGCCATGTGCCTCTGTCGTCTGCTCACGCTGCTGACGGCTTCCGCTTTTTAACTGAGGCCTGTGTTTGGCTTCCGAATACTGCTGCATCCACCGCCCGCCCACTGCTGCTGCCAGGCCCGTAATCTGTCATGGGCCCCTGTACCGCCTCCTCATGCTGCTGCCAGGTCCAGAGTGTGTCATGGGTCCCTGTACGGCCTCCCATTGCTGCTGTCTCCATCGCCACACTCTGCCATGTGCCACTTTCAGGTCTCCTCACACTGCTGGTGGGTTCCATTTTGTCATAGGGTGCTGTATGGCCTCCCATTGCTGCTGCCTCCACCGCCACACTGTGGCTCCACACTCTGGTTTTGGCCCCGTGACTGCCCAAATGAGTGAAGTGTGCGGTGATTCTAAGATCGACGGCACTCATCTGCATGTCATACTGACTGACAGTATTAGTTCTCTTCCCCAGCAGACTCCAAGGGCATTTAAATTAAAGGTACAGTGTTCTGCACTAATATAAAGGCTCTCTGAAGCCTAGAAACACCCTTTTTATAAGTTAAATTCGCAGCGAATATATTCGCCTCGAATCGAATTTATTCCGCAAATTCGGCGAATCAGCCGAATCGAATTTTTGAATAATTCGCTCATCTCTATTTATAAACAATATAGGGTCTGAGATTAAAAATCCCATTTCAGTCTTTGCAGATGACACCAAGCTGTGCTGTGGAATAATGTCCTTACAGGATGTCTTCAATTTACAAGCTGACCTCAATGTACTGTTTAATTGGGCAACTATGTGGCAAATGAGGTTTACTGTTGATAAATGTAAGGTTATGCACATGGGGGCTAAGAATATGCATACATCATACATATTGGGGGGGGGGTACAACTGGGGAAATTAATGGTGGAGAAGGATCTGGGAGTTCTGGTAGATCACAAGCTTAATAATGGCATGCAATGCCAAGCTGCGGTTTCAAAAGCGAGCAAAATCCTTTCTTGTATTAAAAAAGGTATAGACTCCAGAGAGAGAGAGAGAGATCATTTTACCCCTGTACAAATCATTAGTAAGACCTCATCTGGAATATGCAGTTCAGTTTTAGGCCCCAATTCACAAAAGAACATTGGGGAACTGGTTAAAGTACAGAGAAGGGCAACTAAACTGATAAGAGGCATGGAGGAGATCAGCTATGAGGAAAGATTAGAGGAACTGAATTTATTCTCTCTTGAGAAGAGGAGATTAAGGGGGGATATGAGCAACATGTATAAATACATCAGTGGTTCATATAGTGAACTCGGTGTAGAGCTATTCACTCTGAGGTCATCACAGAGGACAAGGGGGCACTCTTTATGTCTGGAGGAAAAGAAATGTAATCTCCAAACATGGAAAGGTTTCTTCACAGTGAGAGCTGTGAAAATGTGGAATAGACTCCCTCAAGAGTTGGTTCTGGCCAGCTCAGTGGATTGCTTTAAAAAAGGCCTGGATTGTTTCTTAGATACACAGAATATAACTGGATACTAACATTTATAGGTAAAGTTAATCCACGCAATATCCGATTGTCTCTCGGGGGATCAGGAAGGAATTTTTTCCCAGCAGGAGAAAATTGGATCCTGCTTTGCTGGGGATTTTTTGCCTTCCTCTGGATACCCAACTGTTGGTATAGGATTATAACTTTTTTTTTCTTTTCTATGGTTGAACTGGATAGACTTCTCTTTTTTCAGCCAGACTAACTATGCAACTATGTAATAAAAGTATAGAGTATGTGTGTTTTCTCTTTTCAAGGGAATTTTCACCCTCAAAATCAATGCAGAGAGCTAGGATAATGTTAGAAATGTATCATTTAAGAAGTGATTTTTGATTGTTGCTATGGATTGCATATTATTATTACTCTGCTGTACTGGATAAATGGGCATTTTTGTTTTATAAATACATGCTTATCTAAGGATGAAATTCCATTAAAAAAAAGGTTAATTTTCTTTATCCTTTGCCACTCTGCTGCTATGGTCCTTTAACTGGGTCTTAAAGCGGGGACAGGAAGGTCTTCCTGATCATGTGAACACTATGATTGGCTGTCACAGTGGTAACATGATCACAGGCTCATCCTGGCCACTCCCTATCATAACTAGATTGGTAACTGTGCTGGAAGTGCACAGGGAATATGCTCTCGGCACCGAAACATCAGCCGCCATGGATACATATGTGCGATGTGTGAGTGTTAAAACCCAACTCCAGGCAAATAAAAACATTATCCCCAGCAGAGGGGGTGTGCCCACACTGAAAGGGCTAATTCCTTGTTTATGTCTAGGGGAACAGTAAAAGGAAATATACTTACACGATCCTGTGCTCCTCCCCGCAGCTATACGAGTCCCCACAACTTTTGTGCTCTAGCAGTCTAGGGTCTTGATGTCATCAAGACCAGAGCAGGGTCCATAGCCCTGCTCCAGATGTGAGGTGCTGAAGGACAGTGTGTAAAACTCTCCTTTCCCCTGGACCAAGAAAGCTTCTAACCCTAGCAGTGCGGGCACAGTCCCACTGCAAATCTTTTTTTCAGCCTGGAGTTGAGATTTAAGACCCAACCTTCTGACTGCCACAAGTGTGTTACGTGGTTGGAATGGGGTTATTAAATGGGGACTGTTCTGTTTGCAAAATGAATGTCTCCTTAGCTCAGTAAATAAGGTGAAGCTGTGTTTCCTTTGACAAACCAATCACGTTCTTGCAAAAATCTATTTTGTTTTTTTTTTCATTTCTGCCACACATAGCTGGATAATCAAATTAAAACTAGCTTCACCGTATTTACTAACATTCACTTTCCTACATAAACAGCATCTGAAACACTCTGCCACCTTAGATTGGAGCTATCTGACTTTTCCACATTTCCAGATATACAGGAAGTTCATGATGGAAATGTAGTTTTCTTTTTTATGTTTTATATATCTGTCTAACAACACAAAGGCACAAAGTAAGTACAAAGCTACAATATAATAAATGTATTGCCTATATTTTTAATATTAACATTATTATGTATTGCTAAGATTTCAGATACTATGCGCTCTACTGCAAAAAAAGCTTAGAGTTTTTGCACCATTACTTTTAGATATATGCCATTAATTTCTGGCTTATAGTGCTGTGCCAAAGATTTATACAATCGGGCCTCAGAGCACACAGTGGTGCAGTTCATGGCTTAAATTTACAATAGCTGGAAACAACACAATACATTATTCATGTGCACCCTCTTGTGATTTATAAACTCCATATTCTACAGAGTTAATTATGTAGCCTAATGTGTTTTTATTATGCAAGTTATGTTGATCTATGTTTATTACTAGTTTTTTGGAAGTGTTTTTCAGAGGAAGAATTATTCTCAGAGGGTCAAGAAGAAGAAAATAAACGCATCTGGCACAAAAAAAAGTGTAATTGTAGTTATGGAGGCATGACTGAATGGACCATTTGTGATACAATGATCTCACAGTTTAAAATCTATGCATGCTACAAGTACAATCCCATTGTTTTGCTGCTTTAACGAAGCCCATTTTCACACACTGCTGCATCCCAATATTCCTTATAGATCTGCTTGGTTAAAACATTAGGGGGAACAAAAAGAGCGTGTACAATATCTCTGTTACAGAATGCATAAACTTGTTTTCTGATTCTTGAAAGAAAAAAGTATTTTTGTTGAAATGATAAAATGGTAAATTATGATGGAATGCCAGGAGGAATTTGTTGTGGCAACAAAACAAAGCAGTCCTGGAGATAAACAGAAATAAAAGCTTAACAATTAAATATTTCTATGCTGGCTTCAGTAGCACTTATGCTCAAATGGGAAAAATATGGAGAAAATATGCATTTCTAACATAAAAGAATAACGAGCAAATTGGTGACAATTGTGCCTAGAGTGCATATGGGTTCAATAAACAAGAATATTCAGAAATTACTGGGAACAACCAGATATAATATAGCTGAGACAAAATCACTGTAATAAAAATAGCTGAGACAAAACCACTGTAATAAAAATAACTATTTGTTTTAAAATATCTATCAAATATTTCCATGTCATATTTTTTATTAAAATGACCATTCTTTTAGTGAAAAATACCTAGTTGTCTCACATCTGCCACATCATGTCACAATTAAGCAGGTTTGAAGTACCTAAAACTACATATTGTCAGCATAATCCTTAGATTAGAGCAGATCATGTGAGGTCAAAAAATGTGATGCTCCAGAGTAATAGAATGAAACACAGATACGGTAAATAAGTAGTGGAGTGATTTGGCAAAGTAAGTTTTAGGGTAGGAGTAGATATAGAAATGCAGTGAGCGCTCTCAATAGTTAGCAGCTGAGCATTCAAGGAAAAACATATAAAAAGTCCCAAA
This sequence comes from Staurois parvus, assembly GCF_062004578.1. Taxonomy (NCBI): domain Eukaryota; kingdom Metazoa; phylum Chordata; class Amphibia; order Anura; family Ranidae; genus Staurois; species Staurois parvus. The sequence goes on along the minus strand of NW_028317971.1, from coordinate 4,972,349 downwards.
GAATATATATATAAAAAATGCAGCGCTTTCTGGTATTATTATGCTATATGCAATTATGATGAAGAAAAAATAAAATGCAAATGGATATATGAAATAAAATAAAATAAATTAAATCAAATCACAGTCCAAAAGAAAAAGTGCTCGTTGATTCCCAGTGCAGATGGTAGAAATGCACACTAACCAGAAGCGTATTGGTAATACGCATATGTGTAAAATATCCTGAAGATTCCCCTCTCTTTTCTGGTCTGGTCATGGGCAGAAGCTGGAAAATATGAAGATGAAGCGCCCTCGTGTGGAGAAGATGAGGTCCAGCAGGTTAGAGAAATCTTTACCAAGATGTAGTCCCCCCTCTCCCAGGAGCTGGTACAGAGATCACTCTGGGGCTGCAAAAATTTAAAAGGCTCTTCGCAGGAGACAGAAGGAGGAACTCATAGTGTAGTAGATAATAGACTTTATTTGAAAAGCAAGGATATGTATTCAAAACCGCAGTGGTGCCAAATCTGAATGAACAAACTGACCCTTTAAATATAAAGATGGCCGCCGGGCCTCCACGTGGCATCGGCGGCGTAGTGTCAAGGCGTCCTGGGCTCCACCTTTTTTTTAGGGTAGTGAGATGATGTCCTGACCAAAAGTGCAATATATATATATTTTCTTTGAAGTATATGTAAATCCATCACTAAAATCCCCAAAAAGTTTTAACTTGTTAATGTAATTTCAAAAGTTGTTTTTAATTATTTTAAATCTACCTCTTTAACCACTTGCCCTCCAGAGGATTTACCTCCCTTCCTGACCAGGCCATTTTTAGGGATACGGTGCTGCGTTATTTTAACTGACAATTGTGCGGTCATGCAATGCTATGCATAAATGGCATTTATGTCATCTTTTTCCCACAAATAGAGCTATCTTTCAGGGGTATTTGATCACCTGTGCGGTTTTTATTTTTTGTGCTATAAACAAAAAAATACTGACAATTTTGAAAAAAAAAACAATATTTTTGACTTTTTGCTATAAATCATATCCAATAAAAAAACTTTAAAAAATCAAACGTCTTCATATATTTTGGCCAAAACGTGTTTTGCTACATGGCTTTGCTAAAGAAAATCCCAATAAGTGTATATTAATTGGTTTACATGAAAGTTATAGCATCTACAAATGGCGGTATATATACTGGAATTTTTATTTTTTTTACACTAGTAATGACGATGATCAGGGACTTATAGTGGCACTACGGCGGGCATTCTGATACTGGGTGGGAACTGCCACTGACATCCCCAGTGATACTAATACAGTTATTAGTGCTAATAAAAAGCACTGACACTGTACTAATGACACTGGGCAGGAAGGGGTTAACATCTGGGGCGATCAAAAGGTTAACAGTGTGCTGTGAGCTATTTTACTTTTTTTTCAAAACTGAAATGAGTCAGGTTGGGGGGCTGGTGATATGTGTAAGCCAAGCTAATTGTAAAAGAAAAAATTTCACAGTCAAATATGTGCTGCCAATGCATGCTGTCGCTGAGACAATCAGTAAAAATCATATTGTTTTGTACCACCGCATAAAGCTGAAACCTTGGAACCTGGGCAGATTAACCCATTCCTAATCAGGAAGTCACCAGAGCATCGATATGCAAATAATGCTGGAGTATGTGCATTTAAATTTAAAGTAGCTGAAAGAGACTGCAGGAGATCTGTATGACTGAGATAGAAAATATTATGAAATGGTGGAAACAGTATTTTCTGAAAAAATGTCAGACATTTATGATACATAGAAAAAGAGAGGAAGGCGCCTTCAGACCTCTTAAGAAGGAGCCTATTGATCATGCTCCGAAATGCATTACCACCCCCTTCACCTCCTACATCCGACTCTGCTCTCCTAGCTTCATTTTGATGCACAGGCACATGCTGGACTCTACTTCCTGATCCTATAGACAGAGTTTGCTGCTGGACGGTTGGATGTCCCACCTGGATCTAATTACCACATGATGAGTCTTTTTAACTATTTAGCTTGTAAGTGCATTTTATCCATTCTTTACTAAATAAACTGTCAATACTGCACTTAGAGGCGCCTTCCTCTCTTTTTCTTGTTAATGCATTAGAGCCTTGCTTCCACTCTAAGAAGAGCTGCCTCAGTGTTACTGCTCCCATCCATCCATCCATCCCTGATATCCATCTAGCACCTTTATCCTACAGCTACAGAGGTTGGGCTACAACAAGCGTGCCCTATATAATATACAATTTATGATACATAGTGCATTCTCAAACTAGTTGTTGTGCAGTAAAGGATTATATCTACTTTAATGTGACTGAAAAGGAGACTACAATAGGTAAATTTTACATTTTCAACCTGTATTATATTTTTATATTTATAGAATCTTTGTTTTTCAAATAAACATTTAATACAAGGTGCATCCATGACACTGACTTCTCAAAGTACTACCTATAGAGAAACCACAGCAGATGACATACATTTTGGAGCGGATTTACTATCACTGTTACGAATATACCAGGGCTGTTCTTCCTTTTGAACACCAGAATAGATGTGCTGCTGCATTTATGAAGCTTATTCATAATGCCGTTCTGAGTGTGCCTGTGGGTTTCAAAAACCCACTAGCTAGGTAATGGCGATCAGTTTTTGGAAACCAATTTTGCATGCGGGTGGTTGTCTCTAAAACATAAGATTGAAAAAGCACACATTATTATTATTATACAGTATTTATATAGCGCCAACGGTTTGCTCAGTGCTGTACACTACAATGGGAGACAGTACACGAGACAGTACAGTAACAATACAATTCGATACACAAGGGGTTTGAAGGCCCTGCTCCTTGGAGCTTACAATCTAGGAGGGTGGGGATAGTGGTACAGGAGGAGATAGCTGTGGGGGATGGAGTGGTAGAAAGAGTGAAGGAGATTGGCAATTAGCTGAGGGCGGGGTATTAAAGTACTTGAGTCTCAAAAGCAAAATTAACAGACCTAAACCCAGCCTGAGTGCAAACCGAAAGCAAGCTGCAATAATGGCCACACACATGTATTAGACAGGAATCAAATCTTACTTCAGTTTTTTGCTCGCCCATGCAGCTGTAGCTGGATTTTCATTGAAGTGTTACTCAACCCAGGACCCTGCATTCACTATATTTGGTCTCCCACAGTACACGCAACATGCAAATGCAATTATTTTAGTAAATATAAACTGCTAAATACCTTTTCTCATCAGCAGTTAGAGCAGTCTTGTGATCTCAGCAGAGCACTGGTTAAAGCTTGTAGGAGGAGCTTTCTTTCTGCTCTAGGAGAATGTGAAATCTCTGACCTTCTATCTGGACAGTGCTGATTGGCCCTGTGCTGATCACATGCACCCTTACAAGAAAAAATAAACCTCTTTAGCAATACACACCAAATTGAGCATATGCATGTGACCATGGTTTCAGTCTGTATCAGGTGGTCATTTTGACAAGAGGAGGGGCAGAGAAGAAAGGATCAAACAGCCTTTTTACACACTGCAGAGGATTAACCCTTTAGGTTCCACAGTGAGTATAACAAGCATGCTTTACTACATATACAGACTGATTTTACTGTTGTGGGTTTAGTAAATGTGCATTCAACAGCCACTGTGAAAGACTGACATTCTGGTGCATGGTTATTTGCTTGAGGCAACTATTTAATGTGCAAGCATCATTTTGCCAGAGCTGTCCTGAAGAATTAATAGAGGCTGCTTTTATTGCATTCCTTTTGTCACAACTTTGGCTGTTACTTTAATGCTTTGGCAGTAATGCTGTTTAATTAGTGATCTGTAACAAGTACATAAGTAATTTAGAAGGACAAGCTATGTCAGCACCTACGCTTCTCTCATGAAAGAGTCACTTGGGTTAATCTAGGCTATCAGGGTACAGTTAAAGGCTTTTTTTAAGGTTTGTTATTTTTCTTTCCAAAAAAATCCAGACTTAGTAAAATCACACACATGTATCAGTCCCACACCAGCTGGAGTAGTTCAACTTGCCTTATACATTTTTTTTTTACAAATTGTCAAGATGTCTTGCTTTTTTTGGAAGTGATAATAAGTTATGGGAAAGAAAGTGGGATACTTTCTGGAATCTATGTACACAACTTTTCTGGACCATTACAGCAGCCAAGATATTCTGCTATTAGAGGAGCACAGAGACCCAGTGATTAAATAACTGGATCTAAAAAAAGGCATGTGTAATAGGGTTTCAGGTTTTCTTTTTGTGGGCAGGACTATCATGGGAATAGGGATGGGTATACCCTGCCCACTCTGGAGTGTTTAAAACAATATTCGAATATATCTAAAGCAATTTTTCCTTCCCTTTTTGGATAAAGTAGAAAATGTTTAAAATCCCTAACATTTTTGTAATTTTTCTCTTCTAATAGTTTATTTCTTTTCAGTAGAAAAGTACAAAAGCCAACATAGAAGGCATATAGAATACTTTGAATAGGTTCAAAAACACCTGGTAATATAAAACAATAAACAAAGATTGTTTTAATTTACAAGTAGATTTACACACTGTGCTCAGAACTAAATTGAAACACAATTGATTCATTAGAACCCCAACATAAATCCGCTCTATCCTCCGAAATGGTCAAGAGTGGAGGAGAATTAAAGTCAAAACAACATTATAACCAAAGTATTCCATTCTTTACTTGACTTTTTCATTATATAGGAGTGGTAAAATGATAAACAATTAACAGAATTGCCATGGTGTGACTTCACTCCCACCACATTACAGTGTATTCCAATCATGCTACACAGTGAGCCGTAGTTGTCAGCCAAATGGCCATGTTGCAGAAGCACACAGAAAGATAGATAGAAAAGGATAAATCAAAAGGAGGTAATGGACAAATAAGGGGAAAGGGAAAGAAGAAGAGTGCATCTTATCTGCATCAGCATCTGGATCGTGCACTCTCTCTCAGAAGGGAGTTAAAAGATACCTTACTCAAGGATCCCAAGTTTTTTTTTAAAAAAGGCCAACTTGTCATTTAGGAGTGCCGAGAGGCATTCATTTAACATGATCCATGAGAATTTGGGCTTCAATAAATCAAGTCAGACATAATCATTGAAATCAGAAGGGTTAAAAATAAGTGCAAGATTCTAGGCAATATATGCATTGTTATTGAGTAAAATCGACCAAACCATGGGGGAAGATTAGTATCCCATTTAACTCATCTGTCAGTTTCCTGTATAAGTGAGGGTAATTTTTCTTGTACAAAGTGGTCAGGGAAGGTGTTAAATGGATTCCCAAGTAGGGGAGGGCCTCTGTCCGCCATTGAAAAGGAAACGAATGTGGCAGTGTATGGACTGTGTGGGCTTCTAAAGATAGATTAAGTGCCTGGGACTTGGTATGGGTAATCTGAAGACCTGAAATATTTGTGAAGTGACGCACTCCTAAGTAGAGATATGGAATTGAAGTGGCTGGAAGAGAAAAGCAATAAAATATCATCTGCAAACAAAGCGCACTTGTGTTCACAGTCCCTGCAATGAATGTCCTTGATATCCAGATATCCTCTAAGTTTGATGGCCAGAGCTTCCCTGTTGTGCTCCCCTATATATTTGGATATGTTGTGAGCTATAGCTTTTGACCAATAGACAGGCCATTGGTTCACTATATAGTGTACGCAATAAAGTTAAGAAATTAGAGCCACAACCATAGCGTTCCAATGAATAAAAAAGATATTCCCAGAACAGGGAATCAAAAGCCTTATGAAGGTCCAATGATAATGGCATGCCTCTTCTCTTCCCTTGGCCATCCAAATCCAATTGCAAAGCTTAAATAATGTCTGTTAACCTTCTGTTTTGATCTGGCACCTGCCTATTAGGAGCAAATGCCACTTGGTCTGGGCGTATATATTTAGCTCTGAAAGTGTTCAAGTGGGTAGCCAATACCTTATTCATTATTTTGAGATCCATATTTATTAGCGAGATCGGGCGATAATTCCTGCAGTCACTGTGGTCCTTCCCTGGTTTAGGCATAACATGACTAAAAGCATTATTTTCATATGATGGGAGATGGGTACCCCTTCTCAAATCATTGAAGAAAGAGCATAAATGGGGTGTCAAGAGATAAGAATACTTTCAAAAGTAATGGCCTGAAAAACCATCTGGCCCCAGCGCTTTTGACGGAGGTAGGCTCTTAATAGCCATTGCTATTTCCACTTCAGTAAATTCATCTTCCATCATTTCCCCATGTTTCCTTGTAATACAAGGAAGAGGAATATCCTGGAAAAAATTATCAGCCCGAGGTAATGGTCCAGGGGAGGCATGAAGCTTTATATAAAAATTATACAATTCTCTTAAGATCAGCTGTGGTTTTGGGTTAATGGACCATTACGTAGGTGCAATTTTGGCTGAATCAGAGTTGAGGAGTGAATTTCCGTGCTAGTAAGGTATTGGGTTTATTTCCCATAGTATAATACAGTGGATAGTCACCTTATAGGTCGCCCAGTTAACTGATGGAGAGGTTTCAGTAGATAAGTTTTCACTAAAGTATTGGCTTATCGCTGTTTCTACCTCCTGAAAAATAACGGGAGCGTTAAGTAAGGAGACATTAAGGCGCCAGAAAGAAAGGTTGCAATTTCAACCATAAATCGGACATTTATCCTAACCAGAGAATGATCCAACCATGAGGCAGAAAGTATTTTGACTGACTTGATAAAGGTAAGTAATGGGGATAAAGCAAGTATGTGATCTATTCTCGAGTAGGGTTTGTGTACATGGAAGTAATACATAAAATCCATCTAGACGTCAATTAAATCATAGGGATGCAAAATCGAGCTAGTTTGATGCTGTGTCTTGAGTTATGCTTCAGGATTGCCTAGTGTAGGTTTGATTTATGTGGAATTTGATCTAAGAAGGTATTGCTATCTCCCCCAAACACTACAAGACCCACAACATGGGACATCAAAACCATGTCCCGTGTTGGGTGCATGATAGGAAACAAAAGTTGCAGCATGTTCATTGATCTTCCTTGCTACCATAATCTTCCTTATCCCTAATAACCACATTAGGCGTGAATGGGACCTTTTTTGTTATGCAAATTGCCACGCCCCGTTTCTTATCCAGACCATTTGATAAGTAAGACACAGGGCATCTTGCACTAAGATATTTAGGAGCTGAGGTTTGGGAAACATGAGTTTCCTGGAGTAATAGAATGTCTTACCTAATTTTAGTAGTATTGGAAGACCGTAGTTTGTGGGGGAATTAAGACCTTGAATATTGTATGTTAAAACTTTAAAACTTGATGCAGAGACATTTATCATAATTGTTCAGTAGAGTGTACTCGCCTGTTATGGATCTCCCCAAGTCACCTCCCATGGACATGTGGTACGGCAGGACTTTCTCATCTCCCTGAACATGGGTGCACTCAAGAGCAGAAGAAACTAGAGAGTAGTTAAACAGAAAAGAGTTAACAGAACAGAACAATACACAATAGAACAGTGTACAGGTAACCAAAAAAAGTTAAGCTATAATTGCTTATCGATTGAACATGAACAATAGTAGCTGGTTGAGAGGACAAGTTCCCCATATTTCAGCATGAAGTTGCTGTCATTTTTCAGAGAGAGGCAAGTTCACTAGAAATGGCATGAGTTGCCACTCCAACCCATCACCATGTATAGTGTAGAAGAAATGAGGGGGAGAACAGTTCTAGAGACAGGAGACTAGATTCCACATTTCAGAAGAATTTCACAGCGTACTCCACTATAGTGTACTACTATACTACTGTATTACCCCTATAGTGTATCAAGTCATATAGTTTAAATTTCTGCAAAAGAATGTTTATAAGGCAAACAAGTTAAGCCATGAGTTTAGACTATAATATTGGTAGTGTGTTTTTTCACATTTTTGACATCTGTGTCTCATTTTGGAGACTTATCTTTATCTCCTCTCCTGTAGACTGAATAGGAGGTGAGAGGATATCTTTGCAGTGTGAGGGGAATCTCCGCTTAGACAGTTGTTTGCAGAGCAAATGTCTTGATTGGAAGATGTCCCCTTTATTTCTTGTTTTGCTGACAAATCCAAATATTAGATTTACCCTCACTTTAGATTTAATTTTTTTTTTAATTGCCCTTTATACTCTCACTGTTGTTAGGCCAATAGTTTGATTGTTCATATTTCATATTACTTGCAACAAATTACAGTAGGGAAATGAACAGAAAACAAAAAGTAAACTCACCAAAGTGCATTCACCTGGCTTGCTAAACAGCTTTAGCATTGGATAAGTATAATTACATCTCCAGCTGGGTGACTTTGCACCAAACACTATAAAATATTCCTACAGCCTACAAATTCTTGTTTACACCTAGGGTTCAATATAACCACTTTTACTTACCTGATCCCCAGTCCTGCAGGCTCCGTCCTTGCTGCTAGACTGGTTCCCACAGCCTCTTCTCCCATGTGCTCTAGGGATTGTCTCAAATGCTCTCAAATTGTGAGAAATTTGCATAGTTTTCTACAATTACAGGGCTCAAGACTTTGTTATTTGAATTGCATGTACTATTTGGATAAATTACTTTTTGTGAAATTCAGTTTCTAAGTTGTAATATGTAGAAAATATTTTACCATTGCTTGCCTCCTTAATGTTGATCTCTATTCTTTTGAAATATTTGAAATATTTAAAAACTGATAGTATTGGTGTACAGGAGATGCTTACAGTATAATGAATAGACATCACATCTTTTTTTTCTGCCACAATTTAAGCTCAGCTACTCCCTATTGCAATTCCTTTCTGGAAACTACAGGCTGATAATAGAAGCCAATGAACATGTATGTATGTAGGAATTGGTATTTTTGCTTCCAGAACACTCATGAATTATTCTTAAAATTCTTATATACAGTATAACAAACTAAATAAATGCCTAATTCTATTGTTAAAGTCCTGTAAGCACAGGAGGGAGTTTGTGTGTGAAAATACGTATTCTTTTGGTTTTATTAGTAATGTTTTTTTATTTAAAATACTGGAAATACTGGCTAAATACACAATTCAACTCTGCTCCTAATGATTTGTTATGAATTCCTTTAGGACATAACAGTTTCTTTTATTGGTTGCTAATGTTCAAAAGTGGTGTTTTCAAGCGTCATGATTTGTGTGTGTATGTATTTTGTACAGTATATACATACATAAACATAATCCACAGATAGGTGCACTCCATTGGACTTGGCAACAGAGATAATATCCAAAAGTGTCCACATTTTCAAGAGAAAATCTCTAGTGACAAAGCAAACCTAATACCCCAAACACCTCTCCCACACCCTTTCTCTGAATGATGATGTCATACAGTATGTGTCACAAAATACATGCAAGTAAAACACAGTACAGCAAAATTAAAAATAAAAACATACGTAAGTACAGAGTAAACATGTCAGTGGGGACCCTAAGACTGCTAACAAATCAAGCAGAAAAACAAAATTAAGGCAGCTCTCAGTCCACAAGGGCTGAGACACAGACAGGAACACCAAAAGAAAAAGGCAAGGGTGAAAAGTCATCCAAATATAGAGTAAACTTGCAGAAAGAAAATAGGCAGATCACCAGCAGGGAAAATAGACAAACAGCCCAACACCTCTAAGTGCAATATAAGAGCTAGCGTAGAATAATATACTGTAAATTAATGCAGAAGAAAGAATCAATTGTGTTCAAAAGAGCTAGCAATCAGGAGTGTACACCAGAGACTCCTAGTGACCAAAATGAGAAAATTAACTGGAGAATTATTGTGTAAAGGAAAGACCCAAACCATGAAGTGAAGACCCAAACCTAAAGAGAACAGAAACACAAATAAGTCTAAACATGTGGTACAAAAAAAGCAAGAATAAAAAAACAGTAAAAACATTAGATAGCTAGGTGAACAAATCAGGAGCAACAAGCCTCCACCCCTATAATCCCATAGAGAATGTTGGCAAAGGTAGACCTGTAGTAACAATGTGAGCAATATCTAAGTTACATGGAGCCCCTAAAGGTAAGCATATGAAAGTCCAATAAACAAAATCATGCCAGGCGGGAAAGTGGAAAGCATCCACAATCCACTGCACAATTGCTATCATATCCACCTGAGTCATATACAAGAAGGAAAATAAAAGTGTTACAACTTTAAATGGATTTACAGTCCAGAAGGGTTGATTTCTTAAAGAAGTAGAGTATGTACTGTTTGCAAAACAATTATTGTATTCTGAAATCTGGTATTTGCCTCCAATTGTGCTCATGTCACTTTGCCAATGAGTAGGGCATGTTCACCCTGCTACGTGAATTTGCATTTAGCTTAATTAAAGCTTAGCAAAAAACGCAGCAATTGATTGTGCTTGTACAGATTTCACAGATTCACTGCTTTATCATAAACCCAAATGCTGTGAAGTCTCCATTGCAGAAGGGCTGACTGCACAATGGCCTTTGGAACCTTTCATATTCCACTAGCCCCAAATCACCCTTTCTTCCCACCATCTGTGAGAAGAATTATTGGATTTAGATATTCTGGTTGTCCTTGACAGGTTTTTTTATATGAACCCTGTGTGCCTAGCACTGAATTCCCAATGAATCCCAGAGTACTTCCTAAGATAAAAAGTAATTTAAGGTTTGTCAATCTGAAAAGCAAGCCACAGTTTTGAGGATTTTGAATAAGGATTGTAGAGTAATTGTGCATCTAAAGATTAGGTAAATTGAATAAAAAAATTATATATGTATACAATTCTCAGACCTTTCTGGCTGGGAGGTGGATAGGTCTACATTTTACCCAAAGCCCTAAAGTCTTATGCTGCATAAATGATCAGTTGATAGTGACATATACTGCTGAGATTCTGACTAAAATGGAAGCTGAGATCTGGACAAACAATTTTTATTAAAATATGTTCCTCCTCAATAGCCACAAATTACATAAATCCACTTTGCCAGCATCAAATGCCTTTGAAGAAAGAGAAGCAGTGACCGTGGTTTGATAAAGGGGGATTCAGAACAAAGTTGCACATGTATTTGCTTCACAGACCTGGATTTAATACACAAATCGCACCAAGAATAAAGTGTGAATACATATGGCTATTGTCTTCATGCAATATTTGCTTATCCAAGAGTTCAGCTTTAAAGTTGAATACCTGCATTGCTGCTCTTCCCCAGCAACTTCTATCCATAGCAACTATCTTTAATAGTACACTGACAACTTTCCTGTTATCTAGCCCTGATTTAAGCATCATTTATGTTAAAGTGTATGTCAAGCAAAAACACTTTGTTCTGTATAGAGTGCAGAATCATTCAAACTCCTGTCTAGTTTCTATCACCATCTGGGTTTCCATTAGTAATATCCCCCCTTTCTTTCTGTTCTGCTTATATTTTACCAAACAGCAATTAAGAGAAAATTTGCAACAGGAATACACAGAACAAATGCACATTGTTTTTTGTCTTCCCGTACTTTTCAAAACAAAATATTTTGTATTTCTGTATGTTGTTGTAAAGTTCAGCTCAAATTCTGTTGGTTAAAATGATGACAGTAGGGCAAGTATTCAGGTGAAATCAGCCCTACACAGCAGTCAAAAGCAGATAGAAGTTCTATTAACCTCCCTAGTGGTCTGATTATGTCAGTATTTCTGTGCTCGAAGCAGTATATTTTTTTGCATGGAAATATGGTTTTTAATGTAGGCCTGTAATTCTTAGGAGTAACTCACTGAAATCTGTCCGAACAAGAGTCTAGTAAACATCCCGGGTATGTTAAAATTTGAAACACTGTAGTGCCTTTTGAAGTTATTTATCAAAAACATAACTTTATTTCAACAGCAGACCAGCCTAGCCGCCTGTTAAGAGTTAAATTTTTTTGGTTGAAATTCAAAGGACCCTCTAGTAAAGACATGCAGATAATGGGTGAAGGGAACTTTTTCCAGAGACAATAGACTGTTTGACTATCCACAGGTGGCCTAAGACCGACAATTCTGAGTAGTTTAAACTGGCGACTATGAGACTAACTAAAAGGTGCATATGTCAACAAATACTGTTTGTATATTGGGGTTTGGGGAGAATACATCTACAAAAGTTAATCAGAGAGTCAAATAAGACCTTGGACCTTCAAACATTGAGTCACCTAACCAAAAGAACAATGATGAGACGGAAACCTAACTGGCTGAAGGTTCACCCAAAACCTTGGAGAGTGTGATGAACAAACAAACTTCTCGAACTGTCACAATATACTATTATCCACTAAGGTTACAAGTATAACTGGTTGTTTACCCTAACTCCTACACAATGGACAGGTAAACAGAGGGTCTTTCCTACTCATGGGAATTTTTTTTTCTAAAACAAAAAGGTTAAACTTAGGACATATAAAGCTAAGAACTGGATATATCTACCCACAGAGACATTATCAAAAAGCATATTATCAATGGGATGTTATAAAGAGTATGTTTCACACACAAAAATATATTCAGCAGAGTTGAAGATGGTATACCACTAAATTGAGTATGAAATGATGAAAAGAAAGATATATTGTGAATTAGCATCAGTTGTATGTTGTATCAGAAAACAAATGCTTTCACACAAGTTTGTATCTCAGGGAAATGAATAACTGAATATACATATATCTTCTATAGTCCTATCCAGAACATTATAGGTATAATCAAATATATATCTGGATAAGACGTATATTTTAATACCTGAAATCACCTTGGGTTCTCCCGAGGTGTGAGTCATCATAAATACTCAAATTGTTCTATGAGCCCTGACTGCCACCTAGTGGACAGGTGAGAGATAGCTTAGGTACATACATTTCTCGACCGGCCAATCAAAAAGCCTGTTGGGAGGGTCTCTTAGAACAATAGTTTAGATGGTATAAAAAGCCATGCACCTCATTTAAAAAAAAAACTCACTAAAAAAACTCACTAAGAAAAAAAACTGACTAAAGAAAAAACCCTGGAGAAAAAAAAAACCTGAAAGACTCACTGAAAAATCTCACTGGAGCCAAAGGAAGAAGCTGAAGAAATCTGAAGAGGCTGAAATCCATCCCTGCTGAATAACCACTCTTTCATCCTTTCAAACTTTTAAAAACTTTTTACTAAACCTCTAAACTCTCTGAATCTATACCATACTACATTTTCCAACCCTACCTATCTACCACTTGCCCTGTGGCCATTATTCTGAAGGCGTTTCCATTGCCAGCTGAATCCACTGGGAAGGTGTCATAGTCCAAGTTCTGGGTGTGGTGAGACTGTCCATTTCATTTTGTATTGTATATTTCATCTGTTGTTTAGTATGATAAGAATTACCTTAGAGTGATAACAACTGCATTGGGTGTTCATATATATATATATAGAGACATCCATGTGTTACTGCTAGATATTGTTTGGTGTCATATTGCAAATTTACATATTTCATAAATTATTAATTTTTATTAGTTAGAGTATAATTTATCAGGGAATATTTTCTCCCATTCCTATGGCCACGTTATGTGAGAAAATGACCTCTGAGATACTCTAAATTAACAGTTATTACTAAATTTAAATTTTAATCTTTATCATCATCAGAAATATTGTAATCTTGTTTATCATTATTTAGAAATACTGTATTGTGTATAATATTGGTATAGTATATCTTTGATCGTGTGTATCAATATCCATTCATCACCAGTCTTTTGCGTTTTGTGTTAATATATATACAATTTTTGGACATAAATAAATTTATATATTTATCTATTATAAGGCAAATTTTGTGTGTATGGTACGATATCATACTGGCTAAAAGGATTCAAGGTATAATAATAAGTGGTGATCAAATTATCAAGGTGTCCAAATTATTGGTTCACTAAATATTTGCAGTATTTTAACGGCTGGAGGCACTGTAATATTTCATCTAAGGGAAAGGGACACCGCCCTTTATAAGTAGAATAAATCCTTACATAAACCACCACAACACAAAATCATAAATTATAATATAATAAATAATCATAAAAATAATATAATAATAATAAATTTAATTCAATAATGTAATCAAACCAAAAACACTGAAATTTGAAATAGAGCACCAAGTTCGCACATCACTGAGCTCAGTCGCAAAATCGTTTTCAGTGTCTGATGACGAATTTCCCTACGAATCATTATCACTCAATTTTGCAAGTAGTTCTAATTTACTATTGCTGTTCTCTAGCTGGTCTAAAACTGATTTTGATCTAAAGGGACACTTTTTGGATGCCATGGACGTTTCTCAGTTTCCAGGCAGAAAGAACAGTAAAAATGCAGGCAGGGCACTGGACAAAGCACTAGGGACAAAATGTATGTGAAATGGTTTGATACAGTAATGTAATACCATCAGATTTTAGTGTATTGAGTGAATGTCACATTTTAAAATTTTTGTATTTCCCGCCGGTTTCATCCCCCGTACATCCCGTACGTCCCGATGCTCGCAGGGACCGGAACCTGGAAGATGGATGCCGGCATCAGCCAGAGGAGATGGCCGGGGATGCTGCAGGGGGGAGATCGTGGGAGCGCAGGACAAGGTAAGTGCTGGAGGGATCCTGGAGCAACGCTGCAGGGTAATCCCGAGTGTAGCTCAGGGTTACCGCTTCTGGTACTGAAAGTTAACCCCGAGCTACACTCGGGAATACCGCCAGGGGGGTTAATTGTCCCACTTGATCCTAAATTAAGAGAAAAAAAATTGGCTTGACAAAATACACTTTGAAATCAATTGCACCATTGTCCTGATTCACACTGCAAGGTGTCACATGGAGAGATTTCTGCGGAGCGCACTGAAATTAGGCTATGGGACCTCACAAATTTTATTTACCACCCCCTCCCCCTTCCCACTGGTAGTGAGTTACCAAAGCAGAAAAACAGGGAAGGTTTGGGCAGAAAGTGGGAGTTCAGGGTGACAGTTTCCGAATTGTCACAATCCTCACATTCCTCTACCTCATCATTACCTATTTGTGCAAGGTCAGGTGATGGCACTTGCGTGTGTTCGATCTCTTGGTGCTTTTGGTGGTCCTGTTCTGTTTGAACCTGAATCTGCACACCTAAGACTTAAAAAAAAAAACCTAGAAGAATGTTATTTTGTTAAAAAAGATTATAGTACAGGCTACAGATATTGGTGATCTGCCACATGCATTGTTTGAGAAAATGCTTTTGCTATATATTGTTGTACCACTGTCATGAGAAGCTGCATGTCAAGGCATTCATTGGAAACTAACCACATGCCCTGCATGTATTGGGTAATAATTTTATGGTCCTGCCTCATCTCTGAGCATTTCAGTTGGAGTGTAATTTGCCATGTCAGATCAGGAGAATCCTTGGATGGCTTCCTCAGCTCCAATAGTCTGGGTGGCCAGACTTTCTCTTACGTATAAAATTCGCCTGTGCACACATTGGTAAGCAGATCCAGTTGCATCCGATGTGGGTTAAAAAGTAAATAAAAGTTCATGTTAATGTAAATTGTTTTGGACATCTCTTAAGTAGATAATATGAATATTAAACATGCAGGTAGGACAAAACTCTAGTCTGCAAACAAATAATGAAATATTTTTCCATTGTGAAAGTATCACATAATAGAGAAATTGTAGACAACATCCTATGCCTAACTAATCAAACATCAGAATGAGTTAGTAGGCCACATTCTTCATCTTAGATTTGCACACTCCATAGGATAACATCCCCATTCTTTTAGCCTCATCCATAGAACACTGATGTTACTTTTTATTCCACAATGATGACAAAAGACAGTGTGGGATTAAAAAAAAATTATTTGCTAGATATTAGTACTTCTAGGATGTAGCTTGAAGAACTGTGATGTCACTCTCTGCTAAGTACTAATGCCAGCAAATGGATGTAGTTTGATTTGGGGTACAAATGTGGACAAAAATGAATGTTGAGGCCAATTTTATGTTTATTGCAGTTGTAGCACTACCCTCTTAAGCGTTGCTGATGAATTTGGGTCCCCCTATAATCTTGCACAGCCAGTCAGTCAGCATTTTCCACACAAGCTTTCCTTCATAGACAGAAATCAGGCCTTGAGCTTTGGTTTTGTTAT
The DNA here is from genome assembly GCF_062004578.1 of Staurois parvus. NCBI lineage: Eukaryota > Metazoa > Chordata > Amphibia > Anura > Ranidae > Staurois > Staurois parvus. The sequence continues at coordinate 4,956,369 of NW_028317971.1, read as the reverse complement.
TTTATTGAGGGGATTAAACTGGGATGGGGTAATGGTGTATATGATGCCCAAGGGAACTGAAATCTTAGGACAACTTCCTGAACTATTCACAGCTTCTCCTCTCTGACACAATCTCTGTTGGATTGCTAGTCAGCAGTTCCAGTTGTACTACCCCAGACACCAAATGAACTCTTCTTCATCCAGCAATCTGGAAACTTTCTTCTTGAGCAGGGGATCTGGCTCCTGTTCCTTTAAGTAAAGTGTACAGTCACTAGCAGAGGGCTTATCTGGTTTCCCACCAGAGTGCTCCTTCCCCTATCTGCTCAGGGGGTGCAGGTGTACTCACTCAGATCCTCTCCTCTACCGATTGTGGAATGAATGCTGTTACCAGGCCGATCAGCTGGGCTGCTCCTTCCCTGCCATACAGGTTGTCCTCACTCAGGGGGCCAGTGACTCCTGAGTTTATCTCCTTTCCAGCTTCAGGCTCGCAGGCAGGCCCCATCCTACTAGGCCTGCTGGCAGCCTTCTTCTCAACCTTACATCTTCCTCTCTCCTTCTTTCACCTGACTCTCGAATTTCCTTCTACTGGGCAGGCTCCAACACTTTTTAAGGGAGTCTAGCCCCTTGCCAAGCCTCCTGTTGGGGATTGACTGAGGTCCCTCAAAAGTGCAGCCAACCACTCCTCAGATCCACCCACTGCCTCCAAGGCCCTCTTCTGAAAGCCTCGGATCAGGGGGAAATTCCAGAGGGGCTGTCCTGCAGAGTCTCTCAGTCCTGACTGGAATTTTACCCCTCTGACTATCTCACCTGAGCTGTTAATCAGTTCCTCACTAGACATCAGGGTCTAGCCCCCCCTAGCTAAACTAGGAAGATGCTACACAGTAGATCGGAAAGGGATTAACGCCTGGTGTTTCTTCCTGTTATCATGATCTTAGTTAGCAAGATTTCTTACTCCTATTTAGTGCTTCCTGTTCTGCAAACAATGGTTGTAACAAAAACGACATGGGTCAAACAGTCAGAAATAAAAATCTGGTCTTCTTCTATTCTACTTTTTTTTCTGTCTGTGTTGCTGTTCTAAAGTATCATTATTTACCTGTTTGCTACAACATTGTCAACTAGACCGGAAGTGAGGTGAAATCCCTTCTATGAAGCCCCAGCGAGCAGTAAAAAAAGGTGCAGGTTCTAAGCCTTACATACTCTATACCCTCCCCCCCCCAAATATAAAGTAAAAAGAATAAAAATAGAAAAGGTTGTATATACTTTAAATACAGTTTGCTTTGAAGCTGTGTAATGCTAAGATATAAGATGATGGCATATGTACAGAAATAGAAAAGTACACCTTTGACAAAAGTCAGAAAACAAAAGACAGATGGAAATTCAGTCTCACAGAACTTTCAGGACAGTCTACTTCATGAGTTGGTGTCAATGACCCCAAAGAGTCATGTACTGTATGTCATGAAAAAATTAGCTCTGTAATGTAAAGTAAATTTATATACCCTAGGCAGACATTGCTCTAGCATGCAAAAGGAACACAGCAGGGCACCAGGTCAGCATGAGAAAAACAGTAGAACTTTATTCATAGAGCACTTACATGTAAAAACCCCCATGGTCAGCGGCTTGGGTCAGTGCAGTGTGCAGAGACAGCTCTCTCCAGAAAAGTGGAGCCAACAATCGCTGCAAGGCATAGAGAAAGACCCACTGGTAATGGAAGTCTGCGGCTTCTCCATGTGCTCCCGCAGGATGGCCGGGGTTTCTGCCAGGTGCTGTTAGTGACAGGTGGGCGGACCGCAATGCATTTCTGAGGCTCCGCCTTCTTTATCAAGACATTGCTCCAGCAACAGGGTCTAGTGGAAGCTGATCTTCTGCATATATTTGAAGAAATACATTATCCAATTTAACTGTGTTGCAAACAATTAGAAGAATAAAATATCATTGGATTTGATGCTGGAGCTATGACTATGTTTGCATCCAATACTGATATTCTCCTTCAGTCTTCTCTGCAGTTGGCCAAGGTCCTCTTCCCACTACTGTTTAGCTTTGAATCAAGCAGGTATTATTGTGAGGTTCTATTGTGCAGCACTATCAATTTGACAAAATGTGGGAAAAGAATAATGTCCTTAGCAGGAGGGAAAACAAGATTCTCATGAGTTTGTGTTTTATCCACAGGAAAGTGCTCCTCTGACCGGAGGGTACCAGAAGACAGTGTCAAGGGTATGAAAAAAATTAACCTAAAAACATTTTAGAAAGCAAGATAATTTAAACATTCATATTATTCTGGGTTGTGACAAAATAGGCAAGCTGTAATCAGAATATGATAAGCAAGAGAACAGAACACAATCATGAGGATAAGAGTTGTCCTGTGCATGTTTCTTACTGGGTTGCCAATCAGCTGTATCATCATGATAATCAACACTAGATACTGTTTCACTTTCAATGATTGGTAACACAACCTGTTCATAGTTCCTGAGTCACAATAAAAAAATCAAGTACTAATCCATCTGTTTTTACAGCCTAATGCAGGCCATAAATGAGTCGAATTCCAAAAGAATTTTCTTTAGAAAATCATAACTAAAGATTTGTTTGAATTTTGCACCATTAGTGGGGTGGCAATTTTTTGAAAAATGAATACATTTCTAATCAATGATGGGAGAATCATGTGAAAAATATAATTGAAAAAGAAATGAGCATGAGCTGTGACCTGAAAAGAAAAGTAGATTCCCAGCCACGAAAATTATTTTCTATAGCAACATGAGGTGTAATTTGAAGGCTTGGTCGGTCAAATTTCAAAATCAATGGTGGCACCATCAGATTACAAAACACACAAAATTTCCAATTTTCCAATGAAAGTTCCTTCAGAATTCGACACATGTATGGCCTACCTTAGGGCCAAGAACTTCCTTAACATGGCCCACAATATTTGTAGCACACTCCTTAACCTGTTCTATACTGTATGGGTTTTGGCAGACTACATTAACTCCTTCAGCAATTTTCTTCCAGAGAGCAACTCTGCATAAAGGCATATGCATGGCTCACATTGACTGTTAACATTCTGATAAAGTAGGATAAGCAGCTGGACGACAATACCATTGCCAGTCCTCCTGTTCTTTGGGTATGCCAACCTTGTGTCTTTGCCGAACTAACATGCCAGAATACCATGAAAGATATCAATATATGCTGCAGATATCGACAGAGAAAAGAAGCTAGTATGCACCTGCACAGACTCACGGTGGAAAAGTTGTTAATGTTTAAATTGATTGTCTTTTTTGTATTTTATGTATTTGCCACTTTGTGTATTTGACTTACTATGTGACCCCCAAATAATGTCCGGTCACTGTGGTCTGCTTGCAGGTTGTGTGTTCTTGCTACCCCACCTATTTTTTTTGTCTTCCAACAATGAAAAATCATTTTTGCTTCCAGTAAAACCACCCCTCCTTTGTGTGTGCCCATTTGTATATAAGTTTTTAAACTCCTCCAATAACTGTTGTTATTACTGCAGAGCTTTGGTGCTTTATAAAATAATAAACTGTATAAACGTATGAAGGAGAGAGGGGGGGATTCACAGCAAGCACTGGAACACAGAAGGGAGTGAGACTGACAGGGATATAAGTAAGGTTGGGTCATGCAGTTTCCTAGAGTTGCTATATGATTTTTGATAAGAATGTGAGCTAAAAGGAAATGCGCTTTTGGGTGAGATGTCACCAGCCATTATCAGGATTAAGAGTGAAAGTAAAACTTGCTGTTTTATTTATAAGTACAGTGTAATGGAGGGAGATAAAAGAAAACTCAGGATAGTCTGCTGGCTCCCAGATTCAACAATAGGAGAATAACAGAGAGAAGTCAATGATAATTCTATTAAGTACAGGTCGGCGATGCCAGCTGTAGTGTTAAAGAAGAAAACATAAAATAAACCAAATATAATGTACGCTGTGTCAAGTACAGGTTTATAAAGAAAGCAGGAAAACTCTGAAACAAAGGAGCAGGAGAAAAGGGGGACTTTCAACAGAACAGGCATAGTAACATATAAACATAGAAGAATAATGGCAGAAAAAGACCAAGTGGTTGATCAAGTCTGCTACTTTTATACATTTTTTGTTTGCGTTTTTCAACCTTTTTGCTTGAGTTTAGATTTAGTGTGGTGATTTCAGAACTACCCTCTACAGCAGTCAAGCTTTGATTATGTCATCTTTTTCGGTATAATAAGGTAAGCTATTGTCTTATATATTTTTTCTGATGTTTATCCAGAGTTTATTTAGCACACAGAACACTATGGACTATCCAAAAACATAGCACAACAGCTGTTAATTTTAGACAGTGGATCTCTATTTGAATTTATGTATTGCCCTATTGAAACAGTACAGGCAGGGAGGGGAAGGAAACTTGGGTAATTCAGTCATCTGGCTGTTTAGTGTTTACATTTAAACTTGAGCTATTGAGCCCTGTAAACAACAGGCTCCTAAAAAGCAGATGCATGTGAATTAAAAAAAAAGATATATACACACTCAAAATACAGTCAAACACAGACTAACTAAGCTGTTGCTAAACTAATATTTGTGTTAATACTAGCATTCATACTATGGAGTTTATTTAGATACCATTACTCTAAAGCAATCCAAATGCCAACAAAGGCATCCATATAATGTATTTAAGGATGTGCATTTCTTCCTTTGCTCAGCACTTTTACTGCAGGATTTAGCTACAAGCTCAAAATCTATACAGATCATCAAAATGCTAGAAAATCAGCCCATCTCAGCCCAGCTTACATCTCATTTAAAGCAACAGAAGAATATTCAATGGGAAAATCCAAAAGGATTCTCAAATATTTTGCTTTTGGAAACCAAAACAAAAATACTGGTCTAATGTAGCAGTGGGGTTGATTTTCTAAAGGAGTAGAGCATGTTCCCCTTGCAGAGGGAAATGTAATTTTACTTAGTAAATGAGGTGAAATTGTGTTCTCTAGGAGGTGCAAGGAAAATGTACATAATTGGATGATTAAAGTCAGTGTAGCTTTAACTCATTCACCAAGCCAAAGTTAAAATTCTGTGCTAAATTTGATTATTCAATCATGTGCAGGCAAGTATCCTGTGGTTTTTTTCCCTTGCACTTGACAAAGTCCTTTTGTGATGAAACCTCTTGGGAAGTGGAGCTACATGATGCACAATGGTCTATGGAGTTTGGTGTGTGTTCTGTCAATGACAGCAGCTCCTGTTGATGGTACGTTAAGTTCTGGACTCTACAGCAGTGCAATTGGAAACACTGCTCCATGTGAGTGCCTCTTTTTTAATGCTTTTTTTCATGGTTTTACTCTATGATGATTTCAGTTTTTTACATTAGTGAGTGTTTGGCAATTCATGGTTGTGTGACCTTGAAATATAGAGGACATTATTTTCTGGTGAGTTCCCCATGCGACTATGGTAGAATCACTGAATTAATGGGTGATTGCTGTTTTTCCTGAATAGTAAACACAAGGTGTGATTCGTTAGAAGGTGTCCACAAGTTGAAAAACTTTGGAACTCAGACGAATTTCATATATTGTCACATATTACACTTTTGACACATTTATGTATTTTATATATGACACAATAAGGGAAAATGAAATAAAGCTGTTAGCTGTGCATCACTTTTCTGGTGTTAACCCTGCTTGTTACTGTATTGCGCTAAATTCATGAAGTATTATGCACCAAATTCAAAAGTGGAGCTAATTAAGACCAACTTTCTTTTGGTGTACAGAAAAAGTGGCACAGACAGATTTTGCAAAAGTGACTCAAGTGCATTCTAAAAGTGGTGCAGCCAGAGCTGAATTTAGGTATTAGACAGGTACATATACAGTCATGGCCGAAATTGTTGGCACCCTTGATATTTTTCCTGAAAATCAAGTATTTCACACAAAAAAGGTATTGCATTAACACATGTTTTGCTATACACATGTTTATTCCCTTTGTATGTATTGGAACAAATATAAAACAGAGGCAGAAAAGCAAATATGACATAATGTCACACAAAACCCCAAAAATGGGCTGGACAAAAGTATTGGCACCCTTAACTTAATATTTGGTTGCACACCCTTTGGAAAACATAACTGAAATCAGTCGCTTCCTATAACCATCAATAAGCTTCTGACACCTCTCACCCGGAATTTTGGACCACTCTTCCTTTGCAAACAGCTCCAGGTCTCTCTTATTGGAAGGACACCTTTTCCCAACAGCAATTTTAAGATCTCTCCACAGGTGTTCAATGGGATTTAGATCTGGGCTCATTGCTGGCCACTTCAGAACTCTCCAGCGCTTCTTTGCCATCCATTTCTGAGTGCTTTTTGACGTATGTTTGGGGTCATTGTCCTGCTGGAAGACCCAGGATCTTGGACGCAAACCCAGCTTTCTGACACTGGGCCCTACAGTGCGACCCAAAATCCTTTGGTAATCCTCAGATTTCATGATGCCTTGCACACAGTCAAGGCACCCAGTGCCAGAGGCAGCAAAACAACCCCAAAACATCATTGAACCTCCACCATATTTTACCGTAGGTACTGTGTTTTGTTCTTTGTAGGCCTCATTCCGTTTTCGGTAAACAGTAGATTGATGTGCTTTACCGAAAAGCTCTATCTTGGTCTCATCTGTCCACAAGACGTTTTCCCAGAAGGCTTTTGGCTTACTCAAGTACATTTTGGCAAACTGTAGTCTTGCTTTTTTATGTCTCTGTGTCAGCAGTGGGGTCCTCCTGGGTCTCCTGCCATAGCGTTTCATTTCATTTAAATGTCGACGGATAGTTCGCGCTGACACTGATGCTCCCTGAGCCTGCAGGACAGCTTGAATGTCTTTGGAACATGTTTGGGGCTGCTTATCCACCATCCGGACTATTCTGCGTTGCAATCTTTCATCAATTTTCCTCATCCGTCCACGACCAGGGAGATTAGCTACAGTGCCATGGGTTGCAAACTTCTTGATAATGTTGCGCACTGTGGACAAAGGCAAATCTAGTTCTCTGGAGATGGACTTGTAACCTTGAGATTGTTGATATTTTGCCACAATTTTGGTTCTCAGGTCCTCAGACAGTTCTCGTCTCCTCTTTCTGTTGTCCATGCTTAGTGTGGCACAGACAGACACACAATGCAAAGGTTAAGTGAACGTCTCTCCTTTTTATCTGCTTTCAGGTGTGATTTCTATATTGCCCACACCTGTTACTTGCCCCAGGTGAGTTTACAGGAGCATCACATGCTTGTAACATTCTTATTTATCCGCAGTTGTGAAAGGGTGCCAATACTTTTGTCCAGCCCATTTTTGGAGGTTTGTGTGACATTATGTCGAATTTGCTTTCTTTCCTCCCTTTTTTTGTTTTGTCCCAATACACACAAAGGGAATAAACATGTGTATAGCAAAACATGTGTTAATGCAATACGTTTCGTGAGAAATACATGATTTCCTGGAGAAATATCAAGGGTGCCAACAATTTCGGCCATGACTGTATTTGGCATATTCTTCACCACTTTTAGAATGCATGAGAGACAGCTTTGAAAAATCTGTCTGCGCCAGTCTTTATCAATTTCAAGGAATGTTTCTGAATTTGTTTTAGTGGTCTAGATTGTGCTATATTAATCTATATTTGTTACTCTAAAGTTAAATATATGTGCTAAATTCCATCATTCAATCATGTGCAAGCAAAGATCCTGTTTTTTTTTTACCTTGCACATGATTGGGTATTCTTTGCAAAGTGAATTTATAATTAGAAAAATATTAATTCACCTATATAGTACTATACTTGTAAAAACGCAGCCAGCCAATAAACTATACCTTATATAAACTGATACACTGGACAACTAGCAAGAAGCCACAACATTTTAGAATACTCCTTCAGTAAATCAATCCTTATGTATTCAGGTGGTGGTCATCTTGAAATCTTCCAGGTGTCTTATTATCTGGTAAGCCAGTGTTTTCCCTAGGGGGGTTCTGCTGAGCACCCCACCTTGTAGCTTCAGGTATCTGCCCTACTTCTGCACACATAACCTATGGACCTAGAAATAATCCTGTAATTTCCAAAATACATTTTGCTGCCCATTGCTGTTATCAGGCTCCAGGAATGTGTGTCCAAATAGTGACAGTCTAGTCTTTTCCCTTAAATTAATCTCACATATGTCTCAGAACTCAGAAATGCTAAGGAACACTTTTTAAATCGGTTCTGATATTCTAATGCATTTTGAAACTTATGTATACATCATATATCTTTCTTTAACTTGTGATATAAAATATGAAATGCAAGAGGTGAGCAACTATAATCATTATGACAACTAATACAGTAAACCTATTTCAGCTGACCAGTGCTAAAAAAGAGTTTGAGATGATTAACAGTTGTGAAAACCATAGAATTGTTTGTTCTAGATTTGATCTTTTCCCACAGCATCTATAAACTAACTTAAAGCTATTTGTCTGCTGAAAGACATATATTGTTCTCTGAAAGTGCTATGTAATAACTTTAATTATGTTCAGTCCTTTTATCCATCTTACTTCAAAGAACAAGCGTAGTGGTATTTGGGCATTTCACTCCATTAAAGTGGTTGTAAACTTCAGACATGAAATATGAACAAAGAACATCTTTCTATACTGGTAATTGTCTATTATCAAACACTGAGTCTGATCTCTCTCTGCTGCCTCATTCCCCTCCTATCTGCATGAGTTATTTCTGACAACTTTTCTCAACTCCAAAAAGGTAATTGGTGATGCGGGAGGAGAGCTCCAGACAGCAACCTGTGATTGGCTGCCAAAAATGTTCCCTTGTAAAGTGAGGAAGGGGTGTGTCCTTCCCTCCAATCAGAGTTCAGAGCTCTTCTCACTGAGCTTTGTAATGTGACTTCAGAACCCAGCCCCCTGCTTTTTTTGTAACATCTGTTTTTTTGAAGGCTGTGGAGAAGAAAGGGCTAAAGATAAACAGGTACAATGTATGTAGGAGGATTTATTTAATATCTGTGTATCATCTGAGTTCAGTCACATCACTGGGTATAAGTAAGGGTTTTCAATCACTTTAAATAACAGTAGTACCTACCATTAAATCATTTTATAGTAATATTTTTTTTTGTTTATTCGATCCTTTCCATTTTTAGAGGAATCTTTTGTGATGCACTTTTAATTGCTCACTAGTTAATGTGTTAGTTGAAATAAAGTATCACAAAATTCTAAAATGTTGTGGCTTCTTGCTAGTTGTCCAGTGTATCAGTTTATATAATGTATAGTTTATTGGCTGGCTGCACTTTTACCAGTATAGTACTATATAGGTGAATTATTTTGAAAAAGAAAATCTCCATCCTAATTTAAAAACAGAGTATTGTATTAAAATAAGGGGGAGAAATTACTAGGGAAAAATCAATGGTTCTATTTGCTTTCCTTGTAGCAAAAACAATTGAATACTGTCTGTGATACTTTTTTATTTGCACTAACATACAAATTTGTAGGAGAATCTTTTGGGGTGTACCCCCTTCTTCGAAGTCCAAGAAGTACTAATACACACAGTTTTAGCAAAATGTTAAATAAGACAATCTCTGAGGGAAAAAAAGCACAAACAAACATACTCAGCAGTGGTAATTAAATGTGGGTAGTGGATGAGATAAGGCAGGGAGCTATTGCCTAGTACACATGGGCCAAGTATTGGCCAGTTCAACAGAAAGCGTTCTTCATTTGGTTTGTGTAGTAGCCTGTCTGACAGAAGCGGGCATGCTAGAAAAGCATCTGCCAATTGGCATCCGATCAGTGCTCACAGCCAATGGCAGCAAGGTGTGTTCTGGTGGGGGCCAGTCCCCCTGTCAGAACATGATGGCTCAGCAGGGAAATTGCTGTACTTACATTGCATAGTTAGCACAGAGACATCCTCATGAGCTCCTCAGTTCTTTTTTCGTTCAGCCAGCTGGGTTGAAGGAAAAAACCTCAGTGTGTACCAAGCATATAGGAAAAGTAATAATCACAGAGGAGGGGATTGTCATAAAACTGGTGGATAATGTTCTAGAAACCCAAGTCCACATTTAAGTGAGAAAGTAGATGCCACTCAACCAGCTCCAGGAGTCAGATGTGTAGATGGCTTGGCTTCAGCCACCGCTCTGGCCATGCCCACTGATGTGTTCCACCCCACCGGTTTGCCCCTGTGATCAAGCCCCAGTGGGTGGGGCAAAACACGTCAGTGGGCAAGGGGCAGTGGCTGAGGCCAAGTCATCTACACATCTGACTCCTGGGGCTGGTTGAGCGGCGTCCACCTTCTTGCTTGATTAGTCATTTTGGAATCGCTTCAGGACACCTACTCCCTTTCTTTGTCGGTGGGGTGATTTCTGTTATATTTCCAGCTTGGAGAGGTGCCACAAGGTATTTCCAAGGCCCACAATTAGTCTGCTATCTTTTGTGTCAAATAGAATTATCATTCTTAGTTTAAAAGTTTTTTCTTTCCTGAGTAGTTTTCAAGTTCCCTTTAGGAACTTTGTTTCATAGTGTTATCTGGTTCTGAGCAATGAAGTCCCACGGGTGTGCAGAAATCATCTTCTCTGTGTTCCTTAACCTCCCTGGAGATATTCCCGAGTGTAGCGCGGGGTAAAGTTTCAGCACCACAAGCGGTAACCCCGAGCTACACTCGGGATTACCCTGCAGCGCTGCTCCGGGATCTCTTCTTCACTTACCTTGTCCTTCGTTCCCGCAATGTCCCTCATGCAGTGTCCCCGGCAATGGCCTCCGGCCGATGCTGGCATCCGTCTTCTGGGTTCTGTTCCCTGCGACATCAGGACATACGGGGATGGAACGGCGGGAAATTAAAAAATGTGAAAAAGTGACATTCACTAAACACACTAAAATCACATAGTAAGACATTACTGTATCAAACCATTTCACATACATTTTGTCCCTAGTGCTTTGTCCTGTGCCCTGCCTGCATTTTTACTGTTCTTTCTGCCTGGAAACTAAGAAACATCCATGGCGTCCAAAAAGCGTCCCTTTAAGTCAAAAGCGGTTTTAGATTAGCTAGAGAACAGCGATAGTAAATTAGAACCACTTGCAGACTTGAGTGATAATGATTCGTGGGGAAATTCGTCATCAGACACTGAAAACGATTTTGCGACTTTGCTCAGTGATATGCAAACTTGGCGCTCTATTTCAAATTTCAGTGTTTTTGGTTTGATTATATTATTGAATTAAATTTATTATTATTATATTATTATTTTTATGATTATTTATTAAATTATAATTTATGATTTCGTGTTTCAAATTTTAACCCAGGATGTTTACCAGACTATTCTTTGGACAGATTTCAGTGAGTTATTCCTAAAAATTAAAGGCCTACAATAAAAAAACTACATATTTCCATGCAAAAAAATGTACCGCTTTGAGCACAGAAATACTGACATAATCAGTCAGCTGGGGAGGCTATGGCTAGGTTCCTACTTATGCAAGTGTGGGAATCTTTCCTGTTGCCCCACCTACAGTCAAAAAGCACCCCACACATCTGAAAACACAGCGCATTTATGGGTGTGTGAACATGCAGAAAATCACATGGTGCAAAATCCCTATGCGATTTCCCTGCAGCTGCTTTGTAAAAAAAGGTGTAGCAACTTTTTTCATGCCTGAAACACAGGTACAGCAGCCCATTCAAATGAATGGGCTGTCCTGCCCCTGCATACGCAGCTCACAGTGCCACAAAGGTGTGAACCCAGCCTTATGGTGTGTCTGTGTAAATTCATTGTTTGCAATTTTTATCCTGTTTCACCAACATTTGGAAAGATCCTTTCTTGTATGTTTTGCATTGGAAAAGGAAAACAGCAAATATGTTGCATCTGACAATTTTGCAAACTCTCTATCTCTATTTCTATCTCTATGATACTTCCAGGTGATTGACATTACAAAAGGATTGTAGCATGCTAAGATTTTTATGTATTTATGTCATGATAGTTGAGTGTTTTGCTGTCTTTTGACCTACGCAGCTATGACATGGTAAGAAATAAGAGTGGTACCATACAGAAGCAAAAATGTTAATCTCTGCATGACTGGTAGTTAAATATGGAATGTCAAGTAAGACAAGATTTTCAAAGAGTTATATCTTCTAAAATCATAATGTATTTATGTCATTTAAGGTAAATGTGGTTATTTAAACTATATGTTGAGGATATACAATTACATCTGACAATTCATGAAATGCTGATTCCTTTCATTCCTTGGAATAATGCAAAGTATATACTATCAACAATGTATAGAAGCATTGGAAATCTATTCTGTGAATGTGAGCATTTACACTTGTTTATGGGGTTATTGATTTCATGAACTGTGAGCTAATGGGTCACAGACTTACTGTTTGGACCTGTGAGCAAAATAGTTTTGCCTGCATCTTTATCGACAATCTGTTCATATACTTTCACATCATTAATAATTGACAAAGAAATACCTTTTGTTAATGTGCTTTCATCTCAGCTCTTGGAGTAATAGCTTTCTAATGACGACAGGCTGTCATCCCAAATGGAATCTATTCTTGGATACACTAGAACTGTTTACATCTTCATAACAAGAGACATATTCTGCTGGATCAGACCTTAGCACCGCAATTTGCTTTTTTGGCATATATTATATCTGCTACTTCACTCAATGCTACAAGCAAACTTTCCAAATAAGTCACCCATGAAACCTGCTGTTTTGTAAATATGTATTGTATAACATTCATTAATCTCTTTGAAAACACTGGGGGAGACATCCAGATTTTTTTTTTTCTACAAGCTATTTTCTTTGCATTGTTCAAATCATAGAATTTTATCTGGAATCAGGACTACCAGGATAGCTGTAATGAGCAGGGCCCTTCTTACAGTCTCTGTTGTTCATGCAGTTATATTTACTGTACATCCAACAATAAAGTGCCATGAACTTTGTAGCTCTACATAAATAATGATTATGAATATAATAATGTAGTTTTATAAATTCTGCCAGGTTCACCTGCAGGTTTGTCAGCACCAGGGGCGGACTGACAACTCATGGGGCCCTCGGGCAATAGGGGATCATGGGGCCCCTGTGTCCTTGCCCAAACTCAAAAAAGCCTATGAAAAAGGTACCAGGGGCATCTCATGGGACCCCCTACTGACCCCAGGCTCTCAGGCAGTGCCCGAGTTTCCATATGGTCAGTCCGCCCCTGGTCAGCACAGATTTTTTTTACATGGTCTAAGCTTGAATCTAGGAACAACCCTCCTCTCAACCTCATTCTTCCCATGTACAGCGGCCAGAAAAACATTTGTTGTTCCCTATAATGTTCCTGGATCTTCCATGAGTTTCTAGTGATGTCTGGGCATCAGTAGTAGGGGTTTGTGAGATGCTCCACTTAACACCCCGTGTAGGCACATCTCACAGAACTACTTTTGCCATGATCCATGATCCCAAACCTTATTCACTCACGACCAGCAGCACTGACAAAGATGCAGTGCAGCCTTTCCAGAACTACAAAGGTGCAAATACAAGACCATTTGATTACATGGGAGCAGAGAGTAGCACTTACTGGTTATCTTTTGTAAAAACTGCTGCCTTTAGACACTGAACTAGCCATGTTTAAGAATGCCAAATACAAGGTCTGCTGCAATATGAAGAAAAAAAATGATAGTTCAATGGTGTTCAGCTTTAAAGCTTTAGTAAACTGCATGCAAAAAAAAAATAAATATCCTACAAGATAATGTCATAATGTGCTAGTATGCATCACATACTTGCACATTATGAAGGACTTACCCTAAAATGAAGCCCTCCAGTGGTGCGCTGTCACCGCTGCAGAGACTTCCATCTTCACCAGGTCTTCCTTCTGGGTTCATGAGCTCCAGCCTTCTGACTGGCCAAGCTGCGATGATGTCACTTACACGCATGTGTGGGAGTCTTGGGCCATGGCACAGTACTCTGCAGCAGGGGCGGACTGACCATTTGGAAACTCGGGCACCGCCCGAGGGCCCGGGGTCAGTAGGGGGCCCCATGAGATGCCCCTGGTACCTTTTTCATAGGCAAGTACACAGGGGCCCCATGATCCCCTATTGCCCGGGAGCCCCATGAGTTGGCAGTCCACCCCTGCTCTGAAGGAATGGTACGGGATTGCCGTTCCTTCAGAGCACATGCATCAGCTATCAAAAAGAGAAAAAAATCTCCTAAATGGTTAATGTTTAGGAAATATTAATTTTACCTTCAGGTAAGCTTTATTATCAGCTTACCTGTAGGTAAAGGTTAGAATAAAGAGTTTACTACCACTTTAAAGAGTTCCTCCCTTTCCAATAATTTGTTTTAACCAGTTCTTAACCACGCTATAGCTGAAGGACAGCTACAGAGCGGTTGTCTGGTTCTGGGACAACGTCCATGGATGTCATTCCAGAACATGCCCCCTGCATGCCCCCAGAGGCGCACACCCAGCGCCACCGGTGATTGATGTGTCCTACGGACACAGCTGATCATGGGATATGGTATACAGCCAATCACGACGGCCTTTTACCATGTGATCAGCTGTGTCCAATGACACAGCAGATCACCGGTAAATGCAGTTGCCAGTTATCGGCTGCACTTTCCTCCCGCTGTCGCAGCATGAGGAAAGTACTGCCAATAACCTGCAATTGTCAGAGGATGGATCAGCACCAATCATCATGGCACTAATGATCAGTGCCCATCAGTGCCGCCCACCTGTGCCCAGCAGTGCCACCCACGTGTACCCATCAGTGCCACCCACCTTTGCCCATCAGTGCCACACATCAGTGCTGCCCGTCAGTGCTGCCCATCAGTGCCACCTATCAGTGCCCATCAGTTCCTCCTATCAGTGCCCATCAGTGCTGCCTATCCGGCCACCTTATCAGTGCCAATCAGTGCTGCCTATCAGTGCCCATCAGTGCTGCCTATCAGTGCAGCCTCATCAACACACATCAGTGAAGAAGAAAAATTACCTGTTTGCAAAATGTTATAATAGAAACAAAGAACATTTTTTTTTCAAATTTTTTGCTCTTTTTTTGTTTATAGCGCAAAAAATAAAACACCCAGCGGCAATTAAATACCACCAAAATAAAGCTCTATTTGTATGATAAAAATTGGCAAATTGGCCTGGGCAGTAAGGGGGTATAAGTGCCCAGTAGGCAAGTGGTTAAGAAAAAAATATTTTTTTAATTAAAAAAATTAAATTCTTAAAAATAAGATTTTTTTTAAAAGAGCATATTAATATATTGTATTCTTATATCAAGCCAACAGGGAGGCTTTTGGCTAATGTTCATAATTTCCAGGTTCTTTATACCTCCAGTTATAAGAAATCTATTGTTTACTCAGTTCTTAAAGTTCAGAGTGAATACAACTGAAAGGAAACTACTATTGCTATACTCTATTTAAAAATACAGTAGTGTTCCTGGAACCTTTTGTCATAGATTCATGGATGACACATTTTGGTATATACCATCTATCTGCCTATAGCAGATTAGCTACGCCCATACATTTTGATGGCAAAGATGT
Source organism: Staurois parvus (assembly GCF_062004578.1). NCBI lineage: Eukaryota > Metazoa > Chordata > Amphibia > Anura > Ranidae > Staurois > Staurois parvus. The sequence goes on along the minus strand of NW_028317971.1, from coordinate 4,940,944 downwards.
GGGGTGACAGATGCACCTGTCGTGTTCATGGTCAGGCAGGTTGCCACTGCTGAACTCTCCCTTGGGAATGCCAGTTAACTGGCTGACATGCTGATACATATATGCAGAAAATAAACAAACCTTTAAACCACTAAAAATACAACCATAAAGCTGATCTATTAAAATAATAAGATCTAAAAAAAAATTAATTAAATAAATATAAATATTAAATAAGTATATATATATAATGCTAAAAGCATGACGATGGTTAATACATATATATAAGAATTAATATTAAACACCATATATGTAAATTAGAAAAATGGTTTGTGATATTCTTTAAATATATACAATTCAAATCCACCGTTACACAAATGAGTGAAGAACCCCATCCAAGTGCCACCACATTCTCTCAATTAAAAAATAAAGAAAATAAAAGAGAAAAGGATTCTTGGACTGTGTTTGCTAGATTAACCAGTAACCTGGTTAACCTCATGAGACAGCTTTATCTTTATGGCATTCATTGGTCCCTAATGTAGTTGATTCCTCTATTTGTTTGGAATTCTTTTGTAGAATGGCATGGCATGCAAGTTATGTACGCCTACTAGGCAACACATCCATTTTTCATCTTTTTCTTTTTGAGGTTCATTTGATCTTAGGAATTTTCATTTCATATATGACTACACATGTTATGTATGTTATTATTCCTGAGGATATCAATATGTCGGTAGAATGACAAAATCTGTACAGTTAGAATTCAAACATAATTTACCTATGCATTTTAAAATACATCACAAAGACATAAACCCTATTTGGAATAGATATGTCAATTTCTAAAATGTTTCTCATCTAAATGCATTCACTGCATTAAGGCAAAAAAAGTTTTGCCACTTGTTGTGACCCATCCTCCCCAGACAATTACCTGAGTCCTGTATCGAACCAGCACTGTGCTCATCTGCAGCTCTTGCCAACTTTCTTCTCTTCTCCTAGGATGTTCATGAAGTAGTGAGAGACATTGGTTCCTGCTACTGACAGTTAAATACTGTAAACAGAAAGTGGGGAATGGGCTGAGTCGAGCTGGGTCTGTCTATAGACACACAGAAGCCAGCTTGGGAGGGAGCCTGTGTGTCTGCCCACATACCAAGTGGCTTGCAATGGGAGCAGACCAGACACAGAAGAAGAGGAGATGACAGCACTGGAGGGGAACCCCAGAAAAGGAGGAAGGGGGCTGCTCACAGGTGAGTATAACATGTATATTATTTTTTAAAAAATTTGATTTATACATGCTTTAAATAGCCTTAGAAAGTAGGTCATCTTACTAAGGCAATCACACAGTTAGAAACTACATGGATATTCATATTAGATACACTCTCCCCCATGGATCTGAATGTCAACTGTTTCATTAAGAATTCATCAATGAATATTTTTCCCCTTCCTACAAATATGGTAATGTTATATGGTTTTCGTATTTTTTTATATAATTTATAGTTTCACTAAATTAATAGATATGTATTCTGAGATGTTTATGAAATAAATGTATTTTCTCTTCTAATGTGTGTTGCTGTTATTATTAAAGTGGAGTTTGGGCAGGAGGAGTGTTTTATAATTAGTAGTTACAATCTAAGAGGTAGGATCCTAGATGTGTACTATGAGTAGCAAAAATAAAATTGGGCTAAAACAAATGCTTCAGTCGCCCCTCGTATCTGTCAGCTTCTGCCTGGATTCAATTTGTTTTCTAAACCTGTACCACGGATTATATAAGAAAGAATGTTACATAGTACTAGGTTGCACTATGAAAATTTACGTTTCACTGTTTTTATATACAAATAAATTTTATAGATGATATTTCACTATTTCAAGTATTTTCTCTTTCTTTAGACCATACTATTTAATCAGCTGCCTGGGGAGTTATATTACACTCAAAATCGCATCCTCTGAATACTGTTGTGGCTACATTTAAGCGCTTACCGATCTTCCTACTATTAGGGATAAATATTACACCGCGAGCTGCATTTCATAAGATGGTGTCATTCGAATAGTAAACAGAGGCCAGGATAACAGTAAAAACTTGGCAAGAGTTCTCACCTTTACTTATCAATAACTAAAAAAAAAATTCTGCTGTACATACACTTTATTATTATTCATATTATTCTAATTATTATATTATATAATAAAAGGAAGGGACATGTCCAACCAGTATGGCAATTGGCAAGCTGATTTGTCTCAGTTGTCTATGGCAGTGGTGGGCAACCTTTTTTTTCAACTGAGCCAAATCTTGCCAAAACCACGATTGAAATTTATTTTGAGAGCCACATTTTTAAAACTGAAAATACATCCCCCATATAGTAATTCATCCCCCATAGTAATTCATCCCCCATAGTAATTCATCCCCCATATAGTAATTCATCCCCCATATAGTAATTCATCCCCCATAGTAATTCATCCCACATATAGTAATTTATCCCCCATAGTAATTCATCCCCCATAGTAATTCCTCCCCCATAGTAATTAATCCCCCATATAGTAATTCATCCCCCATAGTAATTCATCCCCCATAGTAATTCATCCCCCATATAGTAATTCATCCCCCATATAGTAATTCATCCCCCATAGTAATTAATCCCCCATATAGTAATTCATCCACCATATAGTAATTCATCCCCCATAGTAATTCATCCCCCATATAGTAATTCATCCCCCATAGTAATTAATCCCCCATATAGTAATTCATCCCCCATATAGTAATTCATCCCCCCTATAGTAATTCATCCCCCATATAGTAATTCATCCCCCCTATAGTAATTAATTCCCCCCTATAGTAATTCATCCCCCATATAGTAATTCATCCCCCATATATTAATTCATCCCCCATATAGTAATTCATCCCCCATAGTAATTCATCCCCCATATAGTAATTCATCCCCCATAGTAATTAATCCCCCATATAGTAATTCATCCCCCATAGTAATTCATCCCCCATATAGTAATTCATCCCCCATAGTAATTAATCCCCCATATAGTAATTCATCCCCCATAGTAATTCATACCCCCTATAGTAATTCATTCCCCCCTATAGTAATTCATCCCCCATAGTAATTAATCCCCCGTATAGTAATTCATCCCCCCTATAGTAATTCATCCCCCATATAGTAATTCATCCCCCCTATAGTAATTCATTCCCCCCTATAGTAATTCATCTCCCATATAGTAATTCATCCCCCATATAGTAATTCATCCCCCATACTAATTCATCCCCCATATAGTAATTCTTCCCCCATAGTAATTAATCCCCCATATAGTAATTCATCCCCCCTATAGTAATTCATTCCCCCCTATAGTAATTCATCCCCCATATAGTAATTCATCCCCCCTATAGTAATTCATTCCCCATATTGTGTCAATTCACTTACCTTTGCTCCGCGCGTTCCTCTCGCCGTGTTCCCGTGCCATTCCGGTCTTCAGGGCGGACTGTGAGAGGAGAGGAGTTCGTCACGCTGCCCCGCCTACATCCTGACAGCCAATGTTTGCCACGCTCCGCGGGCCGGATTAAAAGGTCCGCCGGGCCGTATGCGGGCCGTAGTTTGCCCATTGCTGGGCTAGCTGCAGAGTCCTGACTTTTGGGGCAGCTGCCCGAGAGGAGGGAGGGGAGCGGGCGCCCGGCACACAGAAGAGCCGCATTAGAGTGTGTAAAGAGCCGCATGTGGCTCGCGAGCCGCGGCTTGCCGACCACTGGTCTATGGCATTCTCCTGTACTGCCCATGCACAGGCATCCTCCTGTAAGCTGCAATGATCCCTGCACATACCAACCATCCACTTTCAATACAGGAAGACTTCAATCATTGATAACTTATTGCAGGGTCTTTTTAGCAGTTCATGTGATATGTATAGCCTGCAAATTAATTATTAATGACTATTTTACATATTCCATACCTATTTATACCTAATACCAAGTCTCCTGTGTGCGTGTGGGGGGGGGCATTTCACAATAACTATCATTTAATATATTTATAGGTCTTTGGAAAAATCTTGTAAAAGGCTAAATATAAGCCTATTTTTTCATGCTGTAATATTTCTGTAATGCCTCTTAGAGGGCATCAGGTCAAATAGATGATAACTCACAGGAATGGAATCCTTCAAAATGGACTTTGCTCTACATACACAACATATGTTGGAAATATTGTTCAATGAAGCCAGCTGACAATTAATCATTTTCTGTGTGGCATTATTGCTTTGTGCTTTGTGAAAAGCCTTCTTTTCCATTGCCAAACAACTAGTGTAATACACTGTAATATATTTTGTTAACACACTCTCAATACAAGAACAGTAAAAAGATGCATGTATCATTCCATCTGGACCACTGTCCTGAGCACATGCAGGAAATGTAATGACTGCTGTGCTTTCATAATAACTGTAGAGTATTGACACAAGGATAAGCCATCAGAAGTATAAATTCCTAAAAATATAAAGGCACCAACCCCCTCCACACAATCCCCAACAATGTAGCGTGAGGTCAAACTCACCCTGCATTTAGTGAAATCAATCAAATGTTTTTTGCTATACTTAACCTCCCTAGTGGTCTGATTATTTCAGATTTTTGGTGCTGAAAGCGGTCCCATTATTTTGCATGAAAATATGTAGTTTTTTTATTGTAGGCTGTAATTTTTAGGAATAACTCACTGAAATCTGTCCGAACAAGAGTCTAGTAAACATCCCGGGTAGGATAAAATTTGAAACACAAAATCATAAATTATAATTTAATAAATAATCATAAAAAATAATAATAATACATTTAATTCAATAATATAATCAAACCAAAAACACTGAAATTTGAAATATAGCGCCAAGTTCGCACATTGCTGAGCAAAGTCGCAAAATCGTTTTCAGTGTCTGATGACAAATTTCCCCACAAATCATTATCACTCAATTCTGCAAGTGGTTCTAATTTACTATCGCTGTTCTCTAGCTGGTCTAAAACCGCTTTTGACCTAAAGGGAAACTTTTTGGACGCCATGGACTTTTCTCAGTTTCCAGGCAGAAAGAACAGTAAAAATGCAGGCAGGGCATAGGACAAAGCAGTAGGGACAAAATGTATGTGAAATGGGTTGAAACAGCAATGTTTTGCTATGTAAAATTTGTTTGGAAAAAAATGAAATTTTTTAAAATTTTAAAATTTCGGCGGCGGCGGCGGCGCCCGTACGTCCCGACGTCACAGGGACCGGAACACAGAAGCCGGATGCCGGCATCGGCCGGAGGAGATGGCCGGGGATGCTGCAGGGGACACATCGTGGGAGCGAAGGACAAGGTAAGCTCTGCAGGGACTCCCTATGCAGCACCTCATGGTAAGCCTGAGTGTAGCTCGGGGCTACCGCTTTTGGCACTGACATTTTACCACGAGCTACACTCGGGAATACCGCTAGGGACGTTAATGTCACATCTTTCACAGAACACCACCCACACCCACCACACATACTTGGCCTCTTCTCTAAAAACCACCTCCTCCCCATCCTTGATATGACCAACCAATGTATTATCATCTGCAAATTTAATGTTAGTGTTTGCAGAGTGAATTGTGGTACAATCAAAATGTACAAGGCAAAAATTTGTGGATTCAACACACAATCCTTTGAAGAGCCAGTGCCTAACATAAGACTAGAGGAGAGTGAGGTCCCATTTTAACCATTTGTAGACAGTTCATAAGGAAATCTTTAAATCACAAATTAACAAAGAAAGATCCACATCCATCCAATACCACATGTTACTGTATATTAGGATTAACTGCATTAAAATTAGAACTGTGATGTATAACATCCTAAAGCCTGCCATAGATTGACCGAATCTTGGCAGGTTCAGCACGGACCAGTCAACATTTGATCCATCTATTAACAGGCTGGTTCCACTGAAGTTGATCCATTGATCAACTTCAGTACAACTAGCCTGTCAGATTTGTTTGCATGTGATCACTGCTGGTTGCTATAGCCACTAGCAGTGATTGTGGTGTTCTGCCGGCAGAAAAAGGCTTTCCACCAACACAACACAAGAGCTCAGAGGGAGGGATTCCCCCCTCAACATTGAATGTGTTGATGGGAAAAATCAAGCAATTTTCTTAATGCTTATTTGCTTAATGTATGGCCTATCTAACACCCCTTATTTTCAAGGTGACATAATGCCCTGTGTAATGTTATAGCAAATGCACCTTCCATCAACCTATTAGTTCTATAAGCAAATTAGTAAGGATCCAATGTACTGGATAAACTAGGTTCATTATTTTATTATACTGTAAAACCAGTCTTTCTAGACACTTCACAATCATTGATAATCAAATTTAGCTTTGAATCACAAACTTTTAAGGTACAGGAATAATAACAGTTTACCTTAACCCCTTAACCCCAGTGCCCTTTAAGAAGTTTCTGATGCCGAGAGGTGGGGGCAAGGTTTATGATCATTTGACTGCCATGATTGGCTGTCACAATGGTCACATGATCTGCCTGAAGGAAAGCTTCCAATCGCTACTTGTGCACAGGTTTGTGTACATTTTCGTATCCATATTAATGGCCTCTTGGCAGCAAGGCCCACCCACTTATGTGTACTCTCAGCACGAAGATGTTAAACAAGATTGAATTATGTTAGGGAAATATTAAATATTCAATTTAAATCTCTAGTAAGTTGATCAGCACAGGCTTTAGCTACTCTCCCAAGTCTGTGCTGATCAACTTATAGGATTTTTATTAAGATTGCCTTAATGGTAAGATGGGTCCTGGCAGTGCAGCTGTGGAGGCTGAGTGTCATGCAGCTCTCCTAATCCTGGCTGCACTGGCGGTGTCCAGGGCTCTGGGGGTAGCAGGGAAGCGCAGGGAGGCTGACAGCTGGTGACGTCACCAGAACTGGAAGAGTGCGCAAAGCGCACATTCGGAGCATGCACTCTCCTTCCTCAGGCCATGAATTGGCCATCTTGAGTGAGGTTTAAATGGACAACAGCAGTGGGCAAATTAAACAGACCAGTGAGCCCACAAAATTGCCACAATTAACCAAGGAATATTAGTATACACTCTGGAGGCCCATTCAGGATATTACAATGACTACTGACATGCTAAAAAGATAAACACTTATATGTACAATACTTACAAAGGGAAGTTTTCATACAAAGAGATGCTCTCATAAAAAAGACGCTTTCATAAAAAAGACCATAAGGGTCCTGTGAAGATTGATACAAAAGGAGAACAAAATAATATTAAGAAAATAAAACTTTATAATATATAAGTGTAAAATCGTATAGTCCAAACCATATTCAAAACCAAAGGAATGCGTGATGACTCATAAGGACTCTATACTAAGTACAGAAGTTTAATGTCTAGAAACTGCTAGAGAGGTTTACTAAAAGGCTAATGGAAATTCTAAGATTATTAATGATAATTGGGCTAAACAATAACAGTCGTTGTGGTACTTGGGAGTAAATGAACCTAATGTGATACAAGAAAAAAGGAAAAGGGGAGGAGAAAACCAGAAAACGGGAGAAAACAGTAATGTCACCAGCTGTCAGCCTCCTTGCGCCTCTCTGCCACCCCCAGAGCCCTGGACACCACCAGTTCAGCCGGGACGAGGAGAACCGCATGACACTCCACCGCAGGGACCTATCTTACCATTAAGAAATGTGAACTAGCATCCTATTCCTGTGAGTTGTTAACTTATTAAACGTCTGGTTTTATGATAAATCTAAACTTAGAGTGCCGCAGTTGTGTTAACTTTCTTTTGTGCATTAGAGTCGCTTCTTGCTCTGACAGCTGGCCACCTTCTACCCTGAGATTCACATCTACCAAATATCATGCACTGTTGGACTTGTGTGTAACAGGACGTTGTTGGACACTCACATGTCTGCCATATTTTACTTATATGGTTTTATTCTTATTTTAATTTCTCTATTTATGAATATAGGATTATAGCAGGATTATACATTTGTAATTGTCTCCTTAGCGCTCCCTACTCTCCTCCCAATATTTACCTTTCTCTCTCACCCACATGCCTCCACTTCCCTCTCTACTGCACCAAATCTCTCCTCTGTGCTTTCCATCAATGTACCAATGTGCACTTGTGTGTTTGCCACCATTGCAGTGATGCACACTTGCATATTCAGCCCATTCAACGAATAGTTTCATGCAAAGCAAATTTATTAAAAATGCTAGAAATCTTTGTGTTGAAACCGCTTTTTCTTTGAGCGTAATGGATTTGTTTTTCAATTAGTTCAATTGATTAATATATGTTAATACCTGTAATTCTAACATATACAATCTTTAGCATATAATATATTGATTATATTGATTAAACATGCATTTGAAATGGGGCAAAGAGGAATGTTGATACAAGGACTATGTAAGATAAAGAATACTGTAGACATATGTTTTAAATGGCATATCCACTTTTAAAAGCAAATAGAGGAAAAAGAGACAATGACAGTAAGAATAACTATTTAAATGATCATCACCAGGCAAAATAGGTTGAAGGAAATCACAAATGAGGTTTACATACACTTAACAAACTGACAAAGCTTTACAGTGAAAGCTAGGTGATCTATGTTTACTGTAACTACATGGCCATCCCATTTAACTGTAGATATAAAAGCATTACCAAAGAGAAGAAAGGGTGCCACTCACCAACCCAGTAAATTAATATCTAGATGAATGTACCTCAGCCAGCGTGGCTCTAGCCATGCCCTCCTCTAACATGTTTCACCCTGCTCATCAGGGCATGGTCACAGAGGTGAGAAGGTTAGTGAGCTGTGCCTTTTTCTTCTCTTTGATAATGCTCTCACACCTCTGAATGGTGCACTAACACCATCTCCTTTCATTGGAAATGGCGGGGAGCACTGCAAGTTTAATTTGGACCTTAGATATACAGTAAGAGTTGCAAAATCTTTGTTGGGCATAGCAGTCTATAATGTGGCAACACTGCACCATCCAGGAGGAAGCCATTTATTTACAGCATGACCAATCTGGTAAGCTTTAGCTTGGCAGCACTTAATTGTCATTTCTACAGTACAATCATCATTTACATGGGGATCTTTCAAGGTCTTGTGGTATTGAGCTCACTCAGCACACTTCCACTTTTGTTGGCCATTGCATTAGTGGATCTTCTACCTCTTCATTACATCCCTGGTTCAGTTGCCCAGTCAAGGTGCATGGTTTCTCCGTAGCTGGAGAGAGCCTTCCTTGTCACTACACCATGCCAAAATATAACAGGTAAACCAAACACAACCCTAAAGTGATAATAGGGGCAAACTCTGTAGCACCGGGAGTATAATTTAATGAGGGATTTCAAAAAAGAGCAATTTACCCTCTCAAAGCACCTAGCACCCAAGGAAATGTGGGAATTATAAATGTAAGTTGCCACTCCCTGTTCAGTAAAGTAACCAGATATGATTTCATCCACACTAAAAGAGTGAAAAAATATTTTTAAAACAATCTTAACTAAAACAAGTCTACACTTAGGGTCACATCAAATGTTCTATGATGTTATTGATAGCAGAATGTCAGCAGGGGAGCCTAGAGATTTCTTCAACCAAAATATATCCATTTATTCAGTATTACCTCATCTTCTAGCTGGAGACTAAAGGTAATGTTAACTTGCTCTCTCCTTTTGTACCTTAGAAAGGAGTTTTCTATGAAGAGGAGCTCAGTGCACAACAGAGAAACAGGAGACATTTATATCAGCTATATATATGTGAAACTGAGTCTGTTAAAGAGATAGAGAGTTTTTTTTGTTTTTCTTTTTTAATGACCTTTAGAAATTCGCTGTTGCATTTATTTGTAACATTTGTGTATATGTAGCTTTCAAAAAGGATTTCCAAGAAACTCTTCATTTCCATGTTCTTTGGGATATTTTCACTATTCTTGGAGTAAATTGGCACTGCAAAATTGCTTGATAATTTAGATTACATAATGCATTAGCAAACTGTGTTGAATATTTGATTTTTCCCAACATATAAAAATAATTAATAAATAACTTCAAATGTCCTTAAAGCTGAACTCTGGGAAATGTTGTCCTATGCAGTGGGGCTGTGCCCACACTGCATGGATTAACTGTTCATTTTTTCTAAGGGAGAGGAGAGCAGAGATAAATTTACTTAATCCTCCCAGCACAAGACCAAGTTTAGCACCAGGGGTGGACTGACCATTCGAGCACTCGGTCACTGCCCGAGGGCCCGGGGTCAGTCAGGGGCCCCATAAGATGCCCCTGGTATCTTTTATAGGCTTTTTTGGGTGTGTTTTGAGTGTGGGCAAGGACACAGGGGCCCCATGATCCCCAATTGCACGGGGGCCCCATGAGTTGTCAGTCCACCCCTGTTTAGCACCTCCACTTTCCTGCAGTCTTAAATAATGGACTGTTCCTGATGTCATCCCACCCAGAACAGGCTCCATATGACAGGAACAGTCCACCGATTGATTGGTAGATAAGGGCTGTTTTCCGGAGGTTTGAAGGATTAGGTGAGTTTGAGATTTCTACTCGCCCCTAGACAAAATGAGCAGTCGACCCATGCAGGGTGAGCACAGCCCCATGTCATGGGAAAAAATGTGCCTGGAATTCAACTTTACATGAGTGAATTGCTTGTTTTAAAGCAGCTCTATTGGAAGAAAGCCAATTTATGTTCTCAGATACAACTCTCCCTCCTTTGTGGATATAAGCACATTTTTGTACTTAATGGTTTGTTACAGTGCTGCTAGCGTGAGAATAAAAACGTCATAAGTATGCAGAATATCTATCAATAAATTCTTGCTGCTACTGCATATTCCTCCCTTAGATTACCTGCTGCAGTAATGCCCACATAAAATGTTATAAATTACTCCCTAGCAGTTAAAAACAAGCATCCAATTAAGAAAGCCATGTTAATGAGCTACGTTAACATAGAATTACATTCTAAGTGATGGGCCAGTGTACTAGGAACCCACAAAAACAACACACTGCAAGACATTGGGATCTTGTGGTTTGAGAGGTATGCTCTTTTATGGCGGACCCTCCTTAAAATAACCTCCTATGGTGTAGGACATACAGGTTGGTGTATGCACACTGAATGCTGAGTACATGGGGACACTAGCTCAAAAGTCTTGTTTGCCAAGCAGATATCTCTTAGGGGTGTATCCATTAAAACAAATTGCTGTGTAAATGCCTCAAGCATCCACATAGCCATCATGAATAATCAACACTCTGTGTCAATATTTCTATTTCTTATGATCTGCAGCTTCGTCTCTCAGTCATAAAGTAGCATTTTCAGGAAAATACCAAATATGACCACTAGATGGAGCTTATGGTCATAGAAATTAAACATATTAGACACATCACAGCAGTTATTTGTAATGGCTGTGTGAATGCTTTAGACATTTGCACAGTGATTTTTTTTTATAACCAGACCCCTTAGCATGTATGTAAAAAGAACAAAATTATTCATTCTAGCAATCTTGTTACAAGCTTTAAAATTCACAAACCTGTTTTCCTCAAATGAAAAATCTAGCACAAATAAATATTTTTTCTTTTATTTATTTATTTCTTAATTATGTGTTTCGTATGAAGCTCTTCATTAAAGACTTGAAACAAACATTATTTTTAGAAGATTTGCAATGAAATCAGTTGCCAGGTACATCCCAATAAATCTGAAGAGAAAAGATCAAGGTTTTGTTCTTTAAACGATGATTAGGCTTTGAGTCAAACAAGTACTATTACAGATTTTATTGTTAGTTTACAGGGAACACTGAGTTTTAGACTATATTAGGCCTAGTTTACATTAGAAGTTGGGGAGAGTAAATCCACACACCCAACTGCTCCTCCTTTAGCAGCAAAGGCAGCAGATAGTTGTGTACATATGCTACATCAAAAAATGGCCCTCACTGTCATGTTCAGTGGGCAGTACAGCCCAGGTGAATGCAACCCATTCAACTAAATGGGGTGACCACAACAATGTGCAAAGCATGTGCTAGTGCTAGTTTGGGGTTCAAGGGGTTAAAGCAGGCAATGAGGAAGTGATACATTACCTTCTCATTGCCTGTCAAATGCTCTCTGAAGAGTGATCTGATTGTGGAATGCTTTTATGAGAGCCATGCTAGTCAACTAGCCCGTAGCTTCCCTATTGGTCTGATTATGTCCATATTTCTGTGCTCAAAGCGGCACATTTTTTTGCATGGAAATATGTAGTTTTTTATTGTAGGCCTGTAATTTTTAGGAATAACTCACTGAAATCTGTCCGAACAAGGGTCTAGTAAACATCCCGGGTAGGATAAAGCTTGAAACACGAAATCATAAATTATAATTTAATCAATAATCAAAAAATAATATAATAATAACACAATTTAATTCAATAATATAATCAAACCAAAAACACTGAAATTTGAAATATAGCGCCAAGTTCGCACATCACTGAGCAAAGTCGCAAAATCGTTTTCAGTGTCTGATGACGCATTTCCCCACGAATCATTATCACTCAATTCTGCAAGTGGTTCTGATTTACTATCGCTGTTCTCTAGCTGGTCTAAAACCACTTTTGACCTAAAGGGATGCTTTTTGGATTCCATGGACATTTCTCAGTTTCCAGGCAGAAAGAACAGTAAAAATGCAGGCAGGGCACAGGAAAAGCACTAGGGACAAAATGTATGTGAAATGCTTTGATACAGTAATGTTTTACTGTGTGATTTCAGTGAATTTAGTGAATGTCACTTTAAAATTTTAAAATTTCCCGCCAGTTCCATCCCCGTACGTCCTGACGTCGCAGGGAATTGAACCCGGAAGACAGATGCCGGCATAGGCCAGAGGACATTACAGGGGACACTGAAGGGGGGACATAACGGGAGCGCAGGACAAGATAAGTGATGAACAGATCCCGGAGCAACGCTGCAGGGTATTCCCGAGTGTAGCTCGGGGTTGCCGCTTGTGGTGCTGAAACTTTACCCCGAGCTACACTCAGGAATACCTCCAGGGAGGTTAAAGTGGTTCTAAATGTAGAGCTACCCCCTTAAGAGCCGCTGAGTATTTTTTTGGGTTCCCTGTGTTCTGAGCCTGCTTTGGAAGTACATCCTCTCTTGACACCACCAAGAAACTTTGACCACAAGGACTCCCTGGCTTTTGATTCATAAAATAAACATACATTTTAAGGTGAGCTAATATTCTAATTTACGGGTGTCAAACTGACGACCCTCCAGCAATTGCCAAATTACAAGTCCCTTGAGGCATTGCAAGATTGACAGTTACAAGCATGACTCCCAAAGGCAGAGGCATGATGGAACTTTTAGTTTAGCAACAGCTGAAGGGCCACCAGTTTGACACCCCTGTTCTAACTATACTGAGGTCAGAATATAGAGTGCAAGCACAAAAAGAATGGCAGTAGATATGCATAAAAGAAAAATTAAACACTCTAAAAGATTCAGCAAAGTAATAAAGGCACAGTATCACTTTAAGCAAACCCAATGTTCTGCAGGATCAGAATTTTAATTTAAACAACAGTTCCAGCTTCTGAGATATCTTTACCCAAGTGAGCCGAAATGAACTATCAAGTTGTCAGGCTAACTCACTTTCGGGTTTTCAGTTGCTGCTTACTGGGTTTAACTCTTCAGATTAATATTTTTGTTATAATGTAATAATGTCCCCCTTTTGTATCTCATAAAAAATGGTGACAAATCTGTGCACTTGATGGGGTCCTAGTTGGTGCACATTAAGGTTCAGATCCCTTGCGTAAAAGCAAGATTTACTCAAGATGGTATAGCCACATAAAAATTCCTCCTTTTTCAGTTTACAAGTAAACTCAAAATAGTCAAGACTGGCAAAATGGTGGTAATACAAAAAACAAACATTGGCTGGATTTCTAGACAAATTCACTATAAGAAGAAGGTACTACCTTGCAGGCCACCTTCTGAGCCGGTTTATTCAAATTTTAAGAATGTATTGTTGTAACCTAATAACAATAACATAAACGCCAATATTTTTATATTTTAGTTTTAGTGTTAATATGATTTATGTATTTATTTTTTTCTTGGCCATATTGGCATACACTTTTGCGTAGTTTAACGCTTATTACTTCTGCAGGGGAATAACCATTGAAATTCTGTAAAACACAGACTAATGTCTGATAGTTATCATTGGTTAGTTCTGTCCATGAGGAGAAATTAATTATCAAACTTACATATATATACTTTATTGCTACGGACAAATTTTGTAATGTTTATGCAAATTATCTTTTTGTTTATGTGCATCACAATTGGATATTATATTATATGTTGTAAGTGACTTATGTAAATAGATATTAATTTATTTTGTAATCGAGTCATTATTCACATAGATCTGATTTGTGTTTGTGAAGGATTTTGTTTTGGCTAAAAGTTAACTCAGAATTATGAATTAAGTCAAATTATTTTTATAATTTATTGTTATATTTGGCAGCACCTTTAACTGGCTGAATTAAGTGTCCAGGCTTCTCCTGGGATAACATCTGGATAACTGAACTGCAGAACACTGCCATCTTGTGTTTAATTAACGTCCTGCAACCAGTATTAATGCAGTGTGTTACATAAAGACAGAAAGGTTTTTTTACCTTAATGCATCATAGGCATTAAGGTAAAAAAAGCTTCTGCATGCAGATTCCCCCCAGCCCCCTCTTGTACTCACCTGAACCCAATCATGATCCAGCAATGTGCAACAGAGTAGTGGCTCTCTTAATCCTCCCCCTCCCCATTTTCTCAGAGATAACAGTGGCAGCCATTGGCTCCCGCTGCAGTGAATCACGCCAGTGAGAAGGGAGCAGCGGTTGGGCCGAGCCATGCTCTGTGTGTCTATGGCCACACAAAGCCAGCTCGGAGTGAGCACACATGAATGCCCCTATAGCAAGCTGCTTGCTATGAAGGTACTTGGCAGGCGGGAGAAGCCAGGAGTGCTGGCGGGGGAACCAAGAAGAGGAGAATTGGGGCTGCTTGTACAAAACCATTGCACAGAGCACGTAGGTATAACGTTTAAAAAAATAAAAAGTGATCCTTTAAAATAAAGTTAGTACAAAACATTTATAAACATTTGATCACTAATACAAATACTAAAAGGTACTTGGAAATATCCTATAAGAAGTTGGAAAAATATTCACAAAAAATCCCTTCTTTCTCTTTTATGTCATCATCACACTCTGCTTACACTGTGTTTGTGCTTTTATTTACCAAATTAAGCTTTGTTTATATTTAGCAGTCACGTAGATGTTGAAAGACAAATAATTATATAATTACCTAAATTGTATCTGGAATAGATAATTACTATATTTATAGATGCTGAATGTCATAACAATGTTTAATGGAGTAACTAGCATAAATTATGGTGATTTTAGCACTGAACAGGAAAACATTATTTTTAACCATCATAAAGGATGGTCATAACCTTTGTGGTAGGGTGGGGAGATAACATGCAATTTTAGTTTGTTGAGAATTAATATTTCACAAACATTCCAATCAATGCTGATGCTGCTATTTATTTAAGTAGTATAAACCAATCTCTGAACATTCTCATCTGCAACACTAAAAACTGTTTAGGTAATTTAAAATGTCAACCCTACTGTATCTTAGTGTGAATCGAGAGGTAGTGTGGCTTGTGAAACCAGTTTATTCATGTAAAGAAATATGATGCCATTTACTTCAGACATGCATAACAATAGGATCAAGTATGCACACCGTATTTAAAAAAAAATCTAATGTGCACATAGGTACTTTAACTCCAGTAGGGTTATGATCCCAAGAACATTGGGGAACTGGAGAAAGTACAGAGAAGGGGAACCAAACTGATAGGAGGCATGGAGGAGCTCAGCTATGAGGAAAGATTAGAGGAACTGAATTTGTTCTCTCTTGAGAAGAGGAGATTAAGGGGGGATATGATCAACATGTATAAACACATCAGTGGTTCATATAGTGAACTCTGCCTAGAGTTATTCACCCTGAGGTCATCACAGAGGACAAGGGGGCACGTCTGGAGGAAAATAAATGTAATCTCCAAACACAGAAAGGTTTCTTCACAGTAACAACCCCTCCCCCCCCCCCTCCCTCCTCAATGGCTGTGATTGACAGTAGTGAGAGACAATGGCTCCCAATGAGGAGGGAGAGCCCTGGGAAAGCCGACGCTCTTGTGCACATCACTGGCCTGCGATTAGGCTTGGGTAAGTATTGTGGGGGTCTGTGAGGGGAGCTGCACACTGAAGGCTTTTTACCTTCATACATAGAATGAAAAAAAAACCTTCAGCCTTTAGAACCACTTTCAGAAATAAGTGTGACTTAAGAGGATCTGTTTTACTTTGTAATAGTGCCTACATTTTTAGGCCTAGATGCAATCACTGGTATTGATTTACAAAAGGCAAATAACTATTCATGTTGCAAGGGAAAGTGCACTTGGCAAGGAAAGTTTCCCCAAAGCTTAGTGAATGAGGTGCAGCTCTGATGACATCCATCATCCAATGTGCAAGAAAATATGCTGTTTTTTTTTTTCTTGTACGTGATTGGGTATTCTTTGCAAAGTGACATTTCACCACAATCACTAAGCTCTGGGGAAAATTCCCTTGCAAAATTCAACTTCCCATGCAAAGTAAACACTCTTTGAATTTAGTAAACCAACCCCATTGCCTCTACACAGTTTTTGTTATTAATTTACACATAAATGAGAGTTTCTGCTACACTTCCTAAACTTGCACTCATACACAGACCTCAGAAAAAAAAAGCTTCAAAATGTAAATACTTCCATTAGGTAGATATTTACAAGTAGAATAAATGCATAGAATTGTACCTTTGTGAATTCTAATAAAATAAACTGAGGACTAGGTAAAAAAAAAATACAAATATAATGTCATCATTTGCACCTCTGTAAGTTATATCTTCTCTTACTAGGTAGATAAGCTACCTGAGAAATTCACCTGGGAATTCATACAACAGCCTCCTCACTAACTCCTCGCATTAGTGCAGTAAATGCACTTGCTATTGGATCAAAAGACAGAAAATATCCTCAGGTTTTGTGTAGAATATAATTTGAAAAATTAAAATGGCAGCATAGTAGTCTAAAACTATCTTTATGGTGGTCACTGTAAGGAAGTTGGTTGTGCTAGTGGGTGGTTATATATTAGTAAATACTTGCAGTGTGCTTCGCACACATACATTGCAAGGTGATGCAAAAGTATCCATCTATGACAGGGTTTCTTAAACTTTTTAATTTGATAATCCTAATAGGAAACTAGTTACAGTACTGGTACCCAGAAGAGAATAATTACCAGATGTCAGTAAAGTCATACAAAGATAAATAGAAAAGGTTGAATTATAAAAAAAACAAAACAAAACATACAAACAGTAAGTGTGTGTGTTTCTATTCAAGTATAATTCCTATTTTTTCTAATTTGGAAAGTAGTAAAGTGAAATAAAAGAATAATTGTACTTCAAAACAGTATAGATATCTTGGCATCATTTTAAATGGATTGTAAAAGACCTGGGGCACCCTTAAGCATTTAAAGAGAAAACATTAAAACACTGCTTTTCAACTGTTCTCCTCCTTATGCCCTGTACACCTTGTCCACCACACCACTCACATCTACACCCCTGCAGACCTTTTTCATCTCTCTTATTTCCACTGCATCCCCTCCATTTTGTCCACTGCTCATATCTGCAGTCCCTGCTAACATTGTCAAGCATTCAGTTCACTAATTTCTGCATATCTCATCTACCACTCAACTCAGCATCCCTGTAAATTATGACCACCACCCACCTCTGCTCCCTGTGCAGCTCATTTGCCAGAAATGTTCTTTGTAAATGTCACTTTTGCAGTGCACAATCTATGGCACGAATAAAAAAAAATGCATAACGCCCCCCCTTCCCAATGTATACCAGGGTTTTGTGCCTGGTGTTTATTTTAAGGGGGCACGCCATGCAAAAAAAAGCATAAGGTTCCTGAGGAAATGTTGTTTTGCATGGATTTCCCCATCACATCCATACCAAACTGGATAGGCCTGGCATTAATTGGGAGAGGAAACGCTCTGTACTTACATGGTCTGAGATTCCCAGCCATGTAAGTGAATCAGGCTGGTGACGTCACTGGTTGTTAAGGCCTTGGTGGGGCCTGCACCTACTGATGTCTTTAATACAGCAACAAAAGTAAGACATGTGGAAGATAGTGGAGCTTTTAAAGAGGGGGGAGAAGATGGGGCAGTGGAGGGAAAGTTGCATGCAAAGGTCAGAGCTGAAGAGGGGTGAAAGAGAGATGAGGATGAGAGATGAAGAGGTAAGCAGGCATGGAAGAAGGCTGAACTCTGCACTCTATGTGTAGTGCACCCTTGAACCCTGCATTGTGTACAGAGCGCATCCCCAAACTCTGCATGTAGCGCACCCTGAACTCTGCACTCTCTGTGTAATGCCCCCGGACTCTGCATGTGGGACCCCCAAACTCACTATTTGATGTTCTTTTGGAGGGTGTGTACGTGGAGGAGTAGGGGGGTTTTGGAGTTGGTTGAGTTCCTGCACCCATTTTTCAAAGAAAAAAAGCCCTTATGCTAACACAAAGCAAAAATTTAATTTGTGATAGACCCAACAAATGTCATTATTAATTACCCTTGAAAAAGGAATGCCATGTATTTGCCATGTGTTTCAGGTGCCTTTCCACTAATTCAACTTATTTAAATACAGGGTGCAGAACATAATTCAAGAGAACAATTCAGTGTAAAAATACTAATGTAGTGAAAAGTTGATTTTACACTAGTTTTTAGCACTGTGATCTTGGTGTTGGCAGTATTTGACACAGAATTCCGTGTGCCTACCATACCCTACCCTATGCCCCTTTACAATAATCCTCAGCATAACTTAACCCTTACTCTAAACTCTCTCACTAATCATCTTGGTTTTAAACTACTCTGTGAATGAGAGAGCAAAGCCTTTGGTTTGCTATGAACAGCACCATAGCAGCCCATGGATTGTCTACTAAAGGCTCAATAGGACTTGCTACAAGGTCACTATACTACAGTTTGCCAGCAAAGCCACACTGTAAAAAAAAAAGTGTAATTACTATATCATTACTACCTGCTGCTTGCAGTACTGAACAGCACTTCATTCAATAGAAATCTTCATGTGACGTCTGCAGAGAAACTGATACTTCCAAGAGTGTTCATTTTCTGTGTCCCCCACAGTTCTCAGTGGTTCCTCCTGCTGATGTCCACATCATTACATGAGCTAGTGATGGGGGAGCTCAGGACTCACTTTATGTGGTAGTACTGTGCCAATTACTATGGACGAAGAACGGCTTCCCAGCTACCATGGTTTTGCAAGGAATCCCTGACAAAGTTCAGCCAAAGTTTAAGCTATAAGGTTTGCAGGTACACCACAAAAAATAACAAACAATCTCTATTTTAGTACATAATGCTGGTCATCTAAGTCACATGAGATAATGATGTGAAGGAATGGATAGCCTGTGTTGGTGCTGTTAAAGAGAGTTGATTCTGTGTAGATAGATACAACCTGAGTGTGTGATGCCGGGGAGGGAAGCAGTTGACCAGTCTCTTTGCCCTGCATGGGCAAAGTGAAGGGCCACTTTATATATTTTAGAAAATACAACGTTTTGAGTTAATAGTGTGCTAATTAATTTAATTTTGTTGCAGACCTCAACAAAAGAATGATGTCAAAATAAATAAATAAATAAATATATATATTATATATATATATATATATATATATATATATATATATATACATATACATACACACACACATATATATATATATATATATATATATATCTATATACACATACATACATACATACATACATACACACTATATTGCCATATGTCAGGTTGTGATTGATGTCAGACGAGAAGGCCTGGCTCGTAGTCTCCCCACTAATTCATTGCAAAGGTTTTCTATCGGGTTGAGGTCAGGACTCTGTGCAGGCCAGTCATGTTCCTCCACCCCAAACTCGCTCATCCCTGTCTTTATGGACCTTGTTTTGTACACTGGTGCGCAGTCATGTTGGAGCAGGAAGGGGCCATCCCCAAACTGTTCCCACAAAGTTGAGAGCATGAAATTGTACAAAATGTCCTGATATGCTGATGCCTTAAGAGTTCCCTTCACTGGAACTAAGGGGCCAAGCCAAAGCCCTGAAAAACAACCCCATGCCATAATCCCACCTCTGCCAAACTTGGCATAATGCAGTCAGGCAAGTACCATTCTCCTGGCAACCAGCATACCCAGACAGGTCCATCGAATTTCCAGAGAAATATGATTCGTCACTCCAGAGAACACGTCTCCACTGCTCTAGAGCCCAGTGGCAGCGTGCTTTACACCACTGCATCCGACACTTTGCATTGCACTTGGTGATGTAAGGCTTGGATGTAGCTGCTCAGCCATGGAAACCTATTCCCAGAAGCTCTCTATGCACTATTGTTGTGCTAATCTGAAGGCCACATAAAGTTTGGAGGTCTTTAGCTATTGACTCTGCAGACAGTTGGCGATTTCTATGCACTGTGCGCTTCAGCATGTGCTGGCTCTGCTCTGTCAGTTTACGTGGCCTACCACTTCGTGACTTAATTGCTGTTCCCAGTTGCTTCCACTTTGTTACAATACTACTAACAGTTGACCGAGGAATATTTAGTAGCAAGGAAATTTCATGTGTGGACTTATTGCACAACTGGCAACCTATCACGGTACCATGCTTGAATTCACTGAGCTCCTGAGAGTGACCTTTTCTTTCACAAATGTTTGTAGAAGCAGTCCACATGCCTAGGTGCTTGATTTGATACACCTGTGGCCATGGAGGTGATTGAAACACCTATGTCCAATGATTTGGAGGGGTGGCCCAATACTTTTGGCAATATAGTACATATGCATATACATATATTTCATTAATTCATCTCCTAGTTAAATTGATATACTTGATATTAAGTAATGTAGTTTTAGTCTTGCAGTCACCTTATCCAGTACAGTAGTGAGCAACAATATGTAGCAGGTTATAAATTATCAATATTTCAGTCTAATTAATCTCACATCGCCTTGGCAGGCAAGAGCCAAGTTCTTGCAGTTATGAAAATGTGACTTTGCCTTTAAATGAAATATGCAAACTGCCTCTTATCATGCCACCGAACAGATCAGCAATGCAGAACACTAGCAAGTCCTTTATCATAATCACACAGTTGACTTGGAAATACAGCAGTTAACAGATTTTCTACCAAAGCAGTCTTAGGCAGCAGACTTACCCCAATACATTGTATTTTAAGAATAATTGAATCCACTTCATTCTCTGCACTTTTAAAGCTCTTGCACAATAAAAAGTCACACAAGAACAAATATATGCAAGCTTTTGCTGATATGTCAGCGGTTTTGAGAGGTGTTACATATTCATTTGGATTGCATCTGCTCTTATATGGTATGCTAGTGCACTGCATATTCTCCCTCATATATTGTTTTCATGGCAATGCTGCATTATACTGGCACTTGGTGTGGGATTAATTAGACTGAAATATTGATAATTCATAAACTGTTTCGAATTGTTGCTCACCATTGTGCTGCATATTTCTCACCTCTAATTAGAAGGTAGTGATGTAGAGAGATGTCAGATAACCTTGGGTCACTGGTAAGCTAATTACCCAGTCCTATTGTAATGCCATTAAACTGGTAAAAAATAGATGAAAATGAAAATATTACCTCTACATTGACCCAAAGCTTATTGACATCTCAGGAAGCAATTTATCCTGTAGTTTAGTGGAGTTTAATTTATTCTTTAGTTTGTGCCAATATATTTCTTATTTGGTGTGGTAAAATAGCATAATTTTAAAATTGTATTAAAGTGGAAATATACTCTAAAACTACTGAAAATGTACATTTCTTTTAGCAGAACTGGCTTTGCATGTCTTTTCTTCCAAAGAAAAAATATAATTTCCTGTTTCTCTCAGCAATTCTTTTCATTATATACACTTCCTGCGGTGTATGCATAATGCAGTATATACTGCATTACCTATCCCTTGAATCTCTAAGATACCCAGGGCAGAGCTGGGATGATGTACCTCCAGCACACATGCACAGGAGGCATATCATCAATGGCTGTCCAAGGCTGAAGCAGAATAACAATGGTGGTTGGAAATGAATTTTTTTTCCTATATGTGTAGCAAGGTAGCATCAAATGAGAAATGAAGCTGTCCTAAAATAAAATATTCACCTTCATTTTAAGCTTTACCATTTTGTTATGTTACATACAAAAAGTTGGAGTTTAAGTGGTACCCTTTACTGGCTAATTTAAGATATTAAAAATGCTAGCTTTTGGGATAACTGAGATCCCTTCAACTTAATATATTTCTGAAAAGACGTCACTGGACTGAGATTGAGCTCTGCAGTCACTTTTGTAGCAGTTGTTTTTTATTCAGATCCACAATCCTACGCAATTTCCTTTTGTCTCTTTCGGTCAGCTGACCATGTTGACCAAGCTTATGCTTATTAGAAGACATTTTCCCAGAACCTGTATATGCCGTCATAACCTTTAATACTGTACTTAGTAATATGGCAAATAAATTGGCAACTTCAGTCACAGAGGCACTAGTTAAGTGTACACCAACAATTTGCCCTCTTTGGAGCCTATTAAGCTCTGACATGACTCCGTATTACTAGCAGCGCATGCAGTGAATGCCAAAAGTGAAGCTTCCCACCTGTTAGCTAGGTGTCTCATCACATAGTGGAAACATAAGAATGTTACATCACTTCCATTTTCAACACAAAGCATGTTGTCACTTTCACACCTGAAAATGATGTAGTATTTCCATTTTTTTTGTCTAACCCATGTACCTGGGACTGCTAATCACAGAAAAGTTGGGCTGAAAAGAATTACAGAAAAATATTTTTTCAAGTTTTTCACTATTGCTTCCTAATTAAAATCCAAAATTATTAACATATTGGGGGAGATTTGCTAAAACTGGTGCACTCAAAAGCTGATTGGCTACCATGTACAGCTGCCCCAGATTTTAACTTCAGCTTGTTCAGTTAAGCTTTGGTAATAAAACCTGGACGCTGAATGGTTACTATGCAGAGCTGCGCCAAATTTTGCGCTTTCCAGTTTTAGTAAATGACCCCCATTTTTTTCTGAATCTGCTATCAAATTAAAGCTCTAATTGTGCTAAATAACAATGGGGGTTATTTAATAAAACTGCATGGTACAAAATCTGGTGCAACTCTGCATAGAAACCGATCATCTTCCAGGTTTTATTGTAAAAGCTTAATTGAACAAGCTGAAGATAGAAGCTGATTGGCTACCATGCATAACTGCACCAGATTTTGCACTCCCCAGTTTTAGTAAATCAACCCCAATGTACTGTATGTTAAGGTAGACTTCAAAACATAAAGGATATAGGGTGAGGAACCCTATAACACTTGAAGGAAAAAAAGCCTGGTAACTCCATTGTTTAACTTCCATGCACATGTGCAGGAGTTACATCATCTCATACCAGCCAATTAGGACGATGGAGGATATGAACTTAGAAGAAGGCCAGGTGAAGATGTCTGGGAAATATAGTGGATATAGCAAAGATGAACCTCCCTACCACAAGGGCAAGAAGTAATTGGTGTGCAACTGACAGTAGCACAACCAGCCAAGTGAAGAAACACTGCCCTGAAGAGTCTGCCTTGTGAAGACAGTCAATAGCAAAAAGGGCATCACACATATGGAGAAAGGGTAGTTATTTTGTTATTGGAAGATCAACAAGAACAGAAAAACTAAATATAATTTAAATGTTATTTTTTAAAAAAGTCTTTCCTTGAAGTACAGAGTTGTTCATTAAGAGTGAAAAAACAACACAATCAGACACTTCAGTGTTCATGAATGCCACAGGTAAAAATTAAATAAATACTTATACCACTGTCTGATAATTGTAACAACTGGTATAATGTTTATATGTAGTAGGAATCAGGAAATAAATCTTCATACTGCTATAAATACATATATAGTAGAATATAAAAAAGTGGTAGAAATCAGGAAATAAATACTAATACTACTAAAACAATATAATAACTGAATACATATATCATTTTTTACAACTATGGTGTGGACGTTTTATTCGAAAGTGACCTGTACAGTGTTGGTAAATGAAAGAAAAATATCTTGTATACTATGTCACTTTAGGAGTGCCTATACTCAGAAGGTTTGAAAGTGTTTGCCTAAAAATAGTTAAAAGAATGATTTTAATCAAGATAAAAAAGATATGCGATGCATCATCAATAATCATAGCGGATAGCGGAAATTGCAGTATAACATATTATTACTTTCAGATCTCAAATGCAAAATAAGCATTTCGCAATGTCTGCCATAAGGTCACCTTATAATAAGGTATAATGGGCACTTATTTTTAATGTTTTACATAGCTATACCTGCAAAAGAGGCCAGCCTGAAGTGATCTATCAGGACTTAATTTTCTGACTAAAATTCCACTTTAATCTCTTAGACTAGAAACCTTTTCCACTGTGTAGAGATATCACTTCATCTAACCTCAAAGTTAAGTAGAACTCATCTAAGAAGTTAGACTTCTCAGCAACCAATGCTAAGTCATTTGTATATGTGATACAAATTAAGAATTGATTAACAAACTTCATGAGATACTGAGTAATCTATTCCACTGCAAGCTGAACTACTTTTTTTCTGCTACATGTGCTAGCATTTTTGGCATCCTCCCCTATTTGTGAATTTTTGCTAATGAAACAATAAATAATGCAATCATATGGTACAAAAGCAGCAATTTTGCATTGTAAACCCTATGACACTGTAACGTATGTAAATTTTCAAGTACGTTTTTTCAGTATTTAGGTGATTACTGTTTGCTAAATATTTTGCATTTTGTGCTCACTATTTAATTTCATGAATTCAAGAATATATAACATTTTATTATTTGCATTGCTTCTGCCTTTTTCCTATCTTATTTTCATCCTTATTGGTTTATCTGAACTTTGCCCAATTTACACAATAACTCCTCAACTAAAATGGCAAAAAAGAGTAAATAGCATTTTTATACAGTGTTCTGATTTCATTAGAAATTTTGTTCACTACCATATCCTAAAGCTATTCACTTTGGTTAGTATATATAGGAATTCTAGAATAGCAGCTTAGTATTCCCAGCTGAACAATGTGAAGTCCTCTTTGAATTTCAAATGTGCAATTATTCATTTTTTATGCTGTTAGAAACTTGCATAAGAATAAAAAACTGAAGTCACAAAAAGAGGTACCGATATCAAATGGTTCTCATGAAATTAATATTTAGAAACAGGATTTTCTTTCAAAACAGACCATATATAGAAGACACAGCACATTATCCCTTTCAAGATGCTTTCTACTAAAGATTGGTTTACAATGCTGAAACATTAGTTTTGTAGTAAATTGAAAGAAGTTTCCTTACACAGCTCTACAAATATAATACCTTGAAAACATATTGGTCCCCTTCCTGATTATTTCTGTTATTAATTGCAGCTACTAGGAATAAAAAACGTTGACTCTAGGCTATCACAAGAGGCTTTGTAATATTAAAATAAACTCCAAAAGCTCCAAAATTCCACGAAGTTCTGAGTCTGCTGGTATTTAGCAAATATAAAAACTGAAATATTTCCCAGATGTTTGTTAGACTACAAGAGGCTAAATTGCTTAAAAAGAAGCCTGCATCTATTGAAGAAAATGATAAAAAAAAATAACAAATATTATGTATCCCTAACCTTACACAGAGGGTACGCCCATACACAAATTTTTGTGTACATGCATAAGGGTTAAAGCACTAGGTGGCATACACGATTCTATACGCGGGTGTTTGGAATGGAAATTTCAGTGATACCTGTACATATGTTACTTTTTTTTATTGTGACAGCATAGAGTTCACAGTTTTTTTTACATTCTCTTTAAGTTGTTGGTGAATTTTGAGGTAGAATTGTTCCACAGTGCCACCAGCAATGGAGATTAGTTTAATCTTGTTTAACACTTATTTACTGCTTCTTAAGAGCATCTAAAGAACTAACATTTCTATGACTTTATTATTATTATCACTAAGTATGAGCCAAACTTACCCAGGTTCAGTCTGATGCAGGTTTGGCAAACAATACCAAAGTTTGGAACCCAGGCTCAAATGAATTAAAAGGGAGCCGAATCTTAGAAATCAATAATGGTCATTTTCTGGGATAATAAGCAAGGAATGGTCAAGCAAAGGACACGGGGAGCTGGGCAGTGGCCAAAGGGACATGTACCACTGATAAACAAATGAATGTAACTTTCAGTGAGGAGAGAACATTAAAAATATGAAACTCCTTCGAAGCACTCACACTGTAATTACTGTCATATATAACAAAGAACCGATACTTCAAGGTGAGTATATATGTTACAAATCACTGTTGACATAATCATAATAAAGACCAATGGTATTCAAAGACCAAATGTCCCCAAAAGTCCAAAAATGGATCAGTGAGAAAAATAAGATAAGTGACATAAGTCTTCCACTGAATTCCACCAAAGATATATATGTTCTCACCTGACTGATTGACCCTCACAACAAAGGTCAACATTTGGCTGGGAGCTGAGGGGCCAATTCTAGAAAATGAGAAGAAACTGTGCGGATGACACCTTTTTTTTCTCCAGTTGAACACTCTCAGAAAGAGGTTATCCCTGTTGTTATTGTTAGGCAGAAATGATTATTACAGGTACTTCTATAATGCCGCCAATTTACGCAGTGCGTTACATATATATTGTACATTCATATCAGTCCCTAACCCTCAAGGAGCTTACAATCTAAAGTCCCTAACTCACATTCATACATACACATACTAGGGCCAACTTATTTACAGGAGCCAATTACAATGCCTTAAAAAAATATTCATACCCCTTGAAATTTTCCACATTTTGTCATATTACAACCAAAAACATAAATTAATTTTATTGGGATTTTATGTGATAGACCATCCAAAGTGGAGCATAATTTTGAAGTGGACGGAAAATGAAAAATGGTTTTCAAATTTTTTTACAAATAAATATCTGAAAAGTGTGGTGTGCATTTGTATTCAGCCCCCCTGAGTTAATACTTTGTAGAACCACCTTTCGCTGCAATTACAGCTGCAAGTCTTTTTGGGGATGTTTCTATCAGCTTTGCACATCTAGAGGGTGAAACTTTTGCCCATTCTTCTTTGCAAAATAGCACAAGCTCTGTCAAATTGGATGGATAGTGTCTTTAAACAACAATTTGCAAGTCTTACCACAGATTCTCAATTGGAATTGGGCCTGGGCCGTTCTAACACATGAATATGCTTTGATCTAAACCATTCCATTGTAGCTCTGGCTGTATGTTAGGGTCGTTGTCCTGCTGGAAGGTGAACCTCCACCCCATTCTCAAGTCATTTGCAGACACTAACAGGTTTTCTTCTAAGATTGCAAAGTATTTGGCTCCATCCATCTTCCCATCAACTCTGACCAGCTTCGCTGTCCCTGCTAAAGAAATGCATCCCCACAACATGATGGTGCCACCACCATGTTTCACAGTGGGGATGGTGTGTTCAGGGTGATGTGCAGTGTTAGTTTTACACCACGCATAGCATTTTGCTTTTAGGCCAAAAAATAAAATTTTGGTCTCATCTGACCAGAGCACCTTCTTCCACATGTTTGCTGTGTCCCCCACAAGGCTTCTCGCAAACTGCAAACGGGACTTCTTATGGCTTTCTTTCAACAATGGCTTTCTTCTTGCCACTCTTCCATAAAGACCAGATTTGCGAAGTGCATGACTAATAGTTGTCCTGTGGACAGATTCTCCCACCTGAGCTGTGCATCTCTGCAGCTCCTCCAGAGTTACCATGGGCCTCTTGGCTGCTTCTCTGATCAATGCTCTCCTTTTCTGGCCTGTCAGTTTAGGTGGACGGCCATGTCTTGGTGATGGATTGAACAATGCTCTGTGAGATGTTCAAAGCTTGGGATATTTTTTTTATAACCTAACCCTGCTTTAAACTTCTCCACAATTTTATCTCTGACCTGTCCGGTTTGTTCCTGAACCTTCATGATACTGTTTGTTCACTAATGTTCTCTAACAAACCTCTGAGGGCTTCACAGAATAGCTGTATTTATACTGAGATTAAATTACACACAGGTGGATGCTATTTACTAATTAGGTGATTTCTGAAGGCAATTGGTTCCACTAGATTTTAGTTAGGGGCATCAGAGTAAAGGGGACTGAATACCAATGCACACTACACTTTTCAGATGTAACATGACAAAATGTGGAAAATTTCAAGGGGTATGAATACTTTTTCAAGGACTCTGTTACCTAAACGCATGTATTTGGAGGGTGGGAGAAAACCCACACAGGGACAGGGAGAACATGCAGACTCCATGCAGGTAGTGCCGTGGTTGGGATTCGAACCAGCGACCCTAGTGCTGCCAGGTGGAAGTGCTAATCAGTTAGTGGCTGTGCTGTCCCAGAAATAATCTTATGAATGATCTTTTGCCTCCCTCCAAACCATAGGAATTTCAAACAGCATTTAGTGTTAGCCATTTAGCTATTCTATGTGAAGGTTAATTCATGTTACAAAAAAAATGGAAAGTTCCCAGGACCTTATGCATTCATTTTAGAATGAAAATTAAGTTTACAGCACATTTTGATGAGTTTCTTTCTGAGATTTAAATATTAAAGCTGAAATCCAGTCAAACGGTAAATAAATATTTGAAACATGTATAACTAATTTAACTGTCAATGGATTTGTATTTCTGTCAATTCATTCCAAAGATTTACACATCATTCCAGACAGCAGAACCAGCCTATAGATCTGACATTCCTCTACAACGATACATTAGGCCCCTTTCACAGGTGGCTGACTGAATTGAGATCAACAGGGGATCTTTCCACTGATGTCCTGCTGATCAGAGCAGAGCAGTCCGCTCTGTTCTCTTGGCAGCTGGGAGTAAACAGACTCCACTGTCTGGTTAAACCCGACTGCCATCTGATCTGAACCACCTAGATGGAGGAGGACAGATCGCTAAGTCCATTTACACCCACTAGTCGACAGGAGTGAATGGCCTGTCTGATCAGGTCTACCTGAAAAAAGGACAGGTGGACCTAATCAGACCCTTTGTGTGAAAGGGGCTTTAATATAACTAGGTATTGTCCATGTCCCCAGTCTGCGGTTGGACAATGAGGGAGAAGCAGCATACAGATGAGCTTATACATCTGTCACCCTGCTTTTTGCCACTATCAATATGTTCTGTGTTAGCACATGAACATTTCAGTGCAACCTATTGGTTCCCTTTGCTGTCCTTCTACCCTGCTGTACAGGGGAATGCAAGATGCTGATACCAAGTCAAAATCAGAAACTTACATTTGTTTCATAATTACGCTTAAATACACCTAAATATTTTGAACTGTAGCAGTTTCCCTGTATACTTGATGTTTTCATTGACTTCTGGTTTTCTTAGCATGGTGTGAAACCACCATTACCCACCATCACAGAGTAAGTGAAAAGCAAAAAAGGGGGTGAGAATCCTAACGCAGAAGATGTACATTGATCTCATGCATGCCTCAACACATTCCCTTTAAAAAGAGGTGTCCCAACATTAAGGGCAACCTTGACCCAGTTGCCTAGCATACTGACAGTAAAGTAAATAACCACAGCACTTTTAAAGGATGAGTTCACCTTTAACAAAAAATAATAATAAATTAACATCTTTTTGCAGGTAAAAAAATTAGCATTTATAATATTTTTTAGAATCTTGTAAAGCATTGCACCTGCGATCAGCAAATTATGGGTGCAATGTATGGCTCTTGCAGACTGTCAATGAAAGCTGTCTGCTTGTACCTTGTACTGGCAGGCAGTTACTCAATGACGAGAACCATCAATGAACTACCTAGAGCTTTCACCAGTGCTCTGGTAGTTGATTGAAAACTACAAACCATCAGCTTTAAAGGTTGATGGTAGTTTTAGTTTTCCCATTCACAGAACTCTGTGAATGAACGTCCGAAGGGACGTGTTTTTGTTTATTGTGACAGCGAGTTCGGGAAGAAGTCACTAGAGGTGGCGGATCAGGGAGAGGCTGCAGCAGTGGACATATGTAACATGTTCTCAAAGGTGAACTTATCCTTTACATTGCTTAAGAGTTACATGTGTAAACTCAAAATATAAATAAACAATATTAAACAAAATAAGTGAATTGTATATGTAACCTTAAAGGGAATCAAAGTTAATATGGTTGAAAAGACTTTACAGAATATACAGGAAAGTCCATAACCAAATTGCAGAAAGATAAACAAAGTACAAGATAATCTGCAAATATTTATTGGTAACAAGTAAGAATATACAGTATGTGCTACTTTATTGAGGTTTGTGTGTGCTACATCAAATATAACACTTATTATCAGGACTAGTCTAGCCCATGCGGTCTGACAGCTAACAGGAGAAAAGAATAACGTAGAAGGGAAGGCATGAAAACTAACATGTTTAAAATATTTTAACAAAATACATGCTATAATAAAAAAATATTAACATGATACAAGATAATGTTCTTGAAAATCATAATAAGAATAGTTAGAGAAAAAGCAGAAAAAGCAAAAAAAAAATCCAGGTTTATCTATCAAACAACATTGTGGTGTTTATCTCTGCATTAGACCTTTCACATGACATTTATGTATTTTATACAGGCATGTGATGTCATAATTATGTCATAGATTGCATGAATATGTATTATTGTGGGTCCCTTTTGTTCATTTGCTATCTTCCGAAAACACGCATTTCTTGTTTGTGACTTTGATGAAAGACATCAGACTAAACTGAAGTGGAATAAAGGAATACTGGTGACATGTTCCTATATTGGATTGATGAGAGTCCAGTCCATTTGCTAATTCAACAATCTGTAGAGTGTGTGGTTGTAATATGTAACTTGTATATCTTACCCGACTATACAAAATCAAGCCTGGCTATGCTCAATCATCTGATTCTAATTATGCCCTTAATTGGGTTGATTTAATTAGTGGGTAATTATATCTCACACAAAGCCATTGGGTATTAGATAATTTTATTCATTCAATGGATGACATGTGTTATTGTTCACTCAGGTAGTCTTTATCTAATTATACATTTTCTGAAGACCAAAAAACATTTAATGTGAAAAATTTGTGCTTACAGAGAAAATTGATAATGAATCAAACACATTCTACTTAGCACAAAAATATATTATGCCTTTCATTAATTGCTACCCTTCTTAATATTAAAAAAGAAACATTAAATGGGTTTTGGGGGGATAACACATTTAGAACTCTTAAGGCATGCTGTCAAATAATAGAGAAACGTCATAACCAACATTTATGGATTAACATTGCTGACTTCTTTCTGAAAATGCAAGTTGAATGGCTATTATGTGAATATTTGGATTTTAATGTGTCTTTGGCTAGCAAACAGAATGCAGCCGATAACGCCAGCATAAAGTTATATCTCCTGTTCTGCATACTTGTTCCATTGCATTGTATAATCATGCAAGTAGTCTTTTCTTTAGTTCTTGACCTTGAGACTGTGTTTCCAGTATATACACTATATCGCCAAAAGTATTGGGACAACTGCCTTTACACGCAGCTGAAATTTAATGGCATCCCAGTCTTAGTCTGTAGGGTTCAATATTGAGTTGGCCCACCCTTTGCAGCTATAACAGCTTCATCTCCTCTAGGAAGGCTGTCCACAAGGTTTAGGAGCATATCTATGGGAATGTTTGACCATTCTTCCAGAAGCATATTTGTGAGGTCAGGCACTGATGTCGGACGGGAAGGCCTGGCTTGCAGTCTCCACTCTAATTCATCCGAAAAGTGTTCTATAGGGTTGAGGTCAGGAGGCCATTCAAGTTTCTCCACCCTAAACTCGCTCATCCATGTCTTTATGGGCCTTGCTTTGTGCACTGGTGCACAGTCATGTTGGAACAGGAAGGGGCCATCCCCAAGCTGTTCCCACAAAGTTGGGAGCATGAAATTGTCCAAAATGTCTTGGTATGTTGACCCCTAAGAGTTCCCTTCACTGGAACTAAACCCCTGAAAAACAACCCCACACCATAATCCCCCCTCCACCAAACTTTACACTTGGCAAAATGCAGTCAGGCAAGTACTGTGCACTGTGTGCTTCAGCATGTGCTGACCCCGCTCTGTCATTTTACGTGGCTTACCACTTCGTGGCTGAGTTGCTGTTGTTCCCAGTTGCTTCCACTTTGTTATAATACCACTAACAGCTGACCGAGGAATATTTAGTAGCAAGGAAATTTCACTGGTGGACTTATTGCACAGGTGGCAACCTATCACGGTACCACGCTTGAATTCACTGAGCTCCTGAGAGCGACTCATTATTTTACAAATGTTTGTAGAAGCAGTCTGCATGCCTAGGTGCTTGATTTTATACACCTGTGGCCATGGAGGTGATTGGAACACCTAAATCCAATGATTTGGAGGGGTGTCCCAATACTTTTGGCAATATAGTGTAAGTGAGATGCAATGGTCGGCTCCCTGTCCCTAAAGATGTGGTTTGTTAGGAAATGCATTAGAAAGAGCTAATCCATGACATGCGGTTTTTAATGCCTATTGATGTCAATGTTTGTGAGTACCTTTAAAGTTTAATAAACCTTTTGTAATTTAGATATTGGGCCATGGTTTTGTGGTTTATTTCCCTCTTATGGCTTGAGCCAGACTGGGAGAGGACATGCTGGATTCCTGAGGTCCCAGGGAGATAGCTGCACATTGAGAGCTAGACCTTTGATGTGGAACCATGAGGAGTGGTATCTGCTGTTTTAACCTCTTATGATCTGGAGGTTAATTAATCTGGTAAGAGGTTAGTTGTGGCGGTGGTGGCTGCACAGTGAAATTGCAGTGGATCATTTATTGCACCAGTTTATCTAATGATTTATGAACTTTGTTGGACTTATTTTATTTATTTAATTGATATGCACTCTGTTGTAATCTGTTTATTAGCACTTTGGAGTCGATTGCTCACAATACTAGTGTATCTAATGATGTATGAATTCAGTTGGATCACTTTTTATGGATTTCATTGATATGCACAGGAGCACTTTATTTGCTAATTTGCATATTAATATTTTTATGTGGTACACAAGAACGGTTTGCCCATAAGCACTTTTTATCTGTTGTATATTTTTGTCTTTTTGCACTAGAGCACTTTTATTGGGTGTAGTATATAGTTAAAGGGACAGCACAGCTTCATGGTGTATATTTATTTTGGATATCTTGTATTCTGATATTTTAAGTTGCAGCAGTCCCCTGATTGAATAGAATTACGCCATGAAATGCAGGTTTGTTATCCTCACTAGGCTGTATATCAGTGCCTATGGTCTGATTGCCAGCTGAACTGACTATTGTCAACAGCCCTGCTTGCACTGTATTTCTTAAATGCTGCACATTAGGTTTTCTAATTTGCCACCCAATTCATTTATTATAATTGTGTTGTGTAGCACGAGTGTATGTTGAAACACACAGTGTTTTATACTCTAGTTTTATCATCTGCACTGGTGCATAAATAAATGACTGTTCATTTCCAAATAATCTCTACAATTACCAAGTATTGTTAGGAACTTGGCTGGTAACTAGGAACTGTTTTAGAATGTGGGTTAATATACACGGTTGTGAGAAACCATTTAGGAATAGGGGCGGACTGACCATTTGGAAACTCGGGCAGTGCCCGAGGGCCCGGGGTCAGTAGGGGGTCCCATGAGATGCCCCTGGTACCTTTTTCATAGGCTTTTTTGAGTTTGGGCAAGGACACAGGGGCCCCATGATCCCCTATTGCCCGGGGGACCCTGTGTATTTTGCTGAAGTTTATTTGGACTTGCGTAGAACATGCTCAACTGGTTAAAGAAAGGCTATAACAATACACAATCAAACACTTGGAATTTAAGCTTCCACTACATGGAGCCATACATTCTAACTTGCATGTAACACGTTTCAACACAAACTATTACTATTAGCTTTGCTGTTGATCATCACCTCAATGCCCGAAATCAGCAGGCATGCTGGTACATATAGATCTATAGCTTTAACTAGCAAGGTATTGATGTCACCTGTTATCACAATAGGTATCCCCATCCTAGACTTCCCATGAAATGTATCAATTGTATCTTGTGTACTTGCAAACTCTTGAACCCCTGTACACTTCATTACCCCTGTATTCCTGTAAGCTCAGCATCCCACTGCTGTCTCCTGATGGCGTGTCTCTCACTTAAATTCCTGTACTACCTTTATTCCTGGCCAAAACCCCATGGCTTCCCAGAATCTCTTCTCCTGTACTTCCCTGTACCAGGTCAGCTGTCTCCTGGCTGCACAAAGGATTCGCAATCCCCAACCATGCATGATAGCTCCATTTGTGACACTCCTGGCATCATGGTAATAATATGGTGATTTTTTTTTTAGTTTTAGCCTTTTCTCTACAAAAGAGCTCAAAGACCTTATTTGTCAGGGTTAAACTTAGATCTTCTTCTCTCTGGTACATATGTACTGTATATAGGAAACGATCTCAGCAGAAATGTTGCAGCTTTATTGAGGACATATTTCTTCTCTGCGTCATAGAAAACCTAATCAATACCTTAACAGAAACCTTTAATATATAGAGGTGCCTTAAAGGAGAAGTAGGGCCAAATCTCTTTTACACAGGAATGCACTTCCTTCTGCACTCATGTGACCTGTATATAAAAGCCTATAGCCTGCTGTTGGCTGACATCACACAGTAAATCCAGACTCTGGAATGATCCTGACTTTAACCACTTCAATACTAGGCACTTCCCCCCCCCCAGGCAAATTTTTAGCTTTCAGCATTCTTGCACTTTGAATGACAATTGCACGGTCATGCAACATTGTACCCATAAAAAGTTATCACTTTTTTTCACGCAAATAGAGCTTTATTTTGGTGATATTTAATCATCAATGAGTTTTTTATTAATTGCTAAATAAACAAAAAACACCGAAACTTTTGAAAAAAAAACATTTTTCTTCATTTCTGTTATAAAATTCTGCAAATAAATAACCTGCTTTATAAATTAAGGTCAAAATGTATTCTGCTATGTTTCTTTGATGAAAATACCCAAAATTAGTGTATGTTATTTAGTCTGTAGGAAAGTTATAGAGTCCACAAACTATGGGATATATATATATATATATATATATATATATATATATATATATATATATATATATGAAAATCAATCAATCCAAAACACCAGGATAGTACATATACCCCCCAAATGACCCATTTTTGGAAAATACACAGTCCAAGGTATTTAGTAGGAGGCATGGCAAGTTTTTGCTGAAGTTGTAATTTTTCACAATTTTTTGGAAAATAAAGAAATTAGAAAATAAAAATCATATATTGTCACCACTCCAGTAAAGAGTTATTATATTTTTTTTTCTATTATTTTTTCTTTTTTATTACATTT
Organism: Staurois parvus; assembly: GCF_062004578.1. Classification (NCBI taxonomy): domain Eukaryota; kingdom Metazoa; phylum Chordata; class Amphibia; order Anura; family Ranidae; genus Staurois; species Staurois parvus. The sequence continues at coordinate 4,905,556 of NW_028317971.1, read as the reverse complement.
GTTTTCTTTTTTTACTATTTTTTTAAACACACTGTGACTAGAGCAATACAGTGTTACCATAGTAACATTGTACTACTCTGGGCAAGTGCTCAGGAATTTTTTTTTACACATGTTGATTGCTAATACCAATGTATTTCATTGATATCAGCAACCATTATTACTGAATGAAACTGATTCATTCAGTCTTTTGTTGTGATTAGTTGTGATTTGGCAAAGGTCATCACATTGTACATATGGGCTGTGATTGGCCCTGTCTGTACCATGTGACTGCTGTGGCCAATCACAGCTAACAACACAATTGTATACAAGGATGGCATGAAAGCCACTGTATAAAATTGGCATGTGATCTGCTGTGATGGGTCACATGACACTGACAGCAGGTGTAGTGATCTGTCATCGGCCCACTCAGAAGGAGGAGTGTCCCGCCCGGCCGTTAATCTGCTATAGGCCAGGCGGGAAGGTGTTAATGTTGGGATCCACTCAGATGCCTGGATCAGCAGCTGAATCAGCTTCTAAGCAAGTAGTTGAGAGCCTGGAGGTCAAGAATTGAGTGGTTAGGTGTCTTTGATCACTCAATTCTCTGTATAGAGGCGGTGGGGGACAGATGCAACATTGGATTGATGCTGCATCCATTTAGGTGAGTATATACATAATATTTTTTTTTAATTATTAATTTTATTTTTAATCCTGAACTTCTCTTTTAAAGTGTACCTGTGTTTAGATTAAACTAACAATGTTAGCAGGAGTAAAACGTTGACACATAGAATTGCCTGCACTCTCCTGTTGCGGATACAATGACAGATGAGCGCTATTGGATTTGAACACACAGTTCCAGTGCAGAGAGTGATGCCCTGATGTCCTATCCTAAGACTAACCCCCATTCACCATGATAGCAAATCTGTACATGTATGGCAAAGGAACAGGCTTACTGTCACCCTTCTCCCACTCTGTCATTCCATTCAGCCTTTGGGGACAACAGAAAATATTTATGGGTATGCAGAAGCATGCCACTCAGTTTCTTTCAGCTTTGGGAGCAGAGAGAAAGTTCTCCACCATGTGTAAGCTCTGACTAGTGTAACTTGAAGCTTACACAGGGTTTCCTGCCTTCACTCCCAAAGTTTGAATGAAGCAGTAGGGAGCAAAGATCAGATAAGTATGTGCTGCTGGGGGTAGTGGTGGGGAGTATTTAACCACAAATCTGTTTCATTTCCTTAATTAGGCAAGGAAAAACTTTACTTTAAACAAACTTAACCTCTTTACTCACTACTCCTGTTTTGGTATCCAAATATTCCTTTTTTGAAAGATTCCAGCACCAAAGTTCTAAACTCTTCATTTGATAACTTCATAAACACAAAAGATCCCAAAATGTGAAGGGCTCAGTTATCCATATCTAAACTTTATCCTCAATTCAGATTATAAGGATCCATTCTAGCATTTTACAGGACTCAGAATTCCAATTTAGAGGTTAGAGTTACATAGCAAGTGCACAAAGCTTCTGGGATGCTTAATAAGAAATCTCAATATACATGCAGCCATTGCTTTACAACCTTACTGCCATCTTAGTTGGTTTCATTCCAGCACTTGTTTACTGGGTTAATCATTCTTTTATATCCTTAAGTATCTCTAAACCTGTGTTCAAAACAAATTGTTAGAAAGATTGCTTTTTAAAGAAAAAGAGTTCGATAATTTATCCCCCACTTTAGATTTACACATTACGTAGAGTATTAAATGTATCTCTGCAGTCAACCTTGCCCCTAAATCAATAGCTTATTTCTATTTACAAATTAATTTTGCTTTTAGTTGTGCAATAATCATGTGAGAAATCCAATTCAATGAAAGGCATACTGTTTATACAAATACTTAACTATAAAACTTGTGAGAAAAATTAATCATCAGACAGAAAATAAGTGAGTTTTAAATTAAAAGCGACATGCCTGATAGGTATAACATCTGGATGAGTGAGATTAGGGCCACCAACTGTCTACATTAAATGGGGAGGAAAAAAATCTTTCCAGATAATGCTGTTCTCTCTCCTTCACACTTTAATGATAGCACAAAAATCCATAATTAGATAAATTAACTCCTCTAAATTACTATTATATTGCCTCAAGAAATATGGTTAAAATAGAAACACAGAAAATGCTCAATTCTTTTCTTCTATTCTTCATAAGAGCGTAAATGTAATAATTCTAATTAACTACGAGGCTGTAAATGTTATTTTTGTGATCATCATGCATTATATATCTACATAGTACCTTTCTGCTGTTTGCTTTATAGCGATGGCTCTTACAGAAATTCAAGCTTTCATTACTGCATTGTAACTGCAAAACTACAGTATATCATATGGCAATAACTGTGATGATTATAGTAAGATGTTTAGTCTTCATCCTATTTGAACATTTTTTTCTTTTGTACACTACATTATTGTTATATAACAACAAACAGGGTGATGTGAACAGCTAATTTGATAAGTTTAACCTCTAATCAACAGCTGCTTCTTAAGAGTATGCAGCACCCTCCTAGGTAAGTTGCTATGATGTACATAGTCTAGTTTAGTATAGTGTAATCTCCTGCTTACCAGGAGATTGATAGGTAAAACATAGCAGCTTTCTGATTAACAGAAAGCTACAATTGCTTAGTGAGAAGATCCTGTGTGGCTCACAGTGCTGCTGCTGTGATTGACTCCTCTGTCTCCCTTTTCCTTTGAGAAGGGATTTCCAGCTAGGGCTCATGCTGCCAGAATGCCTCGGGTGGGTGATCCGAAGGCCACAATGCGTAAACCCAGGGAGCTTCTGAGAGCTAACTGAGGGGGATGTCTACATATCCTGTCTGGTATCATGGATGAATTTGACCTGCAGCAATGGCCTTGTGAGTACAGACTGTTCTACATGGATGCTGGGACTTGCGCTGTTTAACCCCCTCGGGATCTATATAGTCAGCTGACGGGTGTAAGCTAGAGAGGACATCGGCTGGTGTCCAGAAGAGCAACTGTCCACTAAGTCTGCATATCTACAGAGGGACTTTGCTCCATTCTTGTACAGTTTGCTACACAGTTCCATTTTAAGAAAGTTGTCCTCAATTGTGCATAGTTTGATTCAGAGTATCCTACTATATCCCTTCCCTATCCCAGTTCCAAAAACAAATAAAATAGCAAAAAAAACCTATAACCCTTAGACACATCATTGAAGTAATGAGCAGAATTTGTGTGCACCTGACTAAAGAAATGCGGTGTGTTTGGCTACAGGAGGAAATCTAGAGGAAAGCCTGGGCAAGACACACGTGGTGAAAGATTGTGGAATCCACCCTAACACCTGGACATTCCAAGACTGATACACTACCCAACACAAAAAACAACCCCTTGATGAATCCAGTAAGGCCCCGTGGTGCCCCAGAGCCTCACAACTGTCAGAGGAGAGACAAATGCCATCTGTATTACAGGAGCTCAATAACATATTTATCTGCAAAAGTTTAGAGCTGAGGCCAATAGCTACCCTGATACCAACTTCAACTCTCCCCAAATCTGACTAACCAATCATCTCAGTGTCCTCCCGCAGTCTGCCTTGTTTCTCCCCAAAAGAGAAGACCTACAAATTATGACAAGCAAGATTCTTAGAAAAGAATTGAAAGAGACACAACAACAGACTAAAGAGGCTCAATTAATTATGAAGAGGTTTGCCAGGTCCAACAACACCACCTCACCCAATTTCAGCTACACCTGGAAGGCTACACCTGGAAGATAGAGAAAATTGCAAATTGTAGGGCACTGAAGGAACATTGAATTTGATAGCACTTCAGTTCAGGTACTCCCAGACTTTTTCCCCCAAGCCGCATAGAGAATATTCCTGATAAAACCTCTATTAAAAAGGCAGCAATTCATGCGGGTAACATGGATACCCCTTTATCCTTACCATCGCCAAGGGAGATTGTGTGTTCACATTGTGTAGACCAACACCATTACCTGTCATATACCTGAACTACATGGAACTCCAGGTACCTGACTGACTGTGTTTGATTGAAGATCAGAGACCATTGCCTCCATTACTGCCTGGTCCTCAGTGGCAGAAAAGATTCCAATCTAGCCCATCCCAGCAGAACAATCGCAGACCAGCTCTAGAACTGATTAAGACCTGACTGACATATTTCTTTCTGTTTCATCTCCAGTTTGTAACATTTACTTGACTGAGTTCTGCCAAGTTATTGTGGACATGCACTATAAATTCAATATTTCCAGGGTGCTCAATTGCAGCTGAAACCTGTGACAGGGTGGGAACGAAACATACTCAGCTTTTTGTGGCCACTACACTTGCAGAACAGGGACATGGAGGATTGCTGTGCAAGCTATCCTTTTATATGAACATATCTAGTTAGACAGACCTGTCAATACCTTATATTCCAAAATGTGTTTTTGGAAGTCGGGGAACTTGAAGTTTGTATACAAATACCGCTCCCCTACACGAGTAACACTGATGAGTAATGCACATCTGGTTAAATGTAGAGACCCTCCCCTTTACTGCTAAAGTGAGGAGATTACATTCTGAAACTATAGCAAGCCCCTACACATACAGTATATACTGTAAACACCTTGAGGTGGGACTCCTCACATTGCAGTGGAACACTGTCCACTAGTCTCTTCATAGTCCAATGCTAGGTGGAGGGGAAGCAAGCGATAGAGGAATAATGTTTAAATGACTTCTCTTTCTCTACCCATTAACAGACTTGTTCCTTACTACCAATGCAAGATACCACCCAATTAGCATAAGAAGAGACTACCTCACCCTTGGTGGGGATCCCCAGAAAACAAAGGTGATAGGGAATATACAGCCTGCAACCAAGGTCATGATCCACCTGTGAAAACACCTCTGACACTTATCCACTGATTGCCTTACTGCCTCTAAAATAGTTAGTGATGGTTCCTTAGTGGTCATCTGTATGAATGAGTTTATCTGTTCTCCTGATCTCTCTTGATTTGTTTCTACCAACCACTTAGTAACAATCACGTTTGCAACAAATTAGCAGATTTGGAATTGCCAGAGCTCTGTGTTCTACTTTAAGTGCAATCTAATTTATATTAGAGACAAATTCTGCCACTGATGTCCCTGGGGGCAGGCAAAGTGGAAGAACTTTGGTGTTACATATTCTGACTAGCACTGTGCCTTGCTGGACCACTGTGGGGCTCCTGAAGAAAAGGAGAGCAACTTCTAAAGGCAAGAGATCCACAAAGACAGTGAGTCCAACACATGTGCCAACATTCATGGGGAATATGAGCTCCTGATAAGGCAGTATCAAGATCTCTGTTTTGAAGGAGACCTTAACAACACCCGCATTTTCACAGACGTCTGCCAAGCTTATATGAGTTGGGTGCCCCTTCAATAGCTCAGGCATTAGTCCCTGGATGGTATTCAGGTATGGTATCATCTCATTTACGACCATGCCCTGCAAGATACATGAAGGACAATTATGCCCCTCTGATCAAAATCTGGTCTCCGCAATTAAACTTTCATTAGCATTTTTAATAAGATCCAATGGATATCTAGGTTAATTTTCTTCCTGAGGAAGTATTGCTGGAATAGCGGTTCTGCCATGGTAGTAACTTATGTATCAAATAAGCACTTTTGGCCATCAAGACATCTATGCATACCAGGGCAATTAACCACCACATCGTTATTTAACCACTTTACATCTGCCCGCCCGCAATGTACTGCGAACAGGCAGCTACAGAACCAGTGATGTATCCATACGTCGCTGGTGTTGTAGCAACACAAGGGAGCGCTGCGCTGCCAGAGCAGGCACAAAACCCTTCCAACCCCCATGTCTGCTGTGTCCACCGAACAAAGCTGAATGAAGATCCTGATGAACACTATGCAATCACATGATCACAATGACAAGAAAGTTGTTACGAATCAATCTGATTCATAACAGCTTTGCCTCTCTTCCTGGTAAGGAACTGCATTGCAGGAGCAATAATCTATAAAGCTAAAAAAAAAAAAATCCCTGATCACCCTGCCCAGAGTAGTACAATGTTACTGTGGTAATATTGTACTACTCTGATGAAAATATTTTAAAAAATATAGTAAAAAAAAATTAAAATATTGAGAAAATGTTTTCTTTTAACTACTTGATGCTTGCCATGTGTGGGCGAGCAGCGGCTCTGCGCAAAGCAATGTACCCTTACATTGCTTTCTATTTCTGAGTGTGTGTGCATGCATGTGTCCCCCGCTGCTCCCTATGCCAGTCTATGGAGAGAAGAGTTAGATTAGTACATTTAACCCTTTGATCGTCCTTAATAACCCTTTGATCACCCCGTAATCTAGCCAGTGCCATTAGTACAGGGTCAGTATAAAGAATTTTTCACTGATCACTATATTGCTGCCACTAGCAACATCAGATAGCATCAAGGTCTATATGCTCCTCTCCCAGCCAGGGTCAGCTAGCATTAGATCGCCCGCACACTATCACACTCATGCTATAGGTTGCTGATCACCACCATTACTAGTATAGTGTTTGTATGGATCAATATATTGATCAAGATCAGAACTATACTAGTGCCTCCTTAGCATTAGTGTCCCCAAAAATGCAGTGTGTTCAGGATCAGCCCCATTTATTGCCAGCACTAGTGTGTAGCCCCTCTACTGTTTTTCACTGAAGATTTGTATCAATTGATTCTGGGCCAAATCAATTTATACATACAGTACATCGAAGCCCACCCAAATTCAGCTCTTCCCAGACAATCCACATGGAAACTGAACACGGTTTCTGAATTTAAAACTTTTTTGGGCCTAATCCTCAACATGGGCACTACAAAAAAAAGAATTGCGGTCCTGTTGGTCTACAAGAGAACAGAAGCTGTGAGCATTTAATCATTTCTGTTTCACTGGATATAAACAGTGCCGTTTTAAAATTGGGAGAGCATCTGATCACCCTGATCTTGGTGTGATCATATTCTTTAAGGGAAAAGGAGAGATCTAGAGTCTAATAGACCCCAGATTTCTCAGAAGAGTGTTAAAAATAAAAAAACCCAAAATAAATATTTAAACAAAATTCACCCCCACCCCCATCTGCTTGCACGCAAAGGAAAATGCAAGCGGAGGTTCCGTGTTGGTAAACAGAGATTGAACCTTGCATGTGAGGTATCACCGCAAACGTCAGATCCAGGGCAGTAATTTTAGCACTAGGTCTCCTGTGTAAATTTAAAGTGGTGACCTGTAAAGGCTTTTAAAGCATCGCCTATGGATAGTAAGCAGTTACGTAGTTTGTCGACGTTGCACAGACGTGCTCAATTTTAAAGCATGTCATGTTTGGTATCCATTTATTCGGCATAACATCATATTTTAAATGTTATCAAACAATTGGGCAATATATTTTGTTTTTGTGTATTAATATTCTAAAAAAGTATATTTTTTTTCCAAAAAACTGTGTTTGAAAAATTACTATGCAAATACTTTTTCATGTATACAAAAAGTGTCAGAAAAGGCTTGGTCTTCAAGTGGTTAGAAGAGTGAGTTGTGGCATAAGTTTCTAATGTTGGCCCTGGATAGTAGAAGCAAGTAGTACTAAATTAGGAAAGTAGAGACTCCAAGGTATTTGCTAAGAGGCATGGTAAGTGCTTTGATCTTATCAGTTGCCACAAGTTTTTGAAAAATCACAAAAGAAAACCCTGTGACAAAACTGATACTGCAAAATACTCACCATATCTCTTATCAAATTCCTTGGATTGACTACTTTACACAAAGGGGTCATTTGGGGGGGGGGGGGTATTTGTAACTAGTTAACTGTGATAGGTGATTAGGAAGTGACATGAGGAAATATGCCCTTTGAAAGCCTGGAGGTGGCCATTGGATTTTTGGGGCCTGTATGTAGCTAGGCTGCCAACACGTCTCTCACATGTGTTATCCCCATACTCGAGAAAAGTAGCAGAATGTGTTTTGGGGTGTTATTCCACATATAACAATGGCATGCGTGAGCAATACAAACCAATTAATATACACATATTAGGATTTTTTTTTTCGTACCAAAGATATGTAGCAGAATACATTCTGGCCTAAATTTATGATGAACTTTGAGTTTACTGGATATTTTTTATAACTGAAAGTAGAAATTATCGGGTTTTTTTTCTTCAAACTTTTTTCATTTATATCACAAAAAAATAAAAAACCCAGTGGTGATCAAATACCACCAAAAGAAAACTCTATTTGTGTGAAAAAAAGGCCAAACATTTTGTTTGGATACAGCGTTGCATGACTGCACAATTACCAGTTGAAATAGCGTAGTACTAAATAGCAAAAAAATTACCTGGTCATTAAGGGGGGGTAAATCTTCCAGAGGGCAAGTGGTTAAGTAATGCAGAGTCCTTTCTCTTGATTTCCCCACAACTTAAATTTTAGCAGTGGGGTGTTCTAATTTAACGGCTTCTTCTGCGTTAAGGCAGGGCTGTCACTGAAGCGATGGCCCATTATTTGATAGCCCCAGCATAGGAAGGTTGACCTCACTTGTCTTGGTTGACTTCATAGCAGTGTTCACATTCTCCACGAGAGGCCATTCTCTCTTTCTCTTGGGAGATTTCTGCCCCTGGATATTTCTGTCTGGAATTGAACCATCACTTCCATCAACTTTCTGATGGCCACCTCTAATGGATCTGGTTGTACAAATTCTGGTGGGGCCAGAATACTTGGTAGATATTGCAGCAGTAATCCCACAAGGTTAGATTGGCATGGTAAGGCATGCTGTTTGTTTCCCTCTGGAGTGTCGCCAACAGGTGCTGCCCTCGCATTACTCCCCTTACCACTGTTTGACATGGGTGATCCTGTTCATAGATGTCAACTGTTATATAGACGTATCAGCCAAATGATCACACAAACATTAATGTGCAGCTTCACGTTCAGTGTATGAATGCAAGATGATTTGGCAATGCAAAAAAAAAAGTAAAGGGGTATACAACAAAGTATAACAGGCAACAAAACAACTGTAGTACAGGGCTGCCTAGGGGTAATTCCCAAAATGACTAGCAGGTGGCAGCACATGACAGAATAACAGTCTGAAAGAGAACCGAGTATGAGAAGAAATCACTAGCAATAAACAACACAGGACAGATCATTCTAGTGCAAGCAAAGTTACTTGTGGTTCCCTTGGAGCAACACCTATCTCACAAATAAGCCTCTTGTAGCCCAGATGTTCAACCACTGAGGCTCCAATGAGGGTTGGTGGAAGAATACTCTGGTCTGGAAGTCTAGGTCATGGCAGAAGTCCTAGTGATGGGTTAACAAATGAAGATAAAGGGCCACCCAACTGGAAAAGCAGTATTCCAGGGCCAGTTAACTCCATGACTACTAAAGCAACTAGGGCTTAAGATATAGCTGTATGCTCTTGAGCTCTCATCCAATGACATGCACACCAGGATCAATAAAGGAGGGCTTCTACCTGATGGCAGCTAATGTGCCCAGTCACTGTTGTCCAATTAGATGCCGACTCTGAGCACCTGAAGTCAGAAAACAATGGAATTTCTATCCCTGGGCCATACCCGGGAAGCCTGGGAATTGTGGAACAAGGAATTCAAGGAGTCGGCTTTCAGTGCTGGGAAAGGTTGGTAAACAGGGACTCCACAGTAATAACAGAAAGGGAGCTAACCCTGTAAGTCTTATAAACACTAAAGTTGACCACTCTTCTTTTTGCACATGACACTGTTACCCATATCTCTAACAGCCTTTAATTTTATGTACCTACATCTATTATACCCTAATCTTCACAACCATAGGAAAATGTTTTTGCATTCATATATTATGTATACTGTCTTGCATTATGATGTACTTCTTATTGATCTCTCTAAATAAACAATTTTGAAAAAAGTAAATAGAATTCATCTATTTTTTCCAACAACCAATGTATGCCTGGTCAATAATCTGTTAGTATTTGCTTGGCTAGATTTTAAGTACTCATGAACCTCTGTTTGGTTACACGGTAAATTAAACACTTATTTTTAATAACTTCTTGTTAGTTTCAGTACTATTGTTACTATAGAAAGCAAATACATTTTTTCATGTAATTTCAAGATTTGTCCATTGTACATAACTGTGAACTGGTGCCCTAAAATTGCATTTGTGTGGCCAAGACCATTAGTCTGAGTTTGCCCTAAAGCTAAAATCTCTCAGTTCTTCCTTGATGCAAATGCTATTGTTATCATCTAATGAATGCCTAACTCAGCACAGCAACTAGCTAAATAACTTTGTATGTTCTTACTAACTTACCTTCTGGCAAGGTTTTATAACAGCAGACTCTGTTGTCCTAAATTCCTCCTTATTCGGAATTCACCCATAGTTCAGGTGTCTCCTCCCTTGATGTGCTGGCACTTATCCATGGAATCAGTCCCTATACCTGTAAAACATGGGCATTTAGCTGAGACTAATAACTTTTTTCCCTAGCCATTGCACCCATTCTTTCCTGCTTCAAATCTTTTAAAGCAAAATAATGCACCTAATGCAGCACCATGCATTAGTATACACAGTGATGAAGCAAAAAAATTAAAGTTGCCAAAAATCAATGACAATATTGCTAAAAAGAAATAGATTAAAGCATTAAAATCTTAAAAAACAAACAAACTTCCACCTTCAGTCCAACAGTGAATGTCTCCATCCTTAGACGAATGCCCTTTACTGTGTATGTTATCCCTAACAATGAACTGCTCCTTTTGATCTGTTAAATATACAATCTGTTTGATCAGTGCAAAAAAAAAAAATAGTAATGAAAATTTGCCCTGCCAGAGATGCAGAGCTGTCATGTGAATTTTGTAGTGTTACCTGAAGCAGTGTTATCAGCCCTGCCTAATTCTCTTCAGTGAACTACAGAACTCCCACCCATGATATGGAGAAGAGGAAAGCACAACGTGATCTATAGTCCTAAAATACCTCCTTCCCAGAAGGACAACCCTGCTCCCCATGGGTACTGCAGAGTGAGTAATCTTTCTCACCCTAGGACAAGAAAAGTGTTACCATTTGAAAATATATGAAAAAGCCTAAATAAGAAAACAAATGCAACTGCCACCTCTATGGACAGGTAGGCTACAATATTACATGTTTGTCCTTCGGTTTAGATACACTTTTATTGCTCATGACTCATCATATGTCTTTGAGTAAGAGAAGCTTGATATTGATCATCTCAGACATATGTCAAGTTTTCACATCAGGGATAGTCTACTTTAACAGAACATTTAACATTCTCAACTGGTCGCCACTGGTGGGGCAGCACAGCACTGGGCTTAAAGCCGTGTTTCTGCATATATACCAATAGTCAGTGTTGCTTTTTTGTGCTGGGAGCATGCTTTCTTGGCACCTCCATGTGACCTCGTCACAGCTCCCAGTCACTGTTTACAATCAGGAGTCAATAGGATGGACTCTCTAGCATGATTTCTGTGACAGCCAGTCACTGTGATTACACGATCAGAAAACCAAGGAAATGTCTCCCATGGTAGTGGTACTATCTGTTATTTTTCAGTCTAAAGAAGGCTATTCTTTAAAGTAATTACAGTATAATTTATAAAAATATTAATGGTTCTACAAGTTATCATTTTAGTTTAGATTTTAGCATTTAAGTGCACTATTGTGATACAGTATCTGAGTATTTTAAATTTAGGATTAGATTAAAATCATGACGACTATCACTTGGATCCTTCAAATGGCACATATGTTTTGGCCAGTTACATTTGAAAAAGAGCTTCAGCTAGGCAGTGACAGAGCTCTTGTTGGTGACATGTAACAATTTTGTATTGAAGAGGACCCTTCACTTCATTACATCTACAACTGTCTGGGGCTCTGCCATTGCTCCTGCCTTCTGTGACACATATTTAACTGCAGTCTGACATTTTATCATTGTACTTGGATTCCTTTATAAGTTCAGAACAGAGGAAGTGTCATCAAATGTTTCAGCACAAAACAATCTAAAGGGACCGTCAGTTCAGAAAGAAACTGCATTCAAATATCTAAAATCTTTTTTTTTTTAAATCAAATTCATAGAATAATGTCATAATTTTTCTTAATTCTTATTAAATCAGTAGGTTCTATTGTAGGTTACTGAATTAAATTGAGCAATTAACAATTGATGTTGTAAAGGATTTTATGCTTAAATAAAGAGACTATACATGGGTTTCTCAAGCTTTTTACCTTGGAGGAAGCCTTGGCAAAAAACTTGAGCTCTTGGGGAACCCCTGAAATAATGTTCACATCTACAGCTAATGGAACATTGGTGTGATCAGCGAGCTGCATATATTATTATCAGGAATAACATTGACTCATAGAATCAATATTAAAATGTGAAACTTGTGCTTGCTTTTTTCTTCACAGATACTAATTTTTGGGTCGAACGTGAGATAAGCAATGTACAGGGGGGCAGCAGGGCAGGGTACAAGGGGTCAGAATGCAAGAGGTCAGGAGGGCAGAGCACAAGGAGTCAGGAGGACATAGTACAAAGGAATAAAAGGGCACAATACATGGGGAGAAGCAGGGCACATTATATGGGGGAAGCAGAGCACTCTACATGGTTGGCAGCAGGGCAAGCTGCATGGAGGGCATCAGGACACATTACATGGAGGGAGGCAGCAGGGTACATTACATAGGGAGGCAGCAGGGTACATTACCTGGGTAGGCAACGGTCACATTATATGAGAGCAGGGCACATTATATGGGAGCAAGGCACATTACATGTGAGAAGCCCACATTACATGGTGGCGGCACATTGCATGGAAGCAGTTCACATTATATGGAAACATGGCACACTACATGAGGGCAGGGCACACTACATGGGGGCAGCAGGACACATTGCATCAGGGAAGCAGGACACATTACATGAAATGAGAGCAGGGCACATTACATGAGAGCAGGGCATATTATATGGGATCAGGGCACATTACATGGGAGCAGGGCATATTACATGGGAGCAGGGCACATTATATGAGAGCAGGGCACATTATATGGGAGCAGCACATATTACATGAGAGCAGGGAACATTACACAGAAGCAGGGCATATTACAAGAAAGCAGGGCACATTACATGGAAGCAGGGCACATTATTGGAGAGCGGGGTACATTACATGGGAGCAGGGCACATTACATGGGGGGCAGAGTACATTGCATGGGATCATGGAACATTACATGAGGGCATGGCATATTACATAGGGACAGGAAATATTACATGAGAGCAAGGTACATTTCACGGAAGCAGAGCACATTACAAGGAAGCAGGGCACATTACATGGGAGCAGGACACATTACATGGAAGTAGGGCACATTACATGGAAGTAGGGCACATTACATGGGAGCAGGGCACATTACATGGAAGTAGGGCACATTACATGGGAGCAGGACACATTACATGGAAGTAGGGCACATTACATGGGAGCAGGGCACATTACATGGAAGTAGGGCACATTACATGGAGCAGGGCACATTACACAGAAGCAGGGCACATTACATGGAAGCAGGGCACATTGCATGGGAACAATACACATTACATGGGAGCAGGGCACATTACAAGAAAGCAGGGCACATTACATGGGAACAGGGCACATTACATGCAGTCAGGGCACATTACATTAGAGCAGAGAAGATACAAAAACCAGAGAGCAGGGTACATTACAGTATCAGTCTCCTTCTCATGCAGAGTGATGCATGGGAAGAGATTGTTATAGTGTAGGTTACATAGTTACATAGTTAGTCTGGCTGAAAAAAGACAAAAGTCCATACAGTTCAACCATTAAAAAAAAAAAGTTATAATCCTATACCCACAGTTGATCCAAAGTAAGGCAAAAAAAAACAGAAATCATGATCCAATTTGCTCCTGCAGGGATCCTTCCTGATCCCCCAAGAGGCAATTGGATATTCCCTGGATCAACCTTACCTATAAATGTTAGTATCCAGTTATATTCTTTCAAGGTCACTTCCCGTGTTTTATGGTGGCAGAGTTTGGGCCCAATTGGCCCTTTGATGTTAAATTTTTCTTTCTTTTCAGGAAAGGCAGATAGCCTACCTGATCCATGGTTTATTGTATTTCTTTAGTTGTAGGAGCTCTTAAGGCCCCAATTCTATTGCTTTATGTTTTTATTTTTGTGACAATTTTGGTACATGATATTGTTCATACACCAATTCGCAGACGTCCCGGCTGCCACATTGGGACCTGGATGCTCCATAAATTGATACTGGCGGAATTTACCTTATCTGATGTGGATCTGGATGTTTCACTGACTAGACAAACTATTTTTTGATACTTTTCAGATGAATACCATAATGCTGACTGATACTATTCTTTTTTGCCATGTTTATCCATTGCATCTCACATAATGTCCAGGGTTTCAACTCTCCAAATAAGCATAAAACTGCCTTTCTCCAGTATAAACGCCTATGGGCAAAAATTATTTTATTACAGAAAACTCATTTTTTTCATCCGCTAAACACCCGACATATTTTCACAGATCTTACAAACAGGTGTTTTACACCTTACATTCTACTAAAAGCAGAGGCATGGCAATTTTTTTACACAACTCATTCCCATTCGATGTTCAACATGTTCCTCGTGATCCTGAGAGCAGATTTATCATTATTGAAGGCACCCTTTCGGGACGTGAACTCACGAACGGTAATGTTTATGCACCAAATTCGGTGCAAGCATCCTTCTTTTCCCATTTTCTTGATAGGTTTCTATCCCCTCATTTATTGGTGGGAAGAGATTTTAATTTGGTAGCTAACCCCCTTTTAGACAGAAGCTCGTCCTCACCATCCTCCCAAGCCTTCCTAAAATCCCTTACCAAAAAATTAGACACACTTCAACTGGTAGACTCCTGGAGGGCACATAATGTAGGAGCTAGAGATTATTAATTTTACTCCCACCCACATGACTCTTATGCTAGACTAGATTATATTTATTGCTCCCCCATTCTGCTAGCTAACTCTAGGAAAGTATGCATTCATTTAAGTCCCTGGTCGGATCATAATATTATGGCGCTGTCTATCACTTTCATAGGTCTAGCACCTACTCCCGACTTAACGACTCTATGCTTATGGATACTAACTCCCGGCATGAAGTAGTTACTTCTATTCAAGAATACTTTCAGTTTAACACAACTCCTGATATCTCCCCGGCTACTTTGTGGATAGCTCATAAGGCGGTCCTGCAAGGCCACCTTATTTCTATGGCTTCATCTAGGAATAGGGAGCGGTGGAAACACATTCAGAAACTTACCCGAGAATTAGAAACACATTATAGAGCTCATGTTGGCAATCCATCTCTCCTTAACAAAACGATGATATCGCAAAAGCGTCTAGAACTGAATATTTTACTATCCCAGAAAATTGAAAAAGCTCTACATTGGTCGAAGGCCTCTTTTTTATTACATAGTAACTGAGTGTCTACTATATGCGCACGGAAATTAAACCATTCTATACTACCCTCACATATCTATAAATTACGTACTAAATCCGTCTGCATCTCCTCTCTACCTCATGAAGTCCTGGGTATTTTTGAAAAATTTTATTCTACCCTGTTAGCTCCCCTACAACCAACTTCCGCTGTCCCAAACGGCTCATGGCTTGATTCTATACCCTTCCCTGCTCCCACACCCTCTCAGATATCCTCCCTCAATGCCCCATGCACTTTGGAGGAAATAACTTCCACAGCAAAGGGCCCTGATGGGTTCACGGACAGTTATTATAAACATTTTTACCCCTACATTGGCTCCCTTTTTGATGTCATTATTCAATGATGTTTTGCAGGGCGGCAGGTTTTCTGAGGAGATGCTGTTGGCTAACTTGTCTCTATTACCTAAACCCATAAAAGACCATCATCTATCTCAAAACTATAAACCAATTTCAGTAATGAACAATGATCTGAAAATATTCAGATAGGTTGGCCCCTATTATCTCCTCTTTTGTCTCACTGGACCAATCAGGATTTATCCCAGACAGACTTATAACGGACAACATTCGTCTCACATTAAATGTTATTCAGGATGCCAATTTGCATTCTAAAGAAGTTGTGTTACTAAGCTTGGACATTAACAAGGCCTTTGATAGTGTCCTCTGGCCCTATTTGTTTTCACTACTATAGAAGATAGGCTTTAGTGACGAATTTCTGTCTGGTGTACATGCTTTGTATGACTCTCCCAACACAAGAATAAGGCTTCCAGGCTGCAATTCTGTTTTTTTTTACACTGGGGAGGGGTACCCGTCAGGGCTGTCCACTTTCGCCCTCATTATTTGTGCTTGTTTTGGTACCCTTGGCAATTGCAATAAGATAAGACTCAGACATTTCTGGTTACCCATTATTGGTTTCACAATTCAAAATATGTTTGTAATATATGTATGTATACAGATGATGTTATGCTTTTCCTTACTAAACAGTTAGTGTAATTGCCTAATTTATGCACATTATTGAATGACTTTGCAACAGTATCAGGTCTTACTGTAAATTTTACTAAATCAGTAGTTATGCCTGTTAATGTTCCTGATTCCCTGAGTGCATCTCTCCACAATTATTTTCCATTTCGTTGGGCCACAGACTGGATTTCATACCTAGGTATTGACCTCACCCTTAAATACTCAAAACTTATTTGCTGTTAATTACATACCATGTGTGTCACGCCTCTCTACTCTGTTGAAGATCTGGCATGGATACCCTATCTCATTCTTGGGCAGAGTCACGGCAGTAAAAATGAATGTCTATGTGGATCTGTTCACGTATACCTGCTGTATCTACTTTCTGCTTCTATGGTTGCCTTTTAGGTTTCTCGGTGATTTGGGCTACATCAAGAGTTAGACCGAATGACTCGTCCTGCTACTACCCATAACATAGACATCTACACCCGAATTACCATTCATACACTATTTAGAAAATGGGAAAAGAGGATTTCCCCTCATTTTTTTCACACCTTTCTCTCCCTAAGACAAAGCGAGAACTAAGGGTACATCTTTATTCTACCCAATCACTAATGTCATTCCTTATGTCACAAACCAGATCTGGATCATACCACTCTACCTAAGCTCATTTTCTTCTCCCATCGCATCAGTGCAAACAGAGATCTCAGGGTTCTAATGGTCCTTTCTTCTTTACCTCCCTCATTTTTCCCTTCCCCCCTAACTCTTTAAGTCAAGTTTACTTGTTAGCAGAACCACAGCTGCTACCCCCCTCTATCTTATTATCTTATTTTCTTTCTCTCTTCTCTAATCCCTTCTTTCACTTCATACTCCTTCCCTTCTCTGATAACTATCGCACATACGCATCCAGCTTCTCATAGTTTTCCTTTCTACTCTTCTCACTGAAGTCATAGACTGGCATTAGACCTCGGCCAACACATCTAAACCACCACTCATGTCCAGAACCAAGGAATCACACTTCATCACACAGCTAACTCTCGCACCTACGCACCATTGTAACAAATATCCAAAACTCAGTATATGGAGATGTTTCACCCCTCCCTCTTTCTACTGCACAGTTGAAACTAAATTGATTTATATTCATTCCTTTTCAGATACTATCAGCATAATGTACGATTCATCTTATGGTTCTGTACTGTAATATGTGTTTTCTCTATATGTTCTTTATTGCTTTGGTCAATTACCGTGTATGACTCCACAAAAACCCAATACATTTTTCTTAAAAAAAAAAAATTAATGTCTTGCCTAAATTACTTTACTTATTTAGAGCACTCCCAATCCCTGTCTTGAAAACATTCCTAGATCACTTTCAACGGATGATTAATAATTTTATTTGGCATAACAAACGCCCTCATTTTACTTCATCTGTCCTATACCGATCGCAACGGGCGGGAAGCCTCGGTCTCCCCAATTTCTGGCTTTCTACCTGTCGGCCCGTTTCGCACAGCTATCACAATGGGTTGACTAAGCGATGCAAAGCAGTGTGCTTACAGTGAAGCACAAACACAGAACATCATGTAAAATGGCACACAGTTAACTCTTTGATTGCCCCACATGTTAACTCCTTCCCGCTCGGTGCCATTAGTATAGTGTTAGTGCTTTTTATTAGCACTGATCACTATATTGGTGTCACTGGGGATGTCAGTGACACCAATTCTGTTCCCCCCAGTGTCAGAATGTCCACCGCAGTTCCACAGTCCCGCTATAAGTTGCTGATTGCTGCCATTACTAGTAAAAATGAAGAATATGAAAAACAAGCCCAGTATATATACCGCCATTTGTAAACGCTATTACTTTCACGTAAACCAATTAATTTACACATATTTGGATTTTTTTTAGCAAAGACGTAGCAGAATACATGTGGCCTAAGCTTATGACGAAATTTTATTTATTTTTTTTTTTTTTACTGGACATGTTTAGTACCAAAAAGTCAAAAATGTTGTTTTTGTCAAAATTGTTGGTCTTTTTTTTATAGCGCAAAAAATAAAAACGCACAGGCGATCAAATACCACCAAAAGAAAGCTTGTGGGAAAAAGGACATAAATTTCATTCGGGTGCAGCTTGCGTGGCAATTGTCAGTTAAAGTAACGCAGTGCTGTAGCGCAAAAAATGGCCTGATCAGGAAGGGGGGTTAAATCCTCAGGAGGAAAAGTGGTTAAAAGATAGTCTACAACACTTAAAAATACTAAAACAATGAAATTAAAAACAAAAGCCTCTTCTAGGGAAAAAAACAACCATATAACCAGCTCCAGTACTCATCTGCCCAGCCTCATGCAGTCGTCTGATATATTTGGAGGATTTACTAAAACTGGAGCACACAGAACCTGGTGCAACTGTTCTCACGAACCAATCACCTTCTAACTTAAGCTTGTTCAACTAGGCTTTGACAATAAAAACTAGAGGCTGATTGGTTACTATGCACAGTTTTACCAGATTCTGTGTGCACTAGTTTTAGTAAATCTCCTCCTGTCTGCCCCAACAAAAGGTTAACACTCTCAAGACTTGGTTAGTACATTGTACGCTAAAGCACTTTTAAACAAATGCTGTATATCCCTAACTATGTCCCGTAATTGCTCAAAACAAGCTATTCCAAAAAATGCAAGTAGCCTACAAAGTCCTATGTATAAACCTACTTCAAATAAACAACTTGAAAGGTAAGACTTTTTTAAAATCATTTTTAGGTATAATGTGTGAATGGGAACACATAGCAAATATCTAATAGGGGTTTCTCAAATTTGAATGCAAATTTGAATGCACTTTAAATCAGTAATAGTTAAAAAATTCTAGGCTGGATTCTTTGAGAGGTTCCTTGAGAGTAGGGATGAGCTGAGCATATCATGGTTTGGTTCCATGCATGTTCCGTGAACATTACAGAAGTTCAGATCTGGAATGTAAACTCCTTTGAAATCAATAGGAACTGAATCTTAGAAATCAGTGATGGCCATTTTCTGACCTAATAGGCAAAGAAATGTTAAAAAAGAGCATAGGAAGCTGGGCACTGGCCTGAGAGACACGTACCAATAAAAACAAATCATTTAAAATTTATCGTTCAGTGGGGAGAGAGTTATATTAGGCAGATTAAAGGGCAACATTGAAAATACAATAATTCTTCAAAGTATATGCTTAGGGGATGCCTTAAAGCTGTATGTGGTTTCACAGAAAATTACAATTTCAGGGACAGCTGTATTGTGACACTGTATTGTGGTATCACATAAATTGCATATGTAATAATTTAGTTTACATTTACATTATTTATTCACTGGCTTACACACAGCAGTGGCAATTCAATATGTTTGATTTACACAAAAAAGGCTTTAATGGGTAGTTTCTTGGTATAGCAGTAATAGACCATACTCTTGTATTGGAGATAACAGGAACAATATATCAATAAATCTAAGTACTGCATATATTCTGAAAAAATAAAGCTAAAAGATTTCATGCAAGTAACAAAATAATGTCAAAACATGTTGCATTGCATAGTTTGTGATCTTTTTCTCAGTACCACCCTGTATTGTGTACAAGGGCTAAGAACCCAGAGTGCATCAAAACACGTAAAAACCACACATCCTCATTAAAGAGATGAGGTCATTGTTAAAGAAAACAAAAAAAAAGTGCCATGTTTCAGAGACAAAAGTCATATATATGGCACAGTGGATGGATAATATGTAAGCAGTTTGATTGGGACCTGGGGTGGCAATTAGAGATGAGCGAATCGAACTTGGCGAAGTGGAATTCGTTTCGAATATTAGAAAAAATTCGATTCGCGCCGAATCCGAAAATTAGCAGATTTCCAAAAATGGCGGCGACATGTGTGGCGACGGAGCGGGGATCTCTGGGAAGGCGCGCAGACAAGGCGCGCTGACCCATAATGCATTCATTCATGACATGTGATTGCATTAGCCAATCAGCAGCCAGCCAGCCAGCACTGTGTAATGGTGGAGCTATAAATTGCGGCCATCTTACAATTCTCCATTTGCCTCCGGTCATTCAAGAGAGACAGACCTCTCTGTATTAGGGACAGAGTTACTGCCACAGATACTTTAGGGACACAGAATCGTTACTTAGGGACACAGAATTGTTACTCAGGGACACAGAATTGTTACTCAGGGACACAGAACTGTTACTCAGGGACACAGAATTGTTACTCAGGGACAGACACAGAATTGTTACTGAGGGACACAGAATTGTTACTGAGGGACACAGAATTGTTACTGAGGGACACAGAACTGTTACTCAGGGACACAGAACTGTTACTCAGGGACACAGAACTGTTACTCAGGGACACAGAACTGTTACTCAGTGACAGACACAGAATTGTTACTGAGGGACACAGAATTGTTACTGAGGGACACAGAATTGTTACTGAGGGACACAGAATTGTTACTCAGGGACAGACACAGAATTGTTACTGAGGGACACAGAATTGTTACTCAGGGACACAGAACTGTTACTCAGGGACACAGAATTGTTACTCAGGGACAGACACAGAATTGTTACTGAGGGACACAGAATTGTTACTGAGGGACAAAGAATTGTTACTGAGGGACACAGAATTGTTACTGAGGGACACAGAATTGTTACTCAGGGACACAGAATTGTTACTCAGGGACACAGAACTGTTACTCAGGGACACAGAATTGTTACTCAGGGACACAGAACTGTTACTCAGGGACACAGAATTGTTACTCAGGGACAGACACAGAATTGTTACTGAGGGACACAGAATTGTTACTGAGGGACACAGAATTGTTACTCAGGGACACAGAATTGTTACTCAGGGACACAGAACTGTTACTCAGGGACACAGAATTGTTACTCAGGGACACAGAATTGTTACTGAGGGACACAGAATTGTTACTCAGGGACACAGAATTGTTACTCAGCGACAAAGAATTGTTACTCAGGGACACAGAATTGTTACTCAGGGACACAGAACTGTTACTCAGGGACACAGAATTGTTACTCAGGGACAGACACAGAATTGTTACTGAGGGACACAGAATTGTTACTGAGGGACACAGAATTGTTACTCAGGGACACAGAATTGTTACTCAGGGACAGACACAGAATTGTTACTGAGGGACACAGAATTGTTACTCAGGGACACAGAATTGTTACTGAGGGACACAGAATTGTTACTCAGGGACACAGAATTGTTACTCAGGGACAAAGAATTGTTACTCAGGGACACAGAATTGTTACTCAGGGACACAGAATTGTTACTCAGGGACAGACACAGAATTGTTACTGAGGGACACAGAATTGTTACTGAGGGACACATAATTGTTACTCAGGGACACAGAATTGTTACTCAGGGACACAGAACTGTTACTGAGGGACACAGAATTGTTACTCAGGGACACAGAATTGTTACTGAGGGACACAGAATTGTTACTCAGGGACACAGAATTGTTACTCAGGGACAAAGAATTGTTACTCAGGGACACAGAATTGTTACTCAGGGACACAGAATTGTTACTCAGGGACAGACACAGAATTGTTACTGAGGGACACAGAATTGTTACTGAGGGACACATAATTGTTACTCAGGGACACAGAATTGTTACTCAGGGACACAGAACTGTTACTCAGGGACACAGAATTGTTACTCAGGGACACAGAACTGTTACTCAGGGACACAGAATTGTTACTCAGGGACAGACACAGAATTGTTACTCAGGGACACAGAACTGTTACTCAGGGACACAGAATTGTTACTCAGGGACAGACACAGAATTGTTACTGAGGGACACAGAATTGTTACTGAGGGACACAGAATTGTTACTCAGGGACAGACACAGAATTGTTACTGAGGGACACAGAATTGTTACTCAGGGACACAGAATTGTTACTCAGGGACACAGAATTGTTACTCAGGGACACAGAACTGTTACTCAGGGACACAGAATTGTTGCTCAGGGACACAGAACTGTTACTCAGGGACACAGAATTGTTACTCAGGGACAGACACAGAATTGTTACTGAAGGACACAGAATTGTTACTGAGGGACACAGAATTGTTACTGAGGGACACAGAATTGTTACTCAGTGACACAGAATTGTTACTCAGGGACACAGAATTGTTACTCAGGGACACAGAACTGTTACTCAGGGACACAGAATTGTTACTCAGTGACACATAACTGTTACTCAGGGACACAGAATTGTTACTCAGGGACAGACACAGAATTGTTACTGAGGGACAAAGAATTGTTACTGAGGGACACAGAATTGTTACTGAGGGACACAGAATTGTTACTCAGGGACAGACACAGAATTGTTACTGAGGGACACAGAATTGTTACTGAGGGACACAGAATTGTTACTGAGGGACACAGAATTGTTACTGAGGGAAACAGAATTGTTACTGAGGGACACAGAATTGTTACTGAGGGACACAGAATTGTTACTCAGGGACACAGAATTGTTACTCAGGGACACAGAACTGTTACTCAGGGACACAGAACTGTTACTCAGGGACAGACACAGAATTGTTACTGAGGGACACAGAATTGTTACTGAGGGACACAGAATTGTTACTCAGGGACACAGAATTGTTACTCAGGGACACAGAACTGTTACTCAGGGACACAGAATTGTTACTCAGGGACACAGAACTGTTACTCAGGGACACAGAATTGTTACTCAGGGACAGACACAGAATTGTTACTGAGGGACACAGAATTGTTACTGAGGGACACAGAATTGTTACTGAGGGACACAGAATTGTTACTCAGGGACACAGAACTGTTACTCAGGGACACAGAACTGTTACTCAGGGACACAGAATTGTTACTCAGGGACACAGAACTGTTACTCAGGGACACAGAATTGTTACTCAGGGACAGACACAGAATTGCTACTGAGGGACACAGAATTGTTACTGAGGGACACAGAATTATTACTGAGGGACACAGAATTGTTACTGAGGGACAGACACAGAATTGTTACTGAGGGACACAGAATTGTTACTGAGGGACACAGAATTGTTACTGAGGGACACAGAATTGTTACTCAGGGACACAGAATTGTTACTCAGGGACACAGAACTGTTACTCAGGGACACAGAATCGTTGAATTAAAGAGTATGTCAGACAACACGCAGAGGAGTGGCAGAGGAGGCAATGTTTCAGGAGCGAGCAGACGTGGCAGCAGAGGAAGGGGTCGAGGCAGCACTAGTCGCAGCCAGAGGCCAGTGCTCCCGGTGTCATCCAGCGGTCGTGTCTCCACCGACAACCCTGCCGTCATCGATTGGTTGGCTCGGTCGTCTTCCTCTTCCCAGGTCACCTCTGACACCTACAGCCAACGGTCGGTGGGTACGTCAGACACAACCGTTAGTTGGCATGGCCCGGGAGCAAGCCCACTGAAATCATGTGTCCTCTACCTGCCCCTGTCCTTTGGTGTTCCCTCACCAAGCGAAGTATCGCATGCTGTGGGCTCAGCCCCACTGTACAGTGAGGAAGAGCTAACAGAGGGCGGTCAGGAACGGGGGGAGACATCCGCCTCTTCAGCAGCCAGGCGAAGAAGTACTGGCGAGGAGAGTGGCTCGGTAGCCGGTCTAGAGACAGGTCTGTCTCCTGACCCACACGCAGCCGAGGGGGCTAGTAGTGAGGCGGAGACCCTAATTGATGATGATGAGGCTGATCGCACTTGGCAGCCTCGTCGTCATCAGGCTATTGCTTCCGCATCATCAGGAGAAGAGGGTGCCAGCTTGGCAGCGAGCAAAACAGTCGGTGGGTTGCCCAGGAGGCAGCAGGGTCGCAGCAGTGTCAGTGGAGGCAAATGGCCACGGAGTAGAGCACCAGCTCCACTGCAGCCTACCACCACGGCCAGTAGTGGTGCCGGTGTGCACGGAGGAAGTAGCAGTCAGCCAGTGAGGAGTAGCGGGGGCAAAGTTTCCTACTCGGCGGTGTGGCAATTTTTCGTCAAGCCGCCCGAGGAAGTAAACGTAGCCGTATGTCGACTATGTGGCCAGAAAGTCAAGCGTGGCCAGGGGGCCCATGTCTCCATCGCCACACTCTGCCATGTGCCACTTTCAGGTCTCCTCACACTGCTGGTGGGTTCCATTTTGTCATAGGGTGCTGGCAGATTACGGGCCTCCCATTGCTGCTGCCAGGCCCGTAATCTGTCATGGGCCCCTGTATCGCCTCCTCATGCTGCTGCCAGGCCCGTAATCTGTCATGGGTCCCTGTACGGCCTCCTATTGCTGCTGTCTCCATCGCCACACTCTGCCATGTGCCACTTTCAGGTCTCCTCACACTGCTGGTGGGTTCCATTTTGTCATAGGGTGCTGGCAGATTATGGGCCTCCCATTGCTGCTGCCAGGCCCGTAATCTGCCATGGGCCCCCGTACCGCCTCCTCATGCTGCTGCCAGGTCCAGAGTCTCTCATGGGTCCCTGTACGGCCTCCCATTGCTGCTGTCTCCATTGCCACACTCTGCCATGTGACACTTTCAGGTCTCCTCACACTGCTGGTGGGTTCCATTTTGTCATTGGGTGCTGGCAGATTACGGGCCTCCCATTGCTGCTGCAAGGCCCGTAATCTGTTATGGGCCCCCGTACCACCTCCTCATGCTGCTGCCAGGTCCAGAGTCTCTCATGGGTCCCTGTACAGCCTCCCATTGCTGCTGTCTCCATCGCCACACTCTGCCATGTGCCACTTTCAGGTCTCCTCACACTGCTGGTGGGTTCCATTTTGTCATAGGGTGCTGGCAGATTACGGGCCTCCCATTGCTGCTGCCAGGCCCGTAATCTGCCATGGGCCCCCGTACCGCCTCCTCATGCTGCTGCCAGGTCCAGAGTCTCTCATGGGTCCCTGTACGGCCTCCCATTGCTGCTGTCTCCATCGCCACACTCTGCCATGTGCCACTTTCAGGTCTCCTCACACTGCTGGTGTGTTCCATTTTGTCATAGGGTGCTGGCAGATTACGGGCCTCCCATTGCTGCTACCAGGCCCGTAATCTGTCATGGGCCCCTGTACCGCCTCCTCATGCTGCTGCCAGGTCCAGAGTCTCTCATGGGTCCCTGTACGGCCTCCCATTGCTGCTGTCTCCATCGCCACACTCTGCCATGTGCCACTTTCAGGTCTCCTCACACTGCTGGTGGGTTCCATTTTGTCATAGGGTGCTGGCAGATTACGGGCCTCCCATTGCTGCTGCCAGGCCCGTAATCTGTCATGGGCCCCTGTACCGCCTCCTCATGCTGCTGCCAGGTCCAGAGTCTCTCATGGGTCCCTGTACGGCCTCCCATTGCTGCTGTCTCCATCGCCACACTCTGCCATGTTCCACTTTCAGGTCTCCTCACACTGCTGGTGGGTTCCATTTTGTCATAGGGTGCTGGCAGATTACGGGCCTCCCATTGCTGCTGCCAGGCCCGTAATCTGCCATGGGCCCCTGTACCGCCTCCTCATGCTGCTGCCAGGCCCGTAATCTGTCATGGGTCCCTGTACGGCCTCCCATTGCTGCTGTCTCCATCGCCACACTCTGCCATGTGCCACTTTCAGGTCTCCTCACACTGCTGGTGGGTTCCATTTTGTCATAGGGTGCTGGCAGATTACGGGCCTCCCATTGCTGCTGCCAGGCCCGTAATCTGCCATGGGCCCCCGTACCGCCTCCTCATGCTGCTGCCAGGTCCAGAGTCTCTCATGGGTCCCTGTACGGCCTCCCATTGCTGCTGTCTCCATCGCCACACTCTGCCATGTGCCACTTTCAGGTCTCCTCACACTGCTGGTGTGTTCCATTTTGTCATAGGGTGCTGGCAGATTACGGGCCTCCCATTGCTGCTGCCAGGCCCGTAATCTGTCATGGGCCCCTGTACCGCCTCCTCATGCTGCTGCCAGGTCCAGAGTCTCTCATGGGTCCCTGCACGGCCTCCCATTGCTGCTGTCTCCATCGCCACACTCTGCCATGTGCCACTTTCAGGTCTCCTCACATTGCTGGTGGGTTCCATTTTGTCATAGGGTGCTGTATGGCCTCCCATTGCTGCTGCCTCCACCGCCACACTGTGGCTCCACACTCTGGTTTTGGCCCCGTGACTGCCCAAATGAGTGAAGTGTGCGGTGATTCTAAGATCGACGGCACTCATCTGCATGTCATACTGACTGACAGTATTATTTCTCTTCCCCAGCAGACTCCAAGGGCATTTAAATTAAAGGTACAGTGTTCTGCACTAATATAAAGGCTCTCTGAAGCGTAGAAACACCCTTTTTAAAGTTAAATTCGCAGCGAATATATTCGCCTCGAATCGAATTTATTCCTCGAATTCGCCGAATTAGCCGAATCGAATTTTTGAATACTTCGCTCATCTCTAGTGGCAATGTAAAAGGTCTTTTTTTTTCTTTGTACAATACCTTGGGACAATTATTAGACAAGGTCAGCACATGGTCAATAGGGATTATTAGAGAGGTAGGATATACAACATTTAAAGTGAAAGCTAAAGCACTGAGCCAAACATAAACAGTGTCAGGGGGTAGTAGAGCATTGCCGATGCATGTCCTAAAGTAGTAGGACTCAAAGCCTCCAAAGTATAACATTGACTACAGAACTATTGAGGGTCATATGCACCACAACTAAAAACTCATCATATAAGTTCAGTCCATATACCATCTAGCGTGTCACAACCCATATCTGAACAAAAGAAGAAGGGGTAGAGAGGATAGAGGAGTAGGAAATGGGTACTCACCTAAATAGAACAATGGGAGAAAGAAATGGGAAAAGGGGGGGGGGCAGGTGCTCTCATTGAGTTTTACAGACTACCAGTAATGGGGCTAGATGGAACTCCTGTGCCCTCTGCCCACATCTAATTGTTTGGATCTCATGCACTGCCATTAAACACCCAGTGTGCATGAGGCATTATTTAATCTTGCTGCAAGGGCTTCTGTGAGCTTAATTTCTCTTATCTGAAAGTATAGACCGGGTATGGGGGGGGCCCATGTGTTTTCCACTAGTTGGAGGCCATTAAACACTATGTGATACCAGAGCAGGTGGCTGAATACTCAGTTGTCATGAAACACCAGAATCAACTGTGGTACTTTGCTTCTCCACTTGTATTAGGGCTTTCAGTCTGGGTATTTTTCAAGGGTACATAAATGGTGATTATAATTAGAGATGAGCGAAGTATTCAAAAATTCGATTCGACTGATTCGGCGAATTCGTAGAAAAAATTCGATTCGAGTCGAATATATTCGCTGTGAATTTAACTTAAAAAAGGGTGTTTCTAGGCTTCAGAGAGACTTAATATTAGTGCTGAACACTGTACCTTTAATTTAAATGCCCTTGGAGTCTGCTGGGGAAGAGAAATAATACTGTCAGGCAGTATGACATGCAGATGAGTGCCGTCGATCTTAGAATCACCGCACACTTCACTCATTTGGCCAGTCACGGGGCCAAAACCAGAGTGTGGAGCCACAGTGTGGCGGTGGAGGCAGCAGCAATGGGAGGCCATGCAGCACCCTATGACAAAAATGGAAACCACCAGCAGTGTGAGGAGACCTGAAAGTGGCACATGGCAGAGTGTGGCGATAGAGACAGCAGCAATGGGAGGCCGTACAGGGACCCATGACACACTCTGGACCTGGCAGCAGCATGAGGAGGCGGTACAGGGGCCCATGGCAGATTACGGGCCTGGCAGCAGCATGAGGAGTCGGTAGGGGGGCCCATGGCAGATTACAGGCCTGGCAGCAGCAATGGGAGGCCGTACAGGGACCCATGACACAATCTGGACCTGGCAGCAGCATGGGGAGGTGGTACAGGGGCCCATGACAGATTACGGGCCTGGCAGCAGCATTTGGAGTCGGTACGGGGGCCCATGACACACTCTGGACCTGGCAGCAGCATGAGGAGGCGGTACAGGGGCGCATGACAGATTACAAGCCTGGCAGCAGCAACTTGGACAGGAGGACGTTCAGTTTCTGCACCGTCTGGTGCGTGCTCGCAAACTGTTGTCTCTCGGAAACGGATTCCAAGAAAGACTGCTGACGGAATCCGTGAAGAGGAGTAGCAGGAGAAGGAGCATCTGAACAAGCGGAATATGCCAACAAGCGACAACAGGGGCCCATGTCAGATTACGGGCCTGGCAGCAGCATGAGGAGTCGGTACGGGGGCCCATGGCAGATTAGGGGCCTGGCAGCAGCTATGGGAGGCCCGTAATCTGCCAGCACCCTATGACAAAAAATGGAACCCACCAGCAGTGTGAGGAGACCTGAAAGTGGCACATGGCAGAGTGTGGCGATGGAGACAGCAGCAATGGGAGGCCGTACAGGGACCCATGACACACTCTGGACCTGGCAGCAGCATGAGGAGGCGGTATAGGGGCCCATGGCAGATTAGGGGCCTGGCAGCAGCTATGGGAGGCCCGTAATCTGCCAGCACCCTATGACAAAAAATGGAATACACCAGCAGTGTGAGGAGACCTGAAAGTGGCACATGGCAGAGTGTGGCGATGGAGACAGCAGCAATGGGAGGCCGTATAGGGACCCATGAGAGACTCTGGACTTGGCAGCAGCATGAGGAGGCGGTATAGGGGCCCATGGCAGATTAGGGGCCTGGCAGCAGCTATGGGAGGCCCGTAATCTGCCAGCACCCTATGACAAAAAATGGAACACACCAGCAGTGTGAGGAGACCTGAAAGTGGCACATGTTTGGGGCATGATTCATGGCGGATTTAGTCAGTTGTGTCAGGAACTGGTGGTTTGAAATCCAGACTAATCCACGCCTGATTCATTTTCACAAACGTCAGTCTCTCCACACTTTGGGTGGACAGTCGTGTCCTCCGCGGAGTTGCAATACCTCCTGCCGCACTAAACACGCGCTCCGATGCCACGCTACTGGACGGGCATGACAGCCTTTCAAGGGCAAATTCAGCTAGTTGGGGCCAAAGGTCAAGTTTCGTTGCCCAGTAGTCAAGGGGATTGTCTACCTCGGTTGGCAGGGTGCTGTCCAAGTAGGCCCAAGCCTGTTGTTTGAGGTCCTGCTCCAGGTCCACCTGATGCTGCTGCTGCTGCTGCTGCTGCGGCTGGTTAGTAGTTTCCTCACTGCGCTGGTGAAGAAAGCTACTCATCATCGACTGCAGACTGAGGCAGCCGCTGCTGGTGGAGCTGCCACTGCTCCTACCACCCCACCCCTCCCCTGCTGCCATGGCAGCGGAACGCGAGCGCACAGGGCCCACAGTGTCTGAGGATGGACGTTGGCGCAGACAGGCAGAGACCAGCTGACTACATAGGTGGTTTTTATAGTACGTTATTTTGGCCTCCCTCTCAGCAGGTGTGAAAAAGGCCACCATTTTTGAACGGTAGCGAGGGTCCAACAAGGTGGACAGCCAAAAGTCATCCCTCTGTCTGATGGTTATTATTCGGCTGTCACTACGCAAGCAACCGAGCATGCTATGGGCCATTTGTGTCAAGGAATGCGAGGGACTCCCTGCCTCCATCTCCACAGCATACTGCCACGGTGCGTCTGGGTCCTCTGTCTCCTCCTCCTCCTCCTCTACCAGATGCTCCTGCTCCTCCACTCCTGTCCGCTGAGTGGAAAAACCACCCATTTCACTCAATAATTCCTGAGCACCAATGTCCTCCTCTACCTCCTCCTCTTCTTCCTGTCCAGCCCCCACAGGGGTCATGTGGCGTTGAGATCTGTGCGCCACGTCTACCGCACCCTGACCAGCCATTGTTAACAGCATTTGTTCCAGGACGTGCAACAGAGGAATGACGTCGTTCATCCCATAGTCCTGCCGACTCACGAATAGCGTGGCCTCCTCAAAGGGCCTGAGCAAGCGCAGGTGTCACGCATGAGCTGCCAATGGCTGACATCTAAGTTACACAGGGAATACCTTTATCCGCTTTTAACATCAGGAAATCTGTGATGGCCTTTTGCTGTTCGTAAAGGCGGTCTAACATATGTAGGGTTGAATTCCACCTTGTTGCAACGTCACAGCATGAGGAGTCGGTATAGGGGCCCATGGCAGATTAGGGGCCTGGCAGCAGCTATGGGAGGCCCGTAATCTGCCAGCACCCTATGTCAAAAAATTATACACACCAGCAGTGTGTGAGGAGACCTGAAAGTGGCACATGGCAGAGTGTGGCGATGGAGACAGCAGCAATGGGAGGCCGTACAGGGACCCATGACAGACTCTGGACCTGGCAGCAGCATGAGGAGGCGGTATATAGGGGCCTATGGCAGATTAGGGGCCTGGCAGCAGCTATAGGAGGCCCATAATCTGCCAGCACCCTATGTCAAAAAAATTCTACACACCAGCAGTGTGAGGAGACCTGAAAGTGGCACATGGCATGAGAGACTCTGGACCTGGCAGCAGCATGAGGAAGCGGTATATAGGGGCCTATGGCAGATTAGGGGCCTGGCAGCAGCTATAGGAGGCCCATAATCTGCCAGCACCCTATGTCAAAAAATTCAACACACCAGCAGTGTGAGGAGACCTGAAAGTGGCACATGGCAGAGTGTGGCGATGGAGACAGCAGCAATGGGAGGCCGTACAGGGACCCATGACAGACTCTGGACCTGGCAGCAGCATGAGGAGGCGGTATATAGGGGCCTATGGCAGATTAGGGGCCTGGCAGCAGCTATGGGAGGCCCTTAATCTGCCAGCACCCTATGTCAAAAAATTCAACACACCAGCAGTGTGAGGAGACCTGAAAGTGGCACATGGCAGAGTGTGGCGATGGAGACAGCAGCAATGGGAGGCCGTACAGGGACCCATTTCAGACTCTGGACCTGGCAGCAGCATGAGGAGGCGGTATATAGGGGCCTATGGCAGATTAGGGGCCTGGCAGCAGCTATGGGAGGCCCTTAATCTGCCAGCACCCTATGTCAAAAAATTCAACACACCAGCAGTGTGAGGAGACCTGAAAGTGGCACATGGCAGAGTGTGGCGATGGAGACAGCAGCAATGGGAGGCCGTACAGGGACCCATGACAGACTCTGGACCTGGCAGCAGCATGAGGAGGCGGTATATAGGGGCCTATGGCAGATTAGGGGCCTGGCAGCAGCTATGGGAGGCCCTTAATCTGCCAGCACCCTATGTCAAAAAATTCTACACACCAGCAGTGTGAGGAGACCTGAAAGTGGCACATGGCATGAGAGACTCTGGACCTGGCAGCAGCATGAGGAAGCGGTATATAGGGGCCTATGGCAGATTAGGGGCCTGGCAGCAGCAATGGGAGGCCCATAATCTGCCAGCACCCTATGTCAAAAAATTCTAGACACCAGCAGTGTGTGAGGAGACCTGAAAGTGGCACATGGCAGAGTGTGGCGATGGAGACAGCAGCAATGGGAGGCCGTACAGGGACCCATGAGAGACTCTGGACCTGGCAGCAGCATGAGGAAGCGGTATATAGGGGCCTATGGCAGATTAGGGGCCTGGCAGCAGCTATGGGAGGCCCATAATCTGCCAGCACCCTATGTCAAAAAATTCTACACACCAGCAGTGTGTGAGGAGACCTGAAAGTGGCACATGGCAGAGTGTGGCGATGGAGACAGCAGCAATGGGAGGCCGTACAGGGACCCATGAGAGACTCTGGACCTGGCAGCAGCATGAGGAAGCGGTATATAGGGGCCTATGGCAGATTAGGGGCCTGGCAGCAGCTATGGGAGGCCCATAATCTGCCAGCACCCTATGTTAAAAAATTCTACACACCAGCAGTGTGTGAGGAGACCTGAAAGTGGCACATGGCAGAGTGTGGCGATGGAGACAGCAGCAATGGGAGGCCGTACAGGGACCCATGACAGACTCTGGACCTGGCAGCAGCATGAGGAGGCGGTATATAGGGGCCTATGGCAGATTAGGGGCCTGGCAGCAGCTATGGGAGGCCCTTAATCTGCCAGCACCCTATGTCAAAAAATTCAACACACCAGCAGTGTGAGGAGACCTGAAAGTGGCACATGGCAGAGTGTGGCGATGGAGACAGCAGCAATGGGAGGCCGTACAGGGACCCATGAGAGACTCTGGACCTGGCAGCAGCATGAGGAAGCGGTATATAGGGGCCTATGGCAGATTAGGGGCCTGGCAGCAGCTATGGGAGGCCCATAATCTGCCAGCACCCTATGTTAAAAAATTCTACACACCAGCAGTGTGTGAGGAGACCTGAAAGTGGCACATGGCAGAGTGTGGCGATGGAGACAGCAGCAATGGGAGGCCGTACAGGGACCCATGACAGACTCTGGACCTGGCAGCAGCATGAGGAGGCGGTATATAGGGGCCTATGGCAGATTAGGGGCCTGGCAGCAGCTATAGGAGGCCCATAATCTGCCAGCACCCTATGTCAAAAAAATTCTACACACCAGCAGTGTGAGGAGACCTGAAAGTGGCACATGGCATGAGAGACTCTGGACCTGGCAGCAGCATGAGGAAGCGGTATATAGGGGCCTATGGCAGATTAGGGGCCTGGCAGCAGCTATAGGAGGCCCATAATCTGCCAGCACCCTATGTCAAAAAATTCTACACACCAGCAGTGTGTGAGGAGACCTGAAAGTGGCACATGGCAGAGTGTGGCGATGGAGACAGCAGCAATGGGAGGCCGTACAGGGACCCATGACAGACTCTGGACCTGGCAGCAGCATGAGGAGGCGGTATATAGGGGCCTATGGCAGATTAGGGGCCTGGCAGCAGCTATGGGAGGCCCTTAATCTGCCAGCACCCTATGTCAAAAAATTCAACACACCAGCAGTGTGAGGAGACCTGAAAGTGGCACATGGCAGAGTGTGGCGATGGAGACAGCAGCAATGGGAGGCCGTACAGGGACCCATGAGAGACTCTGGACCTGGCAGCAGCATGAGGAAGCGGTATATAGGGGCCTATGGCAGATTAGGGGCCTGGCAGCAGCTATGGGAGGCCCATAATCTGCCAGCACCCTATGTCAAAAAATTCTACACACCAGCAGTGTGTGAGGAGACCTGAAAGTGGCACATGGCAGAGTGTGGCGATGGAGACAGCAGCAATGGGAGGCCGTACAGGGACCCATGAGAGACTCTGGACCTGGCAGCAGCATGAGGAAGCGGTATATAGGGGCCTATGGCAGATTAGGGGCCTGGCAGCAGCTATGGGAGGCCCATAATCTGCCAGCACCCTATGTTAAAAAATTCTACACACCAGCAGTGTGTGAGGAGACCTGAAAGTGGCACATGGCAGAGTGTGGCGATGGAGACAGCAGCAATGGGAGGCCGTACAGGGACCCATGACAGACTCTGGACCTGGCAGCAGCATGAGGAGGCGGTATATAGGGGCCTATGGCAGATTAGGGGCCTGGCAGCAGCTATAGGAGGCCCATAATCTGCCAGCACCCTATGTCAAAAAAATTCTACACACCAGCAGTGTGAGGAGACCTGAAAGTGGCACATGGCATGAGAGACTCTGGACCTGGCAGCAGCATGAGGAAGCGGTATATAGGGGCCTATGGCAGATTAGGGGCCTGGCAGCAGCTATAGGAGGCCCATAATCTGCCAGCACCCTATGTCAAAAAATTCAACACACCAGCAGTGTGAGGAGACCTGAAAGTGGCACATGGCAGAGTGTGGCGATGGAGACAGCAGCAATGGGAGGCCGTACAGGGACCCATGACAGACTCTGGACCTGGCAGCAGCATGAGGAGGCGGTATATAGGGGCCTATGGCAGATTAGGGGCCTGGCAGCAGCTATGGGAGGCCCTTAATCTGCCAGCACCCTATGTCAAAAAATTCAACACACCAGCAGTGTGAGGAGACCTGAAAGTGGCACATGGCAGAGTGTGGCGATGGAGACAGCAGCAATGGGAGGCCGTACAGGGACCCATGACAGACTCTGGACCTGGCAGCAGCATGAGGAGGCGGTATATAGGGGCCTATGGCAGATTAGGGGCCTGGCAGCAGCTATGGGAGGCCCTTAATCTGCCAGCACCCTATGTCAAAAAATTCTACACACCAGCAGTGTGAGGAGACCTGAAAGTGGCACATGGCATGAGAGACTCTGGACCTGGCAGCAGCATGAGGAAGCGGTATATAGGGGCCTATGGCAGATTAGGGGCCTGGCAGCAGCAATGGGAGGCCCATAATCTGCCAGCACCCTATGTCAAAAAATTCTACACACCAGCAGTGTGTGAGGAGACCTGAAAGTGGCACATGGCAGAGTGTGGCGATGGAGACAGCAGCAATGGGAGGCCGTACAGGGACCCATGAGAGACTCTGGACCTGGCAGCAGCATGAGGAAGCGGTATATAGGGGCCTATGGCAGATTAGGGGCCTGGCAGCAGCTATGGGAGGCCCATAATCTGCCAGCACCCTATGTCAAAAAATTCTACACACCAGCAGTGTGTGAGGAGACCTGAAAGTGGCACATGGCAGAGTGTGGCGATGGAGACAGCAGCAATGGGAGGCCGTACAGGGACCCATGAGAGACTCTGGACCTGGCAGCAGCATGAGGAAGCGGTATATAGGGGCCTATGGCAGATTAGGGGCCTGGCAGCAGCTATGGGAGGCCCATAATCTGCCAGTACCCTATGTTAAAAAATTCTACACACCAGCAGTGTGTGAGGAGACCTGAAAGTGGCACATGGCAGAGTGTGGCGATGGAGACAGCAGCAATGGGAGGCCGTACAGGGACCCATGACAGACTCTGGACCTGGCAGCAGCATGAGGAGGCGGTATATAGGGGCCTATGGCAGATTAGGGGCCTGGCAGCAGCTATGGGAGGCCCTTAATCTGCCAGCACCCTATGTCAAAAAATTCAACACACCAGCAGTGTGAGGAGACCTGAAAGTGGCACATGGCAGAGTGTGGCGATGGAGACAGCAGCAATGGGAGGCCGTACAGGGACCCATGAGAGACTCTGGACCTGGCAGCAGCATGAGGAAGCGGTATATAGGGGCCTATGGCAGATTAGGGGCCTGGCAGCAGCTATGGGAGGCCCATAATCTGCCAGCACCCTATGTCAAAAAATTCTACACACCAGCAGTGTGTGAGGAGACCTGAAAGTGGCACATGGCAGAGTGTGGCGATGGAGACAGCAGCAATGGGAGGCCGTACAGGGACCCATGAGAGACTCTGGACCTGGCAGCAGCATGAGGAAGCGGTATATAGGGGCCTATGGCAGATTAGGGGCCTGGCAGCAGCTATGGGAGGCCCATAATCTGCCAGCACCCTATGTTAAAAAATTCTACACACCAGCAGTGTGTGAGGAGACCTGAAAGTGGCACATGGCAGAGTGTGGCGATGGAGACAGCAGCAATGGGAGGCCGTACAGGGACCCATGACAGACTCTGGACCTGGCAGCAGCATGAGGAGCCGGTATATAGGGGCCTATGGCAGATTAGGGGCCTGGCAGCAGCTATGGGAGGCCCTTAATCTGCCAGCACCCTATGTCAAAAAATTCAACACACCAGCAGTGTGAGGAGACCTGAAAGTGGCACATGGCAGAGTGTGGCGATGGAGACAGCAGCAATGGGAGGCCGTACAGGGACCCATGAGAGACTCTGGACCTGGCAGCAGCATGAGGAAGCGGTATATAGGGGCCTATGGCAGATTAGGGGCCTGGCAGCAGCTATGGGAGGCCCATAATCTGCCAGCACCCTATGTCAAAAAATTCTACACACCAGCAGTGTGTGAGGAGACCTGAAAGTGGCACATGGCAGAGTGTGGCGATGGAGACAGCAGCAATGGGAGGCCGTACAGGGACCCATGAGAGACTCTGGACCTGGCAGCAGCATGAGGAGGCGGTATATAGGGGCCTATGGCAGATTAGGGGCCTGGCAGCAGCTATGGGAGGCCCTTAATCTGCCAGCACCCTATGTCAAAAAATTCAACACACCAGCAGTGTGAGGAGACCTGAAAGTGGCACATGGCAGAGTGTGGCGATGGAGACAGCAGCAATGGGAGGCCGTACAGGGACCCATGAGAGACTCTGGACCTGGCAGCAGCATGAGGAGGCGGTATATAGGGGCCTATGGCAGATTAGGGGCCTGGCAGCAGCTATGGGAGGCCCTTAATCTGCCAGCACCCTATGTCAAAAAATTCAACACACCAGCAGTGTGAGGAGACCTGAAAGTGGCACATGGCAGAGTGTGGCGATGGAGACAGCAGCAATGGGAGGCCGTACAGGGACCCATGAGAGACTCTGGACCTGGCAGCAGCATGAGGAAGCGGTATATAGGGGCCTATGGCAGATTAGGGGCCTGGCAGCAGCTATGGGAGGCCCATAATCTGCCAGCACCCTATGTCAAAAAATTCTACACACCAGCAGTGTGTGAGGAGACCTGAAAGTGGCACATGGCAGAGTGTGGCGATGGAGACAGCAGCAATGGGAGGCCGTACAGGGACCCATGACAGACTCTGGACCTGGCAGCAGCATGAGGAGGCGGTATATAGGGGCCTATGGCAGATTAGGGGCCTGGCAGCAGCTATGGGAGGCCCTTAATCTGCCAGCACCCTATGTCAAAAAATTCAACACACCAGCAGTGTGAGGAGACCTGAAAGTGGCACATGGCAGAGTGTGGCGATGGAGACAGCAGCAATGGGAGGCCGTACAGGGACCCATGAGAGACTCTGGACCTGGCAGCAGCATGAGGAAGCGGTAAATAGGGGCCTATGGCAGATTAGGGGCCTGGCAGCAGCTATGGGAGGCCCATAATCTGCCAGCACCCTATGTTAAAAAATTCTACACACCAGCAGTGTGTGAGGAGACCTGAAAGTGGCACATGGCAGAGTGTGGCGATGGAGACAGCAGCAATGGGAGGCCGTACAGGGACCCATGAGAGACTCTGGACCTGGCAGCAGCATGAGGAAGCGGTATATAGGGGCCTATGGCAGATTAGGGGCCTGGCAGCAGCTATGGGAGGCCCATAATCTGCCAGCACCCTATGTCAAAAAATTCTACACACCAGCAGTGTGTGAGGAGACCTGAAAGTGGCACATGGCAGAGTGTGGCGATGGAGACAGCAGCAATGGGAGGCCGTACAGGGACCCATGAGAGACTCTGGACCTGGCAGCAGCATGAGGAAGCGGTATATAGGGGCCTATGGCAGATTAGGGGCCTGGCAGCAGCTATAGGAGGCCCATAATCTGCCAGCACCCTATGTCAAAAAAATCTACACACCAGCAGTGTGTGAGGAGACCTGAAAGTGGCACATGGCAGAGTGTGGCGATGGAGACAGCAGCAATGGGAGGCCGTACAGGGACCCATGAGAGACTCTGGACCTGGCAGCAGCATGAGGAGGCGGTATATAGGGGCCTATGGCAGATTAGGGGCCTGGCAGCAGCTATGGGAGGCCCTTAATCTGCCAACACCCTATGTCAAAAAATTCAACACACCAGCAGTGTGAGGAGACCTGAAAGTGGCACATGGCAGAGTGTGGCGATGGAGACAGCAGCAATGGGAGGCCGTACAGGGACCCATGAGAGACTCTGGACCTGGCAGCAGCATGAGGAAGCGGTATATAGGGGCCTATGGCAGATTAGGGGCCTGGCAGCAGCTATGGGAGGCCCATAATCTGCCAGCACCCTATGTCAAAAAATTCTACACACCAGCAGTGTGTGAGGAGACCTGAAAGTGGCACATGGCAGAGTGTGGCGATGGAGACAGCAGCAATGGGAGGCCGTACAGGGACCCATGACAGACTCTGGACCTGGCAGCAGCATGAGGAGGCGGTATATAGGGGCCTATGGCAGATTAGGGGCCTGGCAGCAGCTATGGGAGGCCCTTAATCTGCCAGCACCCTATGTCAAAAAATTCAACACACCAGCAGTGTGAGGAGACCTGAAAGTGGCACATGGCAGAGTGTGGCGATGGAGACAGCAGCAATGGGAGGCCGTACAGGGACCCATGAGAGACTCTGGACCTGGCAGCA
Organism: Staurois parvus; assembly: GCF_062004578.1. Classification (NCBI taxonomy): domain Eukaryota; kingdom Metazoa; phylum Chordata; class Amphibia; order Anura; family Ranidae; genus Staurois; species Staurois parvus. The sequence goes on along the minus strand of NW_028317971.1, from coordinate 4,867,330 downwards.
GCATGAGGAAGCGGTATATAGGGGCCTATGGCAGATTAGGGGCCTGGCAGCAGCTATGGGAGGCCCATAATCTGCCAGCACCCTATGTTAAAAAATTCTACACACCAGCAGTGTGTGAGGAGACCTGAAAGTGGCACATGGCAGAGTGTGGCGATGGAGACAGCAGCAATGGGAGGCCGTACAGGGACCCATGAGAGACTCTGGACCTGGCAGCAGCATGAGGAAGCGGTATATAGGGGCCTATGGCAGATTAGGGGCCTGGCAGCAGCTATGGGAGGCCCATAATCTGCCAGCACCCTATGTCAAAAAATTCTACACACCAGCAGTGTGTGAGGAGACCTGAAAGTGGCACATGGCAGAGTGTGGCGATGGAGACAGCAGCAATGGGAGGCCGTACAGGGACCCATGAGAGACTCTGGACCTGGCAGCAGCATGAGGAGGCGGTATATAGGGGCCTATGGCAGATTAGGGGCCTGGCAGCAGCTATGGGAGGTCCTTAATCTGCCAGCACCCTATGTCAAAAAATTCAACACACCAGCAGTGTGAGGAGACCTGAAAGTGGCACATGGCAGAGTGTGGCGATGGAGACAGCAGCAATGGGAGGCCGTACAGGGACCCATGAGAGACTCTGGACCTGGCAGCAGCATGAGGAAGCGGTATATAGGGGCCTATGGCAGATTAGGGGCCTGGCAGCAGCTATGGGAGGCCCATAATCTGCCAGCACCCTATGTTAAAAAATTCTACACACCAGCAGTGTGTGAGGAGACCTGAAAGTGGCACATGGCAGAGTGTGGCGATGGAGACAGCAGCAATGGGAGGCCGTACAGGGACCCATGAGAGACTCTGGACCTGGCAGCAGCATGAGGAAGCGGTATATAGGGGCCTATGGCAGATTAGGGGCCTGGCAGCAGCTATGGGAGGCCCATAATCTGCCAGCACCCTATGTTAAAAAATTCTACACACCAGCAGTGTGTGAGGAGACCTGAAAGTGGCACATGGCAGAGTGTGGCGATGGAGACAGCAGCAATGGGAGGCCGTACAGGGACCCATGAGAGACTCTGGACCTGGCAGCAGCATGAGGAAGCGGTATATAGGGGCCTATGGCAGATTAGGGGCCTGGCAGCAGCTATGGGAGGCCCATAATCTGCCAGCACCCTATGTCAAAAAATTCTACACACCAGCAGTGTGTGAGGAGACCTGAAAGTGGCACATGGCAGAGTGTGGCGATGGAGACAGCAGCAATGGGAGGCCGTACAGGGACCCATGAGAGACTCTGGACCTGGCAGCAGCATGAGGAGGCGGTATATAGGGGCCTATGGCAGATTAGGGGCCTGGCAGCAGCTATGGGAGGCCCTTAATCTGCCAGCACCCTATGTCAAAAAATTCAACACACCAGCAGTGTGAGGAGACCTGAAAGTGGCACATGGCAGAGTGTGGCGATGGAGACAGCAGCAATGGGAGGCCGTACAGGGACCCATGAGAGACTCTGGACCTGGCAGCAGCATGAGGAAGCGGTATATAGGGGCCTATGGCAGATTAGGGGCCTGGCAGCAGCTATGGGAGGCCCATAATCTGCCAGCACCCTATGTTAAAAAATTCTACACACCAGCAGTGTGTGAGGAGACCTGAAAGTGGCACATGGCAGAGTGTGGCGATGGAGACAGCAGCAATGGGAGGCCGTACAGGGACCCATGAGAGACTCTGGACCTGGCAGCAGCATGAGGAAGCGGTATATAGGGGCCTATGGCAGATTAGGGGCCTGGCAGCAGCTATGGGAGGCCCATAATCTGCCAGCACCCTATGTCAAAAAATTCTACACACCAGCAGTGTGTGAGGAGACCTGAAAGTGGCACATGGCAGAGTGTGGCGATGGAGACAGCAGCAATGGGAGGCCGTACAGGGACCCATGAGAGACTCTGGACCTGGCAGCAGCATGAGGAAGCGGTATATAGGGGCCTATGGCAGATTAGGGGCCTGGCAGCAGCTATAGGAGGCCCATAATCTGCCAGCACCCTATGTCAAAAAAATCTACACACCAGCAGTGTGTGAGGAGACCTCAAAGTGGCACATGTTTGAGGCATGATTCATGGCGGATTTAGTCAGTTGTGTCAGGAACTGGTGGTTTGAAATCCAGACTAATCCACGCCTGATTCATTTTCACAAACGTGAGTCTCTCCACACTTTGGGTGGACAGTCGTGTCCTCCGCGGAGTTACAATACCTCCTGCCGCACTAAACACGCGCTCCGATGCCACGCTACTGGCTGGGCATGACAGCCTTTCAAGGGCAAATTCAGCTAGTTGGGGCCAAAGGTCAAGTTTCGTTGCCCAGTAGTCAAGGGGATTGTCTACCTCGGTTGGCAGGGTGCTGTCCAAGTAGGCCCAAGCCTGTTGTTTGAGGTCCTGCTCCAGGTCCACCTGATGCTGCTGCTGCTGCTGCGGCTGGTTAGTAGTTTCCTCACTGCGCTGGTGAAGAAAGCTACTCATCATCGACTGCAGACTGAGGCAGCTGCTGCTGGTGGAGCTGCCACTGCTCCTACCACCCCACCCCTCCCCTGCTGCCATGGCAGCGGAACGTGAGCGCACAGGGCCCACAGTGTCTGAGGATGGACGTTGGCGCACAAAGGCAGAGACCAACTGACTACATAGGTGGTTTTTATAGTACGTTATTTTGGCCTCCCTCTCAGCAGGTGTGAAAAAGGCCACCATTTTGGAACGGTAGCGAGGGTCCAACAAGGTGGACAGCCAAAAGTCATCCCTCTGTCTGATGGTTATTATTCGGCTGTCGCTACGCAAGCAACCGAGCATGCTATGGGCCATTTGTGCCAAGGAATGCGAGGGACTCCCTGCCTCCATCTCCACAGCATACTGCCACGGTGCGTCTGGGTCCTCTGTCTCCTCCTCCTCCTCCTCTACCAGATGCTCCTGCTCCTCCACTCCTGTCCGCTGAGTGGAAAAACCACCCATTTCACTCAATAATTCCTGAGCACAAATGTCCTCCTCTACCTCCTCCTCTTCTTCCTGTCCTGCCCCCACAGGGGTCATGTGGCGTTGAGATCTGTGCGCCACGTCTACCGCACCCTGACCAGCCATTGTTAACAGCATTTGTTCAAGGACGTGCAACAGAGGAATGACGTCGTTCATCCCATAGTCCTGCCGACTCACGAATAGCGTGGCCTCCTCAAAGGGCCTGAGCAAGCGGCAGGTGTCACGCATGAGCTGCCAATGGCTGACATCTAAGTTACACAGGGGAGTACCTTTATCCGCTTGTAACATCAGGAAATCGGTGATGGCCTTTCGCTGTTCGTAAAGGCGGTCTAACATGTGTAGTGTTGAATTCCACCTTGTTGCAACGTCGCAGATCAGGCGATGCTGTGGAATTCCGTTCTGCCGCTGCAGCTCAAGGAGGGTGTGCTTTGCGGTGTAGGAATGGCTGAAATGCATGCAAAGTTTACGTGACATTTTAAGGATGTCTTGCAGTGGGATGGTGGATTTTAAGAACCGCTTGACAACCAGATTGAACACGTGAGCCATGCATGGCGCATGGCACAACCTTCCTTGACGCAGAGCAGACACCATGTTCTTTCCGTTGTCGGTCAACATGGTTCCGATTTTCAGTTTGCGCGGAGACAGCCATCTGTCGATTTCTCTGTTCATTACACTCAGAAGTTCCTCCCCTGTGTGACTACGTTCGCCAAGGCATACCAGGTGCAGAACAGCGTGACACCGTTGCGCCCTGCACATGTGATATGCCGGTCGGGTAATGGGACTTGGCACGGGGGTGGCGGCTGAGGACACGGCGGAAGAAGAGGTGGTAGAGGCGGACATCTTTGCCGGACCAAGGACGTGCAAACGTGGAGGCAAAAGCGGCGTGACCTGTCCAAGTTGCTGGTGCGGCTGTGACGGCACCACGTTCACCCAGTGGGCCGTAAATGACATGTACTGTCCCTGACCGTAGTTACAGCTCCACACGTCGGCGCTGCCGTGCACTTTGGCAGAGACCGACATGCTCAAAGACTGGCCCACCATGTCTTCTACATGTGAATGCAGGGCTGGCACTGCCTTTTTGGCGAAGAAATGACGGCTTGGCACTCTCCACCGCGGCGCGGCACAAGCCATCATTTCTCTGAAAGGTGCTGAGTCCACCACTTGGAAAGGGAGGGACTGCAGCACCAGCAACTTGGACAGGAGGACGTTCAGCTTTTGCACCGTCGGGTGCGTGCTCGCAAACTGTTGTCTCTTGGAAACGGATTCCAAGAAAGACTGCTGACGGAATCCGTGAAGAGGAGTAGCAGGAGAAGGAGCATCTGAACGAGCGGAAGATGCCAACGAGCGACAACTCCCCTCAGCAGAGGTGTTGGAGCCTTGACTGGCTGATGGAGGGCGATTGACGTCGGGTGACGGAGCAAGTAACGGAGCGGTTGATGGAGCGGGGGCTGGGGCGGGCAGAACCGCCGTATCTTTATCACGGTTTTCCCAGGCCACCAAATGGCGACGCTGCATATGCTGCCGCAACGCTGTAGTCCCAACATGGGCCCCCTGGCCACGCTTGACTTTCTGGCCACATAGTCGACATACGGCTACGTTTACTTCCTCGGGCGGCTTGACGAAAAATTGCCACACCGCCGAGTAGGAAACTTTGCCCCCGATACTCCTCACTGGCTGACTGCTGCTTCCTCCGTGCACACCGGCACCACTACTGGCCGTGGTGGTAGGCTGCAGTGGAGCTGGTGCTCTACTCCGTGGCCGTTTGGCTCCACTGACACTGCTGCGACCCTGCTGCTGTCTCCTGGGCAACCCACCGACTGTTTTGCTCGCTGCCAAGCTGCCACCCTCTTCTCCTGATGATGCGGAAGAAATTGCCTGATGACGACGAGGCTGCCAAGTGCGATCAACCTCCTCATCATCAAGTAGGGTCTCCGCCTCACTACTAGCCCCCTCGGCTGCGTCTGGGTCAGGAGACAGACCTGTCTCTAGACCGGCTACCGAGCCACTCTCCTCGCCACTACTTCTTCGCCTGGCTGCTGAAAAGGCGGATGTCTCCCCCCGTTCCTGACCGCCCTCTGTTAGCTCTTCCTCACTGTACAGTGGGGCTGAGCCCACAGCATGCGATACTTCGCTTGGTGAGGGAACACCAAAGGACAGGGGCAGGTAGAGGACACGTGATTTCAGTGGGCTTGGTCCCGGGCCATGCCAACTAACGGTTGTGTCTGACGTACCCACCGACCGTTGGCTGTAGGTGTCAGAGGTGACCTGGGAAGAGGAAGACGACCGAGCCAACCAATCGACGACGGCAGGGTTGTCGGTGGAGACACGACCGCTGGATGACACCGGGAGCACTGGCCTCTGGCTGCGAATAGTGCTGCCTCGACCCCTTCCTCTGCTGCCACGTCTGCTCACTCCTAAAACATTGCCTCCTCTGCCACTCCTCTGCATGTTGTCTGACATACTCTTTAATTAAACGATTATGTGTCCCTGAGTAACAATTCTGTGTCCCTGAGTAACAATTCTGTGTCTGTGCGAGTAACAATTCTGTGGCCCTAAGTAACAGTTCTGTGGCCCTCAGTAACAATTCTGTGTCCCTGATTAACGTTTCTGTGGCCCCAAGTAACAGTTCTGTGGCCCTCAGTAACAATTCTGTGTCTGTGCGAGTAACAATTCTGTGTCTGTGCGAGAAACAATTCTGTGGCCCTAAGTAAAGTTTCTGTGGCCCTAAGTAACAATTCTCTGGCACTCAGTAACAATTCTGTCTGTCCCTGAGTAACAATTCTCTGGCACTCAGTAACAATTCTGTCTGTCCCTGAGTAAAAATTCTGTGGCCCTAAGTAAAGTTTCTGGGGCCCTGAGTAACAATTATCTGGCACTCCGTAACAATTCTGTCTGTCCCTGAGTAACAATTCTCTGGCACTCAGTAACAATTCTGTCTGTCCCTGAGTAAAAATTCTCTGGCCCTAAGTAAAGTTTCTGTGGCCCTGAGTAACAATTCTCTGGCACTCCGTAACAATTCTGTCTGTCCCTGAGTAACAATTCTCTGGCACTCAGTAACAATTCTGTCTGTCCCTGAGTAAAAATTCTGTGGCCCTAATTAAAGTTTCTGTGGCCCTAAGTAACAATTCTCTGGCACTCCGTAACAATTCTGTCTGTCCCTGAGTAACAATTCTCTGGCACTCAGTAACAATTCTGTATGTCCCTGAGTAAAAATTCTCTGGCCCTAAGTAAAGTTTCTGTGGCCCTGAGTAACAATTCTCTGGCACTCCGTAACAATTCTGTCTGTCCCTGAGTAACAATTCTCTGGCACTCAGTAACAATTCTGTCTGTCCCTGAGTAAAAATTCTGTGGCCCTAATTAAAGTTTCTGTGGCCCTAAGTAACAATTCTCTGGCACTCAGTAACAATTCTGTCTGTCCCTGAGTAACAATTCTCTGGCACTCCGTAACAATTCTGTCTGTCCCTGAGTAACAATTCTCTGGCACTCAGTAACAATTCTGTCTGTCCCTGAGTAAAAATTCTGTGGCCCTAATTAAAGTTTCTGTGGCCCTAAGTAACAATTCTCTGGCACTCAGTAACAATTCTGTCTGTCCCTGAGTAACAATTCTCTGGCACTCCGTAACAATTCTGTCTGTCCCTGAGTAACAATTCTCTGGCACTCAGTAACAATTCTGTCTGTCCCTGAGTAAAAATTCTGTGGCCCTAAGTAAAGTTTCTGTGGCCCTGAGTAACAATTCTCTGGCACTCCGTAACAATTCTGTCTGTCCCTGAGTAACAATTCTCTGGCACTCCGTAACAATTCTGTCTGTCCCTGAGTAAAAATTCTGTGGCCCTAATTAAAGTTTCTGTGGCCCTAAGTAACAATTCTCTGGCACTCAGTAACAATTCTGTCTGTCCCTGAGTAACAATTCTCTGGCACTCGGTAACAATTCTGTCTGTCCCTGAGTAACAATTCTCTGGCACTCAGTAACAATTCTGTCTGTCCCTGAGTAAAAATTCTGTGGCCCTAATTAAAGTTTCTGTGGCCCTAAGTAACAATTCTCTGGCACTCAGTAACAATTCTGTCTGTCCCTGAGTAACAATTCTCTGGCACTCCGTAACAATTCTGTCTGTCCCTGAGTAACAATTCTCTGGCACTCAGTAACAATTCTGTCTGTCCCTGAGTAAAAATTCTGTGGCCCTAATTCAAGTTTCTGTGGCCCTAAGTAACAATTCTCTGGCACTCAGTAACAATTCTGTCTGTCCCTGAGTAACAATTCTCTGGCACTCAGTAACAATTCTGTCTGTCCCTGAGTAAAAATTCTGTGGCCCTAAGTAAAGTTTCTGGGGCCCTGAGTAACAATTATCTGGCACTCAGTAACAATTCTGTCTGTCCCTGAGTAACAATTCTCTGGCACTCAGTAACAATTCTGTCTGTCCCTGAGTAACAATTCTCTGGCACTCAGTAACAATTCTGTCTGTCCCTGAGTAAAAATTCTGTGGCCCTAAGTAAAGTTTCTGGGGCCCTGAGTAACAATTATCTGGCACTCCGTAACAATTCTGTCTGTCCCTGAGTAACAATTCTCTGGCACTCAGTAACAATTCTGTCTGTCCCTGAGTAAAAATTCTCTGGCCCTAAGTAAAGTTTCTGTGGCCCTGAGTAACAATTCTCTGGCACTCCGTAACAATTCTGTCTGTCCCTGAGTAACAATTCTCTGGCACTCAGTAACAATTCTGTCTGTCCCTGAGTAAAAATTCTGTGGCCCTAATTAAAGTTTCTGTGGCCCTAAGTAACAATTCTCTGGCACTCAGTAACAATTCTGTCTGTCCCTGAGTAACAATTCTCTGGCACTCGGTAACAATTCTGTCTGTCCCTGAGTAACAATTCTCTGGCACTCAGTAACAATTCTGTCTGTCCCTGAGTAAAAATTCTGTGGCCCTAATTAAAGTTTCTGTGGCCCTAAGTAACAATTCTCTGGCACTCAGTAACAATTCTGTCTGTCCCTGAGTAACAATTCTCTGGCACTCCGTAACAATTCTGTCTGTCCCTGAGTAACAATTCTCTGGCACTCAGTAACAATTCTGTCTGTCCCTGAGTAAAAATTCTCTGGCCCTAAGTAAAGTTTCTGTGGCCCTGAGTAACAATTCTCTGGCACTCCGTAACAATTCTGTCTGTCCCTGAGTAACAATTCTCTGGCACTCCGTAACAATTCTGTCTGTCCCTGAGTAAAAATTCTGTGGCCCTAATTAAAGTTTCTGTGGCCCTAAGTAACAATTCTCTGGCACTCAGTAACAATTCTGTCTGTCCCTGAGTAACAATTCTCTGGCACTCGGTAACAATTCTGTCTGTCCCTGAGTAACAATTCTCTGGCACTCAGTAACAATTCTGTCTGTCCCTGAGTAAAAATTCTGTGGGCCTAATTAAAGTTTCTGTGGCCCTAAGTAACAATTCTCTGGCACTCAGTAACAATTCTCTCTGTCCCTGAGTAACAATTCTCTGGCACTCAGTAACAATTCTGTCTGTCCCTGAGTAAAAATTCTGTGGCCCTAATGAAAGTTTCTGTGGCCCTAAGTAACAATTCTCTGGCACTCAGTAACAATTCTGTCTGTCCCTGAGTAACAATTCTCTGGCACTCGGTAACAATTCTGTCTGTCCCTGAGTAACAATTCTCTGGCACTCAGTAACAATTCTGTCTGTCCCTGAGTAAAAATTCTGTGGCCCTAATTAAAGTTTCTGTGGCCCTAAGTAACAATTCTCTGGCACTCATTAACAATTCTGTCTGTCCCTGAGTAACAATTCTCTGGCACTCGGTAACAATTCTGTCTGTCCCTGAGTAACAATTCTCTGGCACTCAGTAACAATTCTGTCTGTCCCTGAGTAAAAATTCTGTGGCCCTAATTAAAGTTTCTGTGGCCCTAAGTAACAATTCTCTGGCACTCAGTAACAATTCTGTCTGTCCCTGAGTAACAATTCTCTGGCACTCCGTAACAATTCTGTCTGTCCCTGAGTAACAATTCTCTGGCACTCCGTAACAATTCTGTCTGTCCCTGAGTATGAATTCTGTGGCCCTAACTAGCGTTTCTTTGTCCCTAAGTAACAGTTCTGTGGCCCTCAGTAACAGTTCTGTGTCTGTGCGAGTAACAATTCTGTGTCTGTGCGAGTAACAATTCTGTGGCCCTAAGTAACAGTTCTGTGGCCTTCAGTAACAATTCTGTGTCTGTGCGAGTAACAATTCTGTGTCTGTGCGAGTAACAATTCTGTGGCCCTAAGTAAAGTTTCTGTGGCCCTAAGTAACAATTCTCTGGCACTCAGTAACAATTCTGTCTGTCCCTGAGTAAAAATTCTCTGGCACTCAGTAACAATTCTGTCTGTCCCTGAGTAAAAATTCTCTGGCCCTAAGTAAAGTTTCTGTGGCCCTGAGTAACAATTCTCTGGCACTCAGTAACAATTCTGTCTGTCCCTGAGTAACAATTCTCTGGCACTCAGTAACAATTCTGTCTGTCCCTGAGTAAAAATTCTGTGGCCCTAATTAAAGTTTCTGTGGCCCTAAGTAACAATTCTCTGGCACTCAGTAACAATTCTGTCTGTCCCTGAGTAACAATTCTCTGGCACTCAGTAACAATTCTGTCTGTCCCTGAGTAACAATTCTGTGGCCCTAACTAGCGTTTCTTTGTCCCTAAGTAACAGTTCTGTGGCCCTCAGTAACAGTTCTGTGTCTGTGCGAGTAACAATTCTGTGTCTGTGCGAGTAACAATTCTGTGGCCCTAAGTAACAGTTCTGTGGCCTTCAGTAACAATTCTGTGTCTGTGCGAGTAACAATTCTGTGTCTGTGCGAGTAACAATTCTGTGGCCCTAAGTAAAGTTTCTGTGGCCCTAAGTAACAATTCTCTGGCACTCAGTAACAATTCTGTCTGTCCCTGAGTAACAATTCTCTGGCACTCAGTAACAATTCTGTCTGTCCCTGAGTAAAAATTCTGTGGCCCTAAGTAAAGTTTCTGTGGCCCTAAGTAACAATTCTCTGGCACTCAGTAACAATTCTGTCTGTCCCTGAGTAACAATTCTCTGGCACTCAGTAACAATTCTGTCTGTCCCTGAGTAAAAATTCTGTGGCCCTAATTAAAGTTTCTGTGGCCCTAAGTAACAATTCTCTGGCACTCAGTAACAATTCTGTCTGTCCCTGAGTAACAATTCTCTGGCACTCAGTAACAATTCTGTCTGTCCCTGAGTAACAATTCTGTGGCCCTAATAACGTTTCTGTGGCCCTAAGTAACAATTCTCTGGCACTGAGTAACAATTCTGTCTGTCCCTGATTATGAATTCTGTGGCCCTAACTAGCGTTTCTTTGTCCCTAAATAACGATTCTGTGGCCCTCATTAACAAGTCTGTGTCCCTGAGTAATGGTTCTCTGTCCCTAAGTAACTTTTCTCTGTCCCCAATTATCGTTTCTGTGGCCCTAACTCTGTCCCTGTCCCTAGTACAGAGCGGTCTGCCTCTGTTCAATAACTGCAGGCAAATGAAGAATTCCAAAATGGCCGCTATTTATAGCTCGACCATTACACAGTGCTGGCTGGCTGGCTGCTGATAGGCTGATGCGATCACATGTAGTTGAGGCATGCATTATGGGTCAGCGCGCCTTGTCTGCGCGCCTTCCCAGACATCCCCGCTCCGTCGCCGCACATGTCAGCCGCCATTTTCTGAAAAATTTCGATTCGCGCGTCCGAATTAGGCTATTTTTCGGATTCGGCACGAATCGAAATTTTTCAGATATTCGACTCGAATTCCACTTCGGATACTTCGATTCGCTCATCTCTAATTATAATAAATGCTTTGATGAAACAATATCACACTATGTAAAGCCTTTTTTCTGTGATGACAATCCATACAAAATCCCTGGAGCCCAGAGCTGTCCTGTTTGCAAGTAGTGCAGTATCAATCTATTTTTGCCTGTCTTGAGATAAGACAGGCATGTTATATCAGTAAATGCATTTCCTATTGCATGGTGAAGGGAACACAATGGATCAGTGGTGATCTTATTTGAAGATTCATTAGATTCTTTGTTTGCTTTGCTTACATCTAATAAGAACTTAAGTACAAATTTAAGTATATACATATATATATATATATTTGGATGATCACTTATGAATAACTGAACTAATTTTGGGAGTGTTTTTTCGGGATACTGTTTATGTATTTGTTCATTTTTTATTATTGTCAATTATTATTTACTTTTCATTGTCTTTTTTTGTGTTTATTCTCATCTCAATTTATGGGGTTAAAATATTTGTTCGATACATTCATTGTAGTGCTGTTCTATATTAGAAATCATGTTCTGAGCTTTATAATTAGGTTATATAGCAGTGGTCTCCACACTGTGGCCTGGGGGGTGGATGAGGCCATTTGCTTGGTTTTACCAGGCCATTGAGGCATTATTCCCCCCATTGTCAGAAATAGTAGGGCTTAGTTCATTACACTGACACTAACAATGGGGCACTATTCCTTTAATCAACACCAATAATGGGACACTATTCCTCCCACTGACACCAATGATGAGGCACTATTCCTCCCTCTGCCACCAATGATGAGGCACTATTCCTCCCTCTGCCACCAATGATGAGGCACTATTCCTCCCTCTATCACCAATGATGAGACACTATTCCTCCCACTGACATCAATGATGAGGCACTATTCCTCCCTCTGTCACCAATGATGAGACACTATTCCTCCTACTGACAATAGGGCACTATTCCTCTCACTAATATCAATGATGGGGCACTATTCATCCTACTGACACCAATGATGAGACACTATTCCTCCTACTGACATCAATGACAGGGCACTATTCCTCTCACTAATACCAATGATGGGGCACTATTTATCCCACTGACACTAATGATGTGACACTATTCCTCCCACTGACGCCAATAATTGGGCACTATTCCTCCCACCGACACCAATGATCGGGTACTATTCCATCCACTGACACCAATGATGGGGCATTATTTCTCCTATTGATAACAATGATGGGAAACTATTACTCCCCCTAATACCAATGATGGGCATTCCTTACTACCATTAATAGGGAATTTTCTTCACTCTCTTAGAAAAGTAATGGGAGAGTATGTCTAACAATTGCCATTTAGTATGTCCATTTTGAAGTATAGTTACTCTTGGAAAGTGGGGGGTCAAGAGAAAGAGAGAAAATTTAATTGGGGCATGGTTCAACCATGCAATGAGGTTAATGTCTCAGGGTGGAAAAAAGAAGAAGCAATGGCAGGTTAACTAAAAAGTAATCTATTTTGGTATGTGGCTGGTGGGAGTTGTAATGGAAAGAGAATTGTTTTCTAATGGATGATGCACCCTCCATGCATAAAGGGAAAACTGAATAATGAATGGTCAGAAGCATTGTGCGAGGCTACACATAGAGGGGAAGAAAACAGTACACCCATGGGGGTCCTAGGTCGCTGAGGAAGGCATATTAAAATCTTCTCAGATGAATAGGTTGGTCAAGGGGGAGATTGGCAGCTGTTATAAAGGATTGTGGAGGAAAGAGATCTGGTTTGCATTGAGGCATAACCATTCTAGAAGGTGATCAAAGAGGAACCCCATGTATTGTGTAAAATTGTATATTGTCCCTGTGGATCAGTTGTAAAAAAAGAAAGTGTGAAGGGGCAATTGTCTTTAGGCAGAAGAGCCACCCCTGGATTTTTCTTGCTAAACAGGGAGGCTGCATGGGCATGTGGATCTTTGAAAGAAGTGTAAAATGACTCCTGATGGTGTAATGAGTTTCGTGTAGAAACATTATAGCTGCCTGTGACTGCGTAAGTTCTTGAGACAAAATATGTTACTTCCTATTAAACTTAAGCAGCATGTCATTGATGGACAAGGCCCCATGGTGTGTGTTTTTCCATGACAGCTGATCATCATCAAAAATTAGTCTACAATTTTGGTCATCTAGAACCTGCTGCTATATGTGTCTTGGGCATGAAAGAAGTTAAAAGCCAGTATTTGCATTCTGCCACTCTGTGTTCTTGGAATTCCATCTACTCAGTCGCATGGGGAGGGTTGGCAAAGTTAGAGAGAAGAAGAAAAGAAAGGTAGGTAACAACATCAGGATAACAAATGGAGACAACAGAACTGTGAGAACAGTCAATACAAATAATATTGATCAGTAAATGATTTCCTTCACTACGGAGAATTCGGGAAGCTGTGAAAAAAACTCATATGGGTGTCCAACTCTGAGTAAGGTAAGAGATACAAGGAGGTTTGGTACAATCATTAGTACTTAGATGCAAGACACTCTGCCTTATGCATGCTAAAACCTAGGAGGCTAATAAGAGAAGCAATGGAGTATATGAAGGACACATTATAAAGCAAAAGTATAACATAATGGTTCAGCTACTGTTCTGGGGAGAGTGGACTAGATGAATGGCCCATGAAGGATGAGTTGTGATTATCTATACAGGGTAGGTGTCTATCAGCAGGGTTAGGAGTGAAAGAGGCCTACCAAGGGTTGGGAGTTCAACTCACAAGAGATCAAACTCAGACATTGCTGTTGGTGGGGACTAAAGGAATGCTGGCTTCTGCGAGACTTCTGTGATGGCAATGATTACCTTGTGGATGGTCATGGCAGGAAGGTAATCCAAGCTCAGAAGCTTTGGGCATGTTCAGAGTCTAACAGAAGAGGAAAAGATCTTCAGAGCAGATGGTAGCAGATTTGCTATCAGATCAGGCAGTGAGGCTGAAAGAGAATCCCCAGCAGTAAGAAATGTTTCTATCCCTGAGTACAACGAGAAGAGGCTGAAGAAGTGCGTAGTTTTGAATAGTGATCCAGGAAAGATCAGAAAAAAATTGAATTTCAGCCTTTTTCAGCCCTGTTATAAACAAACCACTGTACAGGCTACAGCACCAATGTGAATGAGCCCCAAGACTTAATTCACACTCAGAATGCAGGCAGCAGTCTGTACAAAACAATGTCAGGCTGACAGATACTTTGGCTGTACACATGTAATCTCACATCCTGAACACAAACTGGGCTGCTCAGGGCTTTTCAATTTTGCATACCTTCAATGTTCATCATTCTGCAAAAAGCCACCAACCCAAAATGTATCGTTTAGATTTATTGGGAATTTAGCCAGAATTGTGTAAGTTTTGCTGTGCTTGTGTCTGCTAATATTGATTTTAGTGTATTTTTTGTGAAAATATTGTTTTGATAGACATTTGTGCAATTGTTGTTGGACCTAAAAAATCAGTAGCACCCTCTTTTTATTCTACCGGTCTTTGCTGTCTTTTACAAACTCTGAAAGTTATAAATAAAAAGATAACCTCCAGATTTGTAGAGTAATTTGCTCATGTACACTTTTGATTACCTTCAAATTTGCACAATCTCACAAAAAGGCACAACTTAATTTTTTTTTTGGGGGGGGGATTGTCTGAGGGTTCTTTATTTACAAACTCTGAAAGATGTAAGGAAAAGAGAGTAAAATAAATCAAACAACTCGCTCATGAACTGTTCATCATTGTTTATGTATATGGACAATACATATACTTATTAACTGCACTATTGCACTTTATATGTGGAAAGTTGCATTATCACTGTATTTTTGATAGTTGTTTGCAGATAGTGATTTTTAATGGATTATGGCACATATAATATCTGATTCATTTATACTATTCAGGGGTATGAAATTTCTCTACAAAATATATTGTTATATATTTAATTTTCATCTTTAGTTATATTACTAATAGTGAGGACTTTAAATAATTTTTATGCACACAAACACAATATAATACCCACATTTTTTGGTAAAATAGAAAATATGGTGTTTCACCGAGTAAATAGATACCAAACATGTTGTTGACCAAATCTATGGAATATGAAATATAATATTTCTCTGATACGATTTGATTAACCTTAATGAGAGTTCTTTGACCAAGAGTGAAAGGTTTAACACAACAACCAAAATTTATTGGTGAATAGTAGGGAGGTCTAAACTAACATACCACAATCTATCTATTTAACAATAAGAAAAAGAGAAACAAAATGTATATGATTCACCCAATCCTAAACCCACAAACAGCAAGACAGACAACACATACGAAAATCATGTATACATATAAGTGCCAGAGAAATGTCCTGATATTTACCAATGGTGTAGCATGGGGGCCCCCAGGATCGGTGTATCTTCTCTCCTGTCTTCCCCCAAAACCTACCCTGATATACACTTATCTCCCATAGACTTGCATGGGGCCATCCCGATTGGTAGAACTATCCAATCCATCTTCCATATCTGACGCATCTCATCCAGGATTGGACAGTTTCCCCATCCCATATTGCTTACATAACTCAGCCCCATCCCAGAGCCTCCCCTTTTAGTGATAAAATTACATATGCCAGGTCATGGCACCGAGGCGTCTGGATTCAGGCTTTCTCATCAAAATTCCCTCCATTATTGAGAGTTTGGAGGGAACCTTAGGTCATAGCCTGGTAAAACTACATTCCCCAGATATCCATCACCATTGCATTTCTAAAGAGAGGGTACTTTGAAGTGGCCCTCATACCAACAAAGAGATTTAAATGGCCTGGTCTAGATCGTTATGTGGGCCCTATAAAGTCTGAGATAAGGTAGTTAATTTAGTGGTTGCCCCCTCTCATATAATAGAACATTCCTTGTGGCATGCACATGTTTACACACCAAACATTCCTCCAATACAATACAAAGCTATCTCTACAACTTTATCACTTGTTTCAATGTCTATGTACAACACACCGCAATCAAACCAAGCTCTGATATTTCCAGCTTTGTAATTTGGTTAACATATAGTTAGAAAAATATCTATTTACAGTTGCTGATGAAGATTATACATAAACCCCTCATAAGTCAACAGATCCCCCCTTGTGGCCAGTGAGGCTAGGCCACACTCACGCTATTCAAGTAACTGTTTATGTCTAATCTCCATTAGCAATTTGAGTTTCTCCCTCTGCCATCTTAAAAGTCTACTCAGATATATTACCATAACCAACATGATGAACAGTAACCCACCCTGTAACACAAGGAGAACTTTTATTCCTATCTCCACCCAGGTCCTAGTGGTAACTAAGCTAAAATCCCCATCATGTAAAAGTTCATTTAACTGTTTTCCCGTCTTTACCATATTGTTACTAATTTGTATTATATGTGTATCCTTCCTTGCGAGTAGATTGTGAAGGTTTACTGACAGTTTATCAATTTTAATATCAAAATAGGGTATGTATGGTGTAGGATCTTGGACATCGGGGGCACTATCTACAACATAATCTTTATTCAGCTGTGGTATTGGAGTTACTACGGTTTCCCCAATAATAGTGTACTCGTGTGGAACGAAGCAAAAATTTGGATAGGGTATTGGACATGACTGACCCCCATAGAGGAATGTCTTATGATTGGTAACAACACAATACAGTCCATCCATGTTGTAGGTGACCTTTGTTCTTGGTGCTCTCTATTTCATCAACTTCACCGGGCAGTTGGCTTCCATCTCACTGGGACTAGTTTCTTGGTTGGCTTGGCGTGGGCTTTGCAAATGAGGCTCCCTGGATTCTTCTGTTGTGGGATCCTGGTCATTGCTCAGACCACAGACCGAAGTGTCGATTTCAAACACATCACAACGACATAGGTACCTATTCTCTTTGACAGTGCAGCGGGCAGTGTGAGGTGCTTTCCATCCCTCTTGGACATGAATGAGCATTTCAGGGAGGTGCAACCTTTCTTTGTACACGTCATTCTCAAGGTACCCAAGGGAGTGTACCGACGCCATTTTGTCGAAGTAGTCATCTTGAGGATGGAACACTGGCAGTGACATGGTGAAGGATATGTATAGGAGGTCACGGTAGGCACACGGTGACTGGCTCTTCAGGCAATCCAACGGACCTCTATTTGGGTGTGATGTCACTAACCCTAGATTCCTAATTGTGGAGACTGGCAAAGGTTTGCATCTATCTCCTGGATGTACATTCATTCCTCCACTAATATTAGTGTGAGTACAGTACCATTGGGTAAGATCTTTATCTCTTAAAATGTCAGGGATTTTGCCAACTTGGATGTCTCTTATAACATTGGTGACTTTCGTTAAAACAAAGTTCCCATATGCAGTACATATTACCTCTTTGCCCATATTGTTCTCCCTGGCCCTTTGCTATTTATTGTTATGATTTCGTTGACTTTCTGCTGAGTCCGTTCAAACAACTGGCCAATGTCATTCATATTATAAACTGTAAACCTTTCTTCCTCTGCCAGCCCCTCAATACCCTGCAGAACTGGTTTCAGCACTTGCCGACCCTCTTTCTGTTCAAAATTACCGATGTGTCTGCGAATCGCAGCTAAATCTGCTCGGTTCCAAATTGACATACCCGATCCAAAAAGTCCCGGGATGGACCCAATTAGACTGTCCAAGCCATTTAACTTTCTCGATCGGAAAATGCCCCTTTGGGGAGAGATATTTGGTTCTGCAAAAGGATCCTGAGTTCGGCTGGCATGGGAGGCAATCAAATCTACCAGCAAGGAAGAATAAAATAGTGACACATTTGTCCGGGCACATGAGCCGAATTCGGCCATGTTCCACTTGGACAAATTAAGCACAACGGGCACATGAATGAACTTAACATTATTAAAGAGTGTTCCGGGGATTGATGTCGCAGTTAGGCCACTAGATGGTCCCTCTTGCAGTGATGGGCAGTCCAAGGATGTTAGTTCTGAGGAAAAAGGGATTGCAGCTGAGCTTTTTGTCAAGGTTGTAAAAGCAGGGGTTTTGGCCTATGGGGATACATACAAGGTAACTTTTCCTGGGACATATTGAAGAGTGGATAGTTGAGTGTTGCTGGACAAAGGGACTGAAATGACAAAGGAGTATTTCCACTCTCCAGCATCACTTAACCGTGTATCTCGAATCAACAATGAACCATTAGGAAAACCCATTATTCTATCCCGGTAGTCCATAACATTCCCAGCAATGCCATTGACCCAGACTAGGTGATTATTGATGGGACTCCACCAGGACACTTGTTTCCCCTCAGTCCCCTTAATTGCCACTGGCAGCAACACGGATTCCACCTCTTGACAGTGGACCGGATTTTCATCAACGATTACACTAATAAGTGGTCCATTCTCCTCTTCCATGGTAAGTCTGAACAGAAGGAGCATGAGAATAATCCATATCGACTTCATGGCTCTAAAAGGAAAGAAAACGCAACATTTTAGTTTATGTCTTTGACTCCATGGAATAGCTTCAGTTGGTTCACATGAACCCATTTATCTCTTGTCTTTTTGCCCTCATCTATTCTGATTTTATATACTGAAGGACTTAATTTGTCAATAATGGGAAATGGCCCTTTCCATATTTGACTTAAGCAGTTGTCCAGAGGACGGAGTTCTAAAAACATGACTCTATCTCCTACCGCCCAAGTACATTCTCGAATCCCTTTGTCATAATACGCCTTTGCTTTCTTTTGCATCTTACCCATTTGTGCTGCTGCAAACACATGGATCTGCTTTACCGCTTTTTCTAGTTTTAAGAGGTATTGATCCACAGAAAGTCTGTCTATGGTAGGGGTATGCATTTCTAGCCAAAGATGTTCTGGGAGTCTCATCTGCCTGCCTGTCAACACTTCAAAGGGTGTCAACCGGGTAGCGGATGAGGGTATTGCTTGAATGGCCATGGCCAGTAAAGGCAATAGATTATCCCAATTTTTACTGTTGATGTGGACAAATTTCTTTAGCATCGTTTTAATCTGCCAATTGGCTCTTTCGACCTGACCTGAAGATTCTGGGTGATATGGGATGTGAGATTTTTGCTCCACTCCCAACATCTCTAGGCACGCTTTCATCACTTTTCCCATGAATTACCCCCTGGACTATCAATAAATACTTCTTGTATGGTCAAATCACATATACAATGTGCCCTTTGGACCAAGTTCTTTTGATGTGAATATGTAGTATATTGTGTGCAACACACATACACATATATATATACCACACACAACACATCACACACTCCCCCACTTGAATCTGTTTTTTTTTTGTTTACTCAAAAACTGATTCACAAATAGTGCACATATAATCAACTAGCAGGGTTGCATTGTGATTGGAGGTATTGAATGCTTCATAATGGCTCAAATAAAATTGAAACTGGTTACATCTCTCTTCACCAGCCTCTAAAATATCTCTGTTATTCAATAATTCAATAATTTGACTGGAGTGATAACTTTCACTCACCCCTCTTATAATTTTAAAGAAAGAGTAATATATTACCCCTAATAAGTTATGCAATGCCAAGCCATTTTGAAGCATCTCACCTCAGGAGTTACATATATAGTTACATATGGTTTTAAAATAATTGTCAGGTTTAAATGCCTCTCTCCCTGGTTTAAAAACAAAGATAATGAAAATAAGGAAAAAAAAAAATAGAAAAAAAAATGATATTGATGAGTCCATTAGTTTAAAGTCTTTGTAATTCGTGTAAGTTGGTATCAACACAACAGAGCTTTTCATGGCATCCTGTTCTTCACTTGCAAATGAGAACTTCCAGTCACATGTCTCCAACATCTGAAAGACAAAAACTTCTCAAAAGTTCATTAACCCAGTCCTTTAAACATTGTGTTGAAGATAAAACAAAGTCTTCTAACTTTAAAAACAAAAACATGCAGTATGTTAAACATAATAAACCTATGTTGCTACTTTGACATGATAACAATTAAAAAAAATCACAAAAAAAAAACACAAGAGGAATCCCAAACACTGTATGAACCATACATACACACAATGTTGAAAAATGTTTTTTTTTTTTTTTTACACATATGGATGGAGCTGCTAACAGTCTCCCTCCCTTTTCATTATCATGTCAATGGCATAGAGTTGCTAACTTGAGGGTTTACCTTGCAACTATCTTTCAGGTGGCTAAAACTATACACACCACAAAAACAATTTGGAATTTATTTCCCACCTGACTTTAAAAAAAACTAAATCATGAAGGCTTGTCCTTGGAAACACAAAAATATGCCAAGGTCCTTCATTAATGTTCCAAATACTGAGGCCAAATCTCTGAGAGCAGTAGCTAAATCTTAATGCATGCAAAAGAATTTTAATTGGAAAAACTCATACCACACGTCCAACTGTCTATGGACTATCAACAAAATGGTTGTTCATCCCAGTGTAGTATCTTTGTGTAAATGAAGACATCTCCATTTTCAGCTCTTTCAGTTGCTCCATAAACTGACGTCTTTCTTGCTTTAGCTGACTATTCTCAGATTGTAACCTTGTTATTTGGGTTTTAAAAGAGATGTGGTTTTGTCTACTATGGCCTACATGCCTGGGAGAATTGCCCCACCTTGCAGAGTAAACTTCTTTGTGTCGTGGTGCAGTTTTGGGGTACCAAGAGTTCCTTTCCTTACTACTACTACCATTAAAACAATATCGTGCGATGTGCCCCAACCTTTTACAAGCAAAACATCTCAGAACTGGCTTCCCTGAATAAACCCTTCTTTGAGCACATGATGACTGAGACACATTACAATGGCTGGAGTCCTGAAACTTTACACTCTCATTGTCTGAGGAACATTCACCCACAACAGACTCATCTGATGTGCTCACTGCTATTGCATTACTATTATCCTCAGACCCATTCTCTATTTCCAAGCCAGAGTCAGTTTCAACAGCTGCTACAAAACAATTGTCTAAACACCCATCATAGACCTTACTTGCAGCAACAACACTCTGCTTCTTTAGAGACATTATCTCAGCTAAACATTGAGAATGGTCAACCTTTGCACGTTCGGAACATATCTCCCGTATAGCACACTGGGCATTCTCTAAACATTCTTTAACAAACGTAATCTCATTGCGTAATTTTGTATTTTCATTAGTAATAAGCTTACTGTCTACATTAAATACAGAAGCCTGCTGGGCAAGAAATTTCACATTTTCAATTTCAGCCTTTAAAAACTCCACCTCATCTTCCCATTTTTGCTTCTGCTGAAAAACAGATTTGTTTTGCTCTGCTATCCAGCCAGCAGCAGAAATGAGTACATACTTTGCCTTATGTGCATTTAGCTTTTTTCCACAAATCTTTTCATCCACCCAATTTTGTGCCTGCAACCATGGGTCAGCAGATCCTTGTATAGCATGAACAATAGCCTCATTGTCCTTTACTTGTGCCACCTTTTTCAAAATTCCCTCCATTATTGAGATACACAAGTACTGTATACTTAGCACAAAAAGCAAGATTAATCCTACCAAACAGTGCTGTTTGTTGCACAATACACTTTAACAAGCAGTACAAAAAAAGTTTATACTCTCAACAAAAGTATTGACTATCCATAGAACCATTACAAAAAACAAAATACCCAACGATAATTCAAGAGAAGTAAAGCTTGGTAAGCCCAAAAGAAACAATCATATAAAAACAATATGGTCCCATCAGTATATCCTCCCCATTAAATTGACCGTTTTTTAATGGTTCTTCTAATATACTATTTCAGTATAATTGCGGGACATTTATGAAGAGAAAAAAAAAAAAAATTCTGTGGAGTATCCTCCCTCTTTTTAGAGTTCTTCTAATACCCACTTAAAAATGTAAAAGGTACATTTTTTTTTTTTTAACTAGATAGGGCTGCTGTGACCTTCCAAATTACCGGCAAACTGACTCAGTTTAAAGCCACCCCAATAACCTTAACTTGCATTACGCAAATCTCGGGGTTGTTGTATTAAATACTCTCAGTCTCGGGTCCCTTCATGGTCGCCAATTATGTTGACCAAATCTATGGAATATGAAATATAATATTTCTCTGATACGATTTGATTAACCTTAATGAGAGTTCTTTGACCAAGAGTGAAAGGTTTAACACAACAACCAAAATTTATTGGTGAATAGTAGGGAGGTCTAAACTAACATACCACAATCTATCTATTTAACAATAAGAAAAAGAGAAACAAAATGTATATGATTCACCCAATCCTAAACCCACAAACAGCAAGACATACAACACATACGACAATCATGTATACATATAAGTGCCAGAGAAATGTCCTGATATTTACCAATGGTGTAGCATGGGGGCCCCCAGGATCGGTGTATCTTCTCTCCTGTCTTCCCCCAAAACCTACCCTGATATACACTTATCTCCCATAGACTTGCATGGGGCCATCCCGATTGGTAGAACTATCCAATCCATCTTCCATATCTGACGCATCTCATCCAGGATTGGACAGTTTCCCCATCCCATATTGCTTGCATAACTCAGCCCCATCCCAGAGCCTCCCCTTTTAGTGATAAAATTACATATGCCAGGTCATGGCACCGAGGCGTCTGGATTCAGGCTTTCTCATCAAAATTCCCTCTACTATTGAGAGTTTGGAGGGAACCTTAGGTCATAGCCTGGTAAAACTACATTCCCCAGATATCCATCACCATTGCATTTCTAAAGAGAGGGTACTTTGAAGTGGCCCTCATACCAACAAAGAGATTTAAATGGCCTGGTCTAGATCGTTATGTGGGCCCCATAAAGTCTGAGATAAGGTAGTTAATTTAGTGGTTGCCCCCTCTCATATAATAGAACATTCCTTGTGGCATGCACATGTTTACACACCAAACATTCCTCCAATACAATACAAAGCTATCTCTACAACTTGATCACTTGTTTCAATGTCTATGTACAACACACCGCAATCAAACCAAGCTCTGATATTTCCAGCTTTGTAATTTGGTTAACATATAGTTAGAAAAATATCTATTTACAGTTGCTGATGAAGATTATACATAAACCCCTCATAAGTCAACACATGTCACATTTTAAAATTGTGCATGCTTATGGAAAGGTGCCAAACTATGGTGTTTGAAAATCTCCATAGCCAATGCTTTATAACCCTTTACAGGTTACCAGTTTAGAGTTACAGAGGAGGTCTGGTGCTAGAATTATTGCTCTCACTCTGATGTTCGTGTCACATGTGTGGTGCGATCTCTGTTTACGTATGTGTATGACACCAATGCGTGCGTTCACCTTTGCACGTGAGCAAGGGGGGAAGGGGGTACTTTAAAAAAATGTTATTATTAGCTGTTTGTTTTGTGCACTGGTACACTGTGGCAGATGATGACAGATGTTTGTGGGACACTGACAGATGTTAACATGTGGAAAGGAACAAATGGTGTTTGGTACACTGCTGTGGGATGGCTGCAGATCTGTGTAACTGATGAATACAATCATCAGCTACACAGATCAGCTTTTACAGTTGGCAGCATCCCCCACTCCCCCCACACTTAGCTCTCACAGAGCTCAGTGGAGGGAAACAGCTACAGAGACACGTTCTGAGATGGATGTGATTGGACACAGCCATCACATGATCGGGAGGGCCAATCAGAGAGCCCATATCCCAATCCGTAATGTGCTGTGTCCGAGGGACACTGCCATCACAGAATCATGCTGCTGTGTGGCCTCGGGGCCGCACGCAGACATGTGTTCTGAAGGATGTATAGGAATGTCCACTCAGCACAGGGAAGCTCCCACCTGGCCGTTTATATACATTGTTAAAGTGTTGCACTTTATTTCGTGTATTACTTGCTGCTAAATAGTATTTATTTCCTTTTTTAGTACATGACCCACCCCCACATCAGTGCCTAGCTCACCATGCCCTCTTTTTGTCAAACCCTTGTCCATTAACCACTTGCCCTCCAGAGGATTTACCCCCCTTCCTGACCAGGCCATTTTTTGCGTTACAGTGCTGTGTTACTTTAACTGACAATTGCGCATTCATGCAAAGCTGCACCCAAATGAAATGTATGTCCTTTTTTCCCATGAATAGAGCTTTCTTTTGGTGGTATTTGATCACCTGTGCATTTTTTATTTTTTGCGCTAAAAAAAAAAGACTGACAATTTTGAGAAAAAAAACAAGATTTTTGACTTTTTCTATTAAACATGTCCAGTTAAAAAATTTATAAAATCAAATTTCATCATAAATTTAAGCCAAAATGTATTTTGCGATAGGTCTTGGCTAAAAAAAAAATCCCAATACATGTAAATTAACTGGTTTACGTGAAAGGTATATCATTTACAAATGGCGGTATTTATACTGGGATTTGTTTTTAATTTTTATTAGTAATGGCGACAATCTGCAACTTATAGCGGGACTGTGGCGGGCATTCTGACACTGGGGGAACTGTCTTGGTGTCACTGACATCCCCGGTGACACCAATACAGTGATCAATAAAAAGCACTGACACTGTACTAATGGCACTGAGCAGGAAAGGGTTAACATGTGGGGCGATCAAAGGGTTAACTGTGTGCTGTGTGCCGTTTTACATTGTGTCCTGTGTTAGTGCTTCACTGTAAGCACACTGCTTTGCATGGCTTTGCTATGCACAGCCATGCAAAGTAGTTTGCAGGAGATGACAGGGGGAGAGAACTGTAATATTTACAAACAGTTCTCCGCCCCGTCGGAGATGCTCGGCAATACTGGGTTCCACTGAGTAATCACCGGCTGAGACCCGGTGACTGACAGCCCCCTTATGCAAATACATGACCTCTGAGCTGTTTATCCCACAGGAGCTGGGAATCCTAGAAAAGCCACATTGTTATGCAAGTGTGCATGCATGTACTATTTTAATTTGCAATTTCAAAATGTTTGCATTAAAAAAAAATTAGTTCTGCTTAAAACTTATTTTCCTCCAGATGCAAGAGTGACCCCTTTTCAATTGCAATTACCTTAACTACTTCAAGTCAGGACACTTTTACACCCTTCCTGTCCAGGCCATTTGTAGAAGCCAGCCTCTCTTTAACTTCAGCTTTTTCACAGATGGCATCAAGTTACCATCCAAAATTTGCTGAAATTTTATTGAATCCATTTTTCCTTCTACTCGTGAGATGTTCCCTGTGCCACTGGCTGCAACACAACCCCAAAGCATGATTGATCCAACCCCATGCTTAACAGTTGGACAGAGGTTCTTTTCATTAAATTCTCTGCCCCTTCTTTTCCAAACGTACCTTTGCTCATTCCGGCCAAAAAGTTAAATTTTAACCTCATCGGTCCACAGAACTTGTTTCCAAAATGCATCAAGCTTGTCTATATGTTCATTTGCAAAGTTCAAACGATGATTTTTGTGGTGAGGACGTAGAAGAGGTTTTCTTCTGATGACTCTTCCATGAAGACCATATTTTTGTACAAGTATCTCTTTATAGTGGAATAGTGTACCACAACTCCAGTGTCTGCCAGATCTTTCTGGAGGGATCGTGCAGTCAAACGTGGGTTTTGAATAGTTTTTTTCACAATCCTGCGAGCTGTTCTGTCTGATATTTTTCTTGATCTTCCAGATCTTGCTTTAACTTCCACTGTTCCTGATGACTGCCATTTCTTAATTACATTCCGAACAGAGGATATTGACATCTGAAAACGCTTTGCTATCTTCTTATAGCCTTCTTGAGAACAATTGAGAACAATCCATGACACTGGCAGGTCTCAGCTTTGCAAAGGGGGCAGTGCATGCTATAAATTCTGCAGGGTGCCCAAACTTTTGCAGACGCCATTTTTTTGTTTTCTGTTATTTTGAAAGCGTAAATGATGGAAATAAAATCTAACTTTTGTTGACATATTATAAGAATGTCTAATCTGTAATTTGATGCCTTTTGGAGATTTTTCCATCTTTCCTTGGCTTCTTTATGCACATTAATACAAATTTTTAGCTGGGGTGCCCAAACTTTCGATCCCCACTGTATATATATATATACATGATTTTGCGCACCCGTGCCACCCTGTAGCAGTACTTCTGCTATAGAGAGGACGGGAAGTGGTTAAGATTGAAAATGGACAGAACCTATTTTCAATATTCAATTCCCATTGACTTCACTGGGATTCACATTAAAATTTGCAATCTGAAAATTTTGCGATGAGTTTGCCGAATATTCCTTTGAATCAAACATGGGCAGGTTCACTCAGCACCATTCATGACACTGTCTGAGCTTGCAGGAAAGAGTAAAGTTCATCAGCCATTATTATTCTGATCATTTATGTGCAGGTTCACCTAGTGAGAAATTTAATGTCTATAGAAAGATTGTTAGCTAGAAAGACCATTTGTGCATGGCCATTCTCTAACATTAAAACATATTATAAATGAAAATGTTTTTGTTGCAATTACCTCCTAAGTACCATGATATTTTTTCTGAGTGTTGCTGAGTGTAGTGAAACATTTTCTTAAATCCTTGTCCAAGTGAAGGTTACAGGTAATGTTGCAACAAGGGCAAATGAGCCTGCATAGGCCTATGATAGAAACCACTTTCCACTATAATTGTATAATGGAAAGCATTGGAAAGCATTTCACTGTGAACTCCAGAACTGTGAGGTAAGAGTGCTTACAGACAATAAGTAAAGCACCACATGTGAAACTCTATAGTAGTCAGCATACCCCTCACTACTGTACAAAAATTA
This sequence comes from Staurois parvus, assembly GCF_062004578.1. NCBI lineage: Eukaryota > Metazoa > Chordata > Amphibia > Anura > Ranidae > Staurois > Staurois parvus. The sequence goes on along the minus strand of NW_028317971.1, from coordinate 4,840,924 downwards.
AGGATTTGCCACAAATGAGGAGCATTCAAACCAAGATAGTTACTATAGTTACATAGGGGGGTTATTTACTAAACACTGAGAATATAAAATCTAGTGCAGCTCTGAATAGAAACCAATCAGTTTTCAAGTTTTATTGTCAAAGCTTAATTAAACAAGATGACGTTAGCAGCTGATTAGGTGCACCCATTTTAGTATATCCCCTCCATAGTTAAGGTGCAAAAAGCATACGTCTATGAAGTTCAACAGAAATATATTAAAGTAGAAGTAAATTATCTTTTTTAATAATTCAGACACTTTCAAGTTCAAATTTCAAGTTAAAAACAGTGCAAGCATCAAAATCTGTAGTACCTTTGTTACCTTTAGTTATAGTCATATTATCCATATGCCATATTACCTAGGCCAGGGCTTAAAATTTCAAGTCTAGACCTACTAGCCAGGTACAAACCTTACTCTCCACCAGTTGCCCCACCCAACCTTGCCTAGGCCCGCCTCCAACTCCACCCCCAGCCTGTACCCCCAACCCCGCCCCCAGCCCTGCCCCCAATCATGCCCCTTAAAGCTTATGAAATTACATTTTTCTTTAGAATAAAGAGTCCAAAATATAAAAAACTGCAATTATAACATAGCTTTATTATGTCAATGTAAACATAACAGCAATAGTTTAATAGCAATAGAGTGCAATCAAAATATCACATTTTACAGCTTTAAACCTGTAGTAAACATTTTGTATTTTTTTTTTGTTTATCTCCTGCATCTTTAAAAAGAGACTTTAGTAACTAAAGTCTCTTTTAAAAGATGTAAGTTTAGTTTACAGAAATATAGCATAAGAAAAAGAGCTTATTTTGATGCCAAAAAAGAAGGAATAATAGTTACTGTGAACATGTTGTATTTTTTTATCTCCAGCAGAGACCTTAGAGAAGTGTGGCATTAACCTCCTCGGCGGTATGATTCTTTCCGATTTTTTGTGCTGAAAGCGGTACCATTTTTTTGCATAGAAGTATGTAGTTTTTTATTGTAGGCTGTAATTTTTAGGAATAACTCACTGAAATCTGTACGAACAAGAGTCTAGTAAACATTCCGGATATGATAAAACTTGAAACACGAAATCATAAATTATAATTTAATAAATAATCATAAAAATTAATAATATAATAATACATTTAATTCAATAATATAATCAAACCAAAAACACTGAAATTTGAAATACAGAGGCAAATTCGCACATCGCTGAGCAAAGTCGCAAAATCACACAACTGTAACATCAGGCCCATAGGCAATATAACATGATATTGGGATCCTGTATAAGTATATAAAGGAATAAGTATATGTGCGTGATGAGACTGACAAAAATGAGATAGAAAACAGATGTGCAACCCCTGCACACAATGCACATAAATAAATATAAAGTCCAGTGATCCTGTGTCAATTTCTTCCACTCATACAGAATCCATGGACTGTATGTGGACCCGCACACCACCACGTGCAATCCAAAACCAGCTGAAATGGCCTCTCACCTCCTCCCTGCGACCCTGCAGGGCCACAGAGCTTAACAGATCCCCACTGAATCAGGATATGCTTCCTCTTGAGTGGATGGTTTCATTGATGTATCCCCAGTATGCAGCTTCCACCTCTCCTATGATATCCTCAGAGGTCAGCTGAGCAGGGTAGACCCCAGCTCAAGCCCCAATAGGACAAAGGAAGCAAAAGACATCCTCCATAGTGTAAAATCGTTTTAATTTAAATGCCAGAAGATAAATGTAGTACACTCACATTTGCCAGATGAAATAAGGGCTGTTTCCCATGCTATGGGTGTAAGCGTGTGGCTGAAGGGTGTACCAAGATGGCGCCGCGCCGGAAGTGCGTCACCACGTGTTGCCGTCGATGCGTTGCGTCACGACTACTTTAGTCCTGATGAAGTCACGGGGTCACGTGACGCAACGCGTTGACCGCAACACGTGGTGACGCACTTCCGGCGCGGCGCCATCTTGGTACACCCTTCAGCCACACACTTACACCCATAGCATGGGAAACAGCCCTTATTTCATCTGGCAAATGTGAGTGTACTACATTTATCTTCTGGCATTTAAATTAAAACGATTTTACACTATGGAGGATGTCTTTTGCTTCCTTTGTCCTATTGGGGCTTGAGCTGGGGTCTACCCTGCTCAGCTGACCTCTGAGGATATCATAGGAGAGGTGGAAGCTGCATACTGGGGATACATCAATGAAACCATCCACTCAAGAGGAAGCATATCCTGATTCAGTGGGGATCTGTTAAGCTCTGTGGCCCTGCAGGGCCGCAGGGAGGAGGTGAGAGGCCATTTCAGCTGGTTTTGGATTGCACGTGGTGGTGTGCGGGTCCACATACAGTCCATGGATTCTGTATGAGTGGAGGAAATTGACACAGGATCACTGGACTTTATATTTATTTATGTGCATTGTGTGCAGGGGTTGCACATCTGTTTTCTCTCATTTTTGTCAGTCTCATCACGCACATATACTTATTCCTTTATATACTTATACAGGATCCCAATATCATGTTATATTGCCTATGGGCCTGATGTTACAGTTGTGTGTTTTAGCGCTACATCATTTTTAGTTTCTTCTGCATTTTATTGGATCTTGGGGTATTGGATCAGATGTTAGCAGCTTCACACGTTTATTTATTGTTTTTCTTTACATAGAAGCGCAAGCAGATTCCAAATACTATAAAGTCGCAAAATCGTTTTCAGTGTCTGATGACGAATTTCCCCACAAATCATTATCACTCAATTCTGCAAGTGGTTCTAATTTACTATCGCTGTTCTAAAACCGCTTTTGACGTAAAGGGACGCTTTTTGGACGCCATGGACTTTTCTAAGTTTCCAGGCAGAAAGAACAGTCAAAACGCAGGCAGGGCACAGGACAAAGCAGTAGGGACAAAATGTATGTGAAATGCATTGAAACAGCAATGACAGCAAAAATTACATTTTTAAAAAATTTAAAATTTCCCGCCGTACGTCCCGACATCACAGGGACCGGAACACAGAAGCCGGATGCCGGCATCGGCCGGAGGAAATGGCCGGGGACACTGCATCGTGGGAGCGAAGGACAAGGTAAGTGCTGCAGGCACCCTCTGAGCAACGCCGTATGGTAAGCCCTAGTGTAGCTCGGGGTTACTGCTTTTGGTACTCAAATTGTACCCCAAGCTACACTCGGGAATACCGCCAAGGAGGTTAAGAAAAAAGAAAAAAGTGCCTCTTTTGATGGCCAAAAAGGTCCTTGGCTGTTAATTAGTATTAGCGGGAGGTGATTGAAGGGGTGCTACCATCTTATGAAATGAACAGTCATTCCCTCCAAGAAAGTTCTCTGAAGGAACTATTTTTTTTTATTTGCCAGGAACTGACCATGTAATAGGATAGCTCAAACCTCACCCAATTCTCAATCTCTCCTACTCTTTTATTTAGCTGCTTGTTATTTTTATTCGTTATTAAAAATCCATCTGTCAACAGATAGTAAAGCCGAACACAAGACAGGACTAGGAGGAGCCACATTGTTTTGTACAGTGATAGTCTCTGCCCCCTTATGCAAATACATGACCTCTGAGCTGTTTATCCCACAGGAGCTGGGAATCCTAGAAAAGCCACATTGTTATGCAAGTGTGCATGCATGCACTATTTTAATTTGCAATTTCAAAATGTTTTCATTAAAAAAAAATTAGTTCTGCTTAAAACTTATTTTCCTCCAGATGCAAGAGTGACCCCTTTTCAATTGCAATTACCTTAACTACTTCAAGTCAGGACACTTTTACCCCCTTCCTGTCCAGGCCAATTTTCAGCTTTCAGTGCTGTCACAATTGGATTGACAATTGGGCAGTCATGCAACACTGTACCCATCTGAATTTTTTAGCATTTTCTTGAGACAGATAAAACTTTATTTTGGTGGTATTTATTCAACACTGGGATTTTTATTTTGCTATTGCAAATAGTGGCTTTGGCTACATTTGGATAAAATGTGGACATGGCTTAAAGAGCTGTGAGTCTGAGCCTACTCACATTATGTCTACACACATATACTGCAGTCCTTGTACCACAAAATATTCCTTAACTACTGTGCCACAATCTCACAGACACACAGTCCGAGTCTGTAGTAATTCCCCTTTTAAAAATATACCTCACCCGCAGGCAGTATTTTTCACAATAATAAATTAAGCCAATATTAAATTACAGCCGAAAGTCTACACAGACAGCCCTAGACTTCACTGAGCAGCAATATCCTCCTCCAAAAACACATACAATATACCTGCTGCAACCAGGATCGGTGTACACTACGAAATCCTCATCTGAGCCTGCTGTACATGCTTAGACCACTGCCATTGGTTCTCTCCCCACCTCTGAATTTAACACACTAGCATTTGAAGGCAGGTAAACACAGCAAATAATGTATACTGGCTGGTGTTTCCCTTTTTAGTTATTTGCCCATAAGTTGACATGTGATTAAAAAAGGCAGTTGCAAGGTTACCTACAATTAAAAATAACTAAAACCACAGATCCATAAGTATAGGGAGCAGATTCCTGAAAAAAATCAAGCTTAAACCAATCCTTTTCTACTTTAAACATCCCTTATTTTAACCTTTTAACATATTATGGGGGGTCTCACTATCTTTTAGGGAGATTCAGGAGACAGGATAGGCAGACCCAAATCTGACTTTTACAAAATAAGTCAAGATTTGCATACACTTTAAGCTGGATTTACTGGTCATTTTGGCATTTGCTTTTTTTGTAAGTTCTTTATTTTTTCTATATATGGTTAGTTGCATTGTCTAAATCTTTTACTGGTTAACTTGAACCATAATCTACATCTACATTTTATTTTTTTATTTTTTTTAATAATCATCTGGTAAAATGTGGTTAAATGCATTTTGCATATTGGGCATGTCATGGTGTTTCCTGCCCTAAGAAGACAAAACATTTGATTTATTAAAATTGGAGTTAATTAAAGTAAAGGTGCTGCCAATAGCAACCTAAACACTGTCTCCTTTTATTTTAAAGAATAATACATATGAAATGAATTTGTTCACTAAGGAAATCAGCTTTTTATTTTCTCAAATTTGTTCAAAACTAACAAGATTGCTAGATAGCAGGTACCATCAAGTAATTATTTTAACTTCCATTCCCCCTACTCTTTCTTTGCCGTTGAGAGTTCAGTGAAAAACAAAAATACCGCGTAGATTCAGATTTGACTCTTGGCCTGAAATTAGGCAAGCAGTAATGACCCTTCTCCTAATCCCATGTGATATAACTTGGCCCTGACTATTTGGTTCTAGTCGGAGAGTCATATATTTCACTATAGCTAGAGGTATAGAGGTTTTGTCGGGACTCATTTGGGGGAACAGGGAGGTGAAGGAGGTAGTAGAATGTAAGTACATGAATTGACCAGCACTCAAGCTTACCTTTTACTTTTCCCTGATTGATACAGGATCACTTTAATAAAACAAGAAGAAAGTGCAACCTGTGCTTTTCTCACTTCATCTTATCAAGTATTTTACAAGGCCTTTTGGTAACCCAAATTAAATGCAATCAATAGGTAAAGTGCAATTTCCTTTCCTTTGTTAAGTTGGAAGGGCATGTAGCATCTAAATCCTAAATGTCAGCTTTTGTTACATTCAAAGTTGGTCTTTGGCTGAGCTTCAACCTGAGTCTTTTTCACTATTCACTCCTTTGTTTGACCATTTTTTTATCTCCTCTTTATCAAACACTCCAGTACCTTGTCTTTAATATGGAATAAAGTGAACGTAGGTTAGAGATCAATATGAAGGTATTGTTCTCAAAGACCTTCACAAATTGCATTTGCACCATCATCTGAAAAGCCATCAATCTTGCTTTCTCTGGCATCGGCTATGTTTCATAAGCCACTCTGAAAACAAATAGGAATGGAGTCATTGTAGAAGAAGAGACCAGAAAATCTGATTTAACTTTGCCTCCTATAACATTATGAATTGAGTAACTGACACGTTAAGAAAAGAGGGCATGATGTGATAATACACGGCCTTGAAATTGACTCCTGTGAAGCCATTTATGCTCTGAGAACACTCTTTACCTGGATCAATAACCACTAGGGATTCAATTGCAATGCTTAATGTTGTATTGGAGTTCTACTTTCTGTAATAAGTTTACGTATTTTATAAAACTTTTTATGATCAGTTACAAAACCACTCTGAACTGGCTTTTTTAAAAATGCTGGTAACTTAGATGATGATTTCTGAAAGTCCCAGCTCTAGTATCAGGTCTGGTCATCTCTTACAGCTCAGAGGCTACTAGTGTTATAAGTGATGCAAGGAAAGAAAATGGTAAGCAAAAAATTTTAATTATTATTCAGTTAGCATGCAGCTCTCTTATTTTCTGAATTCTCTTGAAACTAAATGAAGTTGCCTTTTGATACTGATTTTCATGTTGCATTTGATGAGAATTCTATTTTATGCTATGTTGTTAACCACTTGCTCTCTTCGGAAGATTTACCCCCCTTCATGACCAGGTGATCTTTTTTTGCTATACAGCGCTGCTCTACTTTAACTGACAATGGCATGGTCATGCAACACTGTACACAAATGAAATTTATATTGTTTTTTTACACAAATAGAGCTTTTTTTGGTGGTACTTCATCATCACTGGGTTTTTTTTATGTTTAGCGCTATAAATGAAAAAAGATAATAATTAAAAATATATTTTTTTTTACTTTTTGCTATAAAACGTATCCAATAAAAAAATGAAAGAAATAAAATAAAATTTCTTCATAGATTTTGGCCAAAATGTATTATGCTACGTCTTCGGTGAAAGAAATCCCAATAAGTGTATATTAATCAGTTTGCATGAAAGTTATAGCATCTACAAATATATATATACTGGAATTTAATTTTTTTTATTTCTTTATATTAGTAATGATGGTAATCAGCGATTTTTAGCAGGACTGCGATAGTATGGCAGGCATGACACTAACTGACACTGGGTGGGAACTGACTAACTGCCACTCACATCTCCAGTGACACTAATGCAGTGATAAGTGCAAATAAAAAAAATTGTCACTGTACTAATGACACTGCCACAGGAAGTAGTAAACATCTGCCACAATCAATGAGTTAACTGTGTGTTAGGGAGTGATTACAGTGTGTACTGTTTGGTATTTTACTAGGGGACATGATGGTTTTTATCCCCCTGCTTTGCAGAGAGATAAAAACCAGCACACTCTCCTGACAGGCGAGAGATCTGTATTGTTTACACTCAGCTGTCAGCTGCTCCACCAATTGCTGAGTCCCAGAGAAGTGCCATGAATTACTGGCCCAGTGATTGACACCTACATGAGCCAAAGACAGTGCGTGTGTGCATGCCCCTTCCTGGAAATGCAAAATCACATATATATATATATATATATATATATATATATATATATAAATACACATGATTTGTGCAGAGAGGCCACCGTCAGCAAGTGTGACAGAATAGTTGTCCAACCACCATTTTGGTAGGTAGCGGTCATCACTGTGGAATTTTGTATGCCAATGCACAAAATATCACTTCTGGATGACATTTATTGGGCCTTTCTTTGATGAAACTATTAAATAAAGTAGAAATTAAGACATTTTTGATGGGGATAAATTCATGATTCACAAAAAAAATAACAATACATGCCAAAGAACAAATTTCCATGAATAAAGAGTAAGTCTACTTTTCTTGAGAAACAAAATCCCCTCTGGGTGATCAATGCATACAGCAGGAATTTTACCAAGCTTTGTAGCAGATTCCTACCTTTTGTTGTTCTGAACAAATAGCTGTTTGTTTTACCAGACTGACTGCAGACTGATTTTGAATGAAAGGGTCTGGTTAATTATAATCAGCCCCTGATACTGTTGTAATTGACAAAACATTTTGGATGGAGCCTAGAGATCATTCTGTGTGAGAGAAGTCTGGTGCTGTGTCCTGTCCACTAGAGGAGATCGGAATACAGTGGATCTCATGCAGGAGTTGATGCAGCTCTGCTCTTCTGTGCTCGCTCCGTGCCTGAAGGATGGTCTATGTTATTGTACAAGTGAGTGTATCTTCATTAATTATTAAAGCATTGCATTATGAAAAGCACTATGTTTAATTTCTTTTTTCTTTGAGCATAGATTGATTTCCTGGAATGAGAATAGCTTTCATCCACCGGAGAGAATACAGTCAAGTCCTGGCTATAAAAAGGATAAGCATCTTTTTAAAAGGTCACGTCAACAAGGTGAGAGTGCGTCCATAAGAATTTGGTGAAGGTCTTACTGAAAGTAACACAAGAGTGATTTGATGGTGGAAAAATCACAGGAATACTCATGGACAATGTATTATCTATTATTTACTAGTTTGCGTGTTCAAATTTGTGTATCTCACTTAGATATTCAGATTGTGGTGTCATTATACAGAGCTATGTGGATCATGTTTTTTATTAAAATATACATGTTGATTTTGGCTTTTAACACTGATGTGTTTATTCAAATCATGTGATATAAGTTTGGATTGATTTCGCTGAATTTATTATTTAACTTGCTTTTAAGTATTCACAACAGCACAGTATTTTGATTTTATTATTTTTTGTGTTCATCATTTTATGCTTGCAACTTTTTACTATTATCAGTGACTGCAATATTAGTTTGAGTATTCTGAGATTTTAATGTATACATGTACATACTGTATATGTCTATGTATTATGTATATTAAATTCTTATTTTACAAATACATTGAATTCAAGTTGAATCCATGACATTTGAGTATTATTTTGTAAAATTTGTTATATCTACAAGGAGAACTTAAACTGGACACTTGTGAACAGCTGTATAAGGATATATTTAATACAGGTATAATAAAGCGGGTAGGAAAACGAGCGCTGGATAGGATGAGAAAGCTGCTAGCATGAAAGGTAAAAACCTCTAAAACTTTCTACAAAACCATATAATATAAGCATGCAGCACTAAAAACACGATAAGAGCATAAAACATATATAAAAAATATATAAAAAGTCCAACTATTGTCAATATAAAAAATGACCATATAGTGGTTGTGTCATAACCTTTAGCAGCAATCAAAGCACATGAAATAAAATAAAACAAATAAATATGCGCACTGAGGCATTATACAAGTTCACATGTGGAGAAACGTCCAAAGTTGTCATTAAAAGGTACACAAAGTGAAGCAAAGTTCAATCAAAATAAATAGGTGGAAATCTGTGATAATGGTGTTGAGACAAATGAGTAAAGATTGCACTAACCAGATAGCGCAAATCAATGCACATTTGAGTACATTAGAACCAACTCCTGGTCATCAACATCTGGTAACTGGAACACTGGATCATCTAGTGAGCATCAATTAGGTAGGCAGCACACCATCAGGGCATCCAGGCACCCCTGATTGAACTTTGCTTCACTTTATGCACCTTTTAACATCAACTTTGGACGTTTCTCCACATGTGAACTTGTATAACGCCTCAGTGTGCATATTTATTTGTTTTATTTTATTTCATTTGATTTGATTGCTGCTAAAGGTTATGACATAACCACTATATGGTCATTTTTTATATTGACAATAGTTGGACTTTTTATATATGTTTAATATACATTTTATGCTCTTATCACGTTTTTAGCGCTGCATGCTTATATTATATGAAATATTTAATACAGGTTGCATCCATGACATTTGTATATTACATAGTAAAATATGTTATATCTACAAGGAGAACTTAAACTGGACACTTGTGAATAGTTATATAAGGATAATATTTATTTAAATAGACAATAATGTTAAGTCAGCTATTTCAGTAAGACTTTTTGAATAATCCAAACTGATATTTCACTGTACAGAAGACAACTTCAGTAGTCTAAACAACAAGAGGCTGTTCAGTATGAGTTTGGAAGTTTCTCAGACCTTGCAAAAGCAACAAAATATAGTATAGTAGCCACAGATAGCTTTTATCTTTTATCAGTTTTAGAATTGTAGTCCTCTCCTCAGACTGCTTGGACTATTTATTTATGTCTCAGTTTAGTAAATCTGAAACAAAAAGTCCTTAATTCAGAAAGGCTATTCACCATTTTTTTTAATTCATGTTGTAAAAGGATGCAGAATGTGTGCTAAAGCCTTATATCACAAACATATGCTGTTTAATTTACACTAAGATTTTCACTATCCATTTATGCAAGATTAAAAATATATAAAAAAAAAACAAGGTCAGTCCTACCTCATTTCACCTCTTAGATAGTATTGCAAAAAATTTGGATTAATTCTTCATCAGCTTCCAAATACTCATGATTAATGTTTTACTAGTATACTATCAAACTTAAGTTATATACTGTATCTTGATCAACACCTTGCATACCTGATAATTATAAATAAAGATTCATAATATTTGGCTGTGGATATTTGTATAAAGGTTAGAGGACCTATAAAAAGGATTACATTTATTGAATGTAAAAAAAAATCACTTTAGTAGCTGCTGAACAAAAAATGCAATTTAGAAAATTTACTAAAGTTCCATTACACCTACAAGATGTCCAAGTTTTTATTTTTTCACTGCAGCCACTACTATATATGTTTGATTTTAGCAGCATTTCTGTACTAATATTATATATATTTTTTGTTTTGCTGTATTTATATACACATTGCTAATTTTACACACTCCACCAAGCTAACTATATAAATTACTAGTCAAACCCTTTTATATAAAAGACATTACTTTAATTTTGTATAAATGTGTACAGCAGTGAAGTTACGACAATGGGACTTTTTTTAACTTACTTTTACTTGCTTATTTTTGGCTTACGAGGGCCAATAAGCAAAAAGACCCTCACTATGAAGGGGGGGGGGACACAGAGCAGCCATTGTGTCACTTGTAAAGTTTCTGTTAAAAAGAAAAAATGTAGTGCTACCAGTAATTGCTAATGTGCATACATAAATTGGATTCCGGAAAATAAAAAATTGTATGAAAACCAAAGTATGTAAAAGCATTTTTTTATGAGGAGTCATAGTGACATCCTCCGTAGTGAGATGTCCAAATAACTTCCTTAAATATACCCCTAGATCACTGTGCTCAGTGATACCAACATAAATATCTTGAAATCGTAATAGTGTCACCCTCTATGTGAATTTACAGACGTGCCTAAATGTTTGTCTCTAAATAGACAATCCAGAAACAGAAATGTGCAATCCTTTGCAACTCTTTAATTAATATTATATACAAACACAATATAACAATAATGGTGCCATCCTCTAGATGAATTGCCACCTGTGCTTGAAGTGACAAGCTCAAAATGAAAAGTTCAAAGCAAAAATACAATGTGCAGTCCTTTATAACTCCTTTACTTCTTCCATATATAACATACATCAAGTCCTTTTTGAATGCGGTACTTCTTTAACAGTACTCTGCAAGGTTGTGCAATGGATGGGCATGCAATTAATGATACACCACGTTAACCTTCCACCGGTATTAATAGCAACTCACCCATATACTCATAAGTCAAAAGTGCATTGTCCTTTAAATTGGGACCAACATGTGCACTGGCTGACTTTACTTTGGGAGTACACCTCAAGGCCTGGTTCACACCTATGGGACAGATTCACATCCAGGGGCAGACTGACCATTTGGAAACTCGGGCACTGCCCGAGGGCCCAGGGTCAGTACGGGGCCCCATGAGATGCCCCCGGTACCTTTTTCATAGGCTTTTTTGAGTTTGGGCAAGGACACAGGGGCCCTATTATCCCCTATTGCCCGGGGGCCCCATGAGTTGTCAGTCTGCCCCTGTTCACATCTATATGTTTTCAGCTGCTGAATTTTTGGAAAGGGTCAGGAACGCATTGGTGTGAACCAGTCCTTAGGCCTGTCCGACTACCTCCTACTCGGTACACTTTTAGGTGATCCCTGAAAACTTTTCTCTTCAGAGAAGCCTATCCTGCCTCCTCCTAACAACTGTACAGTACATGTTTTTCTCCATCAGCTCATCCTCCACAGTTATAACCTTTTGTATTACTTGGGGGCGGACTGACCATTCGAGCACTCGGGCACTGCTCGAGGGCCCAGGGTCAGTAGGGGGCCCCATGAAATGCCCCTGGTACCTTTTTGGGTGTGGGCAAGGACACAGGGGCCCCATGATCTCCTATTGCCCAGGGGCCCCATGAGTTGTCAGTCCGCCCCTGTAGTTGACCCTCCCCTTTTAGAATGTAAGCTCTAATGAGCAGGACCCTCTGATTCCTCCAGTATTCAGTTGTATTGTAACTGTACTGTTTGCCCTAATGTTGTAAACACTGCGCAAACTGTTGGTGCTGTATAAATCCTGTATAATAATAACAAGTGGAAACCAGAATGACAGCTTTCTTTCTGGATCCACTCCTTAAAATGTGGGATGAGAGGTACTCAAAGGAATAAAAATGGAACCATCATCGCACAACTGGTATAAAGAGAACAAATTTATAAAAAAAATAAATAACATGCACTCACATTTAGATGTGCACAATATACTTATAAGATGGACACTAGGCCCTTAAGTATCGGCTTCACCTCTCCAATTGTGGATAAGGTCACTTCTGGTAGCGTGATGACGTCATTGCCTCCTCACCTTTCAGCAAGGCATTTGGTACAGTTCCACATGGTGAACTAATACAAAAGTTGTACAAACTAGGACTTAACCCGTGGGTGGTTCGGTGGAAATGCAGTTGGATAAAGGATAGATACCAGAGTGTGGTTGTAAATGGGGGTCATCCGGAATAGAGACCAGTAACTAGTGGTGTACCACAAGGCACTGTACTAGGTTCTGTTCTATTTAATCTATATGTAAGTGATATAATTAAAGGTTTGTTGGGTAAGGTATGTCTTTTTGCTGATGATACAAATGGGTGTAATAGGTTTGATATCCCTGGAGGTGTCTGTAACATGGAACATGATTTGGCATTGCTGGAAGATTGGTCAAAGAAGTGGAAACTGCAGTTCAATGTTTCTAAATGTAAAACAATGCACCTAGGGAAAAAGAATCCATTGAGAGAGTACAACATTGGGGATACAGTGCTGGCCAGCACTACAGAGGGAAATAATTTGGGGGTACTTATGTCAGATGATTGTACTTATTTCAGATGAGTGGGGACAGGGAATGGAATTCTTGGATGCATCACTAGAGATCACCAGCAGGAGGAAGGAGGTTCTGATCCCCTTATACTATATAGATTGTTAGCTAGAACTCATTTAGAGTGCTGTATCCAGTTCTGCAGACCTCACTTACAAAAAGATATGTATAAGACAGAGCAAGCCCAAAGACAGGTAACAACAATGGTGAAAGGTCTGGGGTATAAAACATATCAGGAGAGACTTCAGGAACTTAATACGTACAGTCTGGAAAAAAAGAAGGGAAAAGGGAGACATGACTGAAACATTTAACTACTTCAATACCTGGCACTTTTACCCCCTTCCTGCCCAGGCCAATTTTCAGGTTTCAGCGCTCTCACACTTTGAATGACAATTGCACAGTCCTGCAACACTGTACACAAGCTACATTTTTATAATTTTCTTCACACAACTAGAGCTTTCTTTTGGTGGTATTTAATCACTGCTGGGGTTTTTATTTTTTGCTAAATTAACTAAATAAGGCTGAACATTTTGAAAAAAAACACGTTTTTCTTTGTTTCTGTTATAAAAGTTTGCAAATAAATAAATTTAAATAAAAAAAATAAATGTAAATAAATTTAGGCTAAGATGTATTCTGCTACATTTCTTTGGTGAAAATAACCCAAGTCAGTATTTATTATTTAGTCTGTAGGAAAGTTATAGAGTTCACAAACTATGGGATATATCTGTAAATTGATCAATCCTGAAGTACTGATAGCCAATCTAATTTCTTGAGGCCCAAAAAGTGTCAGAACAGTACAGATATCCCCCAAATGACCCCTTTTTGCAAAGTAAACAGTCCAACGTATTTCATAAGAGGCATGGCGAGTTTTTTGAAGTTTGAATGTGTGAATGTGTGAATGTGTGAATTTTTTTGTCATCATTTTTTGGAGAATGAAGAAATTTAAAAAATTATTTTCACAAAATGTTTTTTTACATACTGTCACCAGTGCAGTACAGCATCATCATATAACTGGTGTGGTGGTGATCAGGGACACTGACTGGTGATAGTACAAAAAAAATTATAATTTTTTTTCAATTTGTTTTATTTTTTTTACTTTTTATTACATTTTTTTCTCGTTTTAAATTTTTTTTTTATGTTATACTATGACCAAAGTAGTATAATGTTACCATAGTAACATTGTACTACGTTGGGGAAGTGATCAGTATTATTTTTTTTTGTTTACACAATTTGATTGCTTATAGCAGAGAATTTCTTTGCTGTAAGCAAGCATTTAACTGAATGAAATCGATTTATTCAGGGTTTTTTTGTTGTGGTTAGCTGTAATTGGCCACTGCTAATCACATGACACAGATGGGCTGTGATTGGCCCAGCCTGTGCATGTGATCACTGTGACCATTCACAGCTAGACACACTTGTATACAATGGATGGCATGAAAGTAAGCCATCCATTGATTGCAGCTGTCATGTGATCTGATCGGTCACAGCAGGTCACATGTTACTGGCAACAGGGACGGTACACAGATCTGTCTTCGGCTGTGTCCGACGAACTCATCCAGTGACAGATCTCGCCACAGCGCGGCCTTGCAGGCACATGCAAGATGCGATCCAGGAAGGACGGGAGTCCCGCCCGACCGTCATTTTCCTATAGGCCAGGCGGGAAGTGGTTAAATACATCAAAGGGGTGAATAAGGTTCAGAAGAGCAGTATTTTCAATATGAAACCAAAATCAAGAACACAGAGACATGACCTCAAACTAACTGGAGGAAAGTTCAAAACTTATCTAGAAAGTATTATTTTACTGAAAGGGTACTTGATGCTTGGAATAAACGTCAAGCAGGTAGTGAGCCAGTCAACAATAAATGACCTCAAACATGCTTGGGACAAACATAGATCTATACTAAGACAAAAAAGTTAACAAAAAAAGAAACAAAAACAAAACAAAAAAAAAACAAAGAAACAAAAGAAATACTAAATAAAAAAATAAAGCCCATACTCGATGGATCACTCAATCTTTTTTCTGCCATCATTTTTCTTTGTTTCTATGAACTAGCATGAAGATAAGGACCTCCGACTGTTCAGATCTGCATAGTTGCACCAGACAGGCTAATGACAGCAATTCTACTACTAAAATTAGTGTGTGCTGTAAATTGCCCTCAGTACTGAGCCTATTTCTTATTGCTGGAGGTCACCATTTTGTTGAAGCCCAGAGCAATCACTTCCTCTCTGAGAACTCCCCCCCTCTCTTTGATCTCAAAAACTATATGTCACTTTCTGCAAATAAAAAGTGTTCTGGAGGGCATTGCTGCACCAGGCATGTGAACAGAAGTGTTTCACAGAGATCCCACTGACGGTCCTGAAACTGATCAGTCCCCGCCTGCTGTCATCTGCATCAGCCCTGCTCTATATTGCTTCAGGTCACCTCCAGTGCAGTCCCCACCTGTGTAGCTCCAATGATGACCAGGAAAAACAGTGAGGAACCCACAGTGCAGGACTCCCAATATGGCACCTCAATTGCCCTTCCTCAGTGAGCAACTTGTGGTACAGACAAACCCAAATACAATGCATTCAAAGCCAGTATGTCTTGCAGACCAGCAGGGACAAGCACCACCCGAAATACATTTTAATTCATTTTTACAGAAACTGACTGTCTCACAGAGACACATGGAGACTGATGACTCTGACACTGTGTCAGAAGGGCTACAGGACACTGTAAGGCAAAAAAAAGGGGAGAGGGGGATAGAGAGTGCTATTGTCTAAGCATAGTATACATAAAGATACAGGGAAAAAAATGTCAGAAAGTAGATATTGCACAAAGATGAACACAGCATGTCAATATGTATAATGATGTCAGGTGTCAGCAACTTCTGGAATGCTCCAGTGGACATGGAACAACAAATAAAAGGAAGAGAATAAACCACTGTCAAAGCGTAGTAAATAGTGAAAAAAACTCATAGAAAGAACATGGTGAAAGAGTAAGTATTGCATTCACATATGGTAGGAGTATACAGCATCTCAATAGATCTACTGTGATGACCTTGTTCCATTTCCTGACAGACCCATACTCCTATGGTTATTGGAGATGTATCATTCACATGCCTTCCATTGGATTCCATGAAATGGGGCCATCTGCTGTTTTTTCTGCATAATGCTCATCTACAGTATATATTACTAGTGTGAGTTCAATACTCTTTTTGCTTTTGTTTGTATCGATTATAATAAATACTACACTTGGAGTGGCAAAAACTCTCTCTTTGCATACATTTATTTTATTCTTTGGAAACTGCGTACCCCCACTGGCTGACAAGGACATCCAACAGGAACTTTGCTGTGCTTACTACCATCATCATTATTGGATAGGAGATCGCCATCTGCTGGATTTTATAATACCATTGCTTCAGCTCCTAAATGTGAGTACATTTATATTTACATTTACCTAGGGATGACCGAGAAGACATGACAGAGGAGCCCACTCTGGGGTAGATCCTATGGACAGCGCATAAATGTACTGCCACAGTTAACATGGTCTAAGATTAACTTGGGGGGCTGAAGAAAAAATTAACTTTATTAGGACAGGATTTATAAAAGATAAGAGAGTACACTACAGCGGTGAAAAGTAGCATAAGAGACCTGGAGAAAAAGTTGCCTTCCTTAATCGCTGAATCAAAATTCAATGCCCAGCTAGCAAAAGCTAATAAGTTGAAAGCTGATTAAAAATTGGCTGAGGCAGTATAATGTCTGCATATTGGACCTGCCTGAACATATGGAGGGCAAGGACGCAACAATTTGTTTGGAAAAATTGCTTCTGAAACTTTTTGCAAGAGATGCCTTCATCCCTTTGTTCTCAGTTGGGAATGCACATAAACATCCACATGTCCCTTGCCCTAGGACCATCTCCAAGACCCATTTTGGCATGTCTCTTGAATTATAGGGACAGAGAAATTATGTTATGTCTGGGCAGGGAACACTCCAATGTTAATTACAATGGGGTCAAAGTCTCATTCTTCTCTGACTTTTCATCCGATATTCAAAGCTAGAGAGGTAAATTTGCAGATGTTAAAAAGCATCAAAGTGCCAAAAATAAAGTCCTCATAAAGGATCATTCCTTGAAGAACAACTTGATGCTTTTCCACATGAGAAACGTTAAGTAGAAGTATTGTGCAGACCAGAGGAGGAAATTCTTGGAATGCTACATAATCAATATTGACCTCCCTCTTGCACTATAAAAATAGCCCGGTGAGTCCTAGAAAGGACATTTGGGAACCCAAACAAAGGACCAGACCAGATGTAGTCCAGCCATTTAATTGTGTAGAGAATGGTAGTCTTCACCTCTCTCTGGTATCCCATAATTTAAAGGTTCCGTCCCAGGAAGGATTCAGATGAACAGGACCTCCCTCTTACATTTATAGGGTCTGTCTCCTTGTGGCCACCTACAGGGCATACTAGTGGAATGAACAACAATTCCTCAATGCATATAGTGCATCTGTTCTTTAACCGCCTCCCTCCGGCCATATTAGGAAATGATGGACAGGCGGCGGTTCTCAACGAGGGATTTACTAAAATTGGTGTACACAGAATCTTGTACAGCTGTGCATAGAAACCAATCAGCTGCCAGGTTTTATTGACAAAGCTTAATTGAACAAGCTAACGGTAGAAGCTGATTGGTTACTATGCCCAGCTGCAGCAGATTCTATGTGCACCAATTTTAGTATATTCCCCATTATAATGAGTGATAATTCACGTCAGGAATTAGTTTTTTCCATCCCTTCTAAGCCTTGTATAGGATAAAATTGGTTATATACAATTACCATTATTTACAAGACATTGTAGATAACCTTCTTGAAGTTAGCAACCTCCTAATAAAAGTTCCTACAAAAGCAAGATCTACCAAATTAATTTCAAGACAAATATTTTGTGGTTTAAATATTATTAAGATATTTGGTATTATAGAATGTGTGTGTGTGTTGGGGAGGGTTGGGTTGGCACTATTAGAGGTGTCAGGCTTGTGTGAAATAGATTACAATATTTCAATATTTTACTCACTGAACATGAATTATGCTTCATGTCTTTTATCTTGTATTAATAAAAATATTTGGATTGTACTAGTCGTGGTCAGTTACTATATTATTGTCACATACTGTACATGTCTGTATTTCTCTTCCTTTTTTAGGAATTAAAGTGGACAAAAATTAACCATGCATTCATTAAGGCACAACAATGTTTTGTATTGATGTATTTCATCTGATTTTGGATGGCTAAGACTTTTGGGGCGAATGCTGATTTTTTTTTCTTTATAAATGCACTTATGTATTTATATACCCTCTTTTAAATGATATTTCGACTTTTCATGTATTAATATAAGGGTTCAAAGAAATAATGATGAATAAAGGTTGAAAAACTTGACCACGTTGTGGTTTTATGTATCTGCTCAGGGGTGGCACCAGCTTTTCTGGCCAGGAGGCCACCAAAGCCCTTGTGTAGTGTGTGTTAACAAGAATTGAAGGAATTAATTGCATAATCCTCTTAGATTCAAAGACAGCTAACCTTAGCTTTAAATTCAATGGAGACTTTAAAGGCTTGTTTGCCCTTGTGTTTATCAGTTAGAAGTACAAAAAAAAGGAATCTATTTCCCTAAAGGGACTAGTAGCTTCAAGGTAAGCTAATGCATAGGGGTTGATTTACTAAAGGCAATTAGGCTGTTTACTTTGGAAAGAAAGTCTCATAGTGCACAGAAATGTTTCTTAGTAAATGTGGTGAAATTTCACTATGCAAATAATACCCAATTAGGTTAAAAGGAAATTTTTTTAAAATAGCTTTTTTATTTGCATATGATTGGATGATGAGTGTCAGCAGAGCTTCAGCTCATTCACCAACCCCTGGGGTTGGTAGATTGATGACACAGAATCTAAAGGGTGAGGGTTGTCAAGTTCCAGTTTTTATCCCCTCCCCAGCAGCCCCAGAACAAAAGCTTTGATGGTTGCTTGTTTTTACTGTGGAGGGAAACCTCCTAATATTCTTCCCACAGAAGACAGAATGTCATTGGGACTTGGATGATTGATCAAAATGGTTAAAATGTATCTCTCTTTTCCTTTATTAGCTTGTACAATGTTTTGAGGCTTGGTATTCTTGTTTTCTTGAGAGTGGGTTTTTGCACCTTGGAAAAAACTTTTTGGTAAACATTTTTCTCTTTTTAACTGGAAATCCTGTACAGGGCAGCTTTTTTGAACAAAAAGCAGGTCCCTTGAAAATGATATGTTCCAAAGACTATGTGTGGATGATGCATCCCCAAATAAGGTTTAAGCCACACAAATCATCAGGAGGACTAAACGAAAGCTGAAGACCCAGCTGACATTTGAACTGACCAGAGGCATCAGCAATATAGCCCATTACTCTGAAAAGTACAGAGAAGGAGTCAAACAAATGATCACTAGACGTGCCTGCTTGCAAAAGTCACTTTGGCTTAGTAACACAAAATTCTAAACAACAGAGTCCCAGGTCCGCTTAAAGAGGAAATATATCTTTTTATTCTTGGCATTTTTTAAAGTGTCTATGTCATCAATAGGGGTGAACCACCTGCTTGGTCCAAACCTGAACTTTGACTGTTTGGGTGTGTGGATATACAACTTCCAGCTCACATGTGATCTGCTCATGACAGTGGCAACTGTTACATACCAGAGCTGCAACTTATCCTGGGCACTCGACTCGACCAGAATAAGGACACCAGCAGGCCCCTTCCCTTTTTCATTCACTGCAAAGAACTTTTACTGTAACTACAAGTTTCAGGGCCTAGAAATTATGTCATGGCCCCCTACAAGTGATGTCTAGCTGCTCCAGCTTAGAGGGCTTGCAGCTTAACTTGGGTACGCCCTTCCACCAGTACTCTCCCTGGGACCACCAGGTCATTCACCTTAATAGCTTAAAAAAAACATCTCATCTCTTTTTCCAAATATAGAGCACAAGACCACATAAACATGTGAGTTGCAATGTTGCAGCAAAAAATTCAACTCCAGAATCTTCTATGGACTACAGAATGTACTGCACTCTCTGTCTCTGCTGAGAGGTTCATGTCATCCTCAGGCATTGCTGAACCTTCCTCTGGGGCAAAAAGGTTTTGGTTGATCAGCAGCAGATATATAGGTAGCTCCTGAACCCAGAATTTTATAACTTGTAATCAGGCAAGGGTTGCCTAGGCATCAGACTCCAAATGTAGAACAAAGGGATGCCAGACTTCCAGCTTTTACATAGTCACTTTAAAGAAGATAGTTTTGAGCCAACAGCCGTATTTCTTCATCCAATGTGGATGGCTCAGATTATATTACATCCTCTCATTAATAAAGATAAATAGTGAATTATTATAAAGGGCAATTCAGAATCCCTATGTCAGCATTCCACGAAGTGTTAGAGAACTGGTAAGGATGGAGTAGCTAGGTTCGGAGAATCTGTTTTTATTTTTTATTTTTGGGGTAGCTTCCACTATAAATTACATGGGCATGGTACTGGGTCAAGGTCCTCAGATAGGTCAGAAAGCCAAAGTGCACCCTTGGCAAAAACTTATTTTTAAATTGACACTACAAAACAAAATGGTATAAATTTAAATGATTTGCATGAAAAAATAAGGATAATATGGGTAAAGGGTTATAAAAACTATTTATCTACAGTAGCTTATTCAAACTGGTGCAGTGCAGTTCCACATGTGTTAACACAATGCACAGTAACACATGTAAGTGAAATGCAGTGCCATTTATTCTTAATAGTACCCTAATGCATCTTGCCAATGTAACGTCATTGAACTTCATTGTGGTGCGCTGTATTACAAAAGCAGGTCAGTTTTTCTATGCATTCTGATCTGACCCTCTGCAGTGGGGAAGGATGTTGATAACAGTATGGGGGTGCCAGTGGAAGGAAGCATTGGGAAATATGGTGAGAGAAGGGGTGGAGAGATGTTGTGCATGGATGAGAGAGTGGTGGCACACTGCTTGTATTCAGCAAGCCATACTGCAACAAAAGCATTTCCTTCTACCATGCCATGCAGTCCTCAGATCTCTTCTCCCTGTGGATGCATTATCTTTAATGAATCAAATATCACTCAGACTTTAACTGAGACAGATATAAACACTAAAACAAAATCACTGAGTAGATTTACAAAGTAGGAAACGCAAGCTGCATACGTATTGAGCAAATATAATGCACAAATATATATATTTTTAACTATACAGTACAGAGAAATACATTTTAAAGATGAACTCTAGGAATTCAGACGTTTTCTAAAATGTCTTACTGGCTTACTATGGGCTATGTGCAGTAAGGTGAATGCCACCACCTGACAGTGTTACTAAGTGCTGAGAGTACAGCTTTCACTATACTCCCAGCACACTCACAGGAAAGTTGCTGCTTTCTGAAGCAGCAACAGCTCTGCTGCCACTCCCCTTTGCTGTCCATTCACAGAAGGCTTTGTATTTTGAGAATGGTTTCACATGATACAAAGCACTCTGTGATTGGACAGGAGGAGGGGAGGGAGGGGCAGAATGGTTACATGTGACTTTGCAGCTTTAGGATTCATGACCCGAAGGTCCACTGTCTGAGCACTGGAAATATAGAGATAGCTATGCTCTCATAGCTATGAGATAGCTATGCTCAGCCAAAATGTAAATTGCAAATTAAAGAGCTAAATCCACAAAGTTGCATGTACCTCATTGGACTTAACCCACAGTAAGCTTGAATGTTTTTGAAAGTGGCTGAATTCCTGGAGTTCAACTTTAAATCATTAACCCACAACAGTAAAATCAGTCTGTATATGCAGTAAAGCATGCTTGTTATACTCACTGTAGAACCTAAGGGGTTAATTCTCTGCATTGTGTAAAAAGTCTGTTTGATTCTGACTTCTCTGATTCCCTTCTTCCAGCGCCCCCCTCGTCACTCTGGAGTCGCACATGCTCATTTTGGTGTGTATCGGTAGATAGGTTTTCTTTTTCTTTGAAGAGTGAATTTGATTAGCACAGGGCCAATCAGCACTGTCCAGACAGAGGTCAGAAGTTCTGCTTCCTCCTAGAGCAGAATGAATACTCCTCCTAAAAGCTTTAACCAGTGCTCAGCTGGACACCGGTAGAAGTCACAAGACTGCTCTAATTTCTGCAATGGTCGAGTCAATCACCTGATCTCAACCCAATTGAGCATGCACTTCACTTGCTGAAGGCAAAACAAAAGACAGAAAGACCCACAAACAAAGAACAACTGACGACAGCTGAAGTTAGAGCCTGGCAAAGCATCAGAAAGGAGGACACCCAGTCTTTGGTAATTTCCATGGGTTCAGACTTCAGGCAGTCATTACCAGCAAAGGATTCTCAACAAAATATTAAAATGAACATTTTATTTATGATTATATTCATTTGCCCAATTACATTTGAGCCTCTGAAAATGGAGGGGCTGTGTATAAAAATGGTTGCAGTTCCTAAAATTTGTACTTGATATTTATGTTCAACCTCTTGCATTAAATTAAAGCTGAAAGTCTGCACTTTAAATTAATTTGGATTGGTTCGTTTTAATTTATTATGGTGGCATACAGAGCCAAAAGTATGAAAATTGTGCCTGGGTCCAAATATATATGGACCTAACTGTGTATATATATATATATATATATATATATATATATATATATATATATATATATATTTGGGATGGGGTGGGGAGTAACAAAAGATTAAAACTTAGAAATAATATATTTAGAAATAATATCAAATGTTAAAATTAATTGAGAAAAGGCATCAAATTATATGTACAGTCAAAACTTTACTTTTAGGTTTTTGAGTTTTCAGTTAAAACCCAGTCAGTTTATTTTTGTTGTCTGTGTTTCATTGAGATTTTTTTTTCAGCTATACATCATACTTTATGTTTCAAATGCACCCTGAAGTAACCTATGGCATTCACAAGATGCTTATTAAAATGATGCATTCAAATGATGTGAATTAAGAAGCTTAATCGATGGCAAGAAAGCATTGCTGAAAAATAGGAGTATCACACTCTGACACTACCATCTGTATCTTGCAACAGGAATTGAAAATTGTCAGACCAGGCTATATTTTTGCACTCTTTATTCATACAATTTTGGTGTTGCTGTGTACATGGTTTACTGCTCATAGCTGACAGGTGTGAAGCCCAGTGTGATCTTATGTTGCTATAACCCCTTATGATGAAGGGTCACTGCGTTGTGTGCCTTTCTGCACACAGTGCTGTGAAGAATGGTTATTTGAGCAGTAGAGACCTCCCTGTTGACTTGAACTGCTGACCATTCTTTTCTGGTGTCTCAGCAGATAACACGGTGTTTTCACCTACAGAACTGTTGCTCCAATGATGTTTGTCTTTGGCACTGTTTTCTGCATTTGTAGAATGTAGTCTATGAATGGAGGTCATCAGTTTCTGAAATTCTGTAACCAGCAAATCTCCACCAACAATCATTCCAAAGTCAAGGTCACATAATAACATGGCAAACTGATGTTAAAGCAACATCTGAACCCTTTTGATATACTGTATCAACATGCTGCTGATATTGAGCTGAAGTCACATGAATTGATGTTTAGCTGTTTGTGTTAACGGTGTGGTGTACTAAGTAAAGGGTGCACTGTGTGATTATAGTTAGAATTTATTACTACATTTGATTCAATTGATAGATCAGAGGTCAATGTGGATTGTAAAAACAACTGATGCAACAGAGGGACCACAACAGAAGGACTGCAAAAAGAAAAAAACAGGACACTACTACAGGTCAGCCCATGCTGTAAGACTTAGTATCCAGCCCTAAAGGGTGCTAGCCCAGCTCATAACTGGACCAATTGATCAAAGAGAAAATTCAGATCGCTGGACTCCATAGATCCATAAAACTATCATCTTTATTTTGCACATCAATCCATAAAAGCAGAAACTCACAGTGGGGGAGAAAGAAAGACTTCTTGATGCATTTCGTGCTGTAGTTAGTGCTTATCCATAACACCAATGATGATCGTTTTATAAATGTAAGCAGTGCAGCCAT
Source organism: Staurois parvus (assembly GCF_062004578.1). NCBI lineage: Eukaryota > Metazoa > Chordata > Amphibia > Anura > Ranidae > Staurois > Staurois parvus. The sequence continues at coordinate 4,816,802 of NW_028317971.1, read as the reverse complement.
CCGGATTCTCTCGGTGATCGTCTAGAAGGACTGCAATAGTTTTGACCATAAATAGTTTACCATCCACACACCTTATACTTATTATATAGCCTAACGTTGGATGCAGGGGATACAATGTTGCAAAGAAAAAATAAATATATTAAAAATATATATACCATGCTTTGAAGTACCACCAAAACCTCCAAATATGGGTTCTTTGTTGTGAGCTTCGCAACATATGTTGGTGCCTGCACTGACTGTTGCAAAAGGCATGCAGATCACTGCATATTGTAGGTCTCCCAGCACTAATGATAATGGCAGTTCAGAAATTTGAATGGAGTAGTGTACATGATAATGGCTTCCATATGCTAATATGCAAGATGAAGGTTTGGTCAGGTCAAGGTGAGCAACAAAAGTCACTATTGCATTTAATACACCTAATGAACCACACTTTAGTGGGTAGAAAGGCAGCAGGTCTGGCTGAGGGCTCTGAGAACAGGACAGGCAAATGATAAAATGTGGGCATCAGGCTCCTGATAATATCTTAGAGTATCAGGGTTGCTCAGGGGGAGTTATGTGCTACATTAGAAGAGAAGAGAACATATTAAGGATTCAAATATTGAAGTCACCATACCCAACTCAGTTTTAAAAGCACAGATTCCAGGATTGCCTGGATTACCTAGTCAGTCACTGACCTGTAATGAGCGTGTAAAATGATGCAGTACATGTTTTTTCCAAGTCAGTCACTTTGTAGTCAAGCCAAGTTTAACAGCCCTTGAGCTGTCAACAGTCATCTTCTATATTTATATCCTCACAGATATAAGATGAGTTAAAAATGTGGCCAGGCTGTAGACATTCAAAGGTTTACCTATTCCTAACAAACAGATAATAAGCTTTAAAATGTCTTCATTGATCTCTGTAGCTGCAGGTACTGTTGAGCAAGTTATCCTCAAGGAGAAGCGATTAAGTCACTCAAGTCAGGTCACAGCACTCTGCTCTCTGCTTTTTCCTGTTCTGTGTTTACATTAGAGATAAGAAAGGCTGACAACTCATTGCTACAGTGAAACTGAAGCCCTTTTGCTTTAAAATGTATGGAATATTTTTCCACAATTATTGCAGTATGCGTGGTGGGAATTATATTTTAAAGTTTATTTACTGCTTGTTAACAATATGTACTGTAAGTATTCAAAAGTATATAGACTGCCCGAAATTACTCCCCATTTCTTACATTTACTAACCTCTCCTTCTCACAATTTTATGACTCATTTCCTGCCTAGCACGTCTACCTGAAGCTCTGTTAAAAAAGGCAGTCATTCTAGAATGCTCAGGTGTATACCGTAAGGAAATGTGAGGCTGTGTAAAGTTAAGTAACCCTTAGCAAGCACCAGAAAATCATCCCAATTGATCTGGAATGGAAACAGTATTTTGCCCATTTGTAGAGCTTTGTGCTGCTATTTGCATTACTTATTATACTAGTTTTCTGAATAAGTTTGTTGTTGTCTGGATTGTGTTTGCAAATTTTAAAGAAATTTAGCATTCTTGTAACTTGCTTTGTAGCTATTCAGTAGGGTTTTGAGAAATGAGTGATCTTATATGAACAATGCTATAACTAATGGTTATTTTGTTAAAGAATCAATACCAAGAAACAACATTTTTTAAATAAACTTTATTCTATATTACAAATAGTTTGTTTTGTTGTTCTGGACTGCAAAATAGGAATGCATTATATTTACATACACAGGTATACAATTAATTATAACAAAGTTACAGAAGCTTGCCTTTACCAAGTTACAACTCTTTTTTCCAATTTAAATAGTATATCTAGCATAATAAAAACCTCCATTCTAATATTCATTGTTTTATCTCTTTGAGGCTCTTGGTAACACTGGACTCTAAAGATATGGTTATATAGGTGGAAGCTTTATCAAAACCCATCCTGGCCCATAGGTTCTTTGTGCAGGCTTCATACCACGTAACGTGTACCTTAGTAATCCTGGTAAGAAACAGCTTTGGACTTGCATAGACATATTGCAAGTGCTAACCTATGCACAATATTTATATAGAATATGCAATACTTTTTGAGCAAAACAAGGGCATCTTATATAGTACATTTAATACAATAAAATCTGTCAGGAAGACAAACATTCACAGAAGAGCTTTTGATATATTACTAAAAATTTGTATTGACTTTGTGAATACTATCAGGCTTGGGACAACAAGAAACCTCTCAAGCTGGAAGACGCTTAGAAGCTCTCAGCAATAAGCAAAATAGACCATCTTAATATACAAAGGGAAAGCTATTTTAAAGCATAGCATTGCAGCCCTTCACAGATTACTATGGTGTAGATACTTGTACATATTTATACACAGTAAGTAGGTATATAAAAAGAAGCTGAAAAGTATAACTAGAGAAACTTACAAGAGCTTTGAAGAGGAAAAAGAAACATACTCTTAACATGGAGGTCCTACACATAGCACTGAATAATTTGCAACCAGCATGTTTTCATTAAAAGTTTTAGTTTTGCAAAACAGAGAATATAATTTCCTTAATGCCTGCCAACATGTACTTGATAGATCAAAGTAGCTTCATAGAATTAGTTCTTGGTCATTTTTTAAAATATATATTATTTCACAATGGGTATGTCAATTCATTAAGGAATGAGATTTTCTTTTTAATTATTTGAAACAATTTCTGCAGATGAATATCAGTTTTGTAATTTTGGGTATGAGCGTGCCCACTTTTGGGTTTTTGTTCATTTTACTAGGGTTGGTGCCCTATTTAAACATGGTCTGAAATGAAAAAAAAACTCCATTGTGCCCCATAACAGTTTATCTTTTAATCTTGTATTTACTATTCAAGCTGTGATATCAGCAGCAATACTGGTAGGAACAAATTCATTACAATGTGCAAGGCACATTCAAATGTATTACACTTAATGATCATCTGGCAACATCCACTGACAGATTTAGCATGTGGTCATCCTAAATGAAACTTGCAACTTATGTACTATAATTATCATACACTATATTACCCATCCTTTTTGTATAACAAGTGGTGTTTGACACAGAAGGTTCTGCTATGCCTTCTATCTTCCATTCAGGCATACAAGATTCAAAATGAATACTAGAATATCCTAACCTGAATCAATATTGAGATAAAAGCCCCATGTCTCATGAACAGTAGGTCGGATCCATTTTAGTGTCAGAACATGATGTTTATGTCTCCTCCTCCTAGATATTATATGTCACATACTAAAGGGAAAGTAAAATGCCACTGGCCTATGTAATTAGAAGAAGCTGGGTATTCTATGTCATCCTATCTGCATTTTTAAGTGATATAAAAAGCCAGCAAGTAATTCAACTGCAAGCAACAATGCAAAAATCAAATGTCAGCTCTAGGTAATACAGGGCTTTCAGGCTTCAATTCTGCCAAACATTTTTTTTGGTGTTGGGGATGTTTGTAAAAAAGGTTCTACCACTTCTCCCCTAAACTAATAAAAATGTTCTTATCCATTTTTATGTAAAGATTTTAACCCAGGCTTCCTGTCCCTGTGAAACAGGACCAGGAAATTATGGGAAATTTTCCCAACAGGGGCACAGAAATAAAAAAAAATGTCAAACGTTCTGACCCTTCTCCACTGTATACAAAACTCAAGAAGAAAATGACTGAGGTTGGCCTTGGAGTAAGATCTGTAACATCTGTTTCTGTTTAAAGTTTAAATAATACAAACTAATGATGTTATTCTAAAAGTAAAAGAAATTAAAGTTTATACTATACAACATTTTTGGGACATATGGTAATGCTGCATACATTTTCTAATTTACATTAATTTATGTGTATTTGCACTGTAAACCTTTGAAAGTAAACACTAAATCTCAATTATTTTAAAGTCATAATTTTGTAATATGCAAAGATATATTCTATTTATTAGCATCCCCGAATACAGTTAATATATGCAAGCAAAGTAAGGAGATGATACTTTGAATAGATAAAGCTTTATCTGATATACAGACATGGGAATGGGTTATAATACCATGTTGTTATTCATTTTTTTTAATCCATAAATCTGCTTAATTTACAATAGGTTTCAATGGTCCACAAGCAAGGAATAATAACTGAATATCTACATTTGCCAGAACAGCAAATGTGTGGTTTGAATCTTGGATTAGGACCTCAACCATTGTACATATTTGTTGGATAGAAAATATTAGTTATATGAGTTTCAAACCATTTATGACTCAGGAATACATTTTAATCTGCAGAAAGTTAAATCAATTCCAATTTAGTGATATTCATATCCATATTTCTGAAACCCGTGCCATTCTGCGGTCATTGATAAAGTTTCCACCTTAACATAGAATATAGTCACATGACAAACCACTCGGATCAATGCTTTCAGGCAGACAAAAAAAAAAATCAAATCAGAAAGAAGGAATAAAATGGGAACCACGTCCACATTGTCAGCAAGGCTTTAGTTTCTCTCAGCTTTAACTGTATTAACATGCGCTATTTTCATAAAAAATTAACTGAAATCTAAGGTATACCTCTGGAGCTCCAGGGCAAAGACCCTACACATTCACAGCACAAATCTGGCAGATCCCAAGGCAAGAAAGAATTTTGAGGAATAAAACAAATTTAAAAAAAAAAGTACAGGGTTTGAGACGGGTAGCTTTTAAGCTCACGATGGTCAACACGAAAAATTACATTTTTCTATATGTACTTATCTTGTTTTTTTCTTTTTATTTCTTTAAATTGTCTGAGGTTGTTTTTTTATTAAAAAATGGAAAAAATATGTACTATACAAAGAAGAATAAGGTAAGGTTGATTGAATTGGATAGCATAGTGGTCTACTCATATTCTTTCTGTACAGCTGTGCAAATGTTTGACTCATCATCTTCCTATATCATGTGGAACGTCTGGACTGGAGCAGACACAAATGCATACATGTTTGTCCTCGCCATCATTGTTCTCAAGAGGGCGAGTAGAAAGCCTTTGAGTTGTGGCAATAACATGCCACCATGACCTTTGGTTTTTTTGTCTACAATTCTTTGAGTATGTTGCTTCTTCTTCCCCTTACAAAGAGTAGTTGCCAACCAATGCTTTAGACGTCATTTAAATGGCATTTATAGTTCAAAGGCCATCAGCCAATTCCAAGCAAATGCTATGAAAAGTTCAAATAAGGTGCATAAGGAATTAAGTGCTCTCAACAAAAATAAACATGACTCAGCAGTGGTTTTCTGTAGGCTTCCAGCTCGTGCCAAACTAAATCCACACTAAGGTATTCTTTTTTAATTGACATAAATGTACAAAAATTTGTTTATTCTACTAATCATTCAGAATAAGAAGACTTGTTATGGTTCATCATTGTCCCACAATGAAAAGACTTAAATTTTACCATCTAAAATATTGAACTGTCAACCCTGCAAGTTTACAAAAAGAAGGTAGAATAACCTTGGAAAGATACTGGAATTACCTGGAATTTCAATGTTATTGTTTTAAAATGAGTAACTTGTTGCCACTCTTGTTGTCGATTTACTCAAGCAATGTCAAAATTTTCAAAAGGTGACATTGTATCCTGTTATCCCAAATAAAAATTGTGCTGATATTCTATTGCTTTAAGTTTTATTTTTTTGCATGAATATCAAAATTTGTGCTCCTAATCCAAATGGCAGTTAAAATGTTTGTATTCCAAGCCTTCAGAATATGTGTAATCCTTCCAAGGCTGAATAAATAAAATTAATGATGGTCTTCTCTGCTAAATGAATTACAGACTTTCTCTCTGTTTATGATGGACTTAAGTTTTGATGCATTGTGCTAGATAGTACAATCAATGTTTGATGTACAAAATGATATCATAAAACAAACCTTAATAATCTGATATTTACATAATTATAAATTAATAAATTGAGGTTTGCGCTAACACATTTTCTCTTGGTTCATTGCCTGCCACTGAAGAAACAACTCACTGGCAAAGTACATTTAATGAGGCAGGACATTTAATTGGCAGGACCATCCTAGAAAATGATCAGGCCACATTCAAAGTATACAATATAAAATGGAAAACTGAGTTTAAGCTGGTGCTTGTTTAAGGGCAAACTAAAGTTTCTTTGATAAGATCACTGTTCTGTGTACTGTAACATGAATACTGGATCATAAAATTAAAAACTCCTGTATAATATCTGAAACCATAAGTATGTACATGGAAAACTATATAGGTAATTTAGTAATGTTTCTATGTTTTATCAAAATATGTAAGATCCTTGGGGACATGGAAACAAAGCTGAACTGTAGAATTGGAGAGCAAACAGCTAATCCTCATTTCCAAGAGAGAAAAAAAATATGGATCTAAAAAAAAGAAAGAAAACTTCTTTCTTCTAATGGCCTCTGGGAGATTAAAGAAGGATTCTCGCATATTTCATTTTCATGTTCCATGTTTGAAGGCTTCCATGAAGAAATTTTTCAAGTCATTTTGTTGGGATATCAATCATGCCAACTTCTGCTGAAGAAAGGTTTTTATTTTATATTATCTGTCAAAATTCTTAATACTAAGTTCATGTTCCATCCATACCAGGTCATGGCAAGGAGAGGAGCTACAAGCAGCACAGCACTTAGGACCTTATAGTTTCCCATACTGATACGGATAATGTGACCATTTGTCTGCAAGCAGAGGTCTTAGCTAGAATGTTTTTGATTCCCAAAGTTGTCCACATTATATGTCCTTCCTTAATCCACTGGACATTATAATGTATCCATGAGGTTCATAGAAGGAAGAAGAGGAAGCAGAAGACCCTGCATCCAGTCAATCAGAACTTGCACTTGGTAAAGATGACAATCTTGACTGAGGCACGGCTTGGTTTATCCCTTCCAGGGTAACCTGGAAGGACAGTTTTCAGCTGTCTATACTCATCAGGGTAATGACTTGTTCTAATTTGTAGGCAAGTTTTTGTTTTCCAGCTTGGTCATCTTGATCTAAAGCTGTTAAAATCTGAAAAAACAGAAAAAAAGCAATTTTTAAGGATGCATATCGGTTTACATATATGAAGAGCTCATGCTCAATTTTTAGATGCGACATCACACAAAATGAAATATAACAGATGTAAGTAATATTTTAAAATCAGTAAAATAAAAAAATACTCTGGTGTGGGCTATGCCTTTGATATTTAAGAAAATACAGCAGAGAAAAAAATTTTAAAAAAAATTGCTCTTGTGCTGGCTATACTTACTCAAGTTAATACAGCAGAGAAAAGCAAGGAAGTCCGAGATCAAGCAGTGAGAATAAAATGTACATAATGACTAAAGCAATGTACTCCCAAGAACAACCCGAAGTGTATAAAGAACTCTGGATACAATATAAAATAACATCGGCTGTTAGGCTTCATATAACAGAAGCTATGGTTATGGAGTTTAGAAGTGTATATAAAGGACCCTAAAAGGTCTAGTAAACTTATTTTAGTAAATATGGTCATAAAACTACTACAATCCTGTTAGCTAACACCAACAACTACCACCCACAATCACAAGAAATGAAAATTGTTTTAAAATGCACTGTATCTAAAAAACAAAGCTTTAAGTTTTAGAAAGGTGATGGGTGCAAAAACCTATCATGTTTTTACTGCTGTCTGTGTTCCTGCCAAGAAAATTCAATCTCTTACTTTATCCTAGTGGCCATGATCACTGGGAGTACAAAAAATGTAATTGACATATAACCAGAGCAGAAATAATAGGGAATTATTCAAATGTAACACTTGTTCAAGTGACAGCTGCAAAAAAAAGGGTTCCCCTTGGGGAAAGAGTTCATATTATGTTCAGTTGTATCTACAAGATGGGTGGTGGTGAAGGGAAAATCTAGAATTATTAGTAGATTTAACTAAACATTAAATTAGCATTTTGCAAAAAAAAAAAACTAAAACATTTCCAAAGACATAGTTAATACTCATGGTATGGTAAGGAAACTGGCACTTCGGGCCCTGTATAGGACCATATTTAGCATTCATGCTGCTCTTTGTACATATTTACCCTTTTATGTAGTTCCCAACTCTTTTGTCACTAACCATGTTATATAAAAGGCCACACAGAGGTGTTACAGGGTACTGCAGGGGCACTTCCCACATGTTGTCTGTGCTTGGTCATGTAATCTATGACACCAGATCACATAACCGCATGCAGGGGACTTATGTGGAATCTTCCTTGTGCTGGCCTGTGACTTTCCCATACAGCTACACAATAGACTATCTGTTGCTTTCCTTATCAGTTAGTGTATTCTGCTTTTTTACTGTGTTCTTGAGGGGGCAGTAGAAGAAAGGCTCTGTTCTGGGATCCTCTAGAACAGGAGCCTAGTCATGCTTGTTTTTGCTGCAATCCCTGTTTCTCCATCACCGAACATACACAGACACTGCAAAGTGCATTCAATCTTAAATAGCATAATAAAAGTCAAAGTGGACATTGTAAAGTGAACCTGTGCATTGCACATATTGGGGAAGGAAAAAGGTTCATTTTAATTCCAGTTCCAGTGCTGCTGGTACTGCTGCTCTTATTGGTTACTGAGAACAAAGTGAGAAAAGAGGAGCATATTTCTCACTCCCCTTCTTCCCACATGAAGATGTTTGTGCTTAGGCACCTAACACCATCACATGGGAGTAAAAAAAAGAGTCCTCCTTCTTAAAAAAAAATGCAGGCAGACTCAATGGACCACTTTTTTTCTGCCGTCACTTTTCTATGTTTCTGTGTAAGCTCCAAGTTCTCCATGGGAAAACAAGCTTATGTTACATATATATAACCAATTTGGCAAATTTGTCTTAAAAGAAAAAAAAACTCACAACACATTATATTGCTCTCTATACACACAGCAAAAGAATACTCTGAAAGCAATATCACTAACCGAAGTTAACACGCTTTTTCTCCAAATCCAATTAGGACTTTGGAAGATATCAAGTATTGAAAAGCGCAGTTTGTAATGACTAATTATTTTGTGGCAAATGTCTGGCAAGAACAGACAGTAACACTTTCAAAAGGAGCACAAGTGGTTCACAAAGAGAAAGAGAAGAATCACAGTGACCTAGTAGTAATGAGATTAATTCATCAACACCCAGATAGAAGCTTTCAAACAAGCCGTTTGGCAATTCTACATTCTGGGTGAAAGGGAATAAAATGCAGTAAGCAATCAAGGGCCCTTTTCAGGAAATGTTTATGAACATGATTTTATAAAACACTAAACAAATATAACAGAATAACAACCACAAATTTCAAGCAGAGGCTTATGTTCATGTTTACAGACTGTTAAAATGTGCAATAAAAAGATAAATTATTATGTTTTTGGAGGTCTTCAATGTGCTTTAATTACAGTATTTAAGCTTCACAAAATATTAATTACGACTTCGCTGAAATTCTTAATATGCACAGCTTTCGTAAGTTTTTCAAAACACTTTTTTTCTGTATTTAGTTATGCATCTATTTAAATTACTCAGCTTCTGTTATTAGGATTGTCACTCAGATTATATGGACACCACAATGGCAACAGTGAATTAAAAAACAACAGCTATTTACAGTGTCATATTCAATTACGTTTTTTCTCTAAAGATGAGACAGTGTAATGGATACTGTTTGCGTAATTAGGACTGCAAATATTAAAATGTGTAAATGCTTTAAAATTAATTCATGAATCTGACCACAAATTAGACAGTGAGCATTAATAAGCAGAGCCACTTCAGGAAGAACGTCATTATGCACATATTACATGTAAAGTGGTATCATAAAAAAACTCTATGAAGAGGATCTACTAAAACTGGAACACACAGAATCTAGTGCAGCTGTGCACAGTAACCAATCAACTTTTAACTTCAGCTTGTTCAATGAAGCTTTGACAATAAAACCTAGAAGCTGACTGGTTACTATGCACTGCTGCACCAGATTCGGTGTGCTCTGGTTTTAGTATCCCCCTACCTTCCCCATGTGTAGTCATTATTAGCATTCCTCTAACAAATACAAAGCTGTGTGCAACCACTTCTGCCCAACATGCCATAGATTTCAATGGGAAGGCCTGGCATATACATAGCATGGTTCCTAATAAGAGCAAAGCTGGATGGGCACAGACTGCAACTTATTCTGAGGGTCCATTTACTCCAGTGAGTGTGCATACATGTGTACCAGTTAGCCATTGTTTTCAAATGGTTCTGATTGACATCTATGTGATGCATTTTTGTATGTATTGTCTGTTTTGATGCGTAAATGCACTTTATGAGGCCTAGCAGGTATTGGTGGCGATAGCAGTTAATGAAAAGGCATTAATGTTGCTAGCACACCTAAAAGTCATGAAAATATGCACATAAAAATATGAATCCAGCCTGTATGTTTGATCAGGTAATTTGTATATTAGGAGATCTTTTGCCTTACAAAAACTTAAAGATATACATGAACTATAAGTGGGGTAATTTTTACAAAACGATCAAGATCTTTTACATTACAGAAAAAAACTTACAGGGGCTGATTTATGAAAACCAAGTATGCTGTTCACTTTGCAAGAGAATTTTAACATTTCTTCCAACTTTTATCATCCAATCATGTTCAAGCAAAAACATTTTTTTTTGCCTGTGATTGGGAAACAGCCTATTTGTCTTTAGTAAATCAGCCCCATGATGGCTATATATTAACATATATTAACATAATTTGTTGCCACTTTAAAGTGGTATTAAACCCAAAACCAAAAACTATAATATATTGCAGCTTACTAATCATTAGATATGATGGAAGTATCACTTTTTTTTAGGCTTTTCCCCCTCTGTTTTCACCTGGTGATGTGGCCAATAACACACCTTTATTAGGGTGCCCCCAATATGGATGAAGGAGCACAGGGGGTTCCTTTGGACAGCAGCTTTATCAGTCTAGAGGGAGGGTAGTGTTAGATGTACTAGCCGATTTCAATACACTAACAAATGGAAACCAAACTGTAGCTAATTATTTATAAACAGTTACAGCTTTTTATTCCTTTGGGATAAAGGTGTTATATAAATAAATAAATAAAATCTACCCATTGCAAGCACCCCTGCTGGTGTTAAATGGTTTGCCTCATCTCTGTAACTGATACATTCTACTGGAGTATTTGTTCTTTTGAAAAACTAACAGACTTAAGCTGGCCAAAGATAGGTGGAATTTAAAAAACAAATTGGGGGAAAAGAATGTTCTAAGAAACTTTGCTAATTTTTCTAATCATTAGTGGGTCAAATGTTAGCGGGTCATATGTTAAAAGCAAACAAAATAGTTTGAAATGTTCTTACAATGTTCTGAGAATTTTTGTACAAATTTTCCTAAGACTTTTCCTAAGAATTTTCATTCAAAATTCTATCCACATATCGCCAGCTTAACTGGTTGGATCATCAGATGCAATTAGAAGAAAGAAAGCCTATAAAAGGAAATGAATGCAAGTTTCACATCTAAGAAATGGCAAGCTGCAATATAATACATGTTTTCTTTAGGGTTTAATACCACTTTAAGTGTTAGCAATTAATTTTTAGCATTTTGAATTTGTGTGCTGCTTAACCACTTCCAGTCCGGACACTTTTACCCCCTTCCTGTCCAGGCCAATTTTCACCTTTCATTGCTATCACACTTTGAATGACAATTGCACAGTCATGCAACACTGTACCCATATAAATTTTTTTGAATTTTTTTGAGACAGATAAAGCTTTATTTTGGTGGTATTTATCCACCACTGGGATTTTTATTTTTTTTGCTATGTAAATTAAAAAGTCCAAAAATTTTGAAAAAAGTGTTTTTCTTATAAAATTTTGCAAATAAATAGTATTTCATCATAAATCTTGGCCAAAATTTATCCTGTTATATTGTTAGTAAAAAAAATAACCCAAATTAGTTTATAACCAAAAAGTATAATTTTTAAACTTTTTTTTACATTTTTTAAATTTTTTTATATTATTATTTATTTTATTTTTTTTACCCTAGCAGTACAGTGTCACCATAGTGAAACTGTACTACTTGTGGGGGTGATGAAGATTATTTTTTTTTTACACTGATTGCTTTTACACACATAAAGGATGTAAAAGCAATCATTTCTCCTTCTCTCTAGCTGCATTCTTGCAGCCATTGAGAACTACTGAGTGAGCTGTGATTGGTCACAGCTTGTCACATGGTACAAGGCTGTTGTGAATATCCTTGTACCATGTGACCTCTGTGATCATTCACAGATTTCACATGTAGTAAGCAATGATGTCACAAGTAACATCTTGCTTACTACTCTGCATGTGACCACTGATTGGCCAATCAGTGATCGCATGATCGGGACCTCGTACAGAGGTCCCGTCCAACGATCGGTGTTACACTGTGTCCAGAGGACACAGCGGGCACCGGACTGCGGTGCTGCGCACTCCCAGGGAGCGCGCACAAGCAGGGTGCAGGGAGGCCGTTTATAAACGCCCACCTGAACCCTGCACTGCCACTGTCCGGCCGTTTATATACAACGGCCGGACGGGAGGTGGTTAATCATTTTCATAGTATTGTTTTATTTTAACAACCATTTCAGGTTAGGCAGAGGAAAACGTGATTATAACATATTAATATATTAGGCTTCCTTAACAGAAATCTAGCTCTGTTGAGGAAAATGCTAGTATGTGTTTTACATTTATTGGCTGTTATTTATGCAAGTTCGACCAAGAATGAAAAACAGAATTCCACATGTTATATACATATATACAAAAGAAACCTATGAAATTTGCCCCACTGTTCTCAGCTATTGAGCTGGCACACTGATATCAGTAGCCAATTAATTTCCGTCATCCAATAATTAAGTATGTTTTTAATTAGAATGAAGCATTTCCTGCTAGATTTGAGAAGGGCTGAGCAATGAGATGTGTTGTGCAATGAGATGTATCCTGCCATAAAGCAGAGAAAGCTATTAACACTGAGGGATTAAAACTCTCAAGTTAAGTTTGACTTTGCTAGCTGTATACAAAATCATCACACCATACAAATTACTTAGTATCCAGAGATTCATTATCATAAAACATACAATGTGTACTATATTCTGCCTGTGTCTCTATCAGTATGTTTCCAAATATATTTCTGAACAGGGTCCATATGTTTTCTTAATTTCTTTGTTGATATGTCGATGGCTCCCCAGATGTTCTATGTCATTCTCAAATGCTATACTCATCACAGAGCTGGCATCACTTCATAAGCTTGTCTCATTTCTTAAATTTCAGATAAAATGTTAACCAATAACAGATGTACAGCACACTGATCTTCTGCTTAACATTTCCAGTTTGCAAGTGTGAGTTGGAAGAGGATGTCATATAAGGTGTACAATGATTTCTTAAATGGCCATTAGCAAAGCTTGCTAAATAGATACTGACTCTCAAATGAAATCGTTTCTTTGTACTATCTGACTGCAAAAGTCAAATACAATTTAAAACCTATGCTAATTTTTGATCACTAACATAAGGATAATTAAAAAAATCAAGAAGCTGGCATACTAAAGTTATTGCAGATCTTTGGCCAATATACATCAAAGTTGTAAATTCAATGTTTCAGCTTTATTTTTCTAAAAAAAACTACTTTGAAAAGGAAATGGAATCCAATAAACCTAATGTTTTTTTCAGTGGCAACATCTAATTTAAAGGATTACATTTAACCTCCCTGGCGGTATGATTATTTCAGATTTTTGGTGCTGAAAGCGGTACCATTTTTTTGCATGGAAATATGTATTTTTTTTATTGTAGGCTGTAATTTTTAGGAAAAACTCACTGAAATCTGTCCGAACAAGAGTCTAGTAAACATCCCGGGTATGATAAAATTTGAAACACAAAATCATAAATTATAATTTAATAAATAATCATAAAAATAATATAAAAATAATAAAAAATTTAATTCAATAATATAATCAAACCAAAAACACTGAAATGTGAAATATAGCGCCAAGTTCGCACATTGCTGAGCTCAGTCGCAAAATCGTTTTCAGTGTCTGATGACGAATTTCCCCACGAATCATTATCACTCAATTCTGCAAGTGGTTCTGATTTACTATCGCTGTTCTCTAGCTGATCTAAACCGCTTTTGACCTAAAGGGACACTTTTTGGACGCCATGGACATTTCTCAGTTTCCAGGCAGAAAGAACAGACAAAATGCAGGCAGGGCACAGGACAAAGCACTAGGGACAATATGTATGTGAAATTGGTTGAGACAGCAATGTTTTACTATGTAAAATGTAAAAAAAAAAAAATGACATTTTTTAAAATTTTTAAATTTCCCGCCGCCGGCGGCGCCCGTACGTCCCGACGTCACAGGGACAGGACACAGAAGCCGGATGCCGGCATCGGCCGGAGGAGATGGCCGGGGACGCTGCAGGGGACACATCGTGGGAGTGCAGGGTAAGGTAAGTAAAGAACACATGCCGGAGCAGCGCCGCATGGTATTCCCGAGTGTAGCTCGGGGTTACCGCTTTTGGTACTGAAATGTTACCCCGAGCTACACTCGGGTATACCGCCAGGGAGGTTAAGCAGAAATTCATAATAAAACAGAAATCTTTTTTGCCTAAAACAATTTGGTGACTTAAAATGATTTCCCTGACCTGCAGACACTAGTTGCTTAATACGGCCAGCAGCCAGACAACTAGAATTTTCCAAAGGAGAGCAGAAATGATTTTCCTCAATTTCTCTGACAAGCTTATATACAAGGCATATATATATATATATATATATATATATATATATATATATGTATTAAGCTATATACAGTATACTGCATATGAACATCTATATATTACATATATATATATATATTTATAGATAATATATATATTTTATATATATAGTATCCAGAGAGCACAATATTAGATTTTCCCTCTGTGGATGTCTCTGTCTAATTGAATCTCCATAGAGCCATGTCTGAAAAGATCAAAGGGGAGAAAGGAGTGGTCCATGATTACCTCTTCTGATGCATTCTGTTTTAAGTTTTTTAATTGTGATTCAGCTACTCACCTCTGCAAACAGGCTTTTTTCAGCATATCAGTTATAGATAGTCTAGTAAACATGTTTAAAGGAGTCTAGAGCCTTACCTGCTGGCCAATCCACAGTAATTGGCTTAAAAATCAATTCCAGTTACAAAAATGTATTATTTTAATAAAGAGGGGTAACATCATGTAAACTTACCTCTTCACTATACTTCCCCACATATGAGTAGATCTCTGAGAGTGCACTCATCGTGTTAAACTCATTCATGTGCATACGAGACTGCTCTGCCAAATACGCATTCATATCTTGGTCACTTATAGCTGGCATTTTGGCAATGTCGGAATAGTACCTGAAAGCAGAATGACAAACCTTATATGTGAAGTCCATAATAAGTATATTCAATCTGTAAAAATATTTATTCAAAAATGCAACTATTTTCCATTTCAGTCATCTCTTAATTTTTTAACTATTCACCAATACTGATTTGTCTGTGTAAAAACTACAAAATTCACTCCCCACTGCTGGCTGATTCTCATTATAAATACATTTAGTCTAAACTGATCAGCCTGTTCATGCATATACAGTTCTGTTTATTGCAAATGTACAGAATTTGAGAGGGAGGAAGAGGAAGATGGAATAGGATCAAAATCAGATGTTCAGCTTCTCTAGAATATTTATATAATCACACTAGCAAGGATGATTCCTGTTCCTTATCTTCATTTTGAAAATGGATCTAGTTGTATATTAGTCATACACTGTAGGAATACTTTGGCCCTTTAACTCTAAAGGTATGGAACAGTCATATGGTACAAAGCATGTATATTTCATACTCTCCTTTACTTCCTTTAGAACCTAATAGGACTTGCTGAGTTCTGTTCTGTCTGTATATAATGGATACAAGATGTTGGCTTCATTATGACTGTTCATACATAAGCATAGAGAAAGCTTCCTGCAGCTTGAGAATGAAAGACGACATGAGATCTTAACATAACATTGTATCTTTCTTCCAATGGTTTCCTTGGACTCACTATTCAAGTGGATGATGCCACATAATAAAGCTTTCAGAAATTGTAGTCTATTTAGTCATGCACAGGAAATACATCACTAAAATGTCATTGTAATTGTATCTTCCGAAGAGCAATATGGTAGCTAAACAATTATCAATCTTGCCTTGCAGTGTTGGAGTTCTGAATGTATTTAGTAACAGAAGTGGTACTACATGGCATTTTCTCCAAATGTTTCTAAAGGTTTCCTCTGGAGAAAATGTATTCCACCCACATGTAAAATATGTGCTTTTACCCAAATGAGTCCTGTTTCTGAAACATTAATGGGTCATAAGAACTTTATACTGTAATCGCTGCTCTTCTTTATCTAAATCAATGAAGAATATGTTGATATTATATAAGTGAACAAAATATATATAAACCAGTACTTTTTTTCTCACACACACCACTATTATTCTGAAGAACAACAGGAATTTGTTATAGGTTTCCTTCTCTTACCCTTCTACCGGTGGTTTAAATGTGAAGCCTCCTTAACTAAAGATAATAATGGCATTGAGTTCTTCAATATTGATTAAATATAGTACATGCAAAGTATGTACTGTATGGATGGACATAATTCAATTTTAACTGTACTTCAACTAAACATTAAACAAAGAGCAGTACAATGGTAAAGTGGTTAGCACTTCCACCTCACAACAGGGACTCCGGTTCATAGACATGCTGGTAGGTAAATTGGATCCTGTCTAAAATTAGCCATAGCATGTGTATGAATGAATGTGAGTTAGGGACCTTAGATTGCAAGCTTCTTGAGGATATAGACTGATGTGAATGTACAATATATATATAAAGCGTATCCAAAATGCCAATATCATGGATTACCTTTTTTGAAGCTAAAATCTGCTTTGAACAGCATGACCTGACTCTGGGTTTGCATAAACCTTTGGAGTAAAGGAACTGTTCATGGTCACCACCAAAAGGGTTCTGCTTGGAAATGAGATAACTGATAGCACTGAGCTAACTAAGTAATCCATGTGACAGATGCAACTTTTCAAAACATAGCAGAAAGGACTCAGAGTCAGGAGGTAGCTGGCAGTATTGTTAGAAATAGAATTCCCTTCAAAAAAAGACTGAGGGGGAGATTTACTAAAACTGGAGTATACAAACTCTGGTGCAGCTCTGCATAAAAACCAATCAGTTTCCAGGATTTATTGTCAAAGCTTAATTAAATTAGACGCTGGTTGGCTACCATGCACAGTGGCCCAGATTCAGCTCCAGTTTTAGTAAATCAACCCCTATATATATCATATTGGCAGTTTTGTCAGAGACTCCTAGGACAAGTGAATATGTATAATTTTGAAATACAGTATGAACTTTGAATCAACAGTTGTACTTTAAAAAATGGAACTTACATAGCATTTTTCTGCCCTTGTGAAAATGGATGGAGATGGCCATGTAGTTTTCCATGCCTGTGTAACTCATCTGTAAGTTCCATTTTATAAAAATATCCCCAATAGCTAAAGCAAATTTGTTGCAAACCCAAGAACATTCAAATTTCATTGTAGTAGATTCCCTCAAGATTTTCAGACTCATCAAGGAGTGTTGTATTCTCCATGTCCTTCATCCCTGGTGTAATTCCAGTGTGAGCGGACGTTGCATGAAGAAGGCAATCAGTCATTGCCATTCGCATCTGTGCTTTGCTGTCAACTAGTTAATTAGACTCAATCATTTACATATTTAATTTCTTCAGTCTGACATTCTGTGCACCAAAGCAGTCTGCAACATGATACATGATTTTATAATTAGGAGTAAATTCTGATATACTAAAATAGCTGACAGGTGTCCTGTAGACACCTATTAAGCACAGAAACTGAGTTTAGGCATCTGCCAAGTTAAGGGAAAATACTGTGAGGGAAAAAACTGGACACCGGCATCTTACATAATATAAACAGTGGTCTGGCTAAATACACAGCTGCCATTCAATAATGGAAGTTGACATTTTTTATTACGTTAATCTTCAGCTTTAGTTGCCAAGAATCTGGTAAGATCAGTTGGGTTTAAAAACCTTATGTGACACTGAGGCCACTTCATTCTACTGAACTGGCAGAATGCATAATCTGAAGTATGCCACTAGGAAAAAATGGCTGATTGCAATTTAAAGTGTGATTGACACAAATTAAAGTTTACAGAGAAAAAATAGCATATTCATTACACCTCTGCAATATACAGGCGTACCTCAGTTTACGTAATTTTTGGTTTACGAATGAAAATCCATTGCAAATAATGCCTCGGTTTATTAATTTTTTTCGCAATACGAACGGATTAATTGGTTTTCAATGCATTTACGATTTTTTTTAATCATGTCCCTGTACAGTACTATGCCTTTAAAGTGCACTTTATAAAGAGTTTTGAACAGATAAGATTTTTTTTACTTTTTTCTGACCTCCGAAACGGATTAATTGCTTTTCAATGCATTTACAATTTTTTTTTTAATCATGTCCCTGTACAGTATTTATGCCTTTAAAGTGCACTTTATAAAGAGTTTTGAACAGATAAAATACTTTTGTTTTACTTTTTTCTGACCTCCGGAACGGATTAACTGGTTTTCAATGCATTCCTATGGGAAACCGCATTTCAATTTATGAAAATACGAAAAGTCCCGCAGAATGCATTAAATTTGTAAGCTGAGGTACGCCTGTATGTGCATTTTATTCGTTCCTGCAATGCTGCAATTACAAAAAATACTGGTTGATCTGAAGAACTCCTAATTTCCTGTTAACATGCTCCTTACTTCCTGTTTTAACTGAACTGCAGTATCTCTGCTGTACTAAAATTCCAAACTGTGTTATCAACTGTACCCAGTTCTTCTCTGTTGAACTACAGAACACCTCCCCATCTCTTCATCTCTCCCCTTTTCCATCTTCATAACCCCTCCTGGTTTCTTCCTGCCTGCCCTCCCTCCCCAGCACACACTGTTTGCTATTTGTCCCTATTTTCTGCTATCACATGCTCTGAAGTGGTCCCCAAAGGGAGAATCAGCAGGTGTTTCATTCTCATGCAATCAGGGGAACAAACGGCAGGCAGCTTGTGTGAAGGGGAATGCAGAAATAATCAAGGGGTGGTTGTAAAGATGAGCAGAGGTGGTGGTGTTCAGCAGGGAAGAACCGGGCAGGGTTCACAACACAAGAGATTAAGATTTCAGAGGTGATATGTTGTCAGCCTAAACAGGAAGTTTAAATCCCATTGGTTATCTAGAAAGCCAACAGGTATTTTTCTGTATTTGCATTAAAGAGGTAAAACATACTGGGAGGTGCATAGATTGCAGAGATCTACTGAATATTTGTTTTTTCCAAACATATACTTTAAATCTTTAGGATTTAGGATCCAAAGTAAATGTCAAGATTTCATTTGAGTTAAATCCAGAATTGTGAAAATTTGGACAGCAGCCCTGTTATTCTTTTAACTGTTCCTAAGTGCTGTATGTCTAAGAAACTAAGACACAGCAAAAGAATGTTGCTTTCCAAACTGATTTCTATACTATAGTTTTTATTATGGTTTAGAAAGTGAGCAAAAAAATCAAATAGATACGTTTGCACATTTCACCTTAATTTTTCTAATCTAAATACACTTTATGAATTTATAATACATACACATACATATATATATATATATATATATATATATATATATATATATATGTATATATATATATATATATATATATAATTAAAAGGCACAGAGAGGGCACAAACACCTCATGCATTATCATTAACACATTATTAAAGTGTATAAGAAAACTAAATACACTCACAAACCATGAGACCATAAAACAGAGTAAGAGCATGAAGCACATAGTTCAAGAAAGTAGCCATAGCTCTGAGGAAAGGGGTCATTCCCCCGAAACACAGCAGCCGGTCATCTCATCTTGTTTCCTGCCAGAGGTGGAGAGCAGATTTTTGTATTATGTGCTTCATACTCTTACTCTGCCTTTAGCTCACTTGGCTTGTTATTATGTTTACTTTCCTTATACCCTTTAATAAAGTGTTAGTAATAATGCACTAGGATTTTGCACCCTTTCTGTTTATGTTTTGTGCAGTGTTGGATTTCCTGGAGCTGTGACACATGCTTGATGAAGGGGTCCTGCGAGACTCCGAAACGTTGCCTTGCTGTAACTATGTGATAATTCATTAAAACCTTTGGACCCATATTGGTGATCCTTGGTGTGCTAGTGACATTTTTCCTTGCTAAAAAAGAGGGGGGGCACAAGGGGTCTAATGATCAGTTCTTCAATTCTATAAAAAGAAAAACAGAGGGCACAGTGACCTAGTGCATTATCGTAAAAAATGTATTGGAAGGATAAAAAAAAAAAGTATTGGACTCACAATAGGCAAACAGGTCAAAGGCACATGACACTAAACAGCGGTGTACAATCCACATTGCATACAAGTCCAAAAAAATGGAACCCTGGACTTCCAACAGGCTAACACATTTCGAGGTCTCAACTTCTTCCTCAGAACCACCAAGCAGTGAGTTTGTACTTCTCTTATATATGTTAGCTAATGCAGATTCTAGAAACACATGTGGGCCATCCCTGGTTGTACCAGAGGTGGTGTGCCTTCTGTTTGTTTTTCTTTGTATCCAGTGACATTGGACTACCCCGGTCTGTTGAGGGCAGCAAGGAGTGCACTTTCCAGGATATCTGTGATGTTACCATAACCCTAGCCGAGTTCATCCCGAAGCGCAGGAGTACAGAGTTGTCTGTGTTTTCTTCAGTTCTATAAACTCTGATGCATTTCACATATAGATTCTTATCATGAAATGTAAAATACAGGGTACCAGTGCTTTTAACAAACACTAGTCAGAAGGTTAATTTGTATTCCAGTAAATACATACACGGGTTCGTTCTGGAATTAACATCCTGTGCTTTGATTCTGTGATAGCTGGTACAGGTAGAGACAACAGTAATAAAAATAAGAATTCTTTCTTTTTAATGAAAAACTTAACACCTATTGTGGTTTTTTTTATTCAGTAAAGAGTCAAATCATCTACACAGATTTATGTTAATGGTTCCCTTACTTGTTTATTAGGAATCTTTCAGCCAGAACCTGAAGACCAATTTATAGCAATGTACAAATGCACTGAAGCAAAATGACATTGCACCTGCTGCTGTGTGTCAACATGATATGTTTAACACTGCACAAATGCTGTCTGCGTTAACAACATATTAGGCACTGGGGAAAAGGTGCATTGGTTATCATGCTATCTTACACATTTTATCAGCCCAGCACTTTGCACATATGTGCAGAATGAGTATATTTACAAGAAGCCTCCCTACATAGCAGATTCATATTCCAGCAGTACTCTGGTATCCTGTAGAAGAGGAACTGTGTTAGCATAGCAAGAATATTTATTTTCCCATGTTTTAGTTTGAAAATAAACAGAAGACTTAATTTATTGCTGTTTGGAAGACAATTTTTCTTTTAGATGCTTTTTTAAATGAAACATCTCTTCCACTAACTTTGCATTATCTTCCTTTACTTGTACTTGTCTTCTTTGTTGAAAGTGCCTTAATTTATATGTTTAAATAGAACAATAGTGAATTAAATGCATCCCCTATAAAATGACCATTGACTGCAAAGAATATGTATACAGTAAATATAAACTATTAGTTCAAATCAGGGTTGTGCGATGTTGGTCCATGTACTTTAACTTATGCCCTGTAGACACAATCAGAATATCGGAAGAATGGCCATTGTTTTTTTTTTTTTGCATGCTAGTCTCATATCGAAAAATTTTAACTTTAGGCTACTAAAGTTCCGAAAATTCTTGTACGACAGAATACAACTTTGGAAGTGATGTAATATATTATACTATATTATATTGTAATGTATTCTTTCAATTCTGAGCATGCGTGGTCTTGGCTTCTTGATTTTTTTTGGATGAATACTGTTTAAACGGAAATCTTTCACTCAGTAATTGTATGAGAACATTTTTTTGCTTGTCCCTTCAGATATTGTCGTATTGACTGTCGTGATCGGCTGTCAACAATGTGTACTAACAATCAGATTATTGTACGATCCCTCGTGTCATCCAATTTTCTGATTGTGTGTACTAAGCATTACCAATTTTTATAAAGGTAAAGAATGTGGCTAGACACTTTCAGATTAAGTGGAATTTATCTCATATTGATGGCACCTTTACAGCTCTGGTGATGGGCTTTTGTTCACTTCAAGCGGGTTTTGCATTCATATACAAGTCTATAGAAATGTGGAACCTGCTTGAAGCGGGTCAAAATGCAAGTCAGAAGGATAGCAACTGTAGGTCAAATGTACCAGTCAATGAATTCTGAATGATTTCAAATGCATCTCCAACTGTTGTCAAACTGATGCCATCTACACAAGCTCAATGCCTATTGTCACAGTCCTTTAGACTGCTGTGCCAGATCAGCAGAGATACAGGGGACTACTGTATAGCTAGGTTTTATATGCAAGCTATTTTTTTTTATTTGATTCCATGTACTACCGCAGTGTTGCAATAGAAATTCCTAAAGGGAACACCTTACATGTTGTGCACATTTTCATCTTGTACAGGTGTGTCTACTGGTTAAGACATAGGAGAGGCTGAATATATTGGACACAAAGGGCAGCCAATTCCTGACTGTCTGACTGTACAAGTGCAATAAGATTGGTATTAAATGGAAGTATATAAAAAAAAAATACAGATGTACCCATCTTCAGCTAGCAAACAGAATTTTACCTAAAATCTTATTTACATTTTGTTTTCAGTTCACTAGCACCTATGATGTTAACTTACTGTTTAAATCTGTTTTCACACTGGTTCGCCTCAAAAGCGCTTGAAAAATGACTAGCATTTTTGGAGCGTTTTTGAGGCGTTTTTCAAGCGGAACATCCTGGGCAAGTGACTTACTTTTGTAGCTCAAATTGGGCAGATTTGCACGTTTTTATTCCCAAAACCTAGCAACAAATGATGCAATAGATGATATTCGGCACAATTCACTAAGCGCTATCTTACCGCATCCGAGTATGCAGTAGGATACCGCAGAGCATTTAAAAAAAAAACATTTTAATTTACTAAAAAATGCTACTAAAATACAGCATGAGTTATTTTATCAAGTCATGCGGTATTTTAGCAGTGAAAAACATGAGTAATGTTTCAGCTGTCAGCAGGGTTCCCCACTGACAGCTGAATGTAAAAGAAAGAATTGCCGGGAATTAAAAAATAATTAAAAACTGGCGTGGGGTCCCCCCCTCCATCCATACTAAGCCCTTTGGGTTTGGTGTGAATTTTTAAAAACTGTCAAGCCAGCAGAGCAGTCAGATGGCCGGGAGCCAGTGTTGGGAGAAGAGCTTTTTTTCTTCTTTTTTTGACTGGCGGCAGCGGCGGGCATTGTGATTGACGTTGGATCTACTTCGGAGGACATTCTTTTTTTCCCTTCTTTCAATAAAGGACTTGTCAAAGACTGTCTCCAGTTTTTTTTTCACACTACACTTTTTTTTGTGAATGGGTAGCGGTATCATGTACCCCATGCTCATTCACATGGGGGGGCTGAGATCTGGGGGCCCCCTAAAGGGGGCTTCCAGATTCCGCTGCAGACTCCCACAACCACAGCCCAGAGTTGTGGGGAACAGGCCCTTGTCCCCATAAACATGGAGACAAGGTGCTTTGAGGCGGAGCCCCCCTGCCCCAAAGCACCCCCCATGTTGAGGGCCTGGTATGGTTCAGGAGGGGGGGTGCTCGCTCATCCCCCCCTTTCCTGACCTGCCAGGCTGCATGCTCGGATAAGGGTCTGGTATGGATTTTGGGGGGGACCCCACACCTTTTTTTTTAATTTTGGCATGGGGTTTCCCTCAAAATCCTAACCAGATCCAAAGGGCTTGGTATGGATGGACGGGGAGAACCCCTCATTTTTTCTTTTATTTTGTAACTGTCGGCTTTTTTTTTTTTTTTACATTCAGCTGTCAGCGGGAAACCCAGCTGACAGCTGATTACTCATAGATTGTTAGGGACTCTGCGGCCCCCCATTCCGTAACAACCCATGACAGTACTGACAGATACAGTACATACCGCAAGCCTGAACCACAACTTAATTATCGCATGAATTGAATTATTTATTTCCTTTTGTGAATTGACTTTAAGGTTTTTTTAAGCGGTACGTACCAGGTGTTGTTGCTATTTTCAGTAAATACCGCATACTAGCAATAGTGAGTTGACATTTTCAGTAAGCTTATCCCAGACCTTCCCATATGTGTGGTGCATTTTTGGACCATTTTTTTAAACGTTTTTGGAGCATTTTTGAAGCAGTTGCCATTCATTTAGATGGGAAGGAGGCATTTTTGAGGCATATTTTTAACTCCCCAAACATGCCTCAAAGAGTTTTTACACAGCACTGCAAGCGCAACGCCTAAGTGTGAAAACATACATAGATATACATTCACAAACACAGGGAAGTAGATTTATTGAGCTTTTCAGGTGTTTTTTTTATGCAAAAATGCTTCAAAAACCCCTCAGTGTGAAAGCAGCCTAAGGAAAAACTGCCATGGAAGAAACATGGAGAATATCATTACTTAGTTCTGCATCTGAGGTTACAAGCGCCTCTTTTTTAGCTGTTTTTGGTCAGTGATTCCAGTATTATGTTAATGGCAGCCCTTATGTTTTTTCCAAGGTGAATTTATTTTAACTATATTAGTAATTAAAAACATAGCTGACCTAGCAAGAGATCAAAAACAGCATAAAAAACTGTATTTAACAAAAAAAAACTTTTTGCTACTCCGGAGTGGCAACATTTTTAAAGCAAATTTGTCAATTTGTGGTGATAAATATATGTCTATTCTGTCGTTGATAAATACCATGAGGTGTATTGTACAATGGACAACAAAACTAAAAGTATGTGGCATGGTATGTACATTAGCGATCTTGAGATGACTATTTTTAACACCTTGATGACTTGCATTAAAACTATTAAAATGAACATTTTGGCAATTTTACCCTTTGACAAAAAGAGAACCATACTGTAGTGTGCTTTTTCCTTGTTAGTGTATATCAAATAGAGATGAACACTTGTGCATTTTTTGTGACACTGCTTTAATGCTACACAATTGCAAGATAAAGTTATATAACCGTGTTTTCAAAACATACCTTTCTACCCAGTTTTTATAACTTGGGATGTCCTTGGCATAGAGAAGCTTGTTTGAAGGTGAATCTTTGCCTAAACGGTGCTCTGAAGTTGAGCATGAGTCCATAAATGTTTGAGCCACCACAGAAAGACAAGCATCTGTAATGCTGTTCTTGTGGATGTCAAAGACAAACTGAGGATTTTTGATGACATTCACCCAGAACCTCAACGGTAAGCTGGCAAGAAATAGAAATTTTTGGTAAATACTTTAAAATACACAGAATAAAATAAAACAAAAGACAGCTACATAATTAAATACACTGAAATGAATACAGAATATACGAGCTGTTTTACCTGCATAGGAAATTATAATTCTGATCTGAAGGTCTTGTGTTTAACCACTTGCCTACCGGGAACTTATACCCCCTTTATGTCCAGACCAATTTTCAGGTTTCAGCGCTGTCACAGTTTGAATGACAATTGCGTGGTCAAAAAACATTGTACCCATATAAAATTTTTATTATTTTTTTCACACACATAGAGCTTTCTTTTGTGGTATTTAATCATCGTTGGGTTATTTTTTGCGCTATAATAAAATTTTGCACACAGGTAATTTTTCTCCTTCACTGATGTGCATTGATGAGCCTGCACTGATGGGTACTGATAGGCTGAACTGATGTTGTGGCACTGATGAGGCAGCACTTGCCGGCATTGATGAGGAGCACTGATGATGCTGCAGTGATATACAGTAATGATGTTCACTGATAGGCGGCACTGATTGGAACTGATAGGCGGCACTGATGGGTGTGACTGACTGATGACACTGATTGACAGCCCTGACTGGCAGCACTGACTGATGGCACTGACTAGCGGTACTGATGGGCAGCACTGATGGGCGCAACTGCTGAGCAGCACTGATGGTTGGAACTGCTGGGAAATGGTGGGAGGCACTGCTGGGCAGTGGTGGGAGGCACTGCTGGGCACTGGTGGGTGGCACTGTTGGGCACTGGTGGGTGGAAATGCTGGGCGGCACTGCAGGGCACTGATCATCAGGGCATTGATCATCAGTGCCGATCTGCTCTGTGACAGATGCCGGTTATCAGCAGTACTTTCCTCATGCTGTGACAGCATGAGGAAAGTGCTGCGGATAGCTGGCAACTGTATTTACTCCATGATCCGCTGTGTCATTGGACAGCTGATCACGTAGTATAAGGCCGCTGTGATTGGCCTCTTACCTCATCATGTGATCAGCTGTGTCCGTAGGACACAGCGATCATGGAGATCGCTGGGTGCACGCCTCTGGGGGCTAGCAGGAGGGCACATTCTGGGAGGACATCATATGACACCCGAGCCAGAACTTGGTAACCACGCTGTAGCCATCATTCAGCTATAGTGCGGTTACCAAGTGATTAAAGTTGGTCTAAAGGGAAAACATTAGGGAATGCATTAAGGTAAAAATGTAACAATATTACCACCTCATCCTCTAATTGCTTATCTGAGTCCTCACTCAATCCAGTACTGTGCTCGTCTGCAACAGCTCTCTCCTCCCTCCCCTCTTTCATAGGCCAGGGAAGCAGCGGCAGGAACCATTGGCTCTTGCTGCTGTCAATCAAATCTTGTGAGCGGACAGTGGGGTACAGGGCCAGCAGAGCTGTGTTTGCTCACATCACACAGCAGGGCTCGAGAGTGTGCCCATATGTGTACTCAAAATAAATATATAAATATATAGATCAATAAATGTAAAAATATAAATATGTGACCAAATAAATAAATAAACATAGAAATATATATAAATATGTGACCAATTCATATAATATAATCCATGAAATACTCCCAAATAAATGATATAAAATAAATATCAATGCATAATAAATAACTGTGTATCATATGGACCACAAGTGATCACATATACAATTAATCTAGTGTCTAGGATCAATGATCAAAATCATCGGGGTTATTTATTTTGAGTGCATTTATTTAGAGCGCCACACTATTTATTTATAGAGTTCACACTGTATTAGGTATCAGCAGGAGAGTGTTGGCAGCTTAAGGTTGGTCTTTCACCATTTATAGCGCAGGAGGATTTCTGACTATTTTTAGGTGCCCATATGTGTGCCACTATAGGAAGCAAATTCCTATGGCGGCATATGAAGAAGAGGAGGAGCCTACATCACTTGCAGGGGACCCCAAAAGAGGAGGATCAGGGCAGCTCTGTGCAGGTAAGTATAAACCTACTTCTGCAACAGTTAAGTAATGCACCTTGGTCAAAGACCTACTCTAGCCAGTAGACTGGAAAATTAAATATGAGCAGCACAGTGATCAGGTCATCCAGTGTTCTCCAATCCTATCAGCCTGTTCACTGTGTTAAACTGAAAGCACTGTGAATGGAAATGGAGCCTTCTAGCCTCAGGATTCTGACAATACATCTTCCAGTCTGTTGTACAGGGGAATATAAAAAGCTAAAGCTTATTACATATTACATTTGAACATTTCAATCAATTCATAACTGGACTGAATGATATTTTCATGCCAGCAATATATCTGTCTGGATTTCAGTTTCTGAGTGAATTTATCAGTATTTGCAACACTTAACATGACTCAATTATTCCTATTATTCATCAGTTAGTCCCATCTACAAGTAAGCATCACATGATGCATTCTATTACCTAATTAGACAGTAATGCCTCCTCTATAAATATATGCCTCTTTTCACCTTGTTATTAGTAGGCTGAACTCATTGACTTCAGAACTAAGGACAATTAGCAGCCCCCTATCCAAACCTTTTCATTTTAACAACCTTAGGACAACCCTATAACAGTTTTACTGTTACAGGGCAGCCCTCCTATACAAAATCATGTAAATAAATGTGATTATGCACTTTCGCTATAGGGCACCGCCTGCAACTTACTTCTGCTGTGAACACTCACAGCAGAAGCCATTCTGTGAATCCTGGTGAACGGACGTTCACCGGCACCTGCCAATCGTCAGACAGGACAAAGAACAGAGCTCTGCCTATGTAAACAAGGCAGAGCTCTGTTCTGACAGGGAGGGAAGTGAAAGATTGTGTGTCCCTGCAAAGCTTATAGCTAGGCACACAATTAACCCTTGATCACCCTAGATGTTAACCCCTTCCCAACATTTTTATTTTTAGCACTGATCACTGTATAAGTGTTCACTGGTTCCCACAAAGTTTTAGTTAGTTTCAGTTAATGTAAACATGTCTGCCACAATATCGCAGTACCGATATAAGTCGCTGATCGCCGCCATTACTAGTATAAAAATACATAAATAAATTCTGATATATGTACCATAGTTTGTAGATGCTATAATTTTTGTGCAAACTAATCAATATACACTTACTGGGATTTTTTTTAACAAAAATATGTAGCAGAAAACATTTGGCCTAAACTTATGAAGATTTGATTTTTAAATTTTTTTTGGGATATATTTTATTGTTTGTTTTTCAAAATTGTCGGTCTTTTTTTGTTTATAACGCAAAAAGTAAAAACCGCTGAGGTGATCAAATACCACCAAAAGAAAGCTCTATTTGTGTGGAAAAAGGGACATACATTTAATTTATGTGTAGCATTGCAGCGCAATTGTCATTTAAAGTAATGCAGCGCCATATCGCAAAAAATGGCCTGGTCAGGGGGGGGGGGGGGGTAAATGTTTCAGAGGGCAAGTGGTAATATTAAAAATAAAAATGGCAGTTAGGATCATAAAAAAATTAAAATGTAATTGAACACTCTGACAACAGATGACCACATTTGAACCAAATAACTCAATTCAGAATATGAATGAATTTTTCCTACATTCTGAAATATTCTTATGTGTTTATATTCTAACTACTTCAGAATGTTTTCCCAGTTGTACCCAAATGTTGCTCTGTAGTGCCTTTCAGTGAAACTACACAGATGGGTTTTCTTGCCCCAATATACTCATTTTAGTGTTGGCCTGGAACCATAATATCAGATTTCACATTCAATGGAAAATCATGGCTCTCCATCATAATCAATTGTGATTTAAGGGGTGTGTGTAAATAGTGGCAATTAGTATTAGTGGTATTAGTGGTTTCATGCTGGTGCTTACAATGAATGATATTGGAGCAGGGCAGTGAAACACAGATGATATATGTGCTAAAGTATGCCCTTTTTATATTTTATAAATACATTCCTCCTGCATTTCTGACATACCATCTCACAAAATACATGATACTGTTCTGATGTTGGTCCTGCACTGGGTGCAGAGTATATAGAATGACAAATCCTATTGTATAATGGTGTGACAAAAATAGAAAAAAAAATGTATTTGAATAAAATGAGTATAAAAGTTTGCGTCAGCAGGCTTGTGTTCACATCAGAATCACTTATTTCCCCCATATAAGTCAACAGGAATGCAAAAGCACCTTTTGATTTACTCTAAATGATCTCAGAAGCTTCTCAAACTGATGTAAAATGCAGAGTGCTGCATTTGTTCATTGGTGCTAGGCTTAAAGAGCACCAAAGGAAAGAGCTATTCATTTAGTAAATGAATGTGTTAAGCACCCTCCACTAATGAATGGTGTCTAAAAGTAGAAAACTAAAGTAAAAAAATCTGCTATCTTTCTTGAAGCAAAAATGCATTTATCAACTGGCTTTATTCGGTCAAGCCATGCAAAAGTGATATGGGGAATATGCTGATCTATAACAACAGGAAATCACCTTATTTGAGGCAGATCAATTAAAGGAAGATTTGTGATTGGTAAGGGTTACCATATTTTGCAAAGCATCAATGTTTTAGGCACTGCCTAATTCAATAATCAACAATGTTTTCACGTAAAAAAAAAAAGTATAATTTCTTAAGGTTCAGCTACCTGAGTGATTTTAGCAGAGCTACTTAATTAATGAAAATTGTTTATTACTCATCTCTGTCTCTAATGCAATCAGTATAAAATGAACAGTAGCACAGAACAGCAACTGATTGCACATGGTGGGGCAATACTGCAATCATAGGCGATTAACTGCTTTCTTCTAAGGTGTAACTCATCTTACAATGTTCAACTGCTTGTCAGATTATGACCACTTTTCCAGCAGATCAAGCACATTTGTGTTCATTTATTAGCATGGCTGGAAATCTCTTAAACTAGCAGTTAAATGATTAGTAAACATTTAATATAGGTTATGTCCATCCACTCTAACAATATATATATATAAGTTAACCACCCAGCTATGCTTCACAATACCAAACGAGCCCTGTACCTATATGTTATAGTCCAATATAAATCATTTGAATGATGATTGCTCTCCTTACCCTCTACTGTACATATTACTGGCAGTAGAACATTGGGACTGTGGGATTCGTCCTGTCCCCTATGACAATGAGCCGGATCAGGACACAGCAGTGACACATATACACAGCCTGGGCACCAATAAGTGTCTGACTAATGAAGCATTAGCATATTATTAACATTATCTGCGCTTTTAATCTCAAACTGATTGCAGCCACTCAGACTAAATGAGCAGGAGGTTTATTTAAAGGGGATGAGGGAGGGGAGAGAGGAAATGAAGAAATTATCTCCTTGCAATCAGATTAAATTAACTTTGAGTCACTTCTTATAGACCTTCACATCAATGAGCCTACAATACAGGCTTCAGTAAGCCCTTGATCATAGAGGAAAATACACTGTCATTCTCAATCACTAGCTCTATGGAAGTATGTGACACAGCAAAATATAGATCTCGCATATCTGAATATTAACTAACAATTCTCGACTCGAGCCTCACCTCATATTGATATTAAACACTTGTTAAAAACATATTTTATTACAGTTGTAACATAGTTATCATGCTTCCAGAAAACAGCACAAATAAAAACAGTTATACAAAGTAAACTTTTAATAACACACATGCAGAGGAAAAGAAGTAAACATTTTAACATCAACAAGCAAACGCACACTGCATTATGCATGACACTTTTTAGAATCCCAACATGCCTCCACATGCTTGTGAAGACAATGTGCAAAACTGGTAGTGTGGAAAGCACTGTGTGCAAAGGCTGGAGACTGAAAAATTCTGAGACTGAAGAGTCCATACGGAGCTCTAGTGTGGCTGAGCTCCCTCCCTGCAACTTGCTGAGGAGTTTTGTAGCAGGGTGGGCAGAGTCTTCATTGATAGTAGTTTCCCGTCAGGTCTGCTCCCCTTGTGACTGACAGCTGACAATAGGCACATTGACAGTGGGTAGTGGGTGGATCCATAGCCAATTGAAATCTTGTTGTAAGCTATAGAATCCACCTGCCAGCTGTCAATCACAAGGAGAGGACCAATTTAAAGGGAACTAGTGTCTCAGCTTCCCTATCAGGCTCTATCAGCATTACTGGTTGCAAGCAGGCTATTGGCTGTGAAGCCAACAGTGCCCTTAACAACTGGTGACAACTGGGGAGGGTAGAAAGTAGCGACATGCAAGCTCACTGCTCTGCTACACAGCATATGGAGACAGGCACTCTGCCTGTCTTTGTGCTCCAACTTGGAGCTAGTCTTACCTTCAGTTTCATTATCTATGAACTGGAAGACATTATTTTTGAATTTGGTACAGTAATTGTGACACTAGTAAGAACTATTTAATCTGCCACACATGTCAGTAAAGCTACCAAAACTGGCAGCAAGGAATTCTGAATCTGGCACGGGACTTTTTAAAGGGCCATACTGCCAGAATAATGTCATTAGGGCTTGATTGAATCCCCCCCAGCAATTCCTAAATCATTAGAATCTGCACTGCAGCATATCTATAGTTAAGTGTTGACACCCTTACCACCATGCAAGAAAAACATTTACAGTTCAAGTAGGTGAATTACAACTATTTACACCGGTTAATTTATAATAATTTATAATAATTGAATTTACTATAACTTCAAAGATTACAATCAAGTCAGTGGCAGTATATTTTAAGGAGGATAGTCTCAGAACCTATATCTATTACACTTCCTATTAAAGGGAAAGGAAATGCAGAAGCTTCAAGTAGTAACTACACTTTTGTTGAGAAAAAAACAATCCCCTCTGGGTGATCAATGTACATAGCAAGGATTTTACCAAACTTTATTGCAAGTTTCTACCTGTTTCTGCGCTGAAAAAAGCTGTTTGCTCTTCAGTGTCTTTTGGATACCGATTTTTAATGGGAGGGACTTCTTCATTATTGTGAGGAAATAATGAGGAAAGCTGAAGTCCCTGCATATCTTTAGAAGTCATTAACTCTTTAGAAGCATCTCACCAAAACCTATATTTTTGTTGCAGGGAATGCCTAAAATCTGACTTTTATCTTAGACCAGTGAGCTAATCACACAAGCTGGAAATGACATTTTGGAAGCATCCAACTGTGTACAGAATTCCTCCAGGTTGTCATATTGCATTTAATTTTACAGAAAATTACAGTAGCTACAGAATGAAAAGGAAATCTAAGTTTTAACAACATTAAATTATGATATGTCTTGTGCCACAATTGCATATGCTATATTATTATTTTTTCATTTGATATATTTCTTCCCACAAAAGCAGATTTACCTTTTGAGGGCTTCATGGGTTGCAACTGCTTCCATGACCTAAGACAGGATATGCAAACCTAAACTGAAACTAGCCATGAGGGTGATCTTAAGACCGATTTTCAGCATACAAGTTACCTAGTTTTCTCTGACTTTGTAACCTGTTTCATTGACCGGCCTTCCCCAGAACAGTCTGCTATCATATGCTCACAGTTACCATGGACCTGCCCTCTATAATTATGTATTTTGTAGTATAGGAACATAATCTACTATACAGTAAAACATATCTTACTTACTGATACTTTAGGGTAATGCAGAGGGTTCTTATTTTTTGTGAGAATGGATGTTAGTGTTCTTAAACCAAGTTCATAAACTTTTCCAATCATAGAAGACAAACAAACAGATTATTATACCCTACATTCTCATTTTAAATCAAGCATGTATTGTGTCCACATGGATGGACAATTTTCTTTTAATGAAATCAGTGTTTCTTGGTGTTCAGGCCTCAATTCTGCAAGATATTGGCAAAAATAGGTGTATTATTAGAAATATTGGTTCTATCACCCTAAAAGGTAAATGTTGGTCCCCAGGAATTTATTTAGTTTTAGTGTAAGGTTAAGGTATGGTAAAGAGTTAGGAGTTGTGGTAGGGTTACTAGATTAATTTATTCAGGTTGTACTTAGGATCAATTTTAATTGTGTTAAGAAATTAGAGCATGAAATGTGTATATTAGAGTTAGGTTAAGGGTTACGTTTAGATTAAGTGCCAAAAATTAATTTCTTAACACTTACATTTGGGTGTTAAATATTAATTAGGTTTAGGTCACATTTTCAGATGGGTTAGAGTACTGTTAAGTGTCAGGGTTAGGATTAAAGTGTATTTTCCATTTTTTGCATCCAAAATTGGAATAACACTTACTTTACATGCATTACATTTTCTTATTAACATACCGTAACTTAAACAAATGCTGCTTAAATTGTCACTTGCTGTTTTCTGAAAAGTCCAAAACTGAAGGTTTCTTCTGCTATGCAGATGTGACAGGGGGAGGGGGATCCAAGGTTTACCATAATTAGCCCTGTCTGTAAAGTTCTGGCAGATCTCATTGTCAATTGTAAACTAGATTAGAACACTGTCAGTCCTAACAAAGTGATAAAGATATAGAAGCTTGATTTCTCATTGAAAACTTAGTTTGCTGCTCTTTGTTGGTGTGGATGGATTGATTTCCCCTCTTTTTAAAATTTCAAAGTACCTGGCAGTTTGTCCAAAGCCTGTTCCAAACACCTAGAAAGTTAAGATTTTTTGTTAATCTGTTTAGTGATGCTATGTGAATGGGAACACATAACAAACATTTGGTGGGGTTTTCTCAAATTTGACTGCAAAGTTGGAACTAAACTTTAAGAGCAGCCATGAAAATGTAGGAAAAAAATTGCTTCTTGTTTTTACACTGAAAGATAAGTTAATGTCCTTACAAATTAAATTATGCTGTACAACATAAGAAAGACTTTTCTGTTGTGAGAGGCAGAAAACGTACCAGTTGCTTTTCCAGGTGTGTCGAACATGGGGATCATGAATATTGTGCTTGTCTGCTTGCTCATCCAGGAAATCAAACATATATTTGATGGCTAAGGGAAGAGCACTACCTCGATGTGCTGTGCTGAATATAGTCTCAAACAAGTCATCTACAAATTTCTGTAATGTGCCCTGCATCAAAAACAACGCATTGTGAAAATATTATCAAATACATCACATAAGTCAACCATTTCAGATACTGAAATAAAAGCAAATACAATTTTAATGAATATTATCTTTTTTCTTAGTTATATTTTCCTGAATTAAAACAGTAACATTAAGTGACCAGTAAATGGACAGTGTACAAGGCACTCTAGATGGACAATGTATTGCAGAGTCAGAGAAGTACAAAATTACCGCTAAAAGGCTTTGCATTGTGGTAGGATATCAACAGCCTTGGATGAAACAAACCCAACTATGGGAGAAAATGCAAACTGCATGCTGACTAACGCTAGGTTCACACCTAAGCGTTTTCTGCAGCGTTTTGCAGAAATATACTACAGTCCATTTAACACGATTTCCTATGGGACAAGTTCACATTGCCGTGTTTTCACCCGGAGTGTTTTTTGGAAAGGGCCAGGGACTTTTTTAAATGCAAAAAGTTGTGTTTTTGGTTCTATAGACTTCAATGGAAATATTGCAGAAAAGCATGTTGTGCATTTTTTTGCTGCATTTTTGCCACGTTTTTGATGCCTTTTTGTATGTGTTTTAAATCTGCCTAGCAACAAGAAAAAATAACAAAACACATCAAAAATGAGGCAAAAACGCACTGCAGAAATGGGTCAAACGCAAACTGCATAGGTGTGAACCTAGCCGAAGACTTCATGGTAGCACTGTTCATCACTGACTGACTGATACATCTCAACATCTACAAATTGAACGAGTTGCTGCTTTTGCTGTGGAATGCGTTTCTGCTGAGCTACTAAAAACTTCAATAACATTACCACTGTGACTGACTAAGCAAGTAGGGTTTAAAAAAGAAAATGTTACAGATATAAAGAGGGCCACTAAAAAGAATTTGCTTATGCAGGACTGGGTCAAGTATTTTAATCTCAAAACTTAAGTAACTATCTTGGGTAAACATATGGCTGTAGATATTGTCATCATCAGCATCAAGGCATTAAATTCTTTAGGAGTATTGTGGAAAGCACATTGAGAACAGAACGAACTTTGCCCAGTAGTAGACTCTAGCTCTCCTTGGTAAATATTACCTCTTCGCCTCCAGCCTGCCCATTGGACAATGAATGAGCAACATAACGTGTTCAAGGAGGCAGCAGTTACGATGAATAAGGAAGCAGTAATGCTAAACAGAAGAGTAAGAGAGAGGTCTTCCAGCCAAGCATAGGTGCGTAGATTAGAATTACAAATCCTTAGGTAAATAATAAACCAATGCTTATTAAAGATGTTTATTTAGCCGTTTGTCTATAGTTTCGCTTTAAATAAGCAACATTGGTTTGTGATTTTACATCTAGAGTACACATTTTTATATTGCTTCCTATGTTCAAGACTAAACCATTGTTCTGTTTTATATATATTTAGAAATGTATGTTATGGAGTGACAAAAAAACGAAAATGAAATTATGTGTTAAACAAAAATGTAATCAAATTGTTTTATGAAGATGAAAAATAATTTGGGCATAGTGAAGGCATGAATTTAATCAAAGCTGGATTTTGACAACACCTGCTTGTGTTACGCAAGTTTTAAGGATATGAATATTCTAGTCCTGAAAACACCTGCACTTAGTGAATCCTGTTTGCATAGAGTTCAGCAAGCAGCATGCATAACAGTATTTTTTGGATTACACTGGGAAATGTATTTAGGGATTGTAACGTCTTTTCTTCAAAATCATACTTAAACCAAACAATATACAGTTTCAGGCAAACAGTTAAATACACAGTTGTAATACAAATATGAATAGCTATACCTATCAAAGGATTCTTCGTTTCAACAAGCAAGCCTTGTGATTCACACAGTTTTGCCATACTGCATAGCTTGTCAGGTTACACCACTATTTACCATTTCAGCCCTGCAGCTTCCTGTTTCATCTACCTTTTTATCTGCTGGTCTGGAGTTCCATGTTAGGGGGCTTTTATACATAATATACTAATTTGCATAGAAGAGAAATAACTCACTTATGACAAATATGTACATTTATGAAGTACACCCAGGAGATAAGAAAAGAATGTGTGCAAAACCAAAAAGACCATAAGGCTTTTTTCCAACTTTTAATACTGACAATTCTTTGTGGGAAGAACAGAGATCAGAAGCTTCAAACTGCCTCCTATGTTTGGGGGATACACTTGCATGCCCATAGTTTACAGATAACAAATATTTTTTTTTTCATTATCTTCAAATGTAGCACTTTTTATGACCACCCCCACAGATCAACCATTTCAAGGAGAATGTTTGAAAGTGTAGTGATATACCTACAGGCAATCATTTTCTATTATTCCTTTAATTATTTATTTTAAATATACTTAGCAACTATAAACATCTCTTAAATTAATGGCTAGTAAAGTCATTATGGGTCTCAGCTTCACACAGATATCAGGCCATCACTAAACATCACAACATACAAATATACAGTATGTCAAAAACACCCTCATACTGGTATATAGCATGGTGTTTATTTGTTTTGAGTGCAAAATTTGAGGGCTAAATTTTTTAAGGCAGTCTTAGAGTAAGATACTATACTTGCCCTTTCTACCTTACGGGGAGATCCAACAACCATAAGTTCTTCTGGTGACATCTTTCATCAAAAAGTAAGGGGATCAGCACATTGGATCAGAGCCTTTGTTTATTATAATCCACCACTTTGTTGTAGATCCAAAGGGGTGATTTAGCCATTATGGGTGCCACTCATGATGTGAATCTCCTTTTTTATTACTATCTGTTTAAAATATTTACCAGCGCTTTGATCAGACAGTCCTCCAATACTTCAATATTTCGCAGCTGTGTGCTGCAAGGTAAGCAGATTGCTGAAGGAATTTCAATAAACTGAATCTGGTAACTTTAGTCTAGACCAGGGGTGGGCAAACTTTTTGACTTGAGGGCCGCAATGAGTTCATATATTGGACCCGGGGGCCGGATCAAGAGTAGATGAATGATGTGTATGTGTCATCCATAATAAGTATAGTAATATTCCCCCATAGTTAGCATAATAATTATTCCCCCATATAGTAATTCATCCCCCATAGTAATTCATCCCCCATATAGTAATTCATCCCCCATATAGTAATTCATCCCCCATAGTAATTCATCCCCCATATAGTAATTCATCCCCCATATAGTAATTCATCCCCCATAGTAATTCATCCCCCATATAGTAATTCATCCCCCATAGTAATTCATCCCCATATCGTAATTCATCCCCCATATAGTAATTCATCCCCCATAGTAATTCATCCCCCATATAGTAATTCATCCCCCATAGTAATTCATCCCCCATATAGTAATTCATCCCCCATAGTAATTCATCCCCCATATAGTAATTCATCCCCCATAGTAACTCATCCCCCATATAGTAATTCATCCCCCATAGTAATTCATCCCCCATATAGTAATTCATCCCCCATAGTAATTCATCCCCCATATAGTAATTCATCCCCCCTATAGTAATTCATTCCCCATATTAATTCATCCCTCATATAGTATTTCATCCCCCACAGTACTATTCCCCCCCAAGTAGTAAGCCAAGTCCCCCCTGTGTCAATTCACTTACCTTTGCTCCGCGCGTTCCTCTCGCCGTGTTCCCGCGCCGTTCCGGTCTTCAGGGCGGACTGTGAGAGGAGCCTAGCTCCCCTCACGTTCCTCACGCTGCCCCGCCTACACACATTCTGACAGCCAATGTTTGCCACGCTCCACGGGCCGGATTAAAAGGTCCGCTGGGCCGTATACGGCCCGCGGGCCGTAGTTTGCCCATTGCTGGTCTAGACTGATATTATTTTTGGGTTGGCACCTGCTGATGAGACTCCAATGGAGAGTTTTCCCTCGCATTTCCCAGACCAAGAGAGGCTATTTATTTGCACAGACACTGTACTGTATAACTGAAGTAGTACACACAGATATGTTTATATTTCTATAATGGGTATACAGCAGGTCCTGTTTGATAAACTGTCATTCCTATCTCTCTCATTCTAAGCCTTAGCAGTTTTAGATTATTATATGCTATTTGTTGATTTTAATATCCATCTTCTGACTCCCAGTTCTTGTCCACATCACAATCCAAGTCTTTTTTGGTGAATTATTTATCTTTTCATTATCATATGCTCAGTAGTTCCATTGAGCTATATATGTCTGTCAAGGTTCTCATGTACCCAGGTCATGTATAGCTAGCAGTAGTAGTAGTAATAGTAGCTGTTATGATGAAGATGTTTTGTGGCTTTTGTGGCTTATTCCTGGCTTCTTCAGTTCTGATAAATGTCAGAAACATACCCCAGTATTTGTATCAATACAATTAGCACCGGCACCTTAATCCAGTCACTATGGAATATGTCATGGCAGATGCTGATTGTCCAAGAACAGGATGAGAAATGTGAAAGTTGTGAGACGACCCTGCTATAGTTACATAATCCCATCCTTGGTGTTGAAATGTCTGCATATTAAATACAATTTTAATCATTCCGATCAGCTGACTTTTAGATATATAATTGTTACCAAATTGCTGAGTTAGAGATGGTAAAACTGCATTATTTGTGGAAGACAGATGCTGCCAAAGGCTCTCACCCTTTTTTAAGGATGTTTTTTCCAGATTGATGTGATGACTTCTTTCACATCTCTTTTAAACCAGTTGCCATCACTGTCCAAAATATGCACCTCACTGTCCTCAAAAGAAGGTTCTTTTTTCACAAGATGCAGGAAAACTGCTGAGTCTTGATCTGTAAGATTTGCTCTCCTCTGCTTGGCCATTTGCCTGTTAAAGGGATGTTTGTCTTTGCTAGAGCTGTTTTTTCACCTACTTTATATTATTGCTGAGTGTTTTGGTGGTGTTGTTGTTTTTGTTTTTTTTTTAACGTCAGTGGATATATTCTGTAATTTCTGGTTCTTTAACTAAGCATTTACTCCTGGAATCGCTAAATAACAAGCAAAGTAACTTGATATTTGCAGTGCAGTGCAGTCACCCACTGAAATCATTTTAGTTACATAATATCATTTTTAATATTATACTGCACTATCACTCTATCCCCCACCAATCTGCCAGCATATATATATATATATATATATATATATATATATATATATATATATGGTGCAGAGTTGTTCCACGTTACAACATTAAAGAAATATATATGTGGTATAACCAACTCTATGCAAGCTTACAGCACAGATAAACCCTGAGGAATTCAAATTGATGTAACCTATAGGGCAGAGTCTGTGGAGTGACAACAAATTGGAAACTGGAAGTGGGCTGGGCTGGGATGTGATCTGAGTGAGATACAGTGTTCTTCACTTTGCTGCTAACATATACTGAGTGATTTTTACAGTTATAGTGCACCAATTTTGTAAATGCTTATGTGTGTGCATGTATTAAAAGTCTTAATTTTTTTTTAATGAAAAACATTATACTGTAGTCTTGTCTTGTATATTTGCCTTATGGGACAATGATGTCATTCTAAATGCAATAAAGACCTTATAGTGACACATTCCTCTAAGTACTAAAGCAGATTTTTGACCCTGTATAATGTGTGAGGTCCACCATAATGGGTAGGACTGTGTCCAATAATTGGAGCACTGCTTTACTTTGGTTACTACAGCAGATATTCACACTTTGAAGAAAGACGTTTTTGCACTGTGAAGAAAATCTTATTTGCATAGGTCTGTGATGCACACAAAGCACCCATTATAAGATTTATATTAGAGCACTTTATAAAATAAGTTTGCTTGCACTTTATGGGCCCGTTCACACTAGAACCTGGTATAGGAAAAGCACATTCTGTGCAGGGTTCTCGCATCACACGTGAGCGTGCTGCCCTTGCGAGATTTGCATGGGTGACATTGTTAATAGTAACCCAAAGGCATCTCGTAATCTCAGCATGTTTGCAGCCACCAAACTGCAAGGTACCGCACATGGTACCTCGTTCTGGTATGTTTGGCAGCCCATTGGATTGAATAGGCTGTCACAACCAGAACGCACAGAAAAGCACGTGTCCTAGTGTGAACTGGACCTTAAACATTTATATATGTTATGTATCATGTTATCACTATCTGTGCTGCAAGCTTATCTGAATAAGACCTAGAGTTGGTCTATAACACATATATGAATTTATGTAATCTTGTACAGTCGGAAAGCACAGCACTATTTTTAGTTTATTTTAATTCTAGTAATACATATAACTGATCACTCTATTTCATATCATCTCATGTAGGGGAGTGATATCAAAGAGAGTGATCAGTTGTATGTGTTACTAAAGTGCGCTACTCAGCTATCACAGTAATCCAGAAGAAGTGGAGAAAAACAACTAAATAAGTGGACCGATTTATATATGTTTTAATATTTGTAATTGAGGTGATCCTACTTATGGTATTTGCACCTATGAATTTATTTAAATCAATCAAATCATTTTGATGTATTTCAATTTTTAGTTAAACAAAATGTTGCATTTTATATATAATCTCCAAGATTTGTGTGCATATACTGTATATTGTTTGAGTGCTAAGTCCTACATTTTATTTTTTTGTTTTTCTGTTTACTACAAAAAAAGCCACATAAGCAAATATAAACTCCTGTGTTTCTGACATACCTTAGTAGCTAGTAATCTTGTCAAATAGATTTCTGACACCATTTTACTTCCTCTGTCCCCTTCTTTCTGGTCTCCATGTTCATGGTTTTTCACTAAATGCCACACTTTGACTCCACTCTCTAAATCTGGTGTTATCATGGGTGTGCGAGAACGAAGACTGTCCGGACTTCCAGTGTATTTGATCATATTCTCTGTAAAAAACAATAACAAATATAACTTTAAAATGAGATGCTAAATTCACTTTAAAATATAGAGCTTGTCTGAGCTAATTTAGCAGGCAGTGCAAACAGCAAGAGTGACATACAAAGATCATTGCACCCAGAATATAATTTCCTGTATTCAAACCAGTTATGGATTGTAATTATTGGCTATGGGTTAGAATACTTTACATACAAGTCTCTGTGCTATTAAATAAGCCAGTCAGACAGTATTAAGATCCCTGATGATAACAGTAACCCATATTAACCAATCAGAAATCTTTTGCTGTTTCAACTACAAAGTAGAAGTAATCAAGAGTAATCGAGATGTAGTCCAGAGGTGAGCCGAACGTAAGCAAAAAAAGGTGAAGATAAATTGTGTTGTCGTTATTTCAGGTCAATGTTAACCTGTAATAATACACTATACACATTTAAAAGAAGTCTAAAAAATTATAATGTAGGGTTTGACAGATTGATGTAAGCCTTTAAGAGTGTTTTTCAGTAAAGCTAATGCAGTATCCTAAAAGAATATCCATAAAACAAATAAACATAAGGGTGATCCCAAAGTGACTTGTACACAAGGACACCTA
This sequence comes from Staurois parvus, assembly GCF_062004578.1. Classification (NCBI taxonomy): domain Eukaryota; kingdom Metazoa; phylum Chordata; class Amphibia; order Anura; family Ranidae; genus Staurois; species Staurois parvus. Next base: position 4,775,126 of record NW_028317971.1, on the reverse strand, counting down.
TTCCTCACTAATGTTCAATGCCATGAGCTCAAAATCTGCAGATCAATAGCAATTCTAAAGCAGAACAATCAATCCCCATCCTATTTCATGAAAATAAGATGAAATTCTCATTTACACATTTGTTTATGAAAGCTAGATTGTAATAGAATTCTGGCTTCAAGCTATCTACTCTGGCTATGCTCATAAGGAATAAAGCATGATAAAGTGAAATGATTAACTGGAAGGTAAGTGAAGGCAGAGTTTATTGGGGCCAGAAGATCAGACAGTATATATATTGCATCTTTCTTAATCAATCCTGAGGACAAGGAGGCACAGAGATGTATTAGCCCACAGATTAGAATATGTTGCTTCAGCAGTATAGGCAGAAGTTGAACAATTTAATTTGAGGGTGGATATTAATGCTGTCCATCTATCAAAGACTACAGAACCAAACATGCATATATCAACAAACATAAAAAATACATTATGTGCAATTTGTGAAAAAGCTACTAATAGTGTAAATGAATCCAAAGGAAATGTATCCAAAGTAAGGAAAATTCACTTTTAGTTGTCATTAACTGAAGGGTTAGCATTGAAATTTTTTTCCCTCACTTCCCGTTTCAGTGTCAACAGTAATATTTTGCACTTCTGACAATGAACACCAGGACAAATAAAGAAGGTGAATCTTTGGTGAGTGCTAAGATAGCAATATAACCTGAAAAAGGTTCTGGCTATTCATTATTCATTACAAAGTTAAACAGTCAATATTTTTACCATTGCTAATCTAAAACTAGTGTACAGTCCCCTATAAATGTTATAAAAAAAAAGGTATTTTACATACACAATATGTATGCTCACTAGTGATCTTATGCGAGTTACTTTTTTCTTTCTCTGATTAAAAAATCTTGCAAACTATGAGGTTGATTTAATAAAGGCAAATATTCACTGTGTATAGGAATCTTCCTTCAGCTTAGTGAATGTGGTGAAAAACCACCTTTGCAAAGAATATCCAATCTTGTATTAGGAAAATGAAAAAAAAAATGAATCTTTGCTTGTACAAGATTAGATCATGGAAGTTATCTAAGGGAAAATTTGCTTGTAAAGTGAAAAGTCCCTTGTAATGTGAACAGAAATATTGTCTTTGGTAAATTTACCTCTATATTGATCATCCCTAAAATGAATGTGCTAAGAAGTAGATTATCTCATGGTTTATTTCCAGCATTGAGCATGATGTTAGTCTGTCATTGCTAATACAAAATAATAGGCATCACAAATGAATGCAAAGTCAGGAATAACTACCATATCAATGTCAATCTCCCAGTGTCTCAAACATATATATACAGTACATACACTATTTCAAGTACTACATACTTAAAGTGTTAAGAGCTCTGCATAGAAATTCCTATAAAGTGTCCACTGATACTTTAAAGTGCACCAATTCAATAAATTCATAAAGTGCCCGCAACTATTTTTATAAAGTGTTCAGAAAAAAGGAGAAAAGAGAAAAATAAAGAAGCCAACCCTAAAATATACATACCTTATACCATGGTGAAGAAAGATATATTTCTGTGGGAACTAATTCACTTTGTTACAAACCCTTGATTTCTAGGCCAGGCAGCATATGAAATGTCAGTGACCTTGGCGCAGTTACCTTTAAAGTGGAACTATGCTACATCTGAGCACCACAAACCAAAGATGCTATTTAATTAGTTTATAATATTCAATGCAACTCCCTCATCCATCCATGTCTCTATGGTTATTCTTGCTGAGAATTCCTTTTGAAACCCCCCCCCATTCCTGACCGTGGTCATATTGGGGTTTATTTACTAAACCTGGTTGACTCAGAATCTTGTCCACTTCTGCATAAAAACCAATCAGCTTCCAGGTTTTATTGCTGAAGCTTAACTGAACATGCTGAGGTTAGAAGCTGATTGGCTACAATGCACAGGTGCCCAAGATTCTGAGTCAACCAGTTTTAGTAAATCTCCTATATTGAGTCTTGAGTAAGGGCAGATGATTCATGTAGCATTTACTTCCAGAAAATCAATCTCAGGCATACAGGCAGGAGAGTGTGCTTAGCTGAGAAAATCCCTCCTCCCCTCCAGAAGACTCCTGGGATGTGTGACATAATAAGAAAATATGATTTGCTTTCTTATCTATTTACTACTGCTAGTAGCATAAGGATTAAAAAGTTAGTGTTGATTGAAAGAGTGAAGTTCCGCTTTAAGTTGGTACCTAACAAAACAATGTGCAACAGAGCTACAAAAAGCTAAGAATTTTATCACGCCAAACTTTTTTGCAAACTTTGCTTTGAAAATCCTGTGTGTACTCTCAATTTCATATTGTACATTACTTTTCAGTGGGAAACACTACTCTTTTTTCATTGGTCAAACCCACATAGCTACTGTTGCATACAGCTAAAGTTTTTACTTTTATTTATAAAACGTAGGAAGCTAGCTCTGGAAACTATGGCCCAGTTACCCGACTTCTATAGTGAATAACATATTTAAAATTACAAAAATTCTATACAATAACAGGGAATAGGATATAATATAATAATTGAAACTTTGTATGGGTTCATTAAAGATAGATACTAGACTGAATTTACTAAGCTATGAAGCATGTGCTACGTGCCCTAACAAATGCATTTTATAACCATTTGCCTGACATTGTTAAAAATAATAGCCATCATGGCAAATAGTACTTACAGTATTATATCTTTAATATTTGAGCATCAATGATTAATTCATTTGAGAAGTATTTAATGGGAGATAAATTCAAATCTGGATGTTGAAAATGCTGTAGATGTGATACAGTATGTAATACTGCTCCACTTGATGGCCTGTTACATACGGTGAAAATGGCAAGACTAGAAATAAAAACATTTAAAGACCTGTACACATGGGCTCAATATTGGCCGGCACTGGTCGGTTAAATAGAAACTGGCCAACCGGCTTCTGTCGAAACAGGCATCCTGGAAGACCAGCATCTGATCGGCATCTGATCAGTGCTGGCAGTGCTAATCCGTGTGTTCTGGTGGGGGCAGTTCCCCTGTCAGAACACAATATCTCAGCGGGGAGATCACTGTACTAACAGTGGATAGTTCTAGAGCTCTTCAGTTTTGTTTCATTCAGCCTACTGGGTTGGATGGATAATAAACTGATAGTGTGTACAGCATTACTTCTGTACTACATAGAATCCCTCTAGAGAACTGAATGGAGAGGTCTAGCAGAGAAGGCTATGGCACGTGACCACACAGCAGAGATCCCTCTGGATTGGTGACAAGCATGGGAAGTAGGACTGGGTGTACCCACACTAAGGGGGCAGTTACTCTTTCTTTGTAAATTATGTGTTCCTTGTAAGACAAACCACACAGCACCATGGCAAAAAGAAAATGATTACCCTTAGAAAACAAAGGCCCACAACTAATAGTTAAAGTTCTGTGGTACAATTTTTGCAAACTGGTTAACTTACACAGCAACTTTTTTTTATGCAATTAACAATTTTGAACAAGTGGTGACCGAAGCCAGAAAACACCAGAGCAAGGATAGAAGAAATGTTTTATGAAACTGCAGAATGTGTAAAAAAGCAAGATAAGAGTGGGAGTCCGTACACAATAAACTATAATCAACAACAGTAAAAGGATGTAAATGAATGAAAAAAAATTCTATCTTCTAAGATATTATTAACATGATGAGGTTCCTCTTCAAAAACTATAGCAGAATATGACATGAGTACAAAAGTAAAAAGCACATTTAAATAGAGAAAGAAGGCTGTGTGAGAACCATTTGTTGTATGGATAACAGATATGATAGTTTGAAATGATACTGTATCATTATTATTCCCAATTCAACACGCATAGAAAAGCTTCATTTAACAGCTACCTGTCACTTTCCTGACAAGAGACATTTGACTGCGAGAGCTTGTCAAATCTATTACCACTTTACTTGGCATTGTAGTTTCCTTGTCTGACTTGCACACTGGTTATTAGTTTTTACTCTTTTTCTAAACCAAGCCACAAAAAGCATACAGCAAATAGATCAGCATGAGATACAATGTTGTGTGGGAGCTGCCAATCACAAAATACTTATTTTAAAATACTCCATTTTGTTTACTTAGAGTATTTACAAAAAATGTACTGTACACAAACAGAATGGTAATTTATGGCAGAAAGGGCTATAAAAAGAGAAACTCCACTCTGGTATCTTAATTAGAAATTAGAAAACATATCCTGTGTGTGAATTGTTTCAGGGGCCTTACCGCTCATATGTGTACCAGCCTGGCTCCTATTGGAGGATCTGGGCAAACACCTATTTTGATTGCCTGGCAACAGGGACGTGGACGCCACAGGCCTAGACCTACAGTACCTGCATCATCTGACAGATGCACTCGATAGGGATGCCTGATCCTTATGTACATGTGTTTTTGCTGCTGTGGGGCATCTAATACATGCGTCTTCATAATACTGAGCTTAATAATTATGCCTAATGTTGTTTTGAGTAATTTACAACGTGGGAGTTTGTCTTCATTTACTTTGAATTTACTCCAGGTTTGTGATGTCACTATGATGTCATGGTACAGAGTAGCATGTTTGTCAATTTTACGATTGGTAGATGGTACTTTTAATATCACTTTGTTTAACACTTCACTTGTCACATGCCTGAAGAAGGAGTCCTGCTCTGCCCCAAAACATTGTTACTTTTTGCTGTGATGTGATCATTTAATAAAACATTTGGACAATTTCTCAGAGATCCCTGATGTGCTGGCAACATATCTCTTAATCTGTGCTGTCTCCATTCCCCAGTCATTGGTCAATGTAGCACCCACATACCTTACAGCCATTTCCAATGTGTGCGTTGGGAATATTTTTCAATGTAGACAGGAGCCAGTTATCCTACTAGAATGTCCTTGGTGTGTGGGAGGAAACTGGAGTTGAGACAGTTTAGCTTAGATTTAGAATAGTATAGAGTTTAGGTGGTAGATAGATAATGTACCTGTAACAATACTTCACTTATTAATATAGAAAGCTGAGTTTCTTTACTGTTAGGCCAAGCCACTAGTAATTATTGATTTGCCTGTTCAATAATCTATAATTTGGTATATGGACATTGTTGGTAATTATGAAATGTTGAACCGAAACCTGCCTTGACGTCAACCATAAGCATATTGGGGAAAGATACAAAAGCTCTTAACAGGAGCAACTGTCTATAAAGACTTTTCCATTTATCAGCAGCTAAACTGTTTGTGCAAGTTCCATCAGCAGTGATGGTCAAGTACCTGTACATCTATGACTTGTGAACTGCAATAGTCCTCAGGATAAAATGGACTTTGTATGAGTTCCACTGCATTGCAATAGCTGTGCTGCAGCTGCCATCTGAGTACCGGATGTCTTATTTGCTATCCGTAACCAGATATTGAGAACATTTTCAAGCTTCTATACTTCTAAACTCTTGAAAAGGAAAGTTTGGTGTCCCTATCTGCTCCTATGCTTCTGTGCTCTTGAAAATGAAAGTTTGTTGTTTAGATTTTGTTAGTCCAACATGTTGTTTTTATTTTTTTGAATTTTGGCTATTTTTTATATTTTCAGCCCAAACATAGTTGAATGAGATTTTCTGTACATGTAAATCAGACACGGAAAGTAGGTAAATCCACTTTAGAGAAAATAAAAAAAAGTGATCCCCTATTTACCATTTGAGATAAATTTAACTGGGTAGTGGAAAGATTACTCTATTACATCATTGTTGAGATGTTGCCTTTATGTACAGTTGGAGGCATTACTTTATGATTTTTGTAAGCCAGGGGGTGTAGTGAGGAAGAAATTCATTTTTTCTTGATTGTGGCTTCTTAATGTATAGGAATGCCTCCAAAACCTGGTTAAGGAGCCATACATGGACATATAAGGATGGTTTTACAGATGGTGCTACCAACTAGTCTTGTATATATTACAACCAAATTTGGAATAAACTAGTTCCATCCCAGAGATTCTTCATGCACGTGCCTGCTTTGATCACTGTGTCAAGGCGGAAGCGGGGGACTCCTAGGTGCAAAGGCATCTCTAACTAAGTATTACTGTTACACTTTCCACTATTATTACAGTTGTTATCTTTATCTGTTAATATTTAATTAAATGTTATATACATTTTGATTTTACCTAGAGGTGTTCATATGATCTCTCTTTGCACATCCAAAAAAACCCAAAAATGCAAACTATCACACAACGTAACCATAAAAAAATAGCAACTAAAACCTGTTTTAATGCAATTTTTGTATAGCTTCCCTATCCAAATTATAAAAGGGTTTATAATCACTTTATTATCTGCATACATTATAACTGCCTAGACTTCTAAATATACATTTCAGATTATCTATATGTATATACAGAAAAATTAAACATTTACAGTTTCACTGATTATCATGATTCAATCATGCCTATCAGTTTCTTTTTGTAAATACTACCAATTATGTGTTTCATTAAAATATTCTGGCACCAAAATGTAAAACTGTAATGATTTGCTGAAGAGTAATGATCATTTCTTGAATTCTTCATAAACATGGCACTTGAGATTTTAACTGAAATGAATTATAAAACCTCAACATTTTATTACCTGCTTAAAATCTTCTAATTTCTAATCCAAAGGGTAATAATAAAACATAAAGACCTTCTTAATGTAATAGATGTGTTCACATACTGTACAGTAAATTTCCATGCAGAGAGGTCATTAAACCAAAAATTGGGGGATGTACCATCACAGTATTTCTAGTAATGCTCCAATGATTGAAATTAATACTGCTAATTACACTCCTGTAAAGTTTAACCATGTTTAATGATGTATTTTATATGGTTATTAACACACAGCAGCATTACTGATGATTCCTACATTGTCTTAAAGAGCACTGTTAATGCTTCCTGGTCTTCATTATAATTACCAGGTAAGTGTCATGTTCATTTAGACACTGACTGCTGTATACAGAAATTAATGATTATTTCTCATCCTCCAACTTTTTTCCTAACTTGGCAATAACAAGGAATGTAAGGGAAAAATATCTTTGAAAAGGTCACAGTGTCTTTCATTAATTGCAGTAACACTTCAGAAATTAATATTAATGAGACTTCTTGGCTCATTCACATCAGTGGATGGTGCTCCCCAGGAGATTAAGTGACTGCAGTATTTCTGTTATCTGCAGTGGGGAAACTACATTTATCCATGTTTATAGAGATGTGAAAACAATAACCTGCATGTTGCTAACCCCACGCGGTTATAAATAAAATTATATCAGAACCAAATCTGTAATTAACTTAGGCATAAAAAAGCATCTTGAGAATATTGCAATCCCCATCAAATTTTTAAGGCAAGTCAACTAAACTGTCAACTAATACTGTATGCTCCACCATGTTAGCTAATACCTTTAACAATATTTAAAAAAATGTTTAAATTACTAGCTGCCACCTATGGAAGTAAAGGATGGTACTACTTTTATGCCTGTTGGTCACATATTTGGGAACAGCTGCAGGGAAGGTCTTTGCCAGCTACCAAACAAAGCTACAGAATCCAATGCTTTTTAACAGCCAATCTTAAGAGGTAAGAAATGCACTGCCTCTACTGCCCTCCCAAGCATATTTGCACATAGAATGAGGTTGGGTTCATGGTGTAGTGAATATGCTTGTAGTTTTGCAGATTTTTTTACAGCTTTTTTTGTACATTTGTGTGTGTTGAGAAGAACATGCATTTTGCTATGTTTCCCTATAGTTTGCATGTTCCTGCCTATAAGCATGTAAATTATTTTTTTCAGCTGGTAATACAGTACACTAGCCTTTCTCAACCTTTTCAACACAGAGGAACCCTTGAAATAACTGTTCAGTCTCAAGAAAACCCCAATAAAAATGACTATATTTACAACTCATGATACATTAGTGTGATGGTCAGTGGGCAGAATGCTCCTTACACTTGTGGTCATTGGGAAGAATTACCCCCTTATAGATAGCTAAAAGTATTAATGATGTCAGTGGGAACATATCTGAGAGGCAGACATTACTTATTGCTGAAGGAACCCCTAGCAACCTCTGAAGAAACCCTAGGTATCCATGATACCCTGGTTGTGAAATCCTGGAGTATACAATATATAGTAACATATAGTATGCAATGTAACAAAATGCAGTACATACTGTATGTGTTTTTACTGCATTAAAATACATATATTTGGGCCCCTAAATGTACATTGATGCAGTACCATTTATAAAGCCTGCTTTTTCTGCACAGCATCACATATATATTAGAACATTATTAATTTGAAAATCGTGTCTATCCTTTGCTGTGTTAGCTGGCTATGTTCTGACATTGGGAAAGAGATTTTTCCATTTCAACTGGAAGGCCAATGAATATCTACACTTTTGTATGACGCTTGACTGATGGTAAGAAAGGGGTCTTTACAACTTTGTGCTCCTTACCTATTGAATCTGTGAAGTAATTTCATCTTGGTAAAGCACTTAAAGTTTAACTCCAGCCCCACCTTCAGGCTCCTCTCTTGTAGTGAAATTGCTTAATCAGATTGTACTGCACCCTGTGAGCTTCTAACAGCCTGCATTAGAAGTTGCAGCAAGTTAGACAGAGCCTTATTCATTTAGTGGATGTCCAACATATTTTAGCTCTTTCCTTTCCAGCTGTACTGTCCCTGGCCCGCTGCTTTTATTCATTGGATTTCACTTCTTATAATCATGGAGACTCAGCATCTGTGCCCCCTATCAGTGCCCATCAGTGCAGCCTATCAGTGCCCATCACTGCACCCTCATTAGCGCACATCAGTGAAGGAGAAAGATCACTTATTTACAAAATTTTATAACAGAAACTAAGAAAAAACGTTTTTTTTTTCAAAATTTTCAGTTGTTTTTGGTTTGTTTAGCAAAAAATAAAAAAACCCAGAAGTGATTAAATACCACCAAAAGAAAGCTCTACCTGTCTAAAAAAAATTCTAAAAATTTCATATGGGTACAGTGTTGCATGACCGTGCAATTGGCATTCAAAATGCGACAGCGCTGAAAGCTGAAAATTGGCCTGGACAGGAAGGGGGTATAAGTGCCCTGTAGGCAAGTGGTTAAAGGACCCGGTTGGCATCTCCCACCAGCCATGATCTGCCTATATTGCACAGAGGAGAACATAGACCTAGTGATGATAAGATAGGTAAACAGAACGGTTTTATTTAATAATTTCATTAGCATGTATATGAGGGGGAAAGGAGAAACCAGGGAAGGCAAAATATAAGCAGATTAAACTACAGCATTAATTTTAGCTAAGGCAGATTATACTACGAAAAGTCATATTGGATTATGAATCTCTCCTGTCTTAGATAACATTGCTTTTGACTCCTCTACATCTCAGTGTTCCACATCACTACTCAAAATCATTACTAAAATGCTGCAGCAGCTCAAAGAACAAAAAATACCCAAGTCTCCCATGATAAAGGGAAGTTTTCCAGGACTTTCATTCTTTTGATCATTTCAATCCCCTATTTCTAATTCCCAGCATTAAAGAAACAATTTTCCTGGCCAATCTGAGCTGATGGAACTTTTTTTTTGCTTAATTACATCAAGTGATAACTAAATCAGGTTTTCCTAAGTGAAAAGCCATTGCTTACAATGTTTATAAAAGAAAACATGATATAGCTATCTGGCTAGCTAGATAGATAGAGCATCATTTAGACTGCTACCACTTTGAAATTGTATTTACTTTTTAATAATGTTTGTTAATGGGAAGAGTACAAATGAACATTATCATGAGTACAGGTCACTTTGTTTATGGACTCCATTTGAATTTAGAAAACTAAGCTGTTAACAGCTCTCAATATATCTTGATTTCAGGGCCAGACTTAAATTGGACCTTTACCCATAACAACTTCATAAAAATAATGTTCTTTAGCAAGGATCATACATTCCACATTAATAATTACCAACATTGGTGTGTGCAGTAAATTGCCTCCAGCATTGTTCCTGTTTCTACTTGCTGAAGCCCAGAGCCATGAGCAGCAGTAAATCTTTAGGCTGTCAGCAGATCAGCCTCTACAAATTTGGCACTCTTTAAAAATAGAGAGTAACTGAGCATGTGCAGTGCGTACTGGATTCAGTACATGCAATTATTTGTATTAATTTACACAGATATACCTGCAAAAGGGACCAGCCTGAAGCGATCTAGCAAGATTTAATTCTTTGACTAAAGTTTTACTATAAGCCATTAAGTCTGGTCATGCAATGACCAGCAAAGGAGGAAAAATGACAGGGCCATACATACAGTACATGCAAACACAAGTTTTAATTGAATCCCTTAATATTCTGATCAAATAATGCATTTAGAATACTGATGCTTGTACTTTCTATATAGATTTAGTACACTTTAAAACAAAAAAATATATATCTTGAATACAATAAATTTAGTAGTATTGAAAGTGCAGTGACATACTAGATTACCTATTGCTTCATTTATGAAATAGCACAATTTGCAGAACACTAAGTACTATTAATTCATAGAAAAAAAAAAGGATTCATTTTACCTAAAGCAAACGAGACACAAACCTGGGCAATTCAAAATGAGCATATGACAAAAAAATGCCTAAAGCGGAACTTCACTCTCTCAATCAACATTGACTATTTTCAATCCTTATGATGCTAGAATTATTAAATAGATAGGAAAGCATATCATAATTACTTGTTTTAAACTTTTTTTTTTACATTTCTTCAGTTACTTCCTGGTTTACAGGCCTAGGCAAATGATATCATACATCCCAGGTGCCTTAGGGAGGGGAGGAAGAGTTTTCTCAGCTAAGTACACCCCCTGACTGTATGCATGAGCTAAGGGCAGATGGATTTCAGGAAGTAAATGCTACATGAATCTGCTCTTACTCAAGATGGCCATGGTCAAAAATGCTAGGGGTGTTTTTCAAAGTGATTTCTCAGCAAAATAAAGCATGGAGACATGGATGGGTGAGTTTGTTTTGAATATTAAAAATAAATTAAACTGTGTTTTTGTTTGTTTTGCTCAAATGCAGTGTAATTCCGCTTTAGGTTGAAATAACCCCTTAGTGAGAACTGCACATCATAATGTCTAGAAGGTTCAGAGGCAGCTACAGCTACACTATGTACAAAAATCGACTTTTTCTTTAAAATGTAGCTATTTCCTACCTCTCCTGCCTCCCTGATGATATTTTAATGTCATATTTAATGTCATAGCAAACCTGACCAGTAGTGAGGCTCAGAATGTACTGCTTAAAGTTAAGATGTGTATACAACTGCCACCATCTCCGGATCTATGAATAGTGTTTTTTGCTAAAAGCTATCTATTATGACATTGTTTGATCAATGCTGTCTAAATTGCCCAGGTTCATGACACATTTCAAATCCAATGCAAGTACCATTACACGATAAAATGTGACTGGTTGCTATAGGTACCTGAATTGCTAGATTCATATAATCTTAATATTATCTTGGATTGCACCAAAGCTAAGAATAGAATTCACTGAACAACAGACTTGCTTACAAGAGAGCTACAAAATTAGCAGCTAGCTCAGTGTTATATTAAGCTTCTGGAGTGGAGCTGCTGGAGTCCCAAAGTTGGAGGTGACATTATACTGCTGAGCTGTTGCATTAACAATATAAGGCCAAGATTCCAAAGTGTGCTATAAGGGGGCTTTATGATGGGAGAAATGCCATCACAACCATCAAAACTCAGCAACCTGCAGTGCAAGATGTCAGCAGGTTTGGCTTACTGCTGTGATGGACAAAACATGAGAGAGAAATCACAGAATGCTATGTATGTAACCTGTTATCAGTTAAGTGAATGTTATTTTTCATTCCTTTAAATTGTGTATAGATATATAGGTATACAATATCTTTATATTCCAAAAATAATCCATAGACATTCACCACTTAATGGCTCTGTATTTTTCATGAAAATGTTTCTTACTGGAGTTAATTTACTAAAAGCTAATAGGCTGTTCACTTTGCAATTGAAGTTGCACTGTGCAGGGGAATTTTCCACAGAGCTTAGTGAACGTTGTGAAATTTCACTTTGTAAAAAATATGTAATTAAGTGCAACTTGCACATGATTGGATGATGGATGTCAGCAGAACTTCACCTCATTCACCAAGTTCTGGGGAAATTCTCCTTGTAAAGTGCAACTTCTCTTGCAAAGTGAACAGTTTATTTTCCTTTAATGAATCAACCCAACTGTGCTTTTCTTCCCTATTGCAACATCCTCTGAATGTTCTGGAACTTCTCCCTTTCCCTGTCTAGTTTTTGGAACAAACAATACATGTTAGTTGTGGTCATGTTTACTACTGTATGCACTCTAGAAATCCTATAGTTTAAATCAAGAGAGGGTGGTTACATTTCTGCATACAGTGGGAACCTTGGAGAACACACGTAGCCACCCTCTAACAGTAAGTTCGGTCACAGCAGCAAAAGAAAAAGGAATTTGGAGATTAGGAAGAGGCAGAGAGCAACAGAAGGTATTTTTAAAATTTCAGAATACATAACATTTTTTTGTGGGAGGGAGGCACTTTTTAAATACACCACAGCTTTTTGCAAGATTAGATTCTAGGATTAGTATTACTAGGCTACTATGCTAATTATTGCACCTGTATACCGACATCTACCTGTTACACAGTCACTGCAATGCTTTATTTAATGTAAGTAGAAAGGTTAATTAGCTTTTTAACTAACAGTATTACAATTAGAGATGAGCGAATCGAAGTATCCGAAGTGGAATTCGAGTCGAATATCGGAAAAATTTCGATTCGTGCCGAATCCGAAAAATAGCCTAATTCGGACGCGCGAATCGAAATTTTTCAGAAAATGGCGGCTGACATGTGCGGCGACGGAGCGGGGATGTCTGGGAAGGCGCGCAGACAAGGCGCGCTGACCCATAATGCATTCCTCAACTACATGTGATCGCATCAGCCAATCAGCAGCCAGCCAGCCAGCACTGTGTAATGGTCGAGCTATAAATAGCGGCCATTTTGGAATTCTTCATTTGCCTGCAGTTATTGAACAGAGGCAGACCGCTCTGTACTAGGGACAGGGACAGAGTTAGGGCCACAGAAACGATAATTGGGGACAGAGAAAAGTTACTTAGGGACAGAGAACCATTACTCAGGGACACAGACTTGTTAATGAGGGCCACAGAATCGTTATTTAGGGACAAAGAAACGCTAGTTAGGGCCACAGAATTCATAATCAGGGACAGACAGAATTGTTACTCAGTGCCAGAGAATTGTTACTTAGGGCCACAGAAACGTTATTAGGGCCACAGAATTGTTACTCAGGGACAGACAGAATTGTTACTGAGTGCCAGAGAATTGTTACTCAGGGACAGACAGAATTGTTACTGAGTGCCAGAGAATTGTTACTTAGGGCCACAGAAACTTTAATTAGGGCCACAGAATTTTTACTCAGGGACAGACAGAATTGTTACTGAGTGCCAGAGAATTGTTACTCAGGGACAGACAGAATTGTTACTGAGTGCCAGAGAATTGTTACTTAGGGCCACAGAAACTTTACTTAGGGCCACAGAATTTTTACTCAGGGACAGACAGAATTGTTACTGAGTGCCAGAGAATTGTTACTCAGGGACAGACAGAATTGTTACTGAGTGCCAGAGAATTGTTACTCAGGGCCCCAGAAACTTTACTTAGGGCCACAGAATTTTTACTCAGGGACAGACAGAATTGTTACTGAGTGCCAGAGAATTGTTACTCAGGGACAGACAGAATTGTTACTGAGTGCCAGAGAATTGTTACTTAGGGCCACAGAAACTTTACTTAGGGCCACAGAATTGTTACTCGCACAGACACAGAATTGTTACTCGCACAGACACAGAATTGTTACTGAAGGCCACAGAACTGTTACTTAGGGCCACAGAATTGTTACTCGCACAGACACAGAATTGTTACTCGCACAGACACAGAACTGTTACTGAGGGCCACAGAACTGTTACTTAGGGCCACAGAATTGTTACTCGCACAGACACAGAACTGTTACTGAGGGCCACAGAAACTTTACTTAGGGCCACAGAATTGTTACTCGCACAGACACAGAATTGTTACTCGCACAGACACAGAACTGTTACTGAGGGCCACAGAACTGTTACTTAGGGCCACAGAATTGTTACTCGCACAGACACAGAATTGTTACTCAGGGCCACAGAACTGTTACTTAGGGACAAAGAAACGCTAGTTAGGGCCACGGAATTCATACTCAGGGACAGACAGAATTGTTACGGAGTGCCAGAGAATTGTTACTCAGGGCCACAGAAACTTTACTTAGGGCCACATCATTTTTACTCAGGGACAGACAGAATTGTTACTGAGTGCCAGAGAATTGTTACTCAGGGACAGACAGAATTGTTACGGAGTGCCAGAGAATTGTTACTTAGGGCCACAGAAACTTTACTTAGGGCCACAGAATTGTTACTCGCACAGACACAGAATTGTTACTCGCACAGACACAGAACTGTTACTGAGGGCCACAGAAACTTTACTTAGGGCCACAGAATTGTTACTCGCACAGACACAGAATTGTTACTCGCACAGACACAGAACTGTTACTGAGGGCCACAGAACTGTTACTTAGGGCCACAGAATTGTTACTCGCACAGACACAGAATTGTTACTCAGGGCCACAGAACTGTTACTTAGGGACAAAGAAACGCTAGTTAGGGCCACGGAATTCATACTCAGGGACAGACAGAATTGTTACGGAGTGCCAGAGAATTGTTACTCAGGGCCACAGAAACTTTACTTAGGGCCACAGAATTTTTACTCAGGGACAGACAGAATTGTTACTGAGTGCCAGAGAATTGTTACTCAGGGACAGACAGAATTGTTACGGAGTGCCAGAGAATTGTTACTCAGGGACAGACAGAATTGTTACTGAGTGCCAGAGAATTGTTACTTAGGGCCACAGAAACTTTAATTAGGGCCACAGAATTTTTACTCAGGGACAGACAGAATTGTTACTGAGTGCCAGAGAATTGTTACTCAGGGACAGACAGAATTGTTACCGAGTGCCAGAGAATTGTTACTCAGGGACAGACAGAATTGTTACTGAGTGCCAGAGAATTGTTACTTAGGGCCACAGAAACTTTAATTAGGGCCACAGAATTTTTACTCAGGGACAGACAGAATTGTTACTGAGTGCCAGAGAATTGTTACTCAGGGACAGACAGAATTGTTACGGAGTGCCAGAGAATTGTTACTCAGGGCCACAGAAACTTTACTTAGGGCCACAGAATTTTTACTCAGGGACAGACAGAATTGTTACTGAGTGCCAGAGAATTGTTACTCAGGGACAGACAGAATTGTTACTGAGTGCCAGATAATTGTTACTCAGGGCCCCAGAAACTTTACTTAGGGCCACAGAATTTTTACTCAGGGACAGACAGAATTGTTACTGAGTGCCAGAGAATTGTTACTCAGGGACAGACAGAATTGTTACTGAGTGCCAGAGAATTGTTACTTAGGGCCACAGAAACTTTACTTAGGGCCACAGAATTGTTACTCGCACAGACACAGAATTGTTACTCGCACAGACACAGAATTGTTACTGAAGGCCACAGAACTGTTACTTAGGGCCACAGAATTGTTACTCGCACAGACACAGAATTGTTACTCGCACAGACACAGAACTGTTACTGAGGGCCACAGAACTGTTACTTAGGGCCACAGAATTGTTACTCGCACAGACACAGAATTGTTACACAGGGACACAGAACTGTTACTGAGGGCCACAGAACCGTTACTTAGGGCCACAGAATTGTTACTCGCACAGACACAGAATTGTTACTCGCACAGACACAGAATTGTTACTGAGGGCCACAGAACTGTTACTTGGGGCCACAGAAACGTTAATCAGGGACACAGAATTGTTACTGAGGGCCACAGAACTGTTACTTAGGGCCACAGAATTGTTACTCGCATAGACACAGAATTGTTACACAGGGACACAGAACTGTTACTGAGGGCCACAGAACCGTTACTTAGGGCCACAGAATTGTTACTCGCACAGACAGAATTGTTACTCGCACAGACACAGAATTGTTACTCGCACAGACACAGAATTGTTACTCAGGGCCACAGAACTGTTACTGAGGGCCACAGAACTGTTACTTAGGGCCACAGAATTGTTACTCGCACAGACACAGAATTCTTACTCGCACAGACACAGAATTGTTACTCAGGGAAACAGAACTGTTACTGAGGGCCACAGAACTGTTACTTAGGGCCACAGAATTGTTTCTCGCACAGACACAGAATTGTTACTCGCACAGACACAGAATTGTTACTGAGGGCCACAGAACTGTTACTTGGGGCCACAGAAACGTTAATCAGGGACACAGAATTGTTACTGAGGGCCACAGAACTGTTACTTAGGGCCACAGAATTGTTACTCGCACAGACACAGAATTGTTACTCAGGGACACAGAATTGTTACTCAGGGACACATAATCGTTTAATTAAAGAGTATGTCAGACAACATGCAGAGGAGTGGCAGAGGAGGCAATGTTTTAGGAGCGAGCAGACGTGGCAGCAGAGGAAGGGGTCGAGGCAGCACTATTCGCAGCCAGAGGCCAGTGCTCCCGGTGTCATCCAGCGGTCGTGTCTCCACCGACAACCCTGCCGTCGTCGATTGGTTGGCTCGGTCGTCTTCCTCTTCCCAGGTCACCTCTGACACCTACAGCCAACGGTCGGTGGGTACGTCAGACACAACCGTTAGTTGGCATGGCCCGGGACCAAGCCCACTGAAATCACGTGTCCTCTACCTGCCCCTGTCCTTTGGTGTTCCCTCACCAAGCGAAGTATCGCATGCTGTGGGCTCAGCCCCACTGTACAGTGAGGAAGAGCTAACAGAGGGCGGTCAGGAACGGGGGGAGACATCCGCCTTTTCAGCAGCCAGGCGAAGAAGTAGTGGCGAGGAGAGTGGCTCGGTAGCCGGTCTAGAGACAGGTCTGTCTCCTGACCCAGACGCAGCCGAGGGGGCTAGTAGTGAGGCGGAGACCCTACTTGATGATGAGGAGGTTGATCGCACTTGGCAGCCTCGTCGTCATCAGGCAATTTCTTCCGCATCATCAGGAGAAGAGGGTGGCAGCTTGGCAGCGAGCAAAACAGTAGGTGGCTGCTGCCAGGCCCCTAATCTGCCATGGGCCCCTATATACCGCCTCCTCATGCTGCTGCCAGGTCCACAGTGTCTCATGCCATGTGCCACTTTCAGGTCTCCTCACACTGCTGGTGTGTTGAATTTTTTGACATAGGGTGCTGGCAGATTATGGGCCTCCTATAGCTGCTGCCAGGCCCCTAATCTGCCATAGGCCCCTATATACCGCTTCCTCATGCTGCTGCCAGGTCCAGAGTCTCTCATGGGTCCCTGTACGGCCTCCCATTGCTGCTGTCTCCATCGCCACACTCTGCCATGTGCCACTTTCAGGTCTCCTCACACACTGCTGGTGTGTTGAATTTTTTGACATAGGGTGCTGGCAGATTACGGGCCTCCCATAGCTGCTGCCAGGCCCCTAATCTGTCATAGGCCCCTATATACCGCCTCCTCATGCTGCTGCCAGGTCCAGAGTCTGTCATGGGTCCCTGTACGGCCTCCCATTGCTGCTGTCTCCATCGCCACACTCTGCCATGTGCCACTTTCAGGTCTCCTCACACACTGCTGGTGTGTAGAATTTTTTGACATAGGGTGCTGGCAGATTACGGGCCTCCCATAGCTGCTGCCAGGCCCCTAATCTGCCATAGGCCCCTATATACCGCCTCCTCATGCTGCTGCCAGGTCCAGAGTCTCTCATGGGTCCTTGTACGGCCTCCCATTGCTGCTGTCTCCATCGCCACACTCTGCCATGTGCCACTTTCAGGTCTCCTCACACACTGCTGGTGTGTAGAATTTTTTGACATAGGGTGTTGGCAGATTACGGGCCTCCCATTGCTGCTGCCAGGCCCCTAATCTGCCATGGGCCCCTATATACCGCCTCCTCATACTGCTGCCAGGTCCAGAGTCTGTCATGGGTCCCTGTACGGCCTCCCATTGCTGCTGTCTCCATCGCCACACTCTGCCATGTGCCACTTTCAGGTCTCCTCACACACTGCTGGTGTGTAGAATTTTTTGACATAGGGTGCTGGCAGATTATGGGCCTCCCATAGCTGCTGCCAGGCCCCTAATCTGCCATGGGCCCCTATATACCGCCTCCTCATGCTGCTGCCAGGTCCAGAGTCTGTCATGGGTCCCTGTACGGCCTCCCATTGCTGCTGTCTCCATCGCCACACTCTGCCATGTGCCACTTTCAGGTCTCCTCACACACTGCTGGTGTGTAGAATTTTTTGACATAGGGTGCTGGCAGATTACGGGCCTCCCATAGCTGCTGCCAGGCCCCTAATCTGCCATAGGCCCCTATATACCGCCTCCTCATGCTGCTGCCAGGTCCAGAGTCTGTCATGGGTCCCTGTACGGCCTCCCATTGCTGCTGTCTCCATCGCCACACTCTGCCATGTGCCACTTTCAGGTCTCCTCACACACTGCTGGTGTGTTGAATTTTTTGACATAGGGTGCTGGCAGATTACGGGCCTCCCATAGCTGCTGCCAGGCCCCTAATCTGCCATGGGCCCCTATATACCGCCTCCTCATGCTGCTGCCAGGTCCACAGTGTCTCATGCCATGTGCCACTTTCAGGTCTCCTCACACTGCTGGTGTGTTGAATTTTTTGACATAGGGTGCTGGCAGATTATGGGCCTCCTATAGCTGCTGCCAGGCCCCTAATCTGCCATAGGCCCCTATATACCGCTTCCTCATGCTGCTGCCAGGTCCAGAGTCTCTCATGGGTCCCTGTACGGCCTCCCATTGCTGCTGTCTCCATCGCCACACTCTGCCATGTGCCACTTTCAGGTCTCCTCACACACTGCTGGTGTGTTGAATTTTTTGACATAGGGTGCTGGCAGATTACGGGCCTCCCATAGCTGCTGCCAGGCCCCTAATCTGCCATAGGCCCCTATATACCGCCTCCTCATGCTGCTGCCAGGTCCAGAGTCTGTCATGGGTCCCTGTACGGCCTCCCATTGCTGCTGTCTCCATCGCCACACTCTGCCATGTGCCACTTTCAGGTCTCCTCACACACTGCTGGTGTGTAGAATTTTTTGACATAGGGTGCTGGCAGATTATGGGCCTCCCATAGCTGCTGCCAGGCCCCTAATCTGCCATAGGCCCCTATATACCGCCTCCTCATGCTGCTGCCAGGTCCAGAGTCTGTCATGGGTCCCTGTACGGCCTCCCATTGCTGCTGTCTCCATCGCCACACTCTGCCATGTGCCACTTTCAGGTCTCCTCACACACTGCTGGTGTGTAGAATTTTTTGACATAGGGTGCTGGCAGATTACGGGCCTCCCATAGCTGCTGCCAGGCCCCTAATCTGCCATAGGCCCCTATATACCGCCTCCTCATGCTGCTGCCAGGTCCAGAGTCTGTCATGGGTCCCTGTACGGCCTCCCATTGCTGCTGTCTCCATCGCCACACTCTGCCATGTGCCACTTTCAGGTCTCCTCACACACTGCTGGTGTGTTGAATTTTTTGACATAGGGTGCTGGCAGATTACGGGCCTCCCATAGCTGCTGCCAGGCCCCTAATCTGCCATGGGCCCCTATATACCGCCTCCTCATGCTGCTGCCAGGTCCACAGTGTCTCATGCCATGTGCCACTTTCAGGTCTCCTCACACTGCTGGTGTGTTGAATTTTTTGACATAGGGTGCTGGCAGATTATGGGCCTCCTATAGCTGCTGCCAGGCCCCTAATCTGCCATAGGCCCCTATATACCGCTTCCTCATGCTGCTGCCAGGTCCAGAGTCTCTCATGGGTCCCTGTACGGCCTCCCATTGCTGCTGTCTCCATCGCCACACTCTGCCATGTGCCACTTTCAGGTCTCCTCACACACTGCTGGTGTGTTGAATTTTTTGACATAGGGTGCTGGCAGATTACGGGCCTCCCATAGCTGCTGCCAGGCCCCTAATCTGCCATAGGCCCCTATATACCGCCTCCTCATGCTGCTGCCAGGTCCAGAGTCTGTCATGGGTCCCTGTACGGCCTCCCATTGCTGCTGTCTCCATCGCCACACTCTGCCATGTGCCACTTTCAGGTCTCCTCACACACTGCTGGTGTGTAGAATTTTTTGACATAGGGTGCTGGCAGATTACGGGCCTCCCATAGCTGCTGCCAGGCCCCTAATCTGCCATAGGCCCCTATATACCGCCTCCTCATGCTGCTGCCAGGTCCAGAGTCTGTCATGGGTCCTTGTACGGCCTCCCATTGCTGCTGTCTCCATCGCCACACTCTGCCATGTGCCACTTTCAGGTCTCCTCACACACTGCTGGTGTGTAGAATTTTTTGACATAGGGTGTTGGCAGATTACGGGCCTCCCATTGCTGCTGCCAGGCCCCTAATCTGCCATGGGCCCCTATATACCGCCTCCTCATGCTGCTGCCAGGTCCAGAGTCTGTCATGGGTCCCTGTACGGCCTCCCATTGCTGCTGTCTCCATCGCCACACTCTGCCATGTGCCACTTTCAGGTCTCCTCACACACTGCTGGTGTGTAGAATTTTTTGACATAGGGTGCTGGCAGATTATGGGCCTCCCATAGCTGCTGCCAGGCCCCTAATCTGCCATAGGCCCCTATATACCGCCTCCTCATGCTGCTGCCAGGTCCAGAGTCTGTCATGGGTCCCTGTACGGCCTCCCATTGCTGCTGTCTCCATCGCCACACTCTGCCATGTGCCACTTTCAGGTCTCCTCACACACTGCTGGTGTGTAGAATTTTTTGACATAGGGTGCTGGCAGATTACGGGCCTCCCATAGCTGCTGCCAGGCCCCTAATCTGCCATAGGCCCCTATATACCGCCTCCTCATGCTGCTGCCAGGTCCAGAGTCTCTCATGGGTCCCTGTACGGCCTCCCATTGCTGCTGTCTCCATCGCCACACTCTGCCATGTGCCACTTTCAGGTCTCCTCACACACTGCTGGTGTGTAGAATTTTTTGACATAGGGTGTTGGCAGATTACGGGCCTCCCATTGCTGCTGCCAGGCCCCTAATCTGCCATGGGCCCCTATATACCGCCTCCTCATGCTGCTGCCAGGTCCAGAGTCTGTCATGGGTCCCTGTACGGCCTCCCATTGCTGCTGTCTCCATCGCCACACTCTGCCATGTGCCACTTTCAGGTCTCCTCACACACTGCTGGTGTGTAGAATTTTTTGACATAGGGTGTTGGCAGATTACGGGCCTCCCATTGCTGCTGCCAGGCCCCTAATCTGCCATGGGCCCCTATATACCGCCTCCTCATGCTGCTGCCAGGTCCAGAGTCTGTCATGGGTCCCTGTACGGCCTCCCATTGCTGCTGTCTCCATCGCCACACTCTGCCATGTGCCACTTTCAGGTCTCCTCACACACTGCTGGTGTGTAGAATTTTTTGACATAGGGTGCTGGCAGATTACGGGCCTCCCATAGCTGCTGCCAGGCCCCTAAGCTGCCATAGGCCCCTATATACCGCCTCCTCATGCTGCTGCCAGGTCCAGAGTCTGTCATGGGTCCCTGTACGGCCTCCCATTGCTGCTGTCTCCATCGCCACACTCTGCCATGTGCCACTTTCAGGTCTCCTCACACTGCTGGTGTGTAGAATTTTTTGACATAGGGTGCTGGCAGATTACGGGCCTCCCATTGCTGCTGCCAGGCCCCTAATCTGCCATGGGCCCCTATACCGCCTCCTCATGCTGCTGCCAAGTCCAGAGTGTGTCATGGGTCCCTGTACGGCCTCCCATTGCTGCTGTCTCCATAGCCACACTCTGCCATGTGCCACTTTCAGGTCTCCTCACACTGCTGGTGTGTTGAATTTTTTGACATAGGGTGCTGGCAGATTACGGGCCTCCCATTGCTGCTGCCAGGCACGTAATCTGCCATGGGCCCCCGTACCGACTCCTCATGCTGTGACGTTGCAACAAGGTGGAATTCAACCCTACATATGTTAGACCGCCTTTACGAACAGCGAAAGGCCATCACCGATTTCCTGATGTTAAAAGCGGATAAAGGTACTCCCTGTGTAACTTAGATGTCAGCCATTGGCAGCTCATGCGTGACACCTGCGCTTGCTCAGGCCCTTTGAGGAGGCCACGCTATTCGTGAGTCGGCAGGACTATGGGATGAACGACGTCATTCCTCTGTTGCACGTCCTGGAACAAATGCTGTTAACAATGGCTGGTCAGGGTGCGGTAGACGTGGCGCACAGATCTCAACGCCACATGACCCCTGTGGGGGCAGGACAGGAAGAAGAGGAGGAGGTAGAGGAGGACATTGGTGCTCAGGAATTATTGAGTGAAATGGGTGGTTTTTCCACTCAGCGGACAGGAGTGGAGGAGCAGGAGCATCTGGTAGAGGAGGAGGAGGAGGAGACAGAGGACCCAGACGCACCGTGGCAGTATGCTGTGGAGATGGAGGCAGGGAGTCCCTCGCATTCCTTGGCACAAATGGCCCATAGCATGCTCGCTTGCTTGCGTAGCGACAGCCGAATAATAACCATCAGACAGAGGGA
The DNA here is from genome assembly GCF_062004578.1 of Staurois parvus. Lineage (NCBI taxonomy): Eukaryota > Metazoa > Chordata > Amphibia > Anura > Ranidae > Staurois > Staurois parvus. The sequence goes on along the minus strand of NW_028317971.1, from coordinate 4,752,548 downwards.
TGACTTTTGGCTGTCCACCTTGTTGGACCCTCGCTACCGTTCAAAAATGGTGGCCTTTTTCACACCTGCTGAGAGGGAGGCCAAAATAACGTACTATAAAAACCACCTATGTAGTCAGCTGGTCTCTGCCTGTCTGCGCCAACGTCCATCCTCAGACACTGTGGGCCCTGTGCGCTCGCGTTCCGCTGCCATGGCAGCAGGGGAGGGGTGGGGTGGTAGGAGCAGTGGCAGCTCCACCAGCAGCGGCTGCCTCAGTCTGCAGTCGATGATGAGTAGCTTTCTTCACCAGCGCAGTGAGGAAACTACTAACCAGCCGCAGCAGCAGCAGCAGCATCAGGTGGACCTGGAGCAGGACCTCAAACAACAGGCTTAGGCCTACTTGGACAGCACCCTGCCAACCGAGGTAGACAATCCCCTTGACTACTGGGCAACGAAACTTGACCTTTGGCCCCAACTAGCTGAATTTGCCCTTGAAAGGATGTCATGCCCGGCCAGTAGCGTGGCATCGGAGCGCGTGTTTAGTGCGGCAGGAGGTATTGCAACTCCGCGGAGGACACGACTGTCCACCCAAAGTGTGGAGAGACTGACGTTTGTGAAAATGAATCAGGCGTGGATTAGTCTGGATTTCAAACCACCAGTTCCTGACACAACTGACTAAATCCGCCATGAATCATGCCCCAAACATGTGCCACTTTCAGGTCTCCTCACACTGCTGGTGTGTTCCATTTTTTGTCATAGGGTGCTGGCAGATTACGGGCCTCCCATAGCTGCTGCCAGGCCCCTAATCTGCCATGGGCCCCTATACCGCCTCCTCATGCTGCTGCCAAGTCCAGAGTCTCTCATGGGTCCCTGTACGGCCTCCCATTGCTGCTGTCTCCATCGCCACACTCTGCCATGTGCCACTTTCAGGTATCCTCACACTGCTGGTGTATTCCATTTTTTGTCATAGGGTGCTGGCAGATTACGGGCCTCCCATAGCTGCTGCCAGGCCCCTAATCTGCCATGGGCCCCTATACCGCCTCCTCATGCTGCTGCCAGGTCCAGAGTCTCTCATGGGTCCCTGTACGGCCTCCCATTGCTGCTGTCTCCATCGCCACACTCTGCCATGTGCCACTTTCAGGTCTCCTCACACTGCTGGTGGGTTCCATTTTTTGTCATAGGGTGCTGGCAGATTACGGGCCTCCCATAGCTGCTGCCAGGCCCCTAATCTGCCATGGGCCCCTATACCGCCTCCTCATGCTGCTGCCAGGTCCAGAGTCTCTCATGGGTCCCTGTACGGCCTCCCATTGCTGCTGTCTCCATCGCCACACTCTGCCATGTGCCACTTTCAGGTCTCCTCACACTGCTGGTGGGTTCCATTTTTTGTCATAGGGTGCTGGCAGATTACGGGCCTCCCATAGCTGCTGCCAGGCCCCTAATCTGCCATGGGCCCCCGTACCGACTCCTCATGCTGCTGCCAGGCCCGTAATCTGTCATGGGCCCCTGTTGTCGCTTGTTGGCATATTCCGCTCGTTCAGATGCTCCTTCTCCTGCTACTCCTCTTCACGGATTCCGTCAGCAGTCTTTCTTGGAATCCGTTTCCAAGAGACAACAGTTTGCGAGCACGCACCAGACGGTGCAGAAACTGAACGTCCTCCTGTCCAAGTTGCTGCTGCCAGGCTCGTAATCTGTCATGCGCCCCTGTACCGCCTCCTCATGCTGCTGCCAGGTCCAGAGTGTGTCATGGGCCCCCGTACCGACTCCAAATGCTGCTGCCAGGCCCGTAATCTGTCATGGGCCCCTGTACCGCCTCCCCATGCTGCTGCCAGGTCCAGATTGTGTCATGGGTCCCTGTACGGCCTCCCATTGCTGCTGCCAGGCCTGTAATCTGCCATGGGCCCCCGTACCGACTCCTCATGCTGCTGCCAGGCCCGTAATCTGCCATGGGCCCCTGTACCGCCTCCTCATGCTGCTGCCAGGTCCAGAGTGTGTCATGGGTCCCTGTACGGCCTCCCATTGCTGCTGTCTCTATCGCCACACTCTGCCATGTGCCACTTTCAGGTCTCCTCACACTGCTGGTGGTTTCCATTTTTGTCATAGGGTGCTGTATGGCCTCCCATTGCTGCTGCCTCCACCGCCACACTGTGGCTCCACACTCTGGTTTTGGCCCCGTGACTGGCCAAATGAGTGAAGTGTGCGGTGATTCTAAGATCGACGGCACTCATCTGCATGTCATACTGCCTGACAGTATTATTTCTCTTCCCCAGCAGACTCCAAGGGCATTTAAATTAAAGGTACAGTGTTCAGCACTAATATTAAGTCTCTCTGAAGCCTAGAAACACCCTTTTTTAAGTTAAATTCACAGCGAATATATTCGACTCGAATCAAAATTTTTCTACGAATTCGCCGAATCAGTCGAATCGAATTTTTGAATACTTCGCTCATCTCTAATTACAATGCATAATTTTTGCCATTAGATTGTAAGCCCTAGATATATTATGGATCTACGTACAATGTATGCAATTAGTGTCAGATAAATGTACCAAAAATAATTGCAAATTCTGGGGAGATAGAGCACTGATAACAGGTAGAACCTAGGTGTTAAAAATTGGAGACTGCTTGTATTTCAAATAGAAATTGTATTATGTAAAAACTGTATTGTTTTCAGTACTGTATATTTGTCCTTAAAAATGCCCTACTACAGCTCTTCCAACTTCTAGAATTCAAAAAGGAGCCATATTTTGCTCTATATAGTCTAAAATAACATCATCAAAGATAAATAAAGCCTATTTTCCACAATTTTTCCATCTATATCTGTTTATTAACCATACTTAAAAAAAATACATAACATAAAAATTGTTACAAAAGCTATTAAACTTCTATTTATTTTATACTGTCAAATGATTATGGCTCTTGGAATTCATAAATATCAGCCATTATCTGGTAAATATTTAAAAAAAACATGTAAATTGTATAGTTCAAGCACCTGCAGCTCCATCCTCCTTCCTTCACACACAAAAAATTACATATTTTAACTAGTCAGTTCTATCAGTAATCAAAGCTATAAGAGCTATATGAGAACATTACATTTATTATTCCTGCAATATGTTCAGATTTTCCCTTAAAGCAGCCCTTTCCTTTAATACCAACTCTTGTCAAATTTTAAGTATTGTGATCATACAAAAGTCATTGATTAATCTGTGAACAAAAATGTTGTTCCCATTTGTCCCTGGAGATCCAGTTTTCACCAATGGGCAATGGTAAAACCAGGCTGTCAGTCATAGCTTGCATGTCAAAGGTACCTCCATCCTACCTGTGAAAGTTGCCAGGACTCACAGGACAAGGCCAGGAGGATCAGTCAGAGATGGAGGTGGGAACTTAACTGACAACTTTCCATAAAAAGAAAAAATTTGCATATAAGCCCTCTTTTTAGTCTGCACAATATGGGGAAAGAAATATAGCAGATTGTGAAGGTACCACTAACTTGATAATTGAAAAGATAGCTTAAAGAAACTGCAAGACAGTCAAAACGCTTCACTGTGATGCAAGACAGGTAAGTTTTGCTATTCTATGTACCAAAAAGGAATAAAGAGTTTTCTGCATGGAAAAAGTCTGTAAATTCATGTTACTATGTTCATGATATTCATGTTATGGAATATGTTAAGATTTTGCAAACACATCCTGTGGACAGTAGTGCAAAATAAAATATAAACTCTTCCAATACACAATCCTGTTCCTTTAATATTATGAATTCAAAAGAGTTTGCAGTTGGTGTTAGTATACAGTTGTGTATTATGTGTTGGGAAAGGTATTGAAGTTGTACTTTCAGGCTTTACAACAGAATATATAAAGAAGCAACGGATCAATATTTTTTTCAGCAGTCTGCTTACCAGACAGTGAGAGAAAGTTTGTTTCAGCCAGTGTGTTAATGTACCAAAGGAGATTAATTGAAAGCATCAGCCAAGCTCCCTGTACAGCTCTGTTGACACCACAAATGCCTCATTACATTCGGTTTTGTAAGTGACATTCTCAGCAAAGAGGTTGGGGGTTAAAAGCAGAACCTAATGATCCTTTAGATGCTGGTAGACATTGCACGCTTGCAATAACCAGCCTGAACATTTCCCATAATCCAATTCATCATCAACTTAATAGCTGTGGTAAAATAGAAATATTGGTTTCAGTAAAGTACATTATGGCTGGTTGCTGTAAGTTACATGTTGCCCCTTGTACAGCTTATTTGCAAAGCTTGTAAATGTCACACCGTGATTGCAAACCTACAGTTCTATATTATTTCTGCTGGAAATTAATTATCATTCAAACCATTTGGGAAATTAATTCAATAAATAATTGGCTAGATGGCTGCAGCAATTTATCAGCAGAACCATGGACCGGCAAAGGGTGACCTGGACATTATGAATGAATAGACCCACCCAAACCACTAACAAAACTGGGAGCTCCCATAAAATCTCCTCTTAGATCATGGACAGTCAGATATCTAAACAGATCCTGCTTTAGTCAATAGATGGATGAACTGCAAGAATGAAACTCATCCTTGAGCTTGCCTGTATTTTGCTTGCTGGACCTTTGATCAAGTGGACATTTGATATGTGGAGTTAAAAAAACGGAATTAAAACAGGAGATTATAATAGGAGTCTACTAACCTGTTAAGTGACAACTGATATTTCCTATTAGAAATATTAACCCCCTAGCGGTCTGATTATGTCCATATTTCTGTGCTCAAAGCAGTACATTTTTTTGCATGGAAATATGTAGTTTTTTTATTGTAGGCCTATAATTTTTAGGAATAACTCACTGAAATCTGTGCTCAAAGCAGTACATTTTTTTGCATGGAAATATGTAGTTTTTTTATTGTAGGCCTATAATTTTTAGGAATAACTCACTGAAATCTGTCCGAACAAGTTTAACAACTTTAACAACAAGTTAACAGCTTTCCGGGTATGTTAAAATTTGAAACACGAAACTATAAATTATAATTTAATAAATAATCATAAAAAATAATAATATAATAACTATAAATGTAATTCAATAATGTAATCAAACCAAAAACACTGAAATTTGAAATATAGCGCCAAGTTCGCACATCACTGAGCAAAGTCGCAAAATCGTTTTCAGTGTCTGATGATGAATTTCCCCACGAATCATTATCACTCAATTCTGCAAGTGGTTCTGATTTACTATCGTTGTTTTCTAGCCGGTCTAAAATCGCTTTTGACCTAAAGGGACGCTTTTTGGACGCCATGGACTTTTCTCAGTTTCAAGGTAGAAAGAACAGTAACAATGCAGGCAGGGCACAGGACAAAGCACTAGGGACAAAATGTATGTGAAATGGTTTGATACAGTAATGTTTTACTATGTGAGTTTAGTAAATTTAGGGAATATCACTTCTACAATTTTCAAATTTCCCGCCAGTTCTGTCCCCCGTACGTCCTGACATCGCAGGGAACGGAACCCGGAAGACAGATGCCAGTATCGGCCAGAGGACATTGCCGGGGACACTGCAGGAAGGACATCGCGGGAGGGCAGGACAAGGTAAGTGAAGAAGAGATCCCGGAGCAGCGCTGCAGGGTATTCCTGAGTGTAGCTCAGGGTTACCGCTTGTGGTGGTGAAACTTTACCCCGAGCTACACTCGGGAATACCTCCAGGGAGGTTAATATTGTAACTGGGATATGAGTGCTAGCAGGGTTGAAGGTTTTGTGCAGTGCAGTGTGTTGCATGTATGCAACAATAGAGCAACAGCTCCAGGATGGATACTGCTGCAACAGATGTGAGCGAATTGCCCTTCTGGAAGCTCGAGCTAGAGATTTGTAGGAGCAAGTTGCAGCACTGGGCACAACTGAGAACCTTGAAAGGGGTCTTCTGCTCCCTGGGCAGCTAGCTAATGGGATTTATGTGGAGGGGGTGGGTCTAATTAAGATTATCAGGTAAAAAGATGGGTTACTGTAGTGAGAGGGAGTGGTAGGGGCTCACAGTAAAGGAAGGCCGGCCCTGGGTTTGTGTATCCAAACAGATTTGCCAAGTTGGGTGAAAATGAGGGGGTGGCAAGCTCAGGTGTGGCAGCCCTGGAGGTCACTGCTATCCATAACGGCCGGGAGGGCAGACCATCTGGGAGGGGTGGTGAGGGTAGTGCAGGAAGGCATAGACAGTTTGTGGTAGTAGGGGATTCTATAAACAGAAGGTTACTGAATAATTTGTCGACATGATCGCCTTAACCGAATGTTTTGCCGTCTCCCTGGTGCCAGGGACCGGCATGTGGTGGACTAGGTTGATAAATAACTGGGAGGGGCTGGGCATGACCCAGCTGTCTTGGTCTATGTTGAAACCAATGACAGAATACATGAAAGGTGGAGGCCCCTTAAGAATTAATTTAAAGAACTAGGCTGCAAGTTGAGGGGAAGGACCTCCACGATGATATTACCTGTGCCATGCGTGACTCAGGAAAGACAAGGGGAGATTAGAGAACTAAATGCATGGCTAAAGACCTGGTGTAAGAGGGAAGTGTTTGGGTTTCTAAAGCGCTGGACTGACTTTTCATTGGGATGCAACCTATATGCTAGAGATGGTTTGCACCTAAATGGAAGGGGGTCTGCTGTGCTGGGGGAGAGGTTTATGGGTAGGCTGGAGGAGTATTTAAGCTAGGATCGAGGGTGGAGGAAGAATTAGATTTTAATGGGGTAGACAGATCAGACAGAGGTCAGTTCTTATTGGTAGGTGGAATGGGGAAAGATGGTAAGAAGGTTCCCATGTTACAAACAACCAGTGGAATTGGTACCATTTGTAGGAAAATAAAAAATATGCAAAATACGTGTGCACAAGGTGTCAATGATTAAAGTGTTTGTTCACCAATGCCAGAAGTCTGCCATGCAAAATAGGTGAGTTGGAAGCTTTGGTGCATGAACAGAACTATGATTTAATTGGTATTGCTGAATCTTGGCTTCAATCTTCACATGACTGGGCCATTAATATTCCTGGCTATGTTCTCTTTTGGAGAGACAGGGTACATAGGAAAGGTGTTGGTATCTGTCTCTATGTGAGAAGTGATCTCAGAGCAAGTGTGAAAGAGGACCTAGTTGATGGATAGTGTGATGAGGCTAAGGCATTATGGGTGGAATTACACATGGGGGTGCATACTACAAAGGTAATCATTGGAGTTTGTTATAGGCCTCCCAGTGTTAATAAGGAGGTGGAGACTAAGCTCCTTGCACAGATTGAAAGGGCTGCAAGGGCTGAGACAGTGATAATAATGGGGATTTTAACTACCCGGAAATTAACTGGAGTAATGGTACTGCACGAACAGTTAAAAGGAACAGTTAAACATTTTTAAACCTACTACAGGACAATTTTATGGTACAGTTCATAGAGGCCGCTACTAGGAATGATGCTCTGCTGGACCTGGTAAACTCACACCATGCAGAGCTTATTACAAATTTCCATATAAAAGAAGATCTGGGTAGCAGTGACCATAACATGATTTCATTTATTGCTAGCTGTAAAAAACAAGCACATATGGCAAAAATAAAAATGCTCAATTTTAAGAGAGCTAATTTTCCAAGGCTGAGAGCCGCTCTCCAAGACTTAGACTGGGAGGGAATATTGGCATCAATGAACACAACACAGAAATGGGAGTTCTTCAAAAAGACTGTATTGAAAAATATATTCCCATGGGCAGCAAGTTTAAAAGGCTAACAATCAAACCTATGTGGCTTGCAGACAAAGTTAAAAAAGCTATAGATAATAAGAAAAGAACTTTTATTAATTAAAAAAATGAAGGAACGCTATCATCATTTAAACATTACAAAGAATATAAAAAAATATGCAAAAAGGAAATAAAGACCGCAAAAATTGAAAATGAATGCAAAGACAGCAGGACAAACCCCAAAAAATTCTTCAAATATATCAATAGTAAAAAGGTCCGGTCCAACCATGTAGGCCCTTTACAAAATAATCTAGAGTGGGTGACTGGGGACAAAGAGAAGGCAAATTTATTAAATACCTTCTTCAGCTCTGTGTATACAAAGGGGCATGGGGGAGCTCTTGTCCATAATGGGTATGGTATTGACACAGCATCATATGATCCATATTGGCTCACAATTGATATGTTCCAAAAATATTTAGTCAGAATAAAGATGAATAAAGCACCTGGACCGGATGGCTTAGACCCACGGGTCCTCAAAGAATTGAGCTCTGTCATTTCAAAGTCATTGTTTCTAATTTTTAGGGACTCTTTAATGACTGGCATAGTACCACTGGACTGACGTAAAGCCAATGGGGTGCCTATATTTAAAAATGGATCAAAATATTTTCTAAGTAACTATAGACCTGTTAGTTTACCATTTATAGTTGGGAAGATACTGGAGCGTTTAATAAAAGACCACATATATAAGTTCTTGGTGGAAAAAGAATAATTTAAGCAACAGACAGCATGGATTCATGAAAGACAGAAGTTGTCACACAAATCTGATTTCTTTTTATGAGGAGGTGAGCAAAACCTTGGACAGAGGGGTGGCGGTGGACGTGGTATACTTGGATTTTGCAAAAGCATTTGACACAGTTCCCCACACATGGCTAATGTGTAAGGTAAAGTCTACAGGCTTGGAAAAACCCATATGTAAATGGATAGAAAAAGATGGCTAAAAGATCATATTCAGAGAGCAGTGGTTAATGATTCATAGTCTAAATGGTCTAGGGTTGTTAGTGGTGTACCCCAAGGTTAAGTGTTGGGACCCTTACTTTTTAATATATTTCTAAATGATATAGGGTCTGGGATTAAATATACCATTTCAGTCCTTGCAGATGACACCAAGGTGTGTAGTGGCATAACGTCCTTACAGGATGTCTCCAACTTACAAGCCGACCTCAATGTACTGTTTAATTGGGAAACTATGTGACAAGTGAGGTTTAATGTTGATACATGTAAGGTTATGCACTTGGCGGCTAAGAATATGCATGCATCATACATACTAGGAGGAGTATAACTGGGGGGAATGAATGGTGGAAAAGGATCTAGGAGTTCTGGTAAATCACAAGCTTAATAATGGCTTGCAATGAGGACAAAGGAATCTTTATGTCTGGAGGAAAAGAGATTTAATCTCCAAATACGGTTTCTTCACAGTAAGAGCTGTGAAAATGTAGACTCCCTCAAGAGTTGGTTCTGGCCAGCTTAGTAGATTGCTTTAAAAAAGGCCTGGATTCTTTCTTAGATACACATAATATAACTGAATACTAACATTTATAGGTAAAGTTGATCCAGGGAATATCCAGGATCATGAAGGATTTTGTTTTCCCTGCAGGAGCAAATTGGATCATGCTTTGCTGGGTTTTGTTGCCTTCTTCTGGATCAACTGTGGGTATAGGATATAATTTGTTTTTCCTTTTATGATTGAACTAAATGGACTTGTGCCTTTTTTCAGCCACACTAATTATGTAACTATGAATCTACTATGCTTAGTAAAGGAAATTGTTAACTTCTTAACTGCTAGAGCCCTGTCAGCTTTTTCTAGTTGCCTGTTTCCCAGTTGCATATTTTTACCTTACTTCCTGTCTGGTAAATCATTGTTCCCAGAACAGAAAGTGAAGGGGAATCTCTATCATAAAACCTGGCAGGTGTCCATAACTTTATCTATTCTATCCAAAACTATTTCAAAAATGTTTTGGCTGAAGACACGCTTTAAAGCTTGTTTTACTGAAACATACTGATGAAGCATTTTCCTGCTTCCTACAATCAAACTCATCTGATCAATCAGTTGTAAAGGACATGAAACTTCTGTTAGACATCATAGTAGCATTTTATATCAAAACTGATGTGCGCTGTCCTTTCTAAGAGTATTACACAGATATGGTAAGTTAAAGTAGGATAATATCTGCTGTCACAGCCAATTAATATTCTTGCAAACACAGCCTGGTTTAAGCACCTGATGGGTATTCTCTTGGCAATATCTGAATGCCTCTTCTTGGTAATCTAACGTGGCACAACAGACGCAACAAAGTGCTATAGACACTGGATCTATTACAGATATTAATAAGTATGCTTTTGTAAAGGTGTCTTTACAACTACAACAACTACATTGGCTGTGCTACTGTAAGAAGCAATTTATTGTGAAGACTAGGAAAACTGTTCAGTGTAATAGTGTGTGACAAGTACTGCTGTGATGGGTATGATATTACATGTTTCTTTCCAGAAATGCACATCATTTATTAAACTCATGCATGCAGCTCAACATATTTGAGTCATCACAAAAATTTGGAGTTTGGCCAAGCAGAATATTTAACCTGCTGTTTCACATTAATAACATTTTTTTAAATACAACAGCATTTATTTAATATATAAAAGACAAACTCAACACAAATCCATAGTAGTAATTTAATTTTATCATTGTGATTGTTTGTACCAACTGGGTAAAATCTTATTGGCTACTAAAAATGACTGCTTATCATCATTTGTCTTTTACTCTCTTATACCTTTCTATATGCATTTGATATGCAAAAAAAGGCACAATATGTACATTAACAATATATGTAAAAGACAGATGCCCCTACACAATTTAGCTTTTTGCAATTTGTAAAAACAGCCAAAAAATGCTCTCACCATATCTGCTGGCGGAAGTCCGGGATACAGTAGAGTTGTTGACTGCATTGTATTCTGTCACCTGCTTAGACACGAGTGCTACCACTGCACCATCTGGAACCTGATAAAAAGAAGCATGCACACATATCAATCAGCTGTTAATACATTTTGTGTGTGGTAAATTAAGGTCAATATTAATTTTTATACACCTAACCCTCTTTTTTCCAGTCATTTTGATTTTGACATATTTGACCATCTTTCATTTCTTTTTATCTTAACTGGGTGTTTTAGGTTAACAAAAGTTCACTAGGTTGACACTTCACGGTGGAGAGGTAGTCGGTGTGTCTGATGGGACATGCTGTATCAGTACAGACAATACAAAAAGGAAAGTCCGATCTGCACCTATAGCAACCCTTTTCAATGTTATAAGGCAAATGATGGCACTATGGGTGGACCAGTTGCAATATGTTTCATCAATACGTGTTGGACTAAGGAACAGGCCATGTCCACTGGGTGTACAGAAATTGTAAGAGTGAGAGTGTAAAGGAAAAAAGGATACAATGTGAAATGAGCAAGCCTCACGCATGCTGGACATTTTAACAGCTGCTTCTAGGGATGTCTGGCATTTTCAGGTTTTATACCTCCTAACTCTCCTGCATGTTAGCCTATGTGTCCATGCACACATAAACTTTTAGAAGCACTTAGTGACAGGAGAATTTAGAGGCATAAAAAACCCACTGCTAGTGCATCCAGGAACAGCAGAGTTTTGGCACCAAAAAAATGCTAGATGCTTCTAAACGCGTGTAAATGCATCTAAATGGGCAGCATAGTGGCTAAATGGTTAGCACTTCTGCCTGGCAGTACTATAGTCATTGAATTGAATCCCAACCATGGCACCACCTGCCTGGAGTTTGTATGTTCTCTCTGTGCCTGCGTGGGTTTCCTCCGGGTACTCCGTTTCCTCCTACACTACAAAGACATGCTGGTAGGTTAATTGGATCCTGTCTAAATTGGCCCTAGTATGTGTATGTATAAATGTAAGTTTGGGACTTTAGATTTTACACCCCTTGAGGGCTAGGGACTGATGTGAATGTACAATATGTATGTACATCGCTTGTTAAATTGACAGCAATATATAAGTACCTTAAATAACTAAATAAACACGCATTAACACTAGGCACGTTTAACACTTATGCGTTAATTCATTTCAAAAGTCAGAATAAAATATTCTGGCCAATGAAAATAATTAACACTCAGTCACTTGATGTGGCTAAACACGCCTAAATGCGATACACACTACTAAAAGCATCAGGCTTATTTTTGCCAAAACGCTGCTGCCAAGAGGAAAAACTTCAAGGAGAGTTAAGAAAACTTCCAGTTTTATGAGGCCTAAAACTAACATGAAATGTAGAGACCAGAGATCAATGGGTCTGAATCTAGCTTAATGTATACAGTGCTACAATTTGGAGGAAAAAGAAGAAAGAAGAGAGAAAAACGAACAAGAGAGAAAAAAGATAAAGGAGATTGATAGACAATAGAAATAAAAAATAAAAAAAATGATATGTCCATTTAGTGATTAAAAGATGAGGCATAATAAAATAATCGGCATTCCTCAGAGGGGACATCTACACTGATCATCAGGGCACTGATCAGTGCCCTGATGATCAGTGTAGCCTCATCAGTGCCACCTGTTAGTGTCCATTGTCACCTGTCAGTGTCCGTCAATGCCACCTGTCAGAGCCAATCAATGCACATCAATGCCACATATCATTGCTAATCAATGCCACATATCAGTGCCAATCAATGCCACATATCAGTGCCTACCAGTGCACATAAATGCCACATATCAGTACCTATCTGAGCTGCCTATCAGTGCTAGTCAGTGCCGCCTATGAGTGCTGCCAGTCAGTGCTGGCTATCAGTGCCTGTCAGTGCCACCTAACAGTGCCAGTCAGTGCTGCCTATCAGTGCCATATATGAGTACTGTCTTTCAGTGCCGCCTGGCAATGCCCATCAGTGCCACCTACCAGTGCGTCCTCATCAGTGCCCATCAGTGCCGCCTATCAAAGCCCATCAGTGCCGCCTTATCAGTGCCCATCACTGCAGCCTCATTAGCGCACATCAGTGAAGGAGAAATATTACTCATTTACAAAATTTTATAACAGAAACTAAGGTAAAAACTTTTTTTTCAAAATTTTCAGTTGTTTTTTGGTTAGTTTAGCAAAAAATAAAAACCCTGAGGGGATTAAATACCACCAAAAAAGTTCTGTCTCAAAAAATGATAAAAATTTCATACGGGTACAGTGTTGTATGACCGCGTAATTGTCATTCAAAGTGTGACAGCGCTGAAAGCTGAAAATTAGCCTGGGCAGGAAGGGGGTATAAGTGCCCTGTAGGCAAGGGGTCAATAGTAGTCTTCGATTCTATATTCCCTATATAAAACAGTGATATCTGTACACTGAGTGACACCCAGTGTACAGGTATCAGTGTTATATATAGGGAATAGCATGCAATGTATAGATATCAGTGTTATATATAAGGAATAGCACTCAGTGTACAGATATCAGTGATATATACAGTGGCTTGAAAAAGTCTTCCTCACGACTGAAATGTCCCCCATGTTGTCATGTTACAATGTATTCCCCTCCTGAAATGTCCCCCATGTTGTCATGTTACAATGTATTCCCCCCTGAAATGTCCCCCATGTTGTCATGTTACAATGTATTCCCCCCCTGAAATGTCCCCCATGTTGTCATGTTACAATGTATTCCCCCCCTGAAATGTCCCCCATGTTGTCATGTTACAATGTATTTATTGGGATTTTATGTGATAGACCAACAAAAAGTGGCACATAATTGTGAAGTGGAAGGAAAATGAGAAATGGTTCATGAGAAATGGAACATTTGTGACCAATAAATCTGTGAAAAGTGTGGCGGCATTTGTATTCGGCCCCCTAGAGTCAGTATTTTATAGGACCCCCTTTGGCTGCAATTCCATCTGCAAGTCTTTTTGGGGACGTCTCTCCCAGCTTTGCACATCTACAGAGGGACATTTCTGCCCATTCTTCTTTGCAGAATCACTCAAGCTCTGTTATTGGATGGAGAGCATCTGGGAACAGCAATTTTCAGGTCTGGCCACAGATTCTCTATTGGATTTTGGTCTGGACTGTGACCGGGCCATTCTAACACATGAATATGCTTTGTTTAGAAAGTTTGGAGACCCCAAATTTAGATCAAAAGGCCAGTTTACTGTCCTTCAGGTTTTTGGGAGCCGGACTGTGGTCTTTGGGATCAGAAATTGTCCTGGCATCAGTGGGAGTAAACCATGCATCTTTAGTATTAGGGGGAGGAATAGCATCCCACCTTTGGTGTCAACGGGAGGAATAGCGCCCCATCGTTGGTATCAGTGGGATGAATAGTGCCTTATCATTCATGTCAGTGAAAGGAATAATTTCCTATCATTGGTGTCAGTGGGAAGAACAGTGCCACATCATTGGTATCAGTGGGAGGAATAGTGCCCTATCATTGGAGTCAGTGGAAGGAATAGTGCCCTATCATTGGTGTCAGTGGAAGTAATAGGAAAAATTCATAAAAACCTTCATTTTGAAATGTACCATTGTTGTGCTCTCTTTAATGTAAGTTTTTTTTCTTTATTTTGTGTAATAAACATTATTTTGAACATACTGTAGAGATATTCTGTGACAAACGCATGTATTGCGGGCAGTGTAATATGTAGGTGGGGCTTTGTGTGGGTGCGGCTTGAGTGGGCAGGGTCACAGGGGGCCCCATGATCTCCTATTGCCCGGAAGCCCCATGAGTTGTCAGTCCACCCCTGCTGCGGATATAGTACAGGAGATGACCAGAGACTGCGGACCTAGCAGAGGGGATGACCAGAGACTGCGGACAGTACAGGGGATGACCAGAGACTGCAGACAGTACTGGGGATGACCAGAGACTTCAGACAGTACAGGGGTTGACCAGAGACTGCAGACAGTACAGGGGATGACCAGACACTGCAGACAGTAGAGGGGATGACCAAGAGACTGCGGACCTTTGGGGAGGGGGAGTGGGTACCTAAATTTGACAAGTACTCCCTCCCACTTCCGTGGAGTTGTCCTCCCTGTAGTGCGAGCACCCAAATAACAGCCAGGTGCCCACTGCGCATGTGCAAGCAGCGCTACACTTTGTGATTGGTCCGGAGTCTTCTGGGACCTGTCATGTGTCCCAGAAGATGCTGGACCATTCACAAAGCGCAGCGCTTCTTGAGCATGAGCAGTGGGCACCCGGCTGTCACAGCCGGGTGCCCACACTAAAGATGCCGGCGCCGGAAGACTACAGAGCTAGACCGAGGAACAGGTACGATTCTGCTGCAGAGAAGAGACGAGCGGCTGGCCCGGTATTCTGACATGGTGGCGGCGGTGGAAATACCAGACCGGCCGCTCCATATTCGCTCCATAAGAAGCACTGACATTTCCCCCCCTTTTTTGGGGGGGGAAAAAGTGCATCTTATGGAGCGAAAAATACGGTATAAGCAGGCACGCCTTATAAAGACTAATGTATTAAAGTTTCAATACAAATAACTACTTTCTCATTGCCACCTGTTTAGTTTAAATTTATACTTAACAAAATTAATCGCAATATTGCCTGTGGGAAAATAATTCTAGTTATTATAATTAAAATGTTTATACATTAAGCCCATAATTAGTAATGGGAATGTCCATTGGGAAACAAAGGAAACAAACATAAACATATCTAAATTAAAAAAAATTCTGTAACCTATAACAGTCAATAAAATTTTCTCTTTCTTTCTTCTATGTTTAACTAGATATATTAAATGGAAAGCATATGCCAAAAACATGTTACAAATCTAAGCAATATAGACCGAGCATATGCTAAAAAAATAATATGTAGAGGCCACCTCAGATAAACATATCAGAACTATTATATTAATTACAAAATGTACTTTTGTTGTAAAGCTGAGCTTCTCCCTATCTTTTCCTATTTCTCAAGCCTTGGTATTGGCTTTTAATTTAATAGGTATCCCCAATGATCAATAGAAAGGCTGAAGAGGGAGAAGGAAAGAGGCACAATGGGGGTTAAATTACTAAAACTGGAGAGTGCAAATTCTGGTGCAGCTCTGCATAGAAACCAATCAGCATCCAGATTTTATTGTCAATGGAACAAGCTGAAATTAGAAGCTGATTGGCTACTATACACAGCTGTACCAGATTTTGCACTCTCCAGTTTTAGTAAATCAACCTCAATGCAACTATTATAACAAAATTACAGATATACTTATATATACTTGATATGCTGTTTTCACACAAATAACCTCAGCTTATCCATGTTTTCATCGAAGTGGCAGTGTCTTTAAAAGGGACCCCCCACCCCCGGCCCTCCTATATTCACTTTAACAACTTTAACAGCAATCGTTCCCCTGTCTTTTCTTCTCCACAGCCACATCCATATCATCAAAATATCTTGCGATTCCAGCTCTAGAGGGGCATGTGACCTCCTCACCTGTGATAGTTTTTGGGTCAAGCAACCAATTGCTATCCCTGAGTACTATCATAAAACTGAGAAAGTGGCATCATCACTCTCACAAGTCAACAACCCTATTCATTTAAATGCATGCTGCAGATAAAAAAAGAGAGGTGGGGAATCATTGGAAATGTGAGTATATGTCGTTTTGACCTGCATAGGCAAGGTGAAAGTCTCTCTTTAAGTAAAAGAATTATTGTAGATGAACCTTGTCTGTGATTTGGTATGGCAGTGGATTTTGGTATTTCTTAAAACTGAATATGTAGCTCAGGTCAGGGAGAAAAAGAGGAAAGATGAGAAGTAATCTGATTATGTGTGAAAAAATGTAGGGTCCATGCACACTGGCTTTAAAAATGCTGCTACTAGAGAAGTTTAGCATTTTGCCTGTAGATACAACTAATTGTGTCCTGTGTCCATACACATGGGGACATTTAGAGGTATATTTTAAGCTTAACGTTTAGAGACAGAAAAAAATCCCTTCTTTATTGCATTTTTGAGAGCAGTTTTCTGGCAGAAAAAAAAGCTAAACATGTCTTAACAGTAGTACAAAAATGCTCGAAATTTGCGTTTTTTTTCTGCCAAGAGCGCTGGTGTTTTTTTTACGCCAGTGTGCATAGACTCTTAGTAAAAATTCCAAGCAGAAAGGCCAGGGCTCCTTGATGTTCCTTTTTTTTCAAATTATAATAAAATGCACATCTACTAGCAGAAATAAATGAACACTGATAAGATGAGTAGTGTAGTGTCTGTACTAGGCTTTTATAACATTAGCTCTGTAAAGTTTTCAGCTTGGGTAATATTTTAATATAAGATTGCCATTTGTCCTCTGGGTAGAAAATGTCAATTTCAAGCACATAAAAGAACTGCACCTTTATATGTACATATAGACTAATCTCATGAAAATTGTTTAATGTAGCAACATTTTACTTTTATACATATATGATTTATATGCAATCTTTGGAAATGTGACAAAAACACAACTTACATTCCTTTATTTTTTGTGCACAGACCTCATCTAAATAAATATTACCCTGTGTATTCAGCAGCTCTGAGAAAAGAAATAACAAGCCCTTTAAGTTGTGTTTTGTATAATTGGTACATCATTTGTGTTGCAGCTTTCGGTAAAAAATATCATTTTAACGACTGTTATTTTTATAAACCAAATTAAGTTATCACCAGCCAACAGGATTGTAACATTTCCTGTGAAACCATGCACAGGAAATATGAATAATCAAACAGAAATGTCTCAGCCATAATGTGGTGTTATATAGGGAAATGCCAAAATAATAGGCTTCTAAAGCATGTAATTTTGGTGTTATTGCTGCTTAACTGATAATCCCATCGACTGAAAGCAAGTATACAGTTAATCTTGCAAAACTGCTCTGTAGCATTAGGCCTGGTACCTGGGGCTAGCACCCAGCAGGAGCGAGCTTTTAATTCAACTCCTGAACTCTGTAACTACTCTGTATATTCTGAACAAGATACTAGCACACAGTGATTGGTCCTGGGCAGGATATCATTTAAACTGTTCTACCAACAACCACAGCAAGCAGAAACCAGCAGAGACCATTCCACTAGATCAACAGGATCATGTTAACTTTTTATACCCTCCAAGAAAAAGGTCAAGGCTGCCTTATATTGTTTACTGTACAAGCAAACGTGTGACCACTTGTTGAAAATTATAAAGATAGGCAGAGAATTGTATGGTACTGTTATGTGACATATGGCTGTAAATTTGATCGATTTAAAAAAGTTTAAATTGTGCCAAAGAATAAATGTAAGGCTGACCATAGACAGTTCAGCAGGAACCGGCCACAATTCAAACAGTTTATGGGCAGGCTGAATGTACCAAGTTGATCAATCAAACAACTTGGGTACAACCAGCCTGCCAGATTTACTTGGAATAATCACTTTCTTCTCCTGCTTGCCCCTGCCAGAAGACAATAGCTCAGCAGGAGGTATTCCCTTGTCAGCACTGTTTGTGTTGATGGGGAAATCATGCAGATTTCTTTCCTGCAACCTGTGGTTGGTTATATATTTTTTTTCTCCAAAAATACTTTTATTAGAAGAAAAAAGGCATATCAAAGCATATAAAACTATGGATCACAATCCGAACATATACACAGCACATTGCCTCCCATTTTGCAGACGGGAAATGGATCTAAACTGCAATACAGATCAAGATGGGATATAACACTATATCAAGTGTATATTGCAAACCAGCAGATACAAAGAGTATAATAGATAAGTCGATATAGATATATTGTATACTGACCTATATATTAGTAAGCTCTTATGTTAAGGGAGTGTGGAGTGTTGGGTGGTTATATTAAGTTTACCTAATTTAGATAAAAATACAAGTATTGTGAAATTTCCAATTGGTCATATTTTTAAATGTGTGCAATAAAAAAACTAAAATCTGTTTGTGATTCCATGATTCAGTAAAACATTTGTAAACATAAATGTGTAAATGAAAAATGTGCATGTGAATGTGTTAAAAAGAGTTTTAATTAAAGTGGTACATAAACCCAAAAACAAAAATGTATATTTTTTTACCTGGTAATCCAGCCAGTATGTCTGTTATTTTTTAACTTCCTTTGACAGACCAAGCTGTCCAGGCCTTCTTCTGGATCAACTGTTGGTATAGGATTATAACTTTTTTTTTTTGGTTGAACTGGATGGACTTTTGTCTTTTTTCAGCCAGACTAATTATTTAACTATGTAAGTAGCAGTTAGAGGGTTGAGACAAACCATTTAACCCTGATGGGGGTGCTTACAATGGTCAACTTTCATTCTTTTATGTAAAAGCTTTATCCCAAAAAAATGTTTTTCATCCAGACTATTTCATCCAGACTGGAGACACTCTAAGATGGAATGTGTGTTACTGGCTTGAACACCAAGTGAAATAAAGGAAAAAGGCCTAAAAAAGGTAATGCAGCCATCACATCTAAGAACTGGTACGCTGCAATATATAACATTTTTATTTTGGGGTTTAACACCACTTAAAATGGTTCTAAAGCTAAAAATGTTCCTTGCATCAAGGTAGAAAATGTTCTACAACTTGCTGTGATCCCCCAATTCTCTAAATACTTACCTGAGACCTCAATCAATCCAGCACCGTGCACGGCTGCATCACTTCTCTCCTCTCTCCCTTTACTCACAGTAACTGAGGCAGCAGCAGGAGCCCTTGCCTCCTGCTGCTGTCAATCAAATGCTGTGAGGAGGGAGCAGGGGTTGGGGCCTAGCCATACTATGTGTATCTACAGACACCCACAGCCTGGCTTGGGATTGATCCTGCATGCCTGATCCCATAGCAAGTTTGCTATGAAGGAAAACACAGAAGAGGAGGAGAGGACAGCTCTGGCAGGGGACCCAAGATGAGGAGGTTTGGGACTGCTCTATGTAATACACACAGAGCAGGTAAGTATAACATGTTTATTATTTTAATTTAAAAATAAAGTTGCCTTTAGAAAATCTTTACATATATGAAAAAAATTAGGTGTGTATAAGTTTAGAGAAAAAGAAAGACATCTATCCACATCAATGTTCAAAAATTTAAATTATTATGCAGAATGTACAAAAGTTACAAATAAGTTTTATTAACCACCTCCCGCCCGCCATATAGTAATATGACGGGCGCAAGGTGGTTCTCTCGTTCTGGGAGGACGTCATATGACGTCCTCCCATTCTCACTGCGCATGCGCGGCTCAGGGAGCGCGCAGCACGGCGATCGACGGTGCGCTGTGTCCCTCGGACACAGTGGATCACGGAAAGAACCGAAGATGTCTGCTCGGTCATGTTATCAGCTGTGTCCAATCACAGCTGATCACATGTAAACAGGGAAATGCCGGTTATCGGCATTTCTCTCCTCTCGAGCTGTCACGCTGACAGCTCGAGAGGAGAGGAGGGCCGGTAATCGGCTTTCCGCAGAGGGGACATGTACAGTGATCATCAGGGCACTGATAATCAGTGTGCCCTGATGATCAGTGTGGCCCCAGCAGTGCCACCTGTCAGTGTCCATCAGTGCCTTATGTCAGTGCCTCGTGCCAGTGCCCATCAGTGCCACATCAATGCCACATATCAGTGCACATCAATGCCACCTATCAGTGCCCATCTGAGCTGCCTTTCAGTGTCACCCATCAGTGCCAGTCAGTGCCACCTATCAATGTCAATCAGTGCCACCTATCAGTGCTGCCAATCAGTGCCAGTCAGTGCCGCCTATCAGTGCCAGTCAGTGCTGCCTATCAGTGCACATTAGTGCCGCCTATCAGTGCCAGTCAGTGCCACCTAACAGTGCCAGTCAGTGCTGCCTATCAGTGCCAGTCAGTGCCGCCTATTAGTGCCAGTCAGTGTCGCCTATCAGTGCCATATATCAGTGCTGCTTTTCAGTGCCCATCAGTGATGCCTGTCAATGCCCATCAGTGCCACCTACCAGTGCCTCCTCATCAGTGCCCATCAGTGCCACCTATCAGTGTCCATCAGTGCAGCGTATCAGTGCTCAGCAGTGCAGCCTCATTAGCGCACATCAGTGAAGGAGAAAAAACACTTATTTACAAAATTTTATAACAAAAACTAAGAAAAAACATTTTTTTCAAAATTTTCAGTGGTTTTTGGTTTGTTTAAGAAAAAATAAAAAACCCAGAGGTGATTAAATACCACCAAAAGAAAGCTCTATCTGTCACAAAACAATGATAAAAATTTCATATGGGTACAGTGTTGTTTGACCGTGCAATTGTCATTCGAAGTGCAACAGCACTGAAAGCTGGAAATTGGCCTGGACAGGAAGGGGTATAAGTGGCCTGTAGGCTAGTGGTTAAAGTGATTGTAAATGCAAAAAATAAAAAAAAATAAACATGTTACACTTACTTCCTCTGTGCAATGGAATTGTACAGAGCAGACCCTTAACTCCTCATAATGCCCTCATAAGAAGCTAATTCTTATAGGGGCACTTGTGAAGATTTGCTCCCGAGCCCTGCTGAATAAATCTATCACTGGCTTTGATTGACAGCAGCAGGAGCCAATGGCTACCATTGCCTTATTGAGGTCTGTGAGACCAGGAAGTGAGCGAAGAGTGCCTCTGCAGATGGGGCATAGTGCTGAATCCAATGAGGGTTCATGTAAGTATTAGGGGTTTATGGGGGGATACTGCTACCTAAACATTTTTTACCTTAAGGCAAGGGATGCATTAGGATAAAAATGTTAAAGTGTTGCTAAGCCCACAACAGTAAATTCAGTCTGTATATGCATTAAAGCATACTTGTTATACTCACTGTGGAACCTAAGGGGTTAATCCTCTGCATTGTGTAAAAATGATGCTTGATCCTGTCTTCTCTGATCTGCCCCTTCTTCTACTGCCCCCAATCCATCTGCTGATAGTACAGAGCTCTAGGAGTCACTCTGCACATGCTCGGTTTAATGTGTATTGATAGAGAGTTTTAGCATCAGCATCAGCACTGTCCAGACAAAGGGTCAGGGATTATGCAACCTCATAGGACAGTCAGAGCAGAATGAAAACTCTTCCTACAGGCTTAACCAGTGCTCAGCTGGACACTGGTAGAAGTCACAAAACTGCTCTAACTGCTGATGAGAAAAGGTATTTAGCAGTTTAAATTTACTAAAATAATTTTATTTCCAAGATCTGTGTACTGTGGGAGACAAGATATAGTGAATGCAGGGTCCTGGGTTAAGTAAAACTTTAACACTTTATAGCCACTTTAAGTAGTATGGTGTATTTATGAAAAGAAAAAAATGCATACACGTTTAGAAATGTTTATAAAATATTTTTTTTAAATAACAAAGAAAATGGAAAATAAAGCAAAGTGTATAGCTATATAAATGAAAAAAGCAAACATTTCAAGAAATTAACAATACTGTAACCTGTATTTACAGTTATATCCATCAGTTGGGGAGGGGGTACCTTACAGAGGGTAAATTATCACAAAATCTAGGGGAAAGGAGTTATTAATCACAATCTATGTTTTTTTAAATAATGTCCTAAATACAGAATCACAAAATTATACATTTTATTGCCTAGCCACCAAATTAAAATAGTGATTATAATGCCAATACATTTCAGGTTGATATTTATTAAATGCCTTTCAAAGCATGGGGCAGCAAAGTGACTAAATGGTTAGCACTTCAACCTGGCAGCACCATTGGTTTGAATCCCAACCACGGCACCATGTGCCTGGAGCTTGCACTTTCTCCCTCTGCCTGCATGGGTTTTCTCCAGGTACTCCAGTTTCCTCCCACACTCCAAAGATATGCTGGTAGGCTGATTGGCTCCTGTCTAAATTGGCCCTAGTATGTGTATGTATGTATGTGAGTTAGCGAACCTTAGATCATATGCCCCTTGAAGGTTAGGGACTGATGTTATTATTATTATTATACAGGATTTATATAGAGCCAACAGATTGCTCAGTGCTTTACAATATAATGGGAGACAATACAGCAACAATACAGTTCAATACAAGAGGGATAGGAGGGTCCTGCTCTTCGGAGCTTACAATCTAGGATGTGAATGTACTATATATATGTAAAGCGCTGCATAAATTGAGAGCACTATATAAGTACCTAAAATAAATAAATAAATAAATGCCTCTCCATTGCATTTATTATATATTGCACCAGTTCCTCAGAAAAGCTTTGCTACAGTATATGCTGCATAAAATAACTGCAGCTATGAATTCACAAGCCACATATGCACTATAACTCAATCAACTGCATTTATCCTAGCTGAAAAGCAGCTAAGCAGAGATTAATTGTAAGTAAAAAAGTAGATAAAACTAGAAAAGAATACTTCTAATAAAAATAATAGCAGCATAGTAAAACCTGGCAATGAAACAAACAACATAGAGAGACATTGAATGAACTAATATATTTCATATTGGTGAACTCACACCAAGAAGAGTAGGGTATTCTTTCCAGGAGGTCCTATTGAGTGGATCCTGTTCCCAGCAGTGAGGTATTTAGAACTCTTCCCTGTGTGTTCCACAAATCAATACTCCCTGGGATAGCTCAGAGGTAAAGAAGTATCCTAGGGAGCAATGATCTGTGAAACACACTTAAATCAACTCAGACAGTTATATGCAGGAACTGTTTTATACTCAACAGTAATAAAAAATAAGTGATATGGGTGGGGACTCATAAAATTAGGCCACACTGGCCAAAAATGCCTTTAAGGCATGGAAACTATGCCTCAGATTTAAAAATACCCTTTGAATATAAACTTCAGTGTAGACCTAGGAATATTTACAGCTGGCATTATTGTATTACTAGAATACATAATTTATTATATTTTCATTTTAGAAGCATAGTCTTCCCCTGATGAAGATTCATGACCAGCTAAAGTTAAATGTATCTAAATCCAAAAACAAAAATGTAATATATTGCAGTACGTAAATTTGCGTTTCCTTTTTTTTTCTTTAATGTTTATTTTCACCTAGTGATCCTGCCATTAACAAGCTTTTTGTCAGAGTGACGATGTTCACTCTCTGTACCCTATCTATAATATATTGCAACGTATCATCCTTACATTTTTTAACTGTCTTAGTTTTTTCTTTTTCTTTATTTTTTATTTTCACCTAGTGATCCTGCCAGTAACATACGTTCTGTCACAGAGCAACAACATTTAATTTTTGTACTCTATCAATGAAACAGCAATGTTATCAGCCTAGGTTGCTCCCCTGCTTCGGATCACAGACTTCTCCTAACCTGCCTTACTTAGGAAGGAGGTGCATAGTTCACAGTAGGTAGCTTTGAAAATTGAAAATATTGTTTAAGATTTCAGTTCAATACAGAGAAAGTTACAAATACTCCGGATTTCTATAAAGATTAACTTGTACCTGCAGAAAATGTAGTAAGCCTGAAAAAAGAAATTAAAAAATGTAGTCACCCCATCTAAAGATGAATTATCTGCATTATACTATATTTTTGTTCTTGGGTTTGGATACTTTTAGTTGGTCATGTTTATACACTCAAAATTAATATGTTCTTTATGTATTAGAAACCTTTCACATGGTGATTCAGCTTGCTCATTGGGAGATCTCTCCGTTCATCCCCCACTGAGAAGAGCGGAGCAGGTGGATGACAGTTTCGCGTTCGCTCCACTTATGCAGAGTGGACATAGACACAGCCCACTCTGCTCCATGGGCAGTCGAATGTAAACAGACTGATTGTTCATTTATACTTGACTGCCCTCTGATCTGCCATGACAGAGGGGAACGGATCCCCTTAATCGGTTTGGATTGGAGGTAGGCACGTGTAAATGGACACAAGTCTACTTACACCCACCGCTTTGTGGAGCAGAATGGAGGGTCCGATCAGGTCTGCCTGAAAATTGGACAGACGGACCCGATCAGACCGCTTGTGTGAAAAAGTCCTTATTATGCATGTGTTTAATAATGCAATGATCGCTCATTGTAAATGCACAACTGTAGGTACCACTTATTTTTGTTAATTATATCTTATTCTTTGTTTTTTTATTTTATTTTTCATAATTTCTTTAGCTAGTGCCTGATGGACATGGTGCTGTATACTATCCTGTCTCTGTACTACATCAATAAAAAGTACACTTCCAAAAAAACAAATATTGCCTTTGGGAGCTGTTAATGAGCAGTTCCAATCTACATGTTGTCCATACACAAGTACCATGGCATCACAGGCATGCACAATAGTGTGCAAAACATAGAATGTTGAAGAAATGTCAGCAATGGACAAATGCAAACTTGCATGCGTAGTTTCCAGATGAATAACCTACAAACATACAGTCACCTGTTATGCTTTCTGAAAGAAATCAAAGGATATCTGTTTAATGCAATATGATCTGATCTAAAGCAGAGCCCATAAATAATACTGCATTTTTTTTAGGAGAATATGCCCTCCATTGCATTGCTACGTATTAACGCCTGTCTGCATGATTTCATCACTGATGGTAATCACTTTTTAATCTGCTCTTCCTGTCCCAGATTTCTAGCCCATGCCAGCAGACAACACCCTGACATTTAATTTACTGGTATTGCCAAAAATGCACTCAGGGCTCTTGTTTGAGAGGCTGGTCGGCTTATCTCCAAAATTATTTGCACTTTAATGAACAGAGTGAGATTTCTATCAGGCTTTAGGCTGGCAGAGGTAGCGGACAGACAATGCCAGCAGCAAGAAGGAGAGAGGCCATTCTCCATGATTGGCAGCTGGGTGACAACAGAAGGCTTATCTCTATTATATAGCAAAGGGCTGTCTGTGCTCCTTTCCCCTTATTTCTGTCCTTGCGCTTCCCCTCTGCCTTTCCATCTTTGGACACGTTCTCATTTTTTTTTCTCTGCAAATCCTAAAGACAGGGTGACCCCATCATATGGAACTTAAGATAGTACTGTATTTTCAGTGTTGTTTTCCTGTACCTTCACCAATAAATTAATTGGCAACCTTCAGTATACTTATATTAGATGTAAGTATAAATTGACCCAAACAAAAGTTTTTCCTTAGTTCTAACATTTGCACCTGCTTTACTGCAGCACATTTTACATCTATCAAGATAACACTTTAATCATCAGGTTGAACATAAAGTACTAAAAATAAATTCATAATGCATATATTAAAAAGAATTTGAATCTAAAATGTCATACATTGTTAAGAGATAATAAACATGGTAATGATGTATGGTTACATAACCATATGTTTCGATAATGTAAACGTAACTTTCACACTTTAGATGCTGCTGCAACTCTGACTCCTGACATTTACAATATAGTCTGGTGACATCCTACCAATTACTGTACTCTCCTTCTATAATGTCAGATATTTATTTATTTACTATTAGCATTTGTTGTACAAGTATATGTGCTACATTGCAATTTACCTTTGTAATGGACACAGACAGAAACCTGAAAGCGCTTCTAACTCCTTCCTGCTCCATCCTACTCCTATAATTTCTAATTATAATGTTGATTTTAAGCTCGAGGTCGGGATGGTTTAAATCATTGTAAATTCCATTTGATGTGGAGGTGTTCCTCTCCTGGTTGTACTCTCTCCTGTAGAAGTGAGCAGCTACAGGAACATCAGTTTTATTGTGATTACCAGAAAATCTGTGTAGATTAATTCCCTGGTGTAATGTTTGTTCACTTTCATTTATATCGAGACCTATGGTGTATTTGGTATCAGGTATACCAATTTAGAAGATTTGCACAAGGAGATGCATTGTATTCTGTACTGGTCCAGCAAGCATAGTAATAGAGTCCTGTCATATTTTGCATAGGCATATCTATTCCTGAAGCAGGTCCTTTTTTTGCAGAATAGACCACAACTCTGCATTACAGTGTGCAAGAAGATATGAGGTCCCAAAAAGACAGATTGGTGTGGGAGTGCAAATTCATAAGAAAATTAAGGACTCTGGGACAAGGTCTAAACAGAAACAGGAACTGTATATGCCACCATGATCCTCTTTGAATCATCCTCCCCTATCAAAGAGAATTTACAAAGACAGTGATCCCTATCTATGTATCTTAAACTTATTAGCATCTAATCTCATCTAATGTATATTTTAAGTTGATGAAATCCGAATCTCTTTGTTGTACAAAATGCTTTCTTCATGTGGCCTGAAGAAGAAGCCATTGTGCTTCAAAATCCTGCACTACAATCTATAAAGTTAGCCAATAATAGTATCACCCAAAATTCAAATACGTACTTGAAGACTGTTGTCAGTGGAAGAAAGAATACCCTGTTGTTGGTTTCAGTGGGTGTAATAGTGCCCAGTTACTGGTGTCAGTCAAAGGAATTGTGTCTTGTATCAGGGGGAGGAACAGTGTCCCAAGAGCCATTTAAAAAGGTAAGGGCCACAGCTAGCCACAGTTTGGAGAGCACTACCTTAGAGGCTAGATACAATTACAGCCACTGCAATCCCTGTTCTAACAGACCTATTTAATATACTACCCTCCATACTTAGGTAAGCAACACGCTGAGTAATTTAAAGAATATCTAAAGCCAAGCTTTTTACGGAAAGGTTAGGGGAAGGTTAAAGTCACTTCATTTTTTTTTTTTTTTGCTTTCTGTGTCTCAATAGGGAGATTGGCTTTATGTCCTGTTCTGTAGAAGGAAGTGAGAGTATATTTTTCCATTTAGGAGGAAATCATTGGAAGTGTCCCCACTGGATGATTTTGCCTCTATTCGTGTCCTAGTGGCAACTCAAAATGTTGGATTTGCCTGCAAATCTCCCTAAGAGGGACTCAGACAGCTTTTAAAACCTGACATGAGTTCTAACCCTTCACCACTCTATTGAAATTGAAAAAAAAAGTTATGCCTTTAGTCATACTTCACAGGAGCTACAGGGTCTGTTGAATTATAAACTATTTAATAAGTTTTTTTATCTCAAATTATTTCAATTAATGAGATACGACTTAATTTTTTTTGTAAACCTACAGTACATTAAAGACTTTAATACCATTAAATGTTCAGTATTAATACAGGTTAATTGCTTGTAATTATGCCATTTTAGATCCAAGAAAATGTATAATGACACCAAAGATAAGACATTTATGTTTATCTTTAAACTTTTCATAGGCAAGAAGTATTATGTTTAATCATTGTGCAAATGGAAGAATTATACTTTGCTTAACCCCTACAGTATTAGGAATGGATTGGCTGCCTTCCACTTCTTACAGACAAGACCTACGTGTGCCTGAATGCGACTAATAACATGGCACTATTTTATTACAAATTTATCCAATTTCTTGCTAATGTAGAGTACTGATTTTAAACATCTTAATGGCTTTAATATTATATTGCTGAAGCCAAAACAGCTTGCCATCCTAAATGTATTTTCTATTACCTAATATTAGTAACCTCCCAACCCCACACATTACCAGGTGATCCTGAACATTCTGAAATGTTACAACCATACAAGCAATGGTGGGGGCCATTTACTGTCTATTTCAGTTTATGCATCTCTTTAATTCCTCAGAAAGTTGAATATATTGCAACTCACCATCCCTGAGATGTGGTGACTGCATTATTTTTCTTTTTTTCAGGCTAGGTACCTTTTATGTTAGTATAGAAAAACACTTGTTGATCTTACCAGGATTCCAGTAAAAAATTCTGTGCACTGAAGAGATCCTACACAATGTTTCAGATTTCTCAGTTATTGTCTATGAACTACAAGCCACTGCCTCTTTATGTGATGGAGATTATGAGAGGAGGAAGAGTTTGTTGATCAAATCAGGAGAACAGGCTAAGCTGACAACTCTGTTCCTCCACAGATACAGAATGGTGAGTGTTGTCACCTTAAGACAGATAGTGTTGCTAGAAAGATCACAAGATGAAAAAAAAAGCAAAAAAGGAAAGAAAAAGGAGCCTGGAAACAAGAAACTAATACAGCCACTACACGGACTGACAAAATGCAATACATTATGTTTTTCGTTTTGGGTTTAGATATGCTTTAAAGTGTATGTATATAGCACCTGCAAAAGAAAGGAGTGATTCTACAGGTTGGGGAATCTTCCAAGAGAAAAAATACCCTCACCGGCCACTTTATTAGGTGCACCTGTTCAAGGAAGAACAAAGGGGATTTAAGTGACTTTGAACATGGCATGGTTGTTGCTGCCATATGGGCTGGTCTAAGTATTTGAAAAACTGCTGATCTACTGGGATTTTCACACGCAACCATCTATAGGGTTTACAGAGAATGATCCAAAAAAGAAAAAATATCCAGTGAGTGGCAGTTGAATGGACGAAAATGCCTTGTTGATGTCAGAGGAGAATAGGCAGACTGGTTGCTACAACAATCAGATGGTAGGGTCAGAATTTGTCGTAAACAACATGAAAGCATGGATCCATCCTGCCTTGTATCAATGGCTCAGGCTGGTGGTGATATAATGATGTGGGGGATATTCTCTTAGCGCTAGCAAGGTGTTCCTAATAAAGTGGCAGGTGAGTGAATATCCTACACCCTCCTATGTAAAATCAGTGAAGTAACAAATAATAATAGGTTACTCCAAATAAAAATCTTAAAATTTTATTAATAAGTTCATTGACACCAACTGCATTATTTGGGATGTGTGTTTTATGCATTCTTATCAGAAATTAAAAAACATCTGAATACATCATGTTCCTTATTTTGTTAACATAAATAGAAAAAGCCCTTCATTACTTGTGGTCAAAGTAATATTTTATATTATAAAATTTTATATAATGCATATGACATATTGCCTAATGTACCTGATAGTGTGCAAGGACATTGAGCCTCTTCCAGTCATTCTCTATCTTTGTTGTAATATCTTCATCCTGAAGAATCATCCGTGCTCCACTTGCTTGTCTCCATTCTGTAAAGTTACAGTTTAACACATAAT
Source organism: Staurois parvus (assembly GCF_062004578.1). NCBI lineage: Eukaryota > Metazoa > Chordata > Amphibia > Anura > Ranidae > Staurois > Staurois parvus. Next base: position 4,723,115 of record NW_028317971.1, on the reverse strand, counting down.
TGAGGGATAATAATAATATTGCAATCTCTACGGTTTGTCACAACTGCTGGTAAATAAAGTGCATTGAACAAATATCAGTGGTAGAGTTGACTATGTACCAAACCAAGAATTTCCATTAGCACTTGCAAATGAGTAAAATAACTGGTAAAACTTCTTATTATAACTTTATAACACATTTATGAAACCTTTTTCAAAGTCAGAGCAACTAGAGTAGTGTTAATTAAGACAGCTCTCATTGACTAACATGGAATTTCACATGCCATGTGACTTTGGGTCTCACAAGTCGGCTCCCAAGTCACAGCAGTGTGAACTGATCCTTAAGAGTGCAGCAATCCAAGCCGAGTTTGCATAAGAATTTGTTATCTGTCGTATCAAAAAACTTGCAATTTAGCTACTGTCTCAGACTTATTATACATCTTAATCTTGCTTTACTGAAAATTCATAAGACACCCTAATATTAAGCACATTTATGTTACGATAGATAGTTATTTTTAGAGTCTCCACAGAGCTATAAGGTAAGGCAGACTTGACAGTAGCGTAAAACAACAGGCAACTGAAGAGTTCCACTCTAATTACAAAAGACCATTGAGTGTACTGCTCAAAATTTATTAGCAATGGTAAAAAGATTTTCTTAGCTCAACCTCAAGGTTACAAAGTTTTTGAGGTTTGATTAAAAATATATATAATTGCAGTGAAAGCTTAAAAGACATCTATTTTTTAGTAATGTCATATTTCCTAATGAATGATCCAATAAACTGTGAAGAAAAACTCAGCTAAAGGTGACCTCCAAAAGGTATTCATCTTCACCAAGTATAAGTACAGGAAAGTATGTCCTGTGCATTGTCATCAGATCAGTGAGCTTCCTTAAGCAAGAACACTAAAGACAGACACTCTCCAATCCAATCTGTTTCTGCTCTACCTTGTAGAGGGAGAGAGAGAGAGGTAAGTAAAAATCCCATTATCTTTATCTCTCCTTCCAATCAGAAGTGCCGATGAATGCAAACTCAGAAGACAGCAGCTGTGAACTCTTTATATTTCATTCAGAAGATAGTGTATCTTTCACCGCATATGTGAATTGTTGAAATTCTGTGCTTCAAATATTGCAGGAAGCTGCAGTTCAGAGAATATCCTGAATAAAAAGCCAAGGACACTGGAATAACATGCCTACCTGCTGCTGCATACTTTAAGAATATGTAATGGAGGTTGTGCAGATTATTTTTAGCCATAAACTCTGTTTATTAATTCATATATAAAAATAGCTATAGAAATGTATTTGTGTTCAAATAAATTTTGAAAATCAACTGCCTTATCTATGGGGCTTCATGGAATCAACTTATTGTGCAACACTAACTATGCAGTAAAAACAATTACATAGTTAGTCAGGTTGAAGAAGACAAAGTCCATCTAGTTCAACCAACAGAAAATAAACAACATATCAATGACTAGAATCTGAACTTTCAGGTAATTGTTTAAAAGTTTTCTGACAGTGGAGCATTCTTGAGTAAGTACTGTGCTTCAAAACCTATTAAAAGCTTAACCAAAGTGGACATCTTGTAGATTATATTCTGATGGCTTCATCTTCCCTAACAGAACGTTCAGAAGTCCATCTGTAATCTATTGTACACACACCTGGCTACTGCAATACTGTGCATCACTGTGATGCTGGTAAGTGGGCCCTGATAAATCAATCTCAAGGTAAAATTCAGTTAGCTGTAATGGATGTGCCTGGTCAATTGCTGTAGTGACACAAGCTATCATACGGGTGAAACTTGAAAAATTAGAATGTTGTGTAAAAGTTCATTTATTTCAGTAATGCAACTTAAAAGGTGAAACTAATATAGGAGATAGACTCATTACATGCAAAGCAAGATAGTTCAAGCCATGATTTGTCATAATTGTGATGATTATGGCTTACAGCTCATGAAAACCCTAAATCCACAATCTCAGAAAATTAGAATATTGTGAAAAGGTGCAATATTCTAAGCTCAAAGTGTCCCACTCTAATCAGCTAATTAAGCCATACCACCTGCAAAGGGTTCCTGAGCCTTTAAATGGTCTCTCAGTCTGTATATAAAGCAGATAAATGTGAGCACACAAAGAAAGTAAGAGCACCTGTGCACAAGGTAACCAAACAGAACCCTTTAAAACAGTATAAAATTGATGTGCAGCGCTAAAGGTAATGATAAAAACAATGCTAAAAAACAATACGATATACGTAAAAACTTATAGATAATATAAATCTCAATAGTAAAGTTCCAATGTAAGCATAAATAGTCCATATAATGGTTGGAGGTGCTCAAATATTCCTATAGCTGTCTGAGGGTGAGTGATGTGCATATAGGTGTGTAAGGAATGCGCACTCACCAGAATGCGCAAATAAATTAGCGTTTGTGTTATTATATCCCGGTGTAATCTAATGGTCATCACAGGGTATGGTAGGAATCAAGGTAGACTCCCTCTGGTGGTCCTGGGACTCAGTAGTGGGGCACCAGGGATATCCAGAATCCCCCTTAAAGGGTGGGTGGGTGGGTGCAGCTCTCTGGGTGTGGAGGAGGCTCCCTCTCTGGTGGTCAGGTGGCAGGTAGCTGAAAATTGATACTCCGCATTTGACTTCCACTGTTTTTCCCTCGGTTGTTATGTGTCTTTCCACGTAGTTTGAAGACAGTAAGTCGTGGTTCAGTTCAACATCCAAGATGAACGAAGTTCCAAAGGCATCAATTTGAAAGCTGGCCTGTGCGACATGGGTGGAATCTTAAAACTGAAGGAAACAGCTCCCAATATCACAGACAGCTCAAGTGTATTCTTTAGTATGGTCTCTCAGTCTGGTTCAGCAGGAATCACAATCATGGGAAAGACTGCTGACCTGACAGTTGTGCAGAAAACCATCATTGACACCCTCCATAAGGAGGGAAAGCCTCAAAAGGTAATTGCAAAAGAAGTTGGATGTTCCCAAAGTGCTGTATCAAAGCACATTCATAGAAAGTTATGTGGAAGGGAAAAGTGTGGAAGAAAAAGGTGCACAAGTAGCAGGGATGACCGTAGCCTGGAGAGGATTGTCAGGAAAAGGCCATTCAAAAGTGTTGGGGACTTTCACAAGAAATGGACTGAGGCTGGAGTCAGTGCATCAAGAGCCACCACACACAAACGTATCCTGGACATGGGCTTCAAATGTCGTATTCCTCTTTTCAAGCTGCTCCTGAACAAGAAACGTCAGAAGGGTCCTACCTGGGCTAAAGAAAAACAGACCTGGTCTCTTGCTCAGAGGTCCAAAGTCCTCTTTTCTGATGAGAGAAACTTTTGCATCTCATTTGGAAACCAAGGACCCAGAGTATGGAGGAAGAATGGAGAGGCACACACTGCAAGATGCTTGAAGTCCAGTGTGAAGTATCCACAGTCTGTGTTGATTTGGGGAGCCATGTCATCTGCTGGTGTTGGTCCACTGTGCTTCATTAAGTCCAGGGGCAATGCAGCCATCTACCAGGAGATTTTGGAGCACTTCATGCTTCCTTCTGCAGACAAGCTTTATGGGGATCCTGACTTCATTTTCCAGCAGGACTTGGCACCTGCCCACACTGCCAAAAGCACCAAAACCTGGTTCAATGACCATGGAATTACTGTGCTTGAGTGGCCAGCAAACTCGCCTGACCTGAACCCCATAAAGAATCTATGGGGCATTGCCAAGAGAAAGATGAGAGACATGAGACCAAACAATGCAGAAGAGCTGAAGGCCACTATTGAAGCATCCTGGTCTTCCATAACACCTCAGCAGTGCCACAGGTTGATAGCTTACATGCCACGCCACATTGAGGCAGTAATTGCTGCAAAAGGAGCCCAAACCAAGTACTGAGTACATATGCATGCTTATACATTTCAGAGGTCCGATATTGTTTTATGAACAATCCTTGTTTTATTGATTGCATGTAATATTCTAATTTTCTGAGATTGTGGATTTGGGGTTTTCATGAGCTGTAAGCCATAATCATCACAATTATGACAAATCACAGCTTGAACTATCTGGCTTTGCATGTAATGAGTCTATCTCATATATTAGTTTCACCTTTTAAGTTGCATTACTGAAATAAATTAACTTTTGCATGATATTCTAATTTTCCGACTTTCACCTGTATTTATTCACACATTGGATTTAATTTACTAAAACTGGAGAGTGCAAAATCTGGTGCAGCTCTACATAGAAACCAATCATCTGCCAGGTTTAATTGTCAAAGCTTGATTGAACAAGCTGGCTTTAGAAGCTGATTGGCTATTATGTACAGCATCCCCAGATTTTGCACCCTCCAGTTTTCAGTAAATCTACTCCATTGTTTGAAGGAAACACTTTCAGCAGTACTTACGGTATAGCTGTACCTTTGAGACAAATATCACTGAGTGATAGTGAAGTGAAACAAAATAAGAAACTGCTCTATTTGAAAACAAATGGAGGACTGGGAAATTGTGATCTGCTTCATAAACATACTATTTAGTTAAACCCACCAGTGTAGTTTTGACCCAAACTTGATTAGTTGGCAACTCTGGGTCTTTGTCCACTACTGTAATTGTATGTTGGTTTGCCATTCTAAATGACTGGCGCAACAACACACTGTTTAAACTGTTGTGCATTAAAGCATAGGTCTAAAAGGGGGCCTTCAATATATATTCTGTATATAACAACAATTAAATATATCATTAGGCACCTGCAATTGAGAAAAAAATCAATAAATGGAATGTATTTGTAGAGAAATATGCTCATCATGTTTTCTTGATAAATCTTCTCAATCCAAAAGCTATATAGTGGTAATCTTCCTTTTAACTGATCATACAAGACATGAAATGCTCAGTGTAGTTACCTAAATCCATGTCTGCTGCCTTTGGTCGAAGGGAGCAAGGAAGGTTCTTAAATATGGTATCCAAGATCTTCTCCTTAACTTGGGTAATTGTGTCACAGTTGAGGATTTTTACAGGAATCATGGGACTGTTCACATTATCAGGGTTAACACAGTTAAGAACCTGAACAGATAAATATAAAAAATAAGCTGGTAAATTTTAACAGGACAACACCATAGATCTACACATTTGATGAGGTTTGTATGACCATTTGTTTCTTCTTTTTATACTAACAATGCAGCATGGGAACAAAAAATTAAGAATCTGGTAACTAAGGGTAACATACATTGTTTGAAGAAAGAAACAGAAAATAATGGAAAGGAAATTAAGGGGAAAGGAAGAGCAAAGAAGGGAAGAAAAAGAAGGGGAAAGGAAGAGGATAGAAAGAATGTACAGGTAGGGGAAAGGAAGAGGAAAGAGGGAAAGGAAATGAAGGAGAAAGGAATAGGAAAGAAGGAAAAGAAATGAATGGGACAGAAAGAGAAAAGAAGGAAAGAAAATGAAGAGAAAAGGAAGAGGTAAGACTGAAAGGAAATGAAGTAGAAAGGAAGAGGAAAAAGGAAAAAAAATGAAGGGGAAAGAAGAGGAAAGAAGAAAAGGAAATGAAGGTGAAAGGAAGAGGAAAAAGGTAAAAAAATGAAGGGGAAAGAAGAGGAAATAAGAAAAGGAAATGAAGGTGAAAGGAAGAGGAAAGAAGGAAAGGAAATAAAGGGGAAATAAATAAGTAAGAAGGAAATTAAATTAAGGGAGAAGGTAGAGGAAAGAAGGAAATAAAATAAAGAGAAAATGAAGAGGGGTTGCATATAATCCTCCAACTCATTGTGATGCAGCAATGGAAAACATTCCTAATAATCCTATTAATGGTATATAGGTTAGTAAGACTAATATTGGAGCAGAAACCCATACTTTAAAGTTCTTGGCTGTTCCCTGATGTATTCAGTTAACAGATGTAAATGACACGTTAATATTTAAAAAGGGCCTGTCTTCTGGGCTGATAGCTGTGGTATTTTCTCCCCTAGGCTTTTTGTGCTTTCTTGTTCATTCATTTCCATCATAGGTGGGTATCTATCATTGACAGAGGCACATCCTATTCATCAGTTCAGTCACAGCCAGATCTCTGTAATTTGACCTATTCATTTAAGGAGCCTAGTGGGATTTCAATTAGCTACTGAGATCTGTAATGTACTCTGTGCAGCGCACAGCACAAAAAAAACCTCCTGAATATGACAAAAATCATTTGAAATGTTTGCTGCAATTCAGAAGCATGGCAGGTAGCAGACTGGCTGGTGATCACCTGAAGTCACCTCTACCAACTTTATCCACACAATTAATTTTGAGAAGTTTGTTAGGAATGTATTAAAAGTAGACATAAAAGACTAAAAATACCTCAACACTGGCAATTTACCATCTCTCAAATGGCGCTGTACTAATTTTTGAATGTTACTTTTTAACTTCTTGTTCTAATCCTTCTTAAGTATGAAGGAGATTTGGATGTTCCTCTAAAAGCTGAAATAAGGTGAGCTTTTAAAATATACATTGCTTTAGGTCATGTCTGGATTAGTACATTAATCAACACATTTCATATTTATTGGAGGTACAAATCCATCTTGCTTTTATGTCAAGGTAAAATATCCATAAAACTATTTTGGTCCTGCTGGCCATATCTTGGTCAAACTTTTCTTATAGGTGTGGTAAAAAAACAACATTGATGGTTGGTATAACCAGCAAATTATTGGATTAATCTATCAGGTATACAACTGCTGTGATTGCTCCACCCTCGTTCTGAACAATTTAATGTTTTGACAAAGAGACAGACTTTTTGTACTTGGTCACTTACAGTACATGTAGTGAATGTCATAGAGATGCAGCTTCCATGCTTTGCTTATGTACGGCCATTTAAAACAAACATAGACACACAGAAATTTTTACAACCTGGAATTGTTATGACACAAAGACCATCTACTAACACTGGAACCACACTTGGAAAGAAATACATTTTTTAGCCATTTTCCTAACATTTTTGCCACAATAAGGACCTACGACATTTATTGAATAGTGGGTGTACATTTTTCGTGTGATAAAAGGTCAGTCTTTTCACTTCTGCAAAAGCAGTCAGTAGCCATTGTGCCCTTTAGAGTGTAGATCCCTGAATACTGCAGAAAGATCTTAGTGTACTTTTGACTATTCTCTGGTAATTGACAGGCAAGAAAACTGAATATCCTTGCATTCACTGCTCTGTTTGTCTTTTAAATAAACTTTTTATAAAAATGACCTGGAGGCTGCCACTACTGGCCATGAAAAGCTGTTGGCTGTTATGCTGATTCTCTTCCTTCAGTATTTTGAGTCTCTAATCACAACAAAAATGCAAATAAGTACTTCTGGCATTTCTCTGACTTTCCTGATTTGGCCTAAGCCAATTATTCTGAAAGTAATGAAACCAGTAGGTCAGCTTTAACAGTCAGGAAATTCAAATTTTTAAGGAGATCAGCAATAGTAACTGCCATATTTGTTTAATTAAGAGTAGATTTATATCTATACATTACGATAACATGTTTTACCATTTGCTACTGTAATGCATCTTAATGAACAGGTCTGTGTTGTGTAGTGATCTATTGTAAACGGGACCCAAATGCCCATAGACAGCACACCAAAACTGACAATTTTTCCACACCACAAGGTGCAAATGTAAACACACTGGGGTTGATTTATTAAAACTGTAGAGTGCAAAATCTGGTGTGCTGTGCATGGTAGCCAAGTAGCGTCTGATTTCAGCTTGTTCAATTAAGCTTTGAAAAAAAACCCTGAAAGCTGATTGGTTTCTATGCAGAGCTGCACCAGATTTTGTACTCTCCAATTTTAGTAAATCAACCCCACTGTTCGTTTAGGTGCGCTGCACTGGAAATGAGATGAAGGTGCATTATAATTTGTTCATATGATGTCACACCACTCATAATTAATAGGCTGCCAACACAATTTGAGACCCTTGTATTAATCTACTGCAAGAGTGGGAATCTGGCCTAAAGGTTTACTGTACTGGACACTATTTTAGCCAAATCAAGTATACATGTTTCAATATATTTAACAGTGTGACATTTTTTATACTAGCAATTCTAGTTGTCAAAATGCTGATGTGTTAAAAGTTTATTTAGTGATATATTATCACAAATGCAGAAGTGAAATGAGAAATCATTTGTTTAATTCATTACAGTGATTGCAATGATATTACACCAGTGGTTTGTAAGTTGAGCATTTGTTTAGCATTTAATGTAACATTGTTAACCTTACTAAAGCTAGGGAACGACAAGAGCAAAAGAATAATTCATTAATTAATTGGTGAAAGAGAATTCATACATATTACGATTACCTGGGGACTTTCTAAAGCCATAACTGCAAAATGTTCATAAGCAATCAGCATGAATATTAAATGATATTACGTATTGTAAATATTTTACCAGCCTGTGGTTAACAATTATTTTCCTCTATGAAACAGAAATGATGTGGCTTGAACAGACATTGGAAATCAATTATAATTTTAATGTTTAAGCTAGTAATAAATGCTGGAGGGACATTAGGAAACTGATTACATAAAAAGAATTAAGCAAATATATTTTTCCTAATATATCAATTATACTGCAGAGATTATTAGCAAAACAAGTGGTTTATTCAAAATAATGCTTGCCCAAGCAGAGCAAAGCAACAGATTCACTTGAGAGCCAGTTACTGTAGCCACGTATATTTAGGGCCAGTTCACACCAGAACACAATGCAGGAAAGGTGCATTCCATGTGCATTTCCTGCACCTCATGGGAATTTGCTGCCCTTGCAATCTGCATGCGGATACCAATTTATTGTTAACCACAGTACCTTGTGGTTTGGTGCAGTGTGTTTTGAAAGATTAGTGAAAGCTCTAATTTTTCCATGGTCCAATGCATTTTGCAGCCCATTCAAATGAATGAGCTGTCAAAACACATTGCAAGGGAAAGTGCGAATTCTGGTGTTAACTGGCCCTTATCGTTCATTTCCTCCCCTGCAGCTTTGTTGACCAATGTGAGTAAAGAGAAGGAGACTTGTGTAAGCTACAGGTTGACCGTACACAAGACAGAAGGTCCTCTCCTTGCCACTATATTACAAATCTGGGTATTTAAGTAGCCAATCACCATGTAACAACACTATTATATGGAAAAAAGAGGAGTTAAATGCTCCCCCATAACCTAAAATACCAGACATTTGCCTCCATCTTTCTGGGTGAATGAAGCAGTGGGGAGCACAGGAAAGGTAAGTATATGCAGCTAATGGTGCTTCCATTAAAATAAATCTGCTGCTTTTCAACACAAATTCATAGGGTTGATTTACTAAAAGCAGGAAAGTTGCACTTTGCAAGGGAATTGGTGAATGAGGTGAATCTTTGCTGATTTCCATCATCCATTCATGCACAAGCAAATGTGCTGTTTTTTTCTTTCAAAGTTTATTGACATTAATAGGAAGATGAAAATGTCAAGTATGTTACATTACCAGGATTGAGAAAGAATATATGACATGGTTTGTGTCTTAATATATTACCATCTGACAATATGATGGATTGAAGATATCATGAAAGGCTTTTTTTGTCAAGAGCAAGTGCTTTATCCGTATTCAGATATAGAAAAACATGTCACGAAAAGAAAAAGATCAGAACTTCGACTAATCTGTAACAATCTAAAATCTTCAGAATATTCACCTCCACAACATTTTGTTACCTATTGAATCATATGCCAGAATGCTATAGTTGGGGGTTGAGGTTTGGCAGAGTGTAGATCGATCCTGTAACTTTTTTTTTTAAATTTTCCTTGAATGTGATTGGTTAATCTTTGCAAAATGAAGCTACACCCTATCCATGAAGCTCTGGGAAAATTCCCTTGCACAGTGCAACTTTCCTTGCAAGTAAACAATCTGTTTGCCTTTACTAAATCAACTTCTTAGAATTAAGTGGGGACTGCAGAACAGATGTGTAGGCATTGCCTCAAAGATTTTCACAAGCTGTTTAACCCATTGAGCTGGCCGTCGGCTGGTTAGTGCAAAACTGAAGGGGGTGGGAGAAACTGGACTGGGGGCTGATTTTTCTCAGCAGAGATAAGACTTTCTTTCATTAATATATATGAATATGTATGTTTTTGGCTTCCTGGGTTCTTAGAAGAAAATGTCCAACTCATGATAACCAACTGGTTTTTTTTGGAGTGGAGAGGCATTAGAAGCTCTATTTAGGTTTGTTTACACTTATGTCATCCTCTGAAGAGCAATCCACAGTATTTTTTCTCCTCACCACCACCACGCCACAGTTGCAGCATGATCTTAGTCATATGAAGCAGTACTGTCCTCTGAACACAACAGGGTTAATACCTTGTGTAGCATTGTGATACAAAGCATGTGTGCACCCCTGTTCATTGCCTTTACAGTTTAAGGGGAGTGGTTGATAGGTGGTAAAAATGTGGCTCAACTATGTATTTTTACCCCCTTGACAGCAAATGTGAATGAGGCCTACAGCTTTTATTGTTGCTTTTGTCTCCAGTTAGGGACACTTACAACAATAAAACACTTTTGTTAGTAGAAGGGTGAAAGGCATGATTGCAGTGTATTGTGTCATGTGGGGACACATTAGGGTTGCCACCTCATCCTTTTAAAACCGAACACATATTAATTACACAGGTTCTGAGGCTAATTTAATGCAGATAAGGCAATAAGTGAGTTTAATTACCACCTTAATCAGCCACAAAACCTGTGTAATTAATAGGTGTTCGGTTTTAAAGGGATGAGGAAGAAACCCTAAGGCACTTAGAATGTAACCTTTCTTAATTGTTTTTTAATTTTCAACAAAATAGTTTTCACCAGTCTTTATAATCCTATCCCTAAAATAAGCCCCAACCCATTTATAGCTAAAAAGGGGAAAACACTTTCTTTTTTTTAAAGTGAGGTTACACTGGCAGATAAAGCATTGTCCTAAGCTTAGAAATCATAGCACGTACTACATTCATTTTAAATTTACAACCTATCACGTTGTTTTAATAAACAAATGCTACACAAAACAATTTTCCACTGACAAACAAGTTACTGTTTTAATCTGATTTTATTTTTCTTTTGCCCCAGCAGTCATAAAACTCATGTGCTTAATAAAGCATCATCAATTGCCTAGAAAGCCAATTAGCCTATACAATTAATTAGCAGTTCAGATGTCCTCCTGTGTTTGTCCCTGTGTAACATAACTTACCAGCGTCTTGTAGTCAATCTGTTGTCTGATAAGCTTGTCTTCACTCAGTGAATAACGGGCTTCTCCTGTGATCGAATCAATGGGGCCTTTTTCCATTTGCTGCTTAATAGCACAGAACAGAGAAAACAGGGGCTCTCCAGCGCACTCCTAGTAGAAAACAGAAGAAATGTATGCACATGACAGTTACAGATCTATGTCAGCTTTGCCTGGCAAAACAACAACCAGCAGAAGTCAAAATATACCATTCAAGGTTTCTGCTGAACTGGACTAACGGTATGTTTTGATATTCAAACACAAGAAATTGGTGAAAAGACATATTTTCAGATACATCCTAATCCCCAACAGTTCCTCCCTGTTACGTAGAATGTGTGCATTATATTTTTATGCAGGAGGATTGAGGACCCTTGTCACATCCAGCTCTATACAATATACTCACTGGTTATACATGGCTTCTCCAAACTACCACCTGTGAGGCACAACATGCACCAGGAGCGTTAGACCAAATTATAAGAGTCCAAATAATTTATTGGTTTGCATTAACCTGTTGGCGCTGATTGCACACAAATATGCGGCCTCTCGGTAGCTGGGCCTTGACACCGAGAGGCCACATATTTGCATACCCAAAGTAAATAAACATGTGCTGAGCGCTCTAGCACATTTATCAGCGCCTCACGGAAAGGTTCCGATCTCTGCTTGCAACTGGGACCTTTTCAATCATGTGACCACTGTGACAGCCAATCATGGCAGTCATATGACCCTAAACCATGCCCCGCCTCCCGGCATCACAAACCCCTTAAAGGGACAGGAGGCACCGGCGCAAAGGGGTTAAAAAACAGCCAACAGTTTTCCCCTTTTCTCAGGACTTTTCTCAGAAACTATGATTGACTTAAAATAGGACTTTTAAACCTATGCAGCAAAGTAAATTGCTGGACTGGGATCCTAAGGCCCCTTTGGCACGATAGATCCTTGTCCGTTTTTCAGGCACACCCAATAGAACCATCCATTTACTTCCATGGAGTGGCAGATGTAAATAGACTTGTGTCCCTTTCAGGGGCAGACTGACAACTCGTAGGGCCCCCGGGCAATAGGGGATCATGGGGCCCCTGTGTCCTTGCCCAAACTCAAAAAGGCCTATGAAAAAGGTACCAGGGGCATCTCATGGGGCCCCCTACTGACCCGGTCCCCCGGGCAGTGCCCAAGTTTCCAAATGGTCAGTCCGCCCCTGGTCCCTTTACATCTGTGTACCTCCAATCCAAACCAATCTACTAAAAAAAGGAAGATGATCCGTTCCACTTCCATCTAAAAGATCGATTCCCATAGAGCACAGCGGACTGTGCTGGGGTTCCTCTCTGCATAAAGTGAATGGACATGGACCTGTCATCCGCCTGCTCTGTTCTGCTCAGTGGGGGATTAGCGGACAAATCCCCTGCTGAGCAAACAGGAATCAAGTGAAGTCTGGCCCATGTGAAAGAGGCCTTTCTAGCCAGCAGCATCTGCATGAGCAATCCACCTATACAACCTACCTCTTGGCCCCTTTTTGTGTGACCAAGCAAAAACCCTACCTCACACACCTGTTCCTTTGTCTCCATTCCAAAGGGCCTTATGACCTCATGCACACTGGACATTTTCCCAGCTCTCCCAGATGTATTTCCTCCTGTCAATAACATTTTTGGCAGAAAAACTGTCTAACGCTTGTAAACATGTCTAGACGAGTTTAGACACATCAAGCTTGGGTTTTTCATTGGCCAGAATAATAATTTATTCTGGTCATTAAAAGGAATTAACATGCAAGTGCTTGATGTGCCCAGCATTATTGCATGTTTAAATGCGCCAAGCATTTTTTCTGCCACGATGCTGCTGCTCCTGGATGCGATGGCAGTGGACTATTTATCTGCCTCTAAACGCCTATGTGTGCATGGACACATAGGCTAACATAATATAAACAATATCCACGCTGACTAGAAGTGTAAAGCAGCTAACACCAATAGGTAGTTTACAAACCTAAATACATATAAATAAAATATAAAGTGTAGAGCCAAACATATAATAGTGAAACTGAAATAAATCAAGACAAATATAATGTGATAAACATCAAGAAAACAGCAGTGAAGGGAATTGAAATAATGTCCATCCACCACCATAAAGTGCTCTTGCTTGCAACAAAACAATTCAAGATTGCCATCACCATCTCCCAGTGAGTTGAAAACTCACCGGAAATGATGGCTGCCACTACAACAGCATAAATGCCCATGTGTTTAAACAAAGATTCCAAAGGCACATGTGTCTTGAAATAAGACTCTGCGAGTGGGTGTCATTCTGTTCAGCCTAGCTATCAAATTATTGAAGTGACACCAACGGACTGCAGATAAAGTGTGTCTTAAGACATGCATGTAGTCTTAAGACTCCATTATAACATTGCCAAAAAAAGGTGAGATCTGTGACTTGTTTTTTCGCAATGCCTCCAATAATATCAAGCTGCATATAAGACATGACAGCGTCTGCTTTTAGATTAGGTAGATTAGCAGTAAGAACTTGCACATATCTCTGTGGAAGTGTGGCTAGGTAATCTCATGGTAATTACACTGCACTGACACATATTGCATAATAATTATATGTTGTATTTTGCTTATAAAAGCATGAAAGTGGTAGAATTGCCCAGGCACAGCTGGGCTCAGTAAGCCTGCTCAGGAAACATATTCTAGCTTGTGTAAGCTCCTGAGTTGTTCGCTGATCTCCCGCTTGTAGCTAATAGAGTGGAGAGCCAGACAGACAAATAGCAGAATCCAGCATTGCAGGTGTGAGGGACAGATACTCGATTGTTTATGGTCTTAAGCACAGCAGTTTGAAAAATGTTTATGCAGAATCATCCTTGCTTCTCACAATTAGAGTTATGTAAATAAACCGAGGGATGTTAACAAGGTTTAATTTACCTTTAACTTGTAAATCAAAAGACAACTCTGCAAGGAAAACTGAGAAACAAGAAAAGTACATAAGCTATATGAGCTCATCCTGCAGCTGAATATATAGGAAAATTAGCCCAGCAGGAGCAATGGCTTGAATTTAACTCCTGATTCATTCTCAAAAATAGTCTACGGGATGAGTACTAGCGATTCTCACAATTGCTTCTTTATGTGACATGTGTAAATGGATACTGTCATACTCAGTGTTTATCTTTAGGTTGTTTTGCTATGAATGTGTCCTAAATATTAAAAAAAAGCAATAGTTTCTCCATAGTCATTACTTGTAAACAGCTTTTGTTTCGATTGAAAACAAAAGAGACAATTGGAAAACAAAAGAATCAACACAATAGTGTCATTTTAGTAGTTATTTTCAAGGTAATGGGTAAAATGATAGGTAATTGAGCATGGGAAAATGCACACATTCTATTCTGTTATTTATGTTATAACCTACCTTCTTTTTATTACTTTAAAAGTACATGATGCTTGTTGCATCATTCCTGCTGATGCTTTCTCTCTAGAAACATTACCAGCAAATAATATATAAGAATTTCATGAAATCAAGTTATTTCACTTGAATTTGGATGATTGCTTGGTAAGAACATAAACACAATTCTAATCATTTAGTATTATAAATATGCACCTAATCCAATTAACCACTTGGCCTCCAGAGGATTTACCCCCCTTCCTGACAAGGCCATTTTTTTGCGTTACAATGCTGCGTTACTTTAACTGACAATTGAGCGGTCATACAACACTGCACCCAAATTTAATTTACATCCTTTTTTTCCCACGAAAAAGACCGACTTTGTGCTATTAAACATGTCCAGTAAAAAAATTTAAAAAATCTAATTTTGTCAAAGATTTAGGCCAAAATGAATTCTGCTACATGTCTTTGCTAAAAAAAAAATCCAATACATGTAAACTAATTGGTTTATGTTAAAGTTATAGCGTTTACAAACGGCAGTATATATACTGTTTTTTTTTTTTTAATTTCTACTAGTAATGGCGGCGATCAGTGACTTATAGCGGGACTGCGGCGGGCATTCTGACACTGGGGGGAACTGACTTAGTATCACTGACATCCCCAGTGACACCAATACAGTGATCAGTGCTAATAAAAAGCAATGACACTGTACTAATGGCACTGGGCAAGAAGGGGTTAACATGTGGAGCAATCAAAGGGTTAACTGTGTGCTGTGTGCCATTTTACTGTAAGCTGTGTGTGTGTGCTCTTCACTGTAAGCACACTGATTTGCATGGCTCTGCTATGCACAGCCATGCATAGCAGTGTGCAGGAGCTGACAGAGGAGAGAACTGTATTGTTTACTTACAGTTCTCTCCCTCTGTCGGTAATGCTCCTTGATCACCAGGTGGCAGCAAATAATCACCGGATGGGACCCAGTGATTGACAGTCGAGGCCACGAAAAGCGGCGTGCTGGTAGGATACTTGTGCACCCCCGACCTGGAAATGCAAAATCATGCATATATACGTGATTTTGTGCACCCCTGCTGCCCTGTAGCAGTATGTCTGCTATATGGCCGCGGGAAAGCAGTTAAATCATTCATAATGTAAACATTTACATTTGATTGTATGAGATATTCATAAATAGCTAAAAGCAAAACTTTTTTTTTTGGACAGAGTGAATATGGATAAGAACATTTTTATGTTTTTATAGCAGTTTGTGCCCCCGTTAGGGAGATTCACCCTCTCTATTTGTACTATTTAACATTATCATCGAAGGTGAAAGTAAAAGAAAACCTAAAATTCTGAGTTTTCGCCAGAAATGAAATAGAGGGGAAATTTTCCAATGAGGACACTAGTTCTAGTGACCTGGGGGTTCCCAAGGAATTCCCTTAATTTGCAGACGTTTCTCTCACTTCTTGTTTTGGCTATGGGACAGGAAGTGAAGGTAAATCTCCCCAATGGGACACAGATGGTAAATTATAAACTGACTGGGGTCATCACCTGCCCTTACTCTATCCAAAATGAATTTAATCCGTTTTGCCTAAAGTTCTATTTTAAGCACACGTCAGTTCATTAACAGTGGGACAAAAAAGATAACTGAACAGTAAAGTGGTATGATCAGCCTACATTGCAGGGTTTCAGACATCAGTTGCCAAACCAGCATATAAACATTAACATAAAATAATAACTAGTATTATTACAGGCACTTATTTAGCGCTGTCAATTTACACAGCTCTCTCTCTCTCTCTATATATATATATATATATATATATATATATTGTACATTCACATCAGTCCCTAACCCTCAAGGAGTTTACAATCTAAGGTCCCTGACTTACATTCATACTATGGCCAATTTTAGACAGGAGCCAAATAAACTACCAGCACGTATTTGGAATGTGGGAGGAAACACATGCAGGCACAGGGAGAACATGCAAACTCCCGGCAGGTGGTGCCATGGTTGGGATTTGAACCGACAACCCTAGTACTGCTAGGTAGAGGTGCTAGCAATTTAGACACTGTACTGCCCATGGACCACAGATACAAGGTACATTTGATTTAACTTGGTTGCATTTAATTTAAAGAGTATGTAAACCCCACATTTCATATTCCTAATGTATGCCTGCTGTACCATGCGCTTACATGGAAAAGTATCCTGTTCTTTAAGTGTTGCTTCCTTTGTGTGAAATCCTTGGTGTTTCTGACAGTCCCTCTGCTTTCCTATTAAAAAGCAATGAGGGGGGTGTAATCAGCGCAAGCACTGCTAAAAGTCCTGGGTAATCCTGGTATGGGGTAATGGTGGTAATGGCGGTAGCAATGGCTGTGTCAGGAAGATGAGCTTGGGGGTCTGTGTAGCACTGAGGGCAAGGCTTCCAAATAGACTGTAGCAGACTCTGTAGGTGAGATAAGGAGAGAAGCACCTCTAAGTGCAATATGTCTCTTTTATTTAGGTTTATAGGTAGGAACACTCACATAGATAAGATAATTAAAAGCATAAAAACCGTGGTTTATGGTGGCCAACAATAAGGTGGGTATTCATGGTGAAGAGCTGTCATCTGTGTGGGGTATGGAGAGGTCCGCGTGCCGCTCGAGCAGCGTGGTGGCTGGAGGGGAACAGCAGTGAACAGAGGTCAGGCCGGCGTGCACGTCCTCCTTCAGAGCCGGGTGGAACACACGCTGGAACGCAGTGGCGGCGTGGCCGTGATAACGTCAGAATTCGCCTCCAGCCACCACGCTGCTCCAGCGGCACGCGGACCTCTCCATACCCCACACAGATGAATACCCACCTTACTGTTGGTCACCATAAACCACGGTTTTTATGCTTTTAATTATTTTATCTATGTGAGTATTCCTACCTAAACCTAAATAAAAGAGACATATTGCACTTAGAGGCGCTTTTCTCCTTCCTATTGAAAAGTGACTACACTCACTAAGCACTACACTACCCTCCTCCAATTATCAGACTTCTGCTCGCATGGCCCTTCAGCACAGCTATTCACTGAAAAGTTTAGTGTCCTGTTGTTTCTCCTCCCTCAGCTCTCTGTTCTCAGCTGCAAAAGGAGCTTAGAGGGAATGTGATCACTTATAAAAACAGAGAAAAAAGAGTATTTATAATGGTTTGTTTTTTATCTATATATAAATGTTTTGCTTTTCATTTTTATTTTAAACTGTATGGGTTGTTTCAAAAGGTGAGCGTTTACATATACTTTAAGAGTTGAATATTGTCATTATTGTGACACAGTACTTGTAAAGCAAATGCATTGTACCTACAGTCCCTAAATTAAAATTAAATAGCTAGGGACACGAAAAAAACATGATTTAATAACATCATTAAAGTAAAACTATAGGCTATTTTTTTCAATTTGGATAGAGTAAGGGGCGGTTATAACCCGTGTCGGATTTGTTTGCCATCTGTGTCCCATTTTTTAGATTCTTCTTCACTCCCTATCCCATAAAACAGGAAGTGAGAGGAATTCCCTCAAAATTAAGGGAATCCCTTGGGGCCCCCAGGTCACCACGAATAGTGTGGCCATTGGAAGATTTCACCTTTTTTGCTTTTCTGGGGAAAACTGAAAATTAGGATTTTCTTTCAGTTTCACTTTCAATGATAACGGTAAACAGTACAATTATTGAGGCTGAATCTCCCCAATAGGGGCACGGAGAGCAATACAAAACCTAATATGTGTTCTAATCCATTTCCACTCTGTTCACAACAAAAAAAAAGTTAATTATACTTTAATTATACTTTAAACATTTTTACAACAAATTTTTTAGAAAGCTATATTAGAAAGTGCTCTTTTCTCATATTGAATAGCTTAATATAATATATGGATTATACCTTAAGGAACTTGTACAGCAAGAATGTGAACCAGTTTGTCAACATCTTCTCTGCCACGGATTCTGTTCTAAAATAAAAAATAAAAAATAGCCAAGTAAGTAAAGCATGAACTCATAACAACCACTCAGCAATCAGTCATTAATCTGACTTTGACACAAGTACCAACAAACGTTGGCAATAGATGATAGTCACCTAGAAATTAAACAGCGTTAGAGATACTGTATGGGTTTACTTGATAAAGAAAGGACCAAAGTGCATGAATCCATAGCAACCAATCAGCAATCATTCATTGATCTGACTTTGACACACATACCAACTAACATTGGCAATAGATAGGAGATAAGAGTCACCTGAAAATTAAATAGTTAGGCAGATACCCACTGACCTTGACAGGGAACAATGACTAGACTTTTTTCATCATATACCGTATATGTTTATTTGCCGTAATACTAAATGACTAAAATAAAGTCTTATAATCAAGGTGAGTCTTATAGCATGTGTGGGCATTATTCTCATAGTAGGGAACACATTCACTTCTTATTATTGAGGACTAGTCTTGTACGTGTTAAATACGTCTGCCTTTTACACCAGGCAATAGAACACATACAGCCAGTTCAGCACCAAGGAGAGCTCAAACTGTTGATACATTCCCGAATCATTCACAGGGCTCCCTAGTAACCTGTTTGTAAAGCATGCTTCATTTGTACCCAGAAAAACAATGTTGCAAATAGTTTGGATCTCCATTAGTTTCTGTGCTATTTCTTTTGTCAAAGGTGCCAAACAACAAAATGCTTAGAAGAAAATTGAATGAACAGCACAACATGAAAAAAAAAGTAAAACAGCATGGTAGAGAAAAGTACAATATCATTAACATCATCAACCTCAGCTCCAGGGCCAGCGTTTACATAGTCATGCACAAATATGATTTATATAGCATTAAAGGAGTTTTGAACTATGATTTTTTATAAATACTGTTGTTTTTGAAAACGTTATTTACTTCAGTGGGAGATGAATCTACAACATATTTTTCAAGCAAGCTTTCTGTGTATTGTGTATACTCTGTGCTTGGACTGTAAGTTACCCTTTGTCAATAGTAATCAGTGTAATAACATATTGACTTCAATACATTATACTATATATGGCAAAAAATATCAGAAACACAATGTTTAAGCACAAATTGTAGTGTGGTATGCCTTGTTCATGTCAGCAGGTAGCCACAATGTATGGGATACTATTGTTATGGGGCATATATTATTATATGTGTTACTGTTTCATTCATTCTCAGCAGTGTTAAAATAGTCTTTTCTGAATTTTCAGTGCTGTACTGAATTGTTTTTGTGGCTACGAAATAAGTTTTAAAAACTTCACCTATACACAAATAGATTTTTATTCCATGTACTGTAGCCATACTAATTGCATTGAGCAGATTTACACTTTTTAATAATTTGTTGCTGAACGTGTACATTGAATTCTAAATAATTATTGTATTTTATCATTTTAGGTAGGGAAATTATCAAAGCACATGATCTTCACTGACCACCAGTTCTTAATACAAGTTTGAGGTATATCTCTAAAACGAAAAACTTAAAGTGGAGCTCTAGTCATGCTTGTAAAAATTAAAAGTCAGCAGCTACAAAAACTGTAGCTGCTGACTTTTAATAAACAGCCGCTCACCTCTCCCACAATCCATCACTGTGCATGGCCCAGTGGTTGTCAGTTTGTCTGCTCTCTCCCCAGCATCTTTACTATAGGAACCCGGCTGTGACAGCTTGTGACTTCACAGCCGGGAGACCACTGCGCATGAGCAAGCTGCACTGCACACTGCGCACGTGTCCCCAAAGACTGGGTGGGGGAGGAGAACTTCTGTTTCTGATTGCCTATGCAGTTGGAGCGGAAGTGGAAGCGGGTACCTGTCAAAATTGTATACCTGCTCCCCCCCCCCTAAAAGCTTCATTTCACAAACAGGAACCCTTTTCAGTGGAGCTCCGCTTTAAAGCATGGAAGTAGAACAGGATGGGGGAAAACTGGAGTATACAGAATCTGGTGCAGCTGTGCAGGGTAGCCATTTAGCTTAACTTAATAACTTAACTTATTCAGTTCAAGTGATAATAAATCTTTAAATCTGTTTGTATTAAAATACCAATCTTGTTATACTTACCTGCTCTGTGTTATGGTATTGCACAGAGCAGCTCAATCCTCCTCTTGGATCCCCTGCCAGTGCTTCTGGCTCTTCCTGTTCAGACAGTGCCCACCATAGAAAGCCACTTTCTATGGGGGCACTCATGCAGGCTCACTCTCAAGCCACCTGTCTGCGTTCATTGACACAGACAGAGTGGCTTGGCCCTACCCCCACTTCCATGTCAAAAATTTGATTGACAGCAGCAGGATCCAATAGCTTCCCCTGTTATCAATCTGCCCAATGAGAAGGGAGAGAGCAGAGAGCCACTGCTCTCGTGAACATCACTGGATCGAGATCTGGATCAGGTAGGTATAAGGGGGCTGGAGGGATCCTCTGGCACAAAAGGTTTTTTACCTTAAAGCATAGAATGCATTAAGGTAAAAACCTTCAGCCTTTACAACCACTTTAAGCTTTGACAATAAAACTTGGAACCTGATTGGTTTCTCTGCAGTGTCGCACCAGATTTTGCATGCTCCAGTAAATCTCCCCCGTTGTGTTATTCATGAAAAGAAACTAATCAGGTTCTTTATTTCATGTTACTAGCATGTAAGAGTAGGAGCTTGATAGGTCGCTATGGGCAATAGACAGTCCTCTTTTCCAATGTCAACCCCTATTTAAGTGTTCTTGCATGACAAGACCACTTACTGTTATCTCACATATATATTCTTATTATTATAGCCAAATTCACCACCCTAACTCCTCCCACAGTTTTTACACTACATAGACAGTAATATACCGAAACGTGCGGATTGTTCCCGATTGGTGTGTTATTACTTTGTGGAACGTTTCGCCGAATGGTTCACAAAATATCGGCGTTTTTGTGGTGAAATTTGTCCCATAGGAATGAAAGGCGAAATGTTCAATGTTCACTAGAGTGGGAGCTGACAAAAGCTGGAGTGTGAGCAGAAAAATCAGGACATGATTTCTGCCATCACTCCCTCATTTTCAAGCCCACCTACACCAATCCTATATCACAACATTCAGCTATCCCTGCTGCCACTAAAAATGTCCACAGCTAAGCCATAGTCCTGATAGTTTTCACAATATGACCATTTGTTTGCAACTCACGCCGCCCATTGACATTCAATGAAACTCCAATCTAGCCACCTCAAATTTTAAGGGCAATTTCTAAACTGCGACTGTGCCTTCATTTTTAATACTTCAGAGATATAATATGCATCAAAATGTAGGTCTGGGTCTTGTGATTCTCACAATATCAAGCTCTTTGGTGTAGGATTTATAATTTTTAAACTACAACCGTTTGAAGATGGCAACTGCCAGTGAAGTGAACAAGTTGGAGCAGTTTGTTTTTAACCGCTCTTCTCTGCCCTTGCTGTAGAGTGAGTTGCCATAGGAACCCAGGTGTGTGAGCAGGCAGCAGAGTGACAAGCCACTCCACCCAGTTACTCCGCCCATTCCAGTTGTAGACTACTGGTGGAGGCAAGAACACTTCACACAATTTCCCCAGAAATTGTAGCTTTTCTAGTTTTGAATGCTCTTCTTATTTTCTTGTAATGAAAGCATAAAAAAGTGTTTTAAAATGTCACAAATAAAACATTAGTATCAGCCTGATGCATCTTTTCTGTTGACTTCTAAATGTTTTCTAAATGTTATATGATCATCACAAAATGTCATATCTAGGGATATTACGAAAAGCCCAGTGAGAGTATAGATGCTGCGTTCATTTGATAAGGTTACAGAAGTGAGGAATCTTATAAATGTAATTATTATACATTTCTATGATTAATACATCTTATACATTTTATGCAGAATATTCCCAGAGGCCTTACACAAGAAATATTCAGCACCAAATTTCAGAATCATCTAAATTTATAACTAGGTTTGTTACTTAAAAATGATGAATATGTAAATCAACATCGACAGTGTGCTTCCCGTATGCAAAAAGCAGGTGTGTGTTAGTGCAGCCATCTGATAGCTCCCTTGCACTGGCTGCATTTGGCTGAACTACAAAGGATACAGGAGGTGTCACTGCTCTGGGCCCGTGTCTCAATGCCAACCAAGCTAAAGCATATGTCACACCCATGGCATGGAACTGGGAGCCTCTGAACACTATTACTGGCTCAGCATATAGTAATTGGAAGCCTCATGATAAACAAGATGTGTATAAATAGAGACCCAATTCCAGGAACACCTAGGACATAGAAGGCAGTGTAACAATTATGTTTGATCCCTAATTACAACAGTAGCTTTTCAGGATTTTGGCCAATGGAAGAAGAACCCAAGTCTAATCAAACTTTTTTTCCACAGTTATTAATCCTAATGCCATAAAATCTGTATTGGGATTTAAATAAAGCCCTATCAGTTCATGAAACTAGGAGGGCTTCAAATAGGTGAATCAACTAATTTCAGAAACCAGACACCTAGAACTATTTTGTGCCTTGTCCATCCTGGTTTGCTATCCCTGGGGGCTACTGGGAGTTATACTGAGGCTATGTTCTGCCCTACTGACAGTATAAGCCCAGCACAGAAGACCTTAGTTGTGACATTTTAAAAAACGTGTTTTTCCAGTCTCAGATATCAAAAGAATTAATACTGTTCACAATTGTAACAGGATATAGTAGCATTACCTGCCATAATAAAGCAGCTCCATATTAATCTGCAACGTTTTGGGTCAAACTGGTCTTTTCTTGGCATGGAGACACAATGAACACAACATGAAAGTTCATATACTTGTACTCAACAGTGTTTAAACCATATTAGTCACAAACCGCAGGGCCAAAGAGGGCCATCAACCAATCAACTATCAAATGAAGGGATCTGAAGGGAAACTGCATTGTTCTAGTCTTATATTCCTTCCTCTATTCCTTTAACTATTACAAAAATGCTCAACTGGTAAGACATCCATGTTAGGTGATTTCAGTGACCTTAATTTCTGTACACATAGAGGTTCCAGGTCTATAAAGATCACTGAAAACAACTATTAATATTTGATTTGTAGGTGTGACAAGAACAGAAAAGAAAAGTACAATATTGTAACAAAGTGCAAAAATAGGTAAATAAATATAGCAAAATAAAAATTTACAGCATATACACACTATCATGGATTATTAAGGCCCACCTGGGCTAAAGGACATTCTTTTGCCATCTGCAAGAAAAACATGCTAGACCTATGCACAACGCTAAACCCTAGCTTTTAGTATTAATGCTACAAGCAAGATTTGTTAGGAAAAATAGTTACTGACTTTATTGATTTGTATAGCTGACCCAAGTGACCCCTACCTAAAAGAGCTGTACTTTTGAATCTGCAAAAGCTGGCAGAGTAATGAGTTATATACAATTAACATGGCATCTAGCCATGACACACATCTAGAACACAATCCTATGCTTGTCTAAGTTTGTATAAAGGCTTCTCATAGAGCTAGGTAATTTGTCAGCACAGCATTATAAAGAGTTATTCTTAAAGCAATAATAAAGCTTTATTCTTTTTTTTCCTTAAACCTTTCTCACCCAGTGGGACTTTCGTTGACACAGGTGGACGTCATATGATGTCCTTTTGGATAGCCGCCTCACGCACGCCCACGGGGTCGTGTTGCAGTGAGATCTGTCACTGGCTGTGTCCATCAGATACAGCCAATGGCTGATCTGTGTACCAGCTCATTGCCAGTACCATGTAATCACAGTGACCAATCAGAGGAGGTCACATGACACACATGATAGCAGTGCAGGTAGGGTGGTACGTGTGCGAGCCCCCTCCCTGGAAATGAAAATCACCTATACATACACGTGATTTTGTGCTGCCCTGCCGCCCTGTAGCAGTATTTGTGCTATAGGGTGGAGGGCAAGTGGATATTACTCTGGTCACAGTGTGTTATAAAAAAAAAATCATAAAAAAAAAGAAAAAAAGTCAATAAAAAAATAGATATATAAAATAATAAAATTATAACAGAGTTTTTGACCTTTTCCTAATCAATCTAAAACAATAGAAAAAAAAAGATTTGAGCTGCAGCTTGCCTTTACAATTTTAAATACATACAAATAAAATGTACATTAAATAAAAGTAATTTACTAATGACATAGATATGGCAGATAAAGGGTATTTGCCCCCAAGCGACACGTTTACTAATTAGATAGAGTAACATGTTTCTTCCAATTCTGGCAGTATACAGAATAAAATACCAGCCTAATATTTAATTCATTATGAACACACTGAACATGTATTTGCTGTGTCTAAGCACACAGCTGTGTCAAGACCTCTGACTCCAAGCAGCATTCTACTATATATAAAAATGAATAATATGATTTCCCACTGCTTATTATTCAGCTTGCATGTATTTAAAAAAGTCTGTTCTATAGCACAGAGGTCCTGTTTCACATGTGATCCATTCAACTTAGTGGGCATCCTATGTATACACATAATACAGAGCCTATGAATATAACGTGCTATACATATACCCTGTCCTTATTTTAGTGATAGAATAAAAACTACAGGTACAAACCCCCTGCCAGGATGCATACATTGAAGAAGGTAGATGTCTATGAAAACTCTATAGTGTAACCTGCTGTTGTATTAAACCTGCCTTACATTTTATATGTTAATAATGCTGATATCCACAAGAGGTGAGTACAGTCACAGTGTCAAAATCTGGCACGCTGACACCTTGCATATACACAGCTACAGAAGACGATATATAATAACAGAGCATGCCAGACATATAAATGTGAAATCACAGATGCCATGAACACAGTAAAAAGCAATATATAAACTATAAACTTTCTGCCACTTACTGTAGATAAAAAATACTGGCTCATTTTTCAGAAAATGTTGTGATTATACTGTCATGTTTCCCATAGATTGCTTGTTTTGAAATGAATTTCATCCCAGAGATTTACCTCTATTATTTATGGTTCCACAAAGCTGGCTATGTGTTTATTACTAACACAACAAACCCCAGAGACTCAAATAATAAGGCAAAGATAAACTGGTAAAAGGTAGTAATCTATAGCAACCACTCAGAAGTTTTACTGAGAAACTTTTACTGATATGGCTTTGGAGAATTAAAATCTGATTATATTAGGAAACGGCCCTGTACACATCATGGACACTCCTTTCGCTTCCTCATTATAACATGTATTTATTTGTCAGACTCACCTTCTTAGTAACAGTTTGGGGTGATTTTTGCTTTCCAGGTTTTTGTCAATGAGATCAGACAGCAGTTGCTTCAGCACATCGGTGGCATACTCTAACTTGCTCTGCAAGACTGTCATAATGAGGGAAGCCACATTGCCTCTATCACGCATGGAAAAGCTGCGCTGGGATTCAAGTGTCCGGATAAAGGAGAGGAGGAACACTTTATTGTTAATTTGCTGTGCAAACAGCTTGAGACCTTTCTCCACACGCTCTTGTCTGTAGCCAGGAACCTGTGGAAACATAAATAAATGTAGGCATGTTTTCTACAGAGGAAAAAGTCCCAATATGTTATATACAATCACAAACACATTCTTCCATGAGTTAAAGAAACTTTGCTCATGTAATATCAATCAGAAACAATTTTTTGGTGTGCTAACAGAACATTGACTAGAAAAATACTTAAAATGCACCTGTGACCAGACTGTGGCCATTAAAGTACTTACATATTTTTAATAAGCAGTGCCCTAAAAACAAGACCTCACTGACCTTTGTAGCTGCAGGTACTATGGGGTAATTAGCCCTCAAAGATCACAACAGAGACTCTAAAGTAAGATTTCAGGTGGTTTCTAATATCTTACAGCACTTAATCTTTTTCACATGGGAAGGTTAGAGGATCCCAAGACCCTGCTGCCAGAGGAAGCAAGGGGAGAGGAACTGTGATTTTAGCATCTCTAGCATGAACTTTAAATATGAATTTTTCCACAGTATCTACAGCTACACAGGTCAGTGAGGGGTTATTTTCATTGTTTAAAGCTCTATTACTACTTCTTTGGACTATGTTAATACTTTAAAGCCCAAAATATGAGTATGAATTAACTTTAAAGTACCTCATTTCCTTCTACTCTAGCACAGGTCAGGCTGTGTCATTACTGATAAAGTAACTGGAGACCTATTCCATCACTACTATCAGGTCATAATATAAGTTTTAAACCTACTACAGACAAGAGTGGTATATTCAGACAGTATGGTGCTTGCAAACAGGCCAGTGGGCAGCTTATTTTTTATTCAGATTTCAAGTCTATATATGTTGCTTTTTTTATAAATCTGGGCCTGATTACATTGCTTCAATCCTTTTTTTTATATGGTACCCTGCATTTAGGTTTTATGAATAAATTCATCAGTGCATCAGTAGTGTTTAAAACATCTCAGTGCATAGGAAACATGGGCAATAGTACTACATTCAGACAAAAGTCTTACCTACTGTATCGAAAGAGTAACAATACAGAGTTCATATATGAACAAAGACCCATTCGCCAAATAAAACATTCCTTTGATGTGAAATTATGCTAGGCCAAATTTGTATAAGCAGCAAAGTTTATCAGAGCACTGCTATAAATTCAAGTCAGGATGTCTGTTGCCTAATTATAGTGGTTATACTATATGAAGAAAATCTTCATTATCTTGGAGCATATGCAAAAACATATTGGAGCATTAAAAACAAGAAAGAGTATTGTCCTGTTTTGTTTTTACTTCTTTAATATTCATCAGAATCTTCATTCTGTCATGTAGAGTTGATTGCAAGGAGAACCAGCCTTAGGTCGCACTTACAAATTAGATTAAGGAAGCCTTGGAAATAAGTTTGTGTGCATCACCTTGATTCAGTACATCCTGCTGGAGTGCATGTTAATTTTAGGCTACATGTTCTCTAAGAAAACACACAGCTTATGGTAAGAGTGCCTAAAAGACTAAACTTACTGTAACTAAAGTAAAGGAAGCAGGCACATTTGTTTACCATAGAAAAGTTTCTCCTTCAGCAATACATGTCGGCTGAAAGCTACTGTAATTAGAAAAAACACACGAATTGAGTGGGCTGCATAACCTGTCTAGAATATGAGTTGTAGAGAAGGCCTTTTTCCAGCAATTAACTTCAAAAGACATCCCTTCCAGGGAACTGTTCTTGTTTGTACTAATTACTGTGAGGCAATTAGCAGGAGACTGTAACAAAATAATTTCCATTAAGGTTGTTCTGCAGTATTTATAAATGATTTGCAGTGTCTTTTCTTTTATATTATATTTGTTATATGTTTGTTAGTCATCAGGATAGAACAAAACTTTGCCACTTGGGCATTCCAAACACTCGTGTTGAAATGGTTGATTACTGTTGTAAGAGTGATCGCTTTAGTTTGTACTGATGGATAAAAGGGAAAATGTTTTTCTAAACCGTTAGACAAAAAATAAGTGTTCTTTGTTTACTTGTGCTTTTATGTACAATCAACACATAAGATAAGCTCCAAGGAGCAGGGCCCTCGAACCCCTCGTGTATTGTATTGTTACTGTATTGTCTCATGTTCTGTCCCCCACTATAATGTACAGCGCTGAGCAAACTTTTTGACGCTATATAAATACTGTATAATAATAATAAGATTTGGAAAATACTGATCTTTATTTAAGTACTGATAGGTAAAAGTAGACCTTCCCCTCTAAAAGCTGGAGCACATGAGTGATGATATGTCCTGTAAATAATTTTAGCCCTCCAAACTACATACTGACTTCAAGTGATTGTAAAAGATCAAAGTAAAAAAATATATAAATATATATATATAAATATATATATATATATATATATATATATAAAAAAAAAACCATGTTATGCTTACCTGCTCTGTGCTATGGATTTGCACATAGCAGCCTGGATCATCCTCTTCTCTAGTCCCCCCCTCCCCGATGCTCCTGGCTCCTCCCCCTTGCTGAGTGCTCCCTTACAAGCAACTTGTTATGGGGCATTCATGCAGGCTCACTATCAAGCCAGCTCTGTATGTCCACAGACACGCAGAGCATGGTTCAGCCCTGCTCCCTCCCCATTGGGTGTGATTGACAGCAATGGGAGCCAATGACTTCTGCTGCATTCTCTGAGCCAGTTAGGAGGGAGAGAACCGAGAGACCGTCTACTCTGTGCACGTCTCTAGATTGAGATTGGGCTCAAGTATTTAGGGGGGCTTTGGGGAGAAGCTGCATGTATCTTACCCTAATGCATTGAATGCTTTAAAGTAAAAAAAACCCTTCTGCCTTTAGAACCACATTCAGCTGACTGTCATGGCCACATAATTTCCTCTAATTGCAGCAGCATTCATGGATCCTACCAAGTATGCTTCAGTGGAGACTACAGGGGTGATAGGTTTGGCATCAAGCCTCAAGAGTCCCTGCAATTACAACAGTTCCACTCCTACTTATCATCAATATGGGAGGATAGTTATGTAATTGAACTCACAAAAAAATCAGAATAGTTTAATGGTAAGTTCATTTAATAATATTAAGTGCATTATTATATTAATAATATATTAATAAGTATATATGTATTAATAGGTACAAATAATATTAAGTAAAGTTTATTAAAGAGTATATTTAGGCAAACCTTTTTTTTAAATTTTGGACTTGGTGGGGAAGAGTTAGGACCTCTGTCAAGTTTAAATTTCTGTCTATGTATCCATTTGGGAAATTTCCCCTCTATTTGTCCAGGTGATTTGTCACTAAGAAATAAAGTGAGGAGACAACTGAAGTTTATCTCTTGAGCATTCTAAACTATTTTGTACCTCTTTTTATATTTACATTATGTTTAGACTCATTTTCATTCAAGGAAGGAAAGCTATTCCCCTTAATTAGAAAAATGTTGATGTTTACAACAAGCTTTTCATCAGGTGAACTCAGACCTTCCTAAATACAAGATAATCTACAAGGGTAGAGCCTACCCCCAAACATTTTCTAAGATGTGGAAACCCTGCATGGACTTGTCTGCAGTTCAATTGCCTGACTCTTTGTTACCACAAATGTTAGGCTTTTTTTGCTCAGTTTTACCTGGGTGGATGCAGCAGGACTGGTGCGCTGGGTGGATGCAGCAGGACTGGTGCGCTGGGCTGTGGAGGGGGAGGGAGCTGCTGGCTCAGGCTGTCAGTGGATTGCTGAGAGGCTGTACGTCAGGTGCCACTCCAGACTCTGGGGAGGATTCTGACTTTAAAGTCAGGATCATTCCCCAGCCTGGACCAGCTGAGTGACGTCAGCTGAAAACAGGTCACAGGAGTGCAGAAATAACTGCACTCCTGTGATCCACAGGTGAAGTACAGCCAAAAGAGCTTTGGCTGTACTTCTCTTTTAATGTAGTCCTTTTATGGTGTATCCATATGTTTGTGTTATTGTATGTACCTCTCTGCATATAGTGTATGCATGTCGTTTAAGCATGTTTGAGTGACTGTTCTTCAATGTTTTGTATCTTCATTTTATGAGTTGCATAGCCTAGATGCATGTGCCTAGACACAGCTGTTGCTGTGCCTACTTTTGTTTTCATGCATGTTATCTCTCTGGTTATTCTACTACTACTTTACTCTCAACTCCTACAAGCATATTGCTTGTCAGTACATTTATATAATACATACCTGGTTGGCTCCTAGTGATGCCCCTCCTTTTCACTGAGTTCCTGGGATTACTAGAAGCTGATATCGAAGTCAACATTAAGGTCAAATGCTTACTTTCACTAACTGCATTTAAACAATTAATTTAATGATGTATGGATAAGCACATAAATGCATGATGTTTTCCCTTGTAACAGCCTAGAGTTCACCTTAAATTTACAAATACTCTACATGATAACCACATTGTAAAGCATCCAACACAAAATAAATACTTTCTGGAAATGCTTCATACTGTATAATGATATGGTATCTAGGACACTACAGTACCTCCAAGTCCCTCAGTACTGGGTGATCTTCAATGCCCGGAAACAACACCCTCATAGTGTATGTACGATAATCCAAGAAAGGAATTCCAGCTCCATCTAGGTCACTTGTCAGCTCATGGATGTCTGTCTGAAGCTCAGCAAATGCTAAAACACAAGAAAAAAGTTATACACTTACAAACACCTCTATTAACAGGTAACGTTTAATGTGAGAAGCAAACTCCTTCTGGACTTTTGTTTGTTAGTGATATCTGCCGCAAATGCCCTTCATTTGAAATGATAAAATTATGACAAAGTGCAATGATCTCCTCTAGAGGGCAACAAAGAGATGCAGTATTGCAAAAGTTATAACAATATACACTTTTACCAAGATTTTAGTAAAATATAATAAAATGCATTCGATTCACTTTTTTACATTTACCAAACATATGTCAGCCTTCCGTTTTACTTTTTAGCCTAGAACATTTTGCATTGCAATATAAAATAAATGCATTGCTTCCAAATATGCACAAGATGCTTATCCTTCATGTTTTAGGCAAAACAAAAAATCATTTGACCCTAATGTTATGAAATGTGGGCAAGAAAAAAAGAAACAAGGCTCAGAAATCCTTGGTTTAACACTTTAACCTTCCCAGTGTTCACAGAGCCATGGAAAGCCTCTGTAACACCAGGTTGTCATGACAATAGATTATTGCCAGCTCTACTCCCGCTAATAACACAGAAAATGCAATTGAAAACAGGTTGTGGAAAAAATAATAAAATACTTTAGCTAAAACACTTAAAGGTCATCAATTTGAACCCATTTTGAGGGAAAAAATTAACTTATTAAGTATTTAAGTCCTGCATTTTAAAGAAAAGCATTCAACATGTTCCTTATGTGCTGTACCCAATCAGTAAAATTTTAAAATGTGTTCAAAAATGGAAAAAGTAATCTCTTATAAGGCTTGTAAAGTACTTACATATGGCTAGCATAGCTCGTAAACCTGGTACAGGAGATGGGGAGTCAATAAGTTCAGTAAACATTCTTCAAAAGTGGACACTCAAAGTCCAGATAAAATGCTTTGTGTAGTAATTTAGAAAGAATTATGATTCAGTGAAAATATATTTTAAATGTGTAATATATCATTGTTGAACCATAGTTTAATTAGGATAGTGTAAAAAGGATGTTGTTAACAATGTTACAGAATAATAATCTTGTGCTGCTACACGTCTGTCAAATCACCATACTATTTTTGTTTACATCCATCTGATTTGATTGATTTGATTTTGGAGTTCAATTTCTGTTAACTACACAACAATTCATATACAAGATGGAGTTCTCCATTCTCTTGGGAAATGGTGTTCCAGGCTGGCTTACAAACCAGACTGAATAAGGCCGTATTATCATATTGGTGTCATTTCTATATTTGTATTTTTACTTTTTGTATTTATAGAATCAACATATTATGCATACACCTAGACGTTCCCACAGATCCACATCCCTGTCCTGCAATGGGACTCAACATCTAATATTCCTCTAGCACTCATACAACCTAGAGGTAATTTGGAGGAAGCCAATTAAAACACTGGTATGATTTTGGGAGAAAATCAGATCACCAGAGAAGGTCCATGCAAATATGGGGAAAAGGCACAAACACCATGAATATAGATTCCTTTGTTGAATTAAATACCATGATCCAAAACTGCAAGCTAGACAAATTACACTTTTTGCCACATGGCTATATGGTCATTAGGATCATATTTATTAACCCCCAGCTTTCCATGCAGCAAAATTGTATAACTCCTACTGATTCGGGGGCAATACAAGTAAATTAAGTTAAATCCAGGCATGGAGTGTGCTTTAAACCTTTCTTTTTTTCAGTAAATGTTTTGATTTACCCTGGTATTTCATTTATGATGTTATACATACATCATTTAAGTTAAAGGTGGCTGAAATCAGGAAAGCCCAGTTATTAAAAGCTCATAGAATTATATTTAAGTGACTGCCAAATCAGCAGTCAATAAAATTATTAATTCACTTGTACAGTTACTGGTGATCCCAAACCTCTACTACCTACTATCTTTATAATCACTAGTAATTACTAATGGACATATAATAGCTAGTAGTTGTTCATCACATTCAACTGGACTTATTCTGTATTGTTGAAGATATTTCACCACTCATCCAAGTGGCTTCTTCAGTTCTAACAAGTGTCAGGAACATGCCCCAGCATTTATAACTACATTGGTAAATCAGTCACCTTAGTCAAATAACTATGGTGTTATGCTATGTGTAAAGGCAGTTGTTGATTGTCCAAGAACAAGACAGATGGTCTAAAAGTTTGTGAAACAACCCTGTTCTAATTACATAGTCCAATCTCCATGGTGACACATGTCCAATAGATGGGTGGGGCAATTCCCTAAAAAGCCTGTTGTGAGGGATCAAATCTCAAAGTGCACCAAAGATTCCCTGTGTAAAATCACTTGCAACTCCAAAACTGTTTCTGAGGCCATGTAAAAGACAACGTTCCATTTTAAACTTAGATGAGGCTGCTAATCCCTCCATCCTATATTATAGCTTTATTCATCTCAGTCGTCAGTGACGTTTATAACAATGGTTTGGTTTTTTGTAAGCATGTGGAATCTTGGCAAATAATAATAGAAAGTAATTTTTGCTATTTAAAACCCACCTTCTTTGCATTCCAAGGCTACCCGTGATTCCAGGTTGTCCATTTGCATTTGCAGCCTTTTCAGCGTTAAGTCACTTTCCCTGGATTTACGTTTATATGCTATAAGCACAGCCACAATGAAGATGATCAGCAGTCCTCCTGCTGCAGCAATGCTGACAATAGCTGGTACACTAAGTGGGCTATCAGGTGTTATATAAACCATGCCAGGGGAGAACTCCATTCCACCAACTCGGGCCTACAAAAAGATGATCAGAGACATTAAAACCAGATTTTGAGTCTTAAATTACATGTCTACAAATTATTTAGTTTGAAACAAGTAACTGGTTCAACAAAGCAGCCAAAAATATGATTTACACTTTATGCTGAGCACGTTGTCAATTTAGCATAACTACGTACATAAAGAAATGTACTAAGGTTAGGAAAAAGAGACAGGTCGGAAGAAGCAATGTTATAATTGCATATAATGTAAACATTTCTACAAATATATGAAGGAAGGCATCATCAACATCAGCTGTATCCAAGATTAGGATCCCATCAATTTACAGGGATGCAAAATTCCATGCCACATTGATGGAAAATAACTGACAATATATGCCTAGCAAAACTAATTCTATACCAGACCAGCAACCTGGTGTCTACTTCAGTTAGCCATGTGAAAGCAATAAAAAAAGTTCTAACTGACTAGTTTGTTTTTGCGCACTGAATTTGGTGGATTTTTGCATGGGACTTTCATAGTAAAAAACAAAATAAATTACACCATGAACACCCATGACACTGATCTTTACCTTACCCTAACATTTAACCTCACATTGACACTCGGGCCTCTCTCTCCCCCTAACCTTTCCCCTTAACACTTTAACTATCCCATTACATTTAAAGTACAGGTAGACTCGCCTAAAAATAACTCACCAACATACACTATGTTGTAACAGGAGAGGGATCTCCATGTTTTCATCTTTAAAATTTTAAACTTACTTTGTCCTACAATGTGGATACAATGTTAGGGTCCCACTGTCTCTGTGTAGGCACTTCTACTATATGCATCATAGATTGAGGTGCATGGCTCCTATGAATGACAAGAGTGGCTGACAAGAGGAAGGCTACTGGGACACAGAATTTGCACAATGCCCTGCTGTCCTTCTAAAGAAGCACAGATGGCTGCAAGCTGAGGTTTAGTGGAAGTATTGTGATTGGCAGGATCACCTGGTAGAGTAAAATAGGAAAACTAACTCTGCAAGTGAATAGATATATCAACTATATATGCAGTAAGTCATAGTGCCAAACATATTTTAATTCTGAATAAGAGTTTCATACACTTAACTCTTACCTGCATTGTGGACACTGACCCATACAATTTAAATTAATAACAACACACCTAAACTTTAAAGTTAGTCCTTAAAACGAATGTAATACAAATCCTATCTCTACTCTATCTTTAAGGGCCCATACACACTACATGTTAAGGTGCACTGTTTTAAGGCATTATCGCACCAATACAATTTTTCTAAATGTTAACTGTATGAGTTGATGAAAACATAAAAGGAAGCAAGATCCTTCAATCCAGATGTGCAATCAGGCTGCTGGTGACTACTTACCAGCAACAGATTGCTAACCGACTGCTTAACTCTAAGCTTTTCCTGCAGAGCACTCCCTCCCTAACTGGATCTCCTCACTATAACCTCTAGTGAGTGACATTTTGATGGGCCAGCTGGGCAAATGAGGAAACGATTTCATTTTGCAATGGTTCCCTTACCTGGGTGATTCTGCCACTGACAACATGTCAGGAAGGGTTGATGTCCCCCCCCCTTATTATAAGCCTAAAACTAGTACAGAATGCAGATGTTTAAGGCCCATTTACATTCTTGCGACACATTAATGTACATGTGTCAACACAAATGATGGCACGTGTTAACATGTGTTGCATTCAGGCAACCCACTGAAATAAATGAGCTGCCAATGCACCAAAACATCCCAAAAATCACATATGCAATACATTTTGTAATGTAATGCACTCCAACACACCATGGCAATCCATGTGGATTGCCTTAGTGCATTCTAAATGAATGCCACCACAATTCAGCAGCACATGTAAAATAAACTAGCACAACACAAAGATATATATGCCCCCCCCCCCCAATATATTGTTAGCCGACTATCCCACTAAAAAGTTTAGAAGAAGCACAATGGTCAACGCCTTCCTAAAGCTGCCACTACTAAATACAGATTATTTTTATACAATATTTTTACTGTTGTGAGTATTAGATGTTAGTAATAGATATTGTTTGATTCGGTCTCCTGCAGTCCACCAGAGAGCCAAAACCACAGGAACAGTGTTATGACAAAACTACTCTGTACATCAGTAGACACTCCTATGATCCTTTGTGCTCAGTAAGATATGTCCTGATCATTTTCATTTTTCTTTCCGATAGACTGTGTCAGAATAGATTATCAGTAGCAGTAGCACTGGTACTGTGTTGAACTGTGAAACCAGTAGTGAGTATTAAATAATTTAAACAGCTACCCATAATTATCTACCCACACTGGCCCATGTTTTGGGGCAAGTAGTAATGTGAAAAGCAATGCATTATTTAAATACCAATCAAAAATTATTTTTCATTATATCTAATTGGAA
Source organism: Staurois parvus (assembly GCF_062004578.1). Taxonomy (NCBI): domain Eukaryota; kingdom Metazoa; phylum Chordata; class Amphibia; order Anura; family Ranidae; genus Staurois; species Staurois parvus. Next base: position 4,687,435 of record NW_028317971.1, on the reverse strand, counting down.
ATAATTGTTGGTTGTTTATTTATTGTTGAAACTGGAACCTTAACTGGTTTTCATGCTTTACTGCAAATACCATCTTTCTATAAATAAAGGCCTGTGTGCATATTTTTTCTTAATTTTGTGTATCTTGATCTCATCATAGCTGTACTGTTTGTCTATAAAATTACATGTTACTCATGCTGACAACACTATTGTATATTTTCAATCTAAACATAAAAAATAACAGTCTCTTTGTAGGCGTGGCTTCATGATAGAGACTACAGCTGCTTAAATAACTCTCTGAGATAACAAAAGAATACATTAACGATGACCAGAAAAGTTCAGCTGTCCTCTAACACGTTGGGGATTAAATCAGATTTGGCCTTTAGACAATAATAGAAAGTCATTGGGATGGATATGATGTGGCTGTGTATCAGAGACAAGATGCAAGAAGTAAGCTGGAATCTGTCTAGTCTTATCAGTCTTCCTTTAACCAGCATTTGTAACTGATAACCTTGTCTACTTTGATTTGCAGCCAATACTATAACACTCAAGTGGTTTTATATCTACGTTTATACCAAACCAAACCTACATCAAGTACTATGCTTTATATTAAAGATCATTTTTAACTATTCCAATGTTATTATCTTGAAACTAGTCATAATTTATTCTTAATTACCTTTTTGTTTAACTTTTTTTTTTTTTTTTACCTAGGATGGATTGGATGTCCCATTTAATTGTAAAGGAGAGGAAAACTGTATCAACTATAGTTACAGTTTAAGCTATACTGACACCTCCTGGTCTACCAGTTTTGTGGGATGAAAAGAAATATCAAGTCATAATGAATTTTACTATTTCGCTTAGCTCAAGTTGGCACCATGGATTTTTGCTTGGTTTATAATCATTTATGTGAAATAATTGTGCATATGTATGGAAAGTTTTTTTTTTGCAAGAAAGATGTCTTAGTGTATAGAAATATATATGCAACATATAAATAAAACTACAGTAATATTGACCACAAACCATTATAATCTCCCTTTAAAAAGTCAAGCTTCAACACAAAACAATGGATTAAAATGATTACTCTGCGTACACAGAGGAGAGTGATATAAGATGTATAGTGGTGAACGTTAGGGCTTGCGATATTGTTCTTAAAAGATTGAAATGTTAGATTTAAATATCACAGGAAGCAATACAGACCATTTTAGATGGGAAAAGTAGAATGCACATGTCAAAGGGTCTATTGCTATAGATTCTATTCCTCCTTTCAATGAAAATAACAAAAGTGCAATTTTGGGAATGCAATATCCATTATTTTATTTTAACATTATTCAGTAAGCCAACAATTATTTTTTTTTTCAACTGAGCTAACTTAGTATTCTGAAATATGATTGGTAGTTATAAGTTACTGCGCACCTTCATTGCTCTGTGTACCAGTTTGATAAGCAAGCTCATGTAAAGAGGTATTCTAGATTACAGCAGGTTGTTTAAAAAAAAACTACAACTGTACCAAAATTACACTTTGTAATTTGCTTATTGCCAAGCCAAAGAAGTTCTAAAGAGGTATACAGTTATTTAAACACATTTTTGGTTACTGTTATCTGCAGCCTTGAAACTGACTTCTTTTGTTTCAAACGTTTGAAATCTCAACCATATATCAATTTATCACTAATATGTTGAAGATAACAACAAAATCAGCTACTGCTAAGTTATCTGGAATGAACCCAGATATAATGCGGCTCAGCTTGAGGTGCCTATCTATTATCAGGCCAAAAACAAGCAGGGGTTATGTTACAATGAGTGATGGCAGGAAACCACAATTCTATGGCATTAGGCACCTGGTCAGTCAAGTCTGGAGGAAAGGTAAATAAAAACTCCTAAACACGAAAAATAATCTATTTCTGTTAGATAATCCATTTATTTATTTTCCTAATGCAGACTGCAAGGATGTTGTGGCTATAGAATTTTTTTAGCAATAGGTAGACTATAACAGCAACAATGAATAACATGGTAAAAAAACATGGTAACAGTGGTGCCTCACAAAGAAACTATGCCTACGGTACTTACCAGTACTTTGTGGCGGCCGGTTAGGTTTGGGGATTCACATAATAACTGTACATCAGAAATGGTAACTGTGCATTGCTTTTCACCAATGTACATGGAATACTTCAGCTTCATATTACCTCCTGCTACTGGTGGAATCAAGTTCTTCCCCTACAATAACAAGAGGTATCATTGCATCTGATAACTTGTAAAATCCATGATGGAGAGAAATGGCAATTTATGATCATAAATCATACAGTACACAGGTGCCAATTAGTTTCTCTTTAAACTCAATTCAAAAAAATATTTTATTTTTTTTGCATTTTCATTTGGATCAGCAGAAAAGTAAATATGGCTCATCAGAAAGTGAACCTTTGAAAATGGCATGCCAATTCAGGTTAATGACTGCAAAACAATGTGTACAATCAACATATTTAAATAGAAATTAAAGGAAGTCTGTCATGACACACCTGTGTGATTGTACTTTCACTTAGACATTTCCTGGGGTAGATTAACTAAAACTTAATTTTCACTGAAACTACCTTTGCTTCAAACAGCTACATGCAAAGAAACGTTTTATTCTTCTAAATTTCACTGCACAAGATTGGGAATTCACAGTGTGTACAGGTTTACGACTTGCTATGGGAGAGACTTGGAAGAGATGATGTGCAGAGAGCGTGGGTGGGGGGCCACCAAAGAAGAGGCAAGGGAACTTTCTGTGCAGTATGATTGCACAAAGCAGGTAGGTACATCATGTTTTTATTTTAAAAAATTATTTACTTTAATATCACTTTAAAATAATTTGGGACCCATTCTGTCTCTAAAACTAGAACATAAGTTTTGGCTGGAGTTCCACTCCAAGCAATGCTGAACTTATGGTATAGTTACATTAGGAAAACTAAGGTATAAAAATGAAAGGAAATTGAACAAAACACTATTTGCAACACATCCAGCCATAAAAGACAGCAACAATTCACAATGTCTCTTGTTGCTGCCATTTATGTTATCCATATAAAAACAAGGCTCTCTTCATTCCATTTACCTTTAATATTATGGGACTTCCAGGTTTCAGCTCCAAGATGCCAGAAGGACTGAATGGCTCAAACACTGGATCTGGATAATATGTAAAATTGGTCTTGTTGAGGACCAAAAGGGCCTGAACATTGTCTAAGATGAATCCGAATTCCTCAGGCCGCTCAGTAGTTTCACCTTGGTTGTTGGAATTAATGGCCACAGCTGGAGCTTGGCATATCATTTCGGTAGAGTTCAATACTGTACAGTTCTATAAAAGGAAAAGCATGGCAGTCACTTTCAGCTGTTAAAACATTTGTAAAACTGTTCAGATGCCTTCAGCATTAATACAGTTAAGTAAGCTTTGCATGTGCTGTAGAAAATATTATGTCACACATATAATTATAATTTCAGAGTATTAGAAATCCTGGTAGCTTATTGCCTTTCTAGTACACTTGGAACAAATACTAGAGTGTAATTAACCTTTTCTTCTTTGCAGTAGTGATGAGGATAATTAATTTTGCATGGAAATATTGAAGCTGAAAAAGGCTATAATATAAATCAAAGGCATTATATGTCCTTACAGCATGACTCAAAGTCTGAAATGCTTCTAACATGAAGATCTTGTTGCATTAGCACGTTTGACAGAGCACTGGAAAAGTCTGTACTATCATGTTACTATGATGAACAGTAGCTGCACAGAGCAGATCTGTTTATATAAAATGAAACTTTGCAGTGGGAAACTATTACTTTTGCTATAATTTATGTGTGGTTTTCCACGTTTCTCTGCAATATAAAAAATGTAGATGGTAATGTAGGCTGCCAACAGTACTATTTCCTGTTTTTTTTTGTTGAAACTCTAGAGACCCCATTTTTCATAAGCAATAATGTTGGTGTCTTGAAAGTCTTGGATGGTGCTGGATGCTGTTATTTAACAGCATAAATTTCTGTGACCAATTAAAAATAATATATTCACCTTTCCTTATAAAAGGAACAATCTTTTCTCTGCACATTCATTTAAAACATACATAAATGAGAAAAAAACTGTTCTGGGTCCTGGTCACCATTATAAGAGATCTACTGTAAAATTACATGATATTGGGCTGAGTGCTAACCTTTTTGACCATGAGCTACAGCACTGCCTGATGTTTGCAATTTAAAAAGAAGCTCATTTATGCTAACAGTATGTCACTAGAGGCATATTTAATCAGCGGTAAACATTCACTGCAGGTGAATTTTGAAACACATGCACCAGGAAGATACATTCACAGTGAATGTTTGGTGTATATCATGTTTACTGCTTTAAAAATAAACAGACTGGGATTCATTTATTAAAGGCAAAAAAGCTGCTCACTTTGCAAGGGAAATTGTGTTTTGCAGGGGAATTTTCCACAGAGCTTAGTGAATGTAATAAAATTTTACTTTGCAAAGAATACCCAATTAGGTGCAAGAAAAAAAAAGGTTTTGCTTGCACATGACTGGATGATGGAAGTCAGCAGAGCTTCACTTCATTTACTAAGCTAAGAGGAAAAACTATCTTGCAAAGTGCAACTTCCTTGGAGACTGAACAGTCTATTCGTCTATAGTAAATCAGCCCCAATATGTCTTTTGCAAGGGCTTTACTATGGGGAAGGAATGTATAATGGCATGTTTATCCAATATATACAAAATAAAGATGTTTCTACAGACATGCTACTTTTTTTGCTACAAGTAAACAAAATTGTGAAACTGTATAATTTGTGTTGAGATCTCTACAATGTAACATTTTAGAGCCAGAAATGTGACGTTTCAATAGTAAACCTTCCCTCATGGTTCAATAATTAGCTTTAAGTGTTAAACTAACTCTGGCTTAAGGTTATCCTGAGGCCTGAATAAAATGTTATGGAAAGTTTAACTGTTAAAGCAAACCTGTGGTCAGGCTTTGGACATTTGAATGTTAACATATTTTAACAAGCAGCAAATTAGCTTTAAAACAAGCCTTCGCTCTCCTCTATGGCTGAAGGCACTGTGTTACAATTAATTCTCAAAGCAACAAAGTCATATTGCTCAACAGTGTAGCTCCTCCTTTTCCCCTACCCTAGAGCACCGGCTCTGTGATTAGAAGCCTGGTCGGGGTCTATGTCATTGCTGCCAGGGGAAGCAGGGGGAGATGAACTGAGCTCATGAAAGAATAATTCAGAGGATTTTAGCACTAATGCTGTTAAATTTGAGGATTAATTGCATCATAGTTCCTGCAGTTATAGAGGTTAGTGAGGGCAAGTTTTAAAGCATGTTGCTAATATGCAAATAATTAAATTCCCTAAGCAATTAAATGTCTTCTCTAGGCACTCTGCCCCCCTTAACTAACCATCATGTTTAGAAAAAAAATGTAAAACTAAAATACTTACCTAAATTTGTGGTCATATGATGCTCCAAGTTCAGAGTCTTCTCTTTTCCTACAGGAAAACTCTTTTTTGAAATCCATATTGCTGTCTGGGTGATGTGTAATAACCTAGCAGCACTTCTGGTAGAGGCACCAGAGAGGGACATGTCAGGTCAATATGTATTCAGTTTGCATATTATGACTGAATTTTACATTGTACCTGGAGTTCTCCTTTAAGAGGGTGGTCAGATCTGTCATTATTCATCAAATTTTAAATCTACGTCTGATAACTGCAATGTAAGTCACTGTTGAACCATCGAAGTGAGTATTTTTCAAGAGTCTGCAAGTTCAATTTAAAATTTTCTTTTTGCAGAAAAATATGTTTTTTTTTTTCAGAAGAAATGTCTTGCGCATGTTTAACAATTCCCCTTTACCTTTTTCCCAAGTGATCTGTCAATCTTATAGAAAAAAAAAAGTCAGTCACAATGCAGTAGCTTGGGGAATAGTCAGATGTCAAAGGCTAGACATGACATGTCTATTGATGTGGTGTTCATGGCATTTGGGGGATCATCCTGAGGTTCACAAATATCATATACACACCAGTAGAGAGAGAAATGGCAAATGTATCTCACTATGTTTCCTTGCTTTGCTCTGGGATAATAAATTCAATCATGGACTTCTATTTGTAGAGCAGATGCTACATGTAACCTGAATGTAATAGGGTTATCACTCCTGGATCACTAAGGTATTACAAGGAACAATGCCCCCCCTCTTGTAACCTGTAACTGCATTAAAGTGCACATACACTTTCCAAACAGGCTATATAGCCATAAATCCATAGTAAAGTCTATTATGGTTATATAATATATAGAGTCAAGTACATTTCGTTATACATTGCACAGATTACTTCTAGAATTGATATCTAATGTATCTAAATATGAATGCCTAGGTAGACATAAAGTCATGCATGCAATCATAATGTATGTCTTCAGGGCATAATATGTATTTTCTTCCAGCTGTAAATGTATGAAATGTTTTCCCTACATTACTCTATTATTCCCTTGTTTGTAGTTCACAATAAGATTGGAAACCGTGGTGTACTTTGTTGTTATTTTACAATATACACTGCAGAACATACAGTTCTATGGCTGATGAAGAGTTTGCAGCTGTAAATTCAAGTGGGCATCAGGACAAGTACCATGTACACATTAAATCTGTAGTCATAGAAAATGTCTGATCAAATCCTTCTCTTAAATATTTATTCACTTGTGTATATACATTCACATACCACATCAAGGACAGGTGATAGCTGGCCAAGATGCTGAAATCAATCCAGGACAAATCACCCTGACCGTAAATTGTTTGGTTCACATGTCAATAGAGTGATAAGGGAGATGTGACATTGTGTGCATTTCAATGACATATATTTCTGTGCTTGCAATTCTGTGCAATGGGCTGAGTGAAAAACACGTCTGCCCAGGTTAGATGGGATATAGTGAAAAGCTAAAGCTGGCCACATGTGGATCAATATTCAGCCAGTTTAGCAGGGACCGGCCGAATCTTGAGCAAAGTATGGGCAATCTGATTGAGAGAAGTCAATCTACCAATCGACCTCTCTTTAACCACCCTATTGGAAAATTTCAACTAGATCAGTGCTGCTGGCTATAGCCTGCAGCACTGATCAGTGTATTCTGACGGTGGGGTAGTCTCAACAGTATCAGATTAAAAAGACACAGCGGGGAGGATTCCCCCATTCACATCAAGTGTGTGGATGGGGTAATTGGGTCAGTTTTTTGCGTTTAACCTGCTGGTTGAACAAGAAAAAACTAACTCATCTCTGGGCAGCTTAGGTCACCTTCCCCATTCAGTTAGCATATTCACTTATTATTTATAACTTAGTTTTAGCTAATTATTATTTAAGAGCTTAAAGCTTGCACTGCATATGGATTTGTTTTCAGCAGTATACATTAAGCAAACACGATTGGTACTTTAAAAATGGAACAATGACACTTTCTTAATAAAAACATATTCATAAGCTATAGCAAATGAATGTAATACTTTAGGCACCAAACACAGCATAGACTATACATTTAGCAGAAGATTATATAGTTCTACAATGTATTTTACATATCCAAAAGGGGGGTTTATGTATACATTTCCACTGGAAACTGGCTACCTATAGATGCCTGTTACCAAGTGGAGATGTAGACTGGAAATTGAATATGCCTTCATGCAGATAAGAAGAATCTCAAGCCATTATCTTTTTGGGCATTAAACTGGAACTGCAAAGGAAAGTGCAGTAGGGTGCACTGACTTGTGAATAGGCCTCTTGTATTATCACTGCTATTGTGCCTCTCATGATATGGTCCTTCAGCAACTAAACCACCATGTCAGTAAGATTTTCTTATCATACTGTATGGACAAATCTTTCAAAAAGTAGGTTACAGGATCAAAATTGAAGAGGGTTAGGTAATCCACTCTGTGCATGTACAGGCAGACATAGATCTCTATGTATAACATTTGGGAAACCCAACCTCTAATAACTGATTTCACCCAACATACTACCCTTATTTGTGTAACATCTAAGATTTGCTAACATTTGGCAATTTACCACTAATGGCTAGCTCAAGTCAACATAGCATGGTATGTTTTATATGTTAATATGTGTTTTGCCTATCATAATTTACCTTTAAGCATATATATATATATATATATATATATATATATATCCCCCCCTACTTTTTTAATTAGCATTGCGCACAGTGTATATTACAAATATATTTAGGAAAATGTTTTTGGTAATTCACTAATATTAGTGTGTAGTTCATCTACAGTTGACAGTGCGGCCTGCTTGTAAAACATGTCAGCTTCCAATAATTATTCTCCTAGTGTGTTCCCGCTTCACTGAGAGCCTTTATTATAAGACCATTCAATAAGATGCAGACCATGTATTCATGTGACAAATTCTATATGTGCTCTTCACTATGTACTAGCTTCTTTCTTGGGAAAATGAAACAAGCTCAAAGAATTGAAACGAATGAGTTGTGACCATAGGAGCAAAGGGCAGACAGAGGCTTTATCTAATATAGTATATCTGCCCTTATATCATAATTCTCCTATTGATTTTCTGTTGGTATGAAAATAATAAGAACTAACTGAAGCAAGCAGCTGGTCCCACATCTACCTCAACAGAGATGCCACATATTGTACTCTGGTTCAATACAGATGTAACACTGTGTACAGAGACATCTTTTACACTGACCTGCATTGATACGTTGATATTAATCTCAAATTCAAACAAACTGTGTTGTGCCTTGTTTAATGTACATTATTTTGCCATAGGAAACAGCTTTCATAAATTGCATATGTGTTCATTATTCTAAATGTTTGGTTTTACTAAACTAAAATGCATTCAGTGCCATGTATGCTTTCTCTGTTTTTTTAAATGTTATATGATATAATTAGATGGGTTTATATTTTAAATTACTTTTTACTTGTTATACAGTACATTATGTGAACGCTTTATTCATTTTCTAAAGGGCCTTGAATTATATTGCCTCATCTCCAACAGTATATTAGGTTTCCCAAAGACAAGTGCACAAAATATGCAGTGACAACTCCAGTAATAATCAAATACAGGAGAGACAGTTCTGTTCATACAAGCTTACAATCTAAGAGATATAGGAAAAAATGAAAGGTAAGTCACTGAGTATGCTACACATGGCAGTGTGTGTCTTGTCAGATGGTGGAATGGAAAGCAAGCCGAGATTAGTAATTTTAGCCTGGTTATGTCCTAAACGATACAGCTGAAAAGAGAAATGGGCGTGATACAAGAAATGCCATCATCCCTATAAGAATACAATGGAAAAACCCTCTTAGCAATGGAACTTTTAAGGCACATATTAAACCAAAAAATTTATAAAGAATTATAATTTAAAAAAACATGTTTTATTTAAACAGTATTGTAAAAGCCATAGAGTTACAAAATATGGCGGTGCATGTATTTGCACTTGATGGGTTTTGAGTCTAATCATACTCTCTTCTTCAGAAGTGCTCCAAAGGCATGACACATAGCCCCAGGTGGGGGCAAATGATGTAAGAAAACCACCAAGATTAAAATCATTAGTCAGGTGAGTGTAGCCGATGACTCCACAATCCTCTCATACCAGAAGTGAAGAAAGAAAAGGACAGAGGAAAACAACCGTCTCTCTATTCATTTTCTGGAGGGGCCCCTCCAAAGCCACCAAGGGGTGACCAAGTGGGATACCTAATCCTTAATATTAGTCTGGGTAGTATAGAGGTACATATGTGTTGGGAGACACTTAATATGGGTAAATGATGACTTGGCATCCAAATCCCAAAACGAAAAACCTTATGGTGTTAAAAGCCAGGTCTGATTAAACAATGTGTCACCATTGCTGCCCAAGCAAATCCCAACACTTATGTACCTCTATACTACCCAGACTAATATTGGGGATTAGGTATCCCACTTGGTTGCCCCTTGGTGGCTTTAGAGGGGCCCCTCCAGGAGACGAATAGAGTCGGTTGTTTTCCTCTGTCCTTTTATTTCTTCACTTCTGGTATGAGAGGATTGTGGAGTCACCGGCTACACTCACCTGACTAATCTTGACTAATCTTGGTGGTTTTCTTACATCATTTGCCCCCGCCTGGGGCTATATGTCATGCCTTTGGAGCACTTCTGCAGAAGAGATTATGATTGGTCTCAAAACGCGTCAAGTGCAAATACATGCATGACTCATTTCCCTTCATCTACAGTAAAACCACATTCAGTGATACAGCCATATTTTGTAACTCTATGCCTTTTACAATGCTGTATAAATAAAACATGGTTTTTTAAATTGTCATTTTTTATAACATTATTTGTTTAATTTGTGCCTTAAAAGTCCTATTGCTAAGAGGGTTTTTCCATTGTATACAATATAGCTGGGTTATTATACCTGAATTCAGACTGTAATTTAATTTCATAAGAACGCTATAAAAATTCAACTTCTGGGCTGACTTCACTAAGCACAAAAAAGAAAAAGGAAAAAAAAGAAAGCAGAGAATATATTCAGTAGAATTACATAATCAGGAACATAGAGGGGGTATACTAATCCTTAAATTTTGGACATAAATCTTGACATCTGCCATGAACTTAAAATCTGAAGTCTCAGGATTAAACCACCCATCCAAGGGTGGCAATGATTTAATATCAAGATATATCCATGTCATTTACTTACTCATAGGCCACTACCAGCATGACATGGAGCTTAAACTGATAAATATATGGCAATATATAAAAATCACTCCTTTTTTTCCCAAGAAATATGTATCTCTAAACAGCAGCAGTTTTGTCTTATAGGTTATTTCCTGATTTTTGCATTTACTGAAAAGATTGATTGCTAGGCATTACTAGGAAAAAAAGCTGAAAGAAAGGACAAGCATTACATTAAAATGTTTCAACAACTAAAAGGACAAAGGGCATCCAAAATATGAACAAACGAATTCACATGCATACTGGGGCCAAGTATATAGCTGTAGAACACTTTTTGCAAGTGATAGCAGGATATCATATTTTTAGTGACAGCTATATTTTCCTTACGGTGTGAAGTACTTGGCATCATTTTATTCTCTGTACATAAAACATTCAGAGCTGGCATTCATGCTAGTGACTTAGAAAACTTTTTTTGAAATGTTGACAATTTCGCTTATTTTTAAAAATGTTTTAAAGTGAAATATTCACAACATTCTGTATAGTATAGTTTTAACTCCACATACCTTAATAAAAAAGAGGATTTAGCATTAGGCAGATATTTGGATTTAAGTGCACATTATCAGTGATTTTCTTTGGGCACAAAGGACTAGTAGGGAGTGAATTTGGTCCTGTTTTGATGACTGTGGCATTAGCAGTGAGCATCTGCTTCTTATCACTAAACTACCTTACGGCCTCTGTCCCTAGCTACTTAAAAGGTAAATACACATGTGCTCTTTTTATGTCAGGATAATCAATGACAATGAATTTTCCATTTCATGGTGGTACTTTGAAGATAATGCTCACTTAGAGAATTATATACAGCTAGTCCTATTCTGCATAGCTAACGTAAGTGACAGTAGAGGGTACCAGATGATCAGGTAAAATGATAATATTACAATAACAAGTACTTACATTAATGTGTTCTTTTCCATTAAGCTTGGCTCTTATTCGAGGGTTTCTTATAATATCCAGGTTCATCCCCCACACTGATATTGGAGTATTCCCACTGTAAAAGAAGTTTTGAGAAGAATCTTCAGTGTAAGAATATCGCCAATGTTCATTTTAAAGCTACATACACCAGCTGACATTAACCCTGAACCTCCTTCTACTCATATATACCATCAGTCGACATTTCTTTGTCTTTTACCTAGTCCTGGGAGGTAGATCTTCATTCTTCATAGCCCATGTGACATCATAACAGAGGCTAAAAAATACTGCAGCCTTTGACACACCCTATGTAATTTCCTACAGAAGTATGCTTTCTGCAGAAGTGCATTTCTGTTCCTCAAGATTGTATATGTAGACGGGTTCTGGGTATGTGGAAGTTACTGTGTATGTAGGTGGTAACAAGGGAACAGATAACTCCCTTGTCCTTGAAGGGATACATACACTACCAGCATAACATAATATATTCAACAGTGCTGTGCAGTATAATGTATACTAAATGTAAATTACATCAAACCTTATACCTACAACATTACTGAAAATCTCAATCCAAAAAAAAGAGCTTTCCAAATCCACTTGTTTTTTTGACAAATAAAATGACTAAGCAAAAGTCCTTCAAATATTAACGAGTATGTCCTTTATTATTTTCTATCCACTTGTGCTGAAATTACTGCTGAATTCCTTCAAAAACTGCGTGCAAGCGTACATTTATATGCCATCCACGTCCATCATGGAAGTGCGGATGGCATTGAATTGGCTTATGGTCGAGAATACGTACACTTGCATACAGTTTTTGAAAAAACCTCAGCAGCTTCCTATACACTTTCATTGGGAGATTTCTGAGCATGGAGATGGATTGGAGTATACCTGCATGAAGTGAAGGTAAACATCATTCCTGGCACACCAGACCTGACTTAAATAGAAAATGCATTTGACCTGATGATTTTTGGGTCAAACTAAAAGGTGAGAGCACTGGCACATTAGTGAAAGGTTTTGCACATTAAAGAGTTAAAGTGACACATGTACACATTCACAGAAAGGATACAGTAAGTTCAGCAAAAGTGGATGGAAAATAATAATGGACATATACTTTAATATTTGAAGAACTTTTACTTATTCATTTTATTTACTAAAAACAATGTATTGGATGCACAAGATTATATGATTTGTGTTATTATGCAAGTGGATTTTGGAAGCACTTTTTGGGGGATTGAAGATAAAAGGTTTGTTGTGATTTAGTATACATTTTCCTGTGTGGCACTGTTGAATACATTATGTTATGTTGGTCACAGGTGGGAACACATAGATGGTCTGCAGTGCCATTTAAATGATTAACCAGCTATCTAACTTTTTTTATAAGGTGTGGGGTTTAAGATTTTTTGGGGGTTTTATTTTTGTGTACTCACACCATTGTGATTGTTCCTTAGGATTTTTTGATTGGGTTTAGTCACACTGCTAGCATTGTTGTGTCCTCCGGACACAGTGGAACACCGATCGTCGGACGGGACCTCTGTGAGAGGTCCCGATCATGTGATCACTGATTGGCCAATCAGTGATCACATGCAGAGTAGTAAGCAAGATGTCACTTGTGACATCATTGCTTACTACCTGTGAAATCTGTGAATGATCACAGAGGTCACATGCTACAAGGCTATTCACAACAGTCTTGTACCATGTGACAAGCTGTGACCAATCACAGCTCACTCAGTAGTTCTCCATGGCTGCAAGAATGCAGCTAGAGAGAAGGAGAAATTATTGCATTTACAGCCTTTATGGGTGTAAAAGCAATCAGTGTAACAAAAAAAGAAAATTATATTCATCACCCCCCACAAGTAGTACAGTGTCACCATGGTGACACTGTACTGCTAGGGTTACAGTATGTAAAAATAAAAAATAATAATATACAAAATTTAAAAATAATATACAAAATTTAAAAATAAATGTAAAAAAAAATGTTTCAAAATTATAATTTTTGGTTATAAACTAATTTGGGTTATTTTATTTTACTAAAAATATAACAGAATACATTTTGGCCAAGATTTATGATGAAATACTATTTATTTGCAAAATTGTATAAGAAAAACACTTTTTTTCAAAATTTTTGGACTTTTTCATTTACATAGCAAAATAATTAAAAATCCCAGTGGTGAATAAATACCACCAAAATAAAGCTTTATCTGTCTCAAACAAATGCTCAAAAATTCATATGGGTACAGTGTTGCATGACCGCGCAATTGTCATTCAAACTGTGATAGCACCGAAAGCTGAAAATTGGCCTGGACAGGAAGGGGGTAAAAGTGTCCGGACTGGAAGTGGTTAACATATGATGCATGGCATTTAATAGGAAAGCAGTGTATTACAATTCCATCATACATTTAGAGAAAGAAAAAAGTCTCAGATCACAGGGGCTTGATGCATCTATACAAAAACTTCTGGTCTTGATATTATTAGACTGGCAGCAGGCGTTTCATCTATTAAACTATGCTATTTTTTTTTTAGCAGGGTATATAATGTATAGAGGGGACTGCAAAGAAATATTTCATTCTCTTATTTAGAAACCAAGTGCCAAGAAGACATGACTAGGATACAAAAGCTGTTCTTTTCCTAATACTATATTTTTTTGTGATATACTGCAGTGAGCATATTGGTTTTATTCTGTGCATGTTTAGAATAAAACCATGTACATGTAACCAATATTCAGGAAGATAAAACATTTGAAATCTGACTGGGTAATTTAAGAATCAAAATAATTTAAGGGTCCAGTGTACTGGGTTTTACTCTGTTAGCAAATTGGTCTATGCAACGGAATGCTGGTGAACAAGACTGGGGAATCAGTGTTTTCCCATTTTAATTGTTACATTAGTACAGTTCTGTGTGCTAACCAATATTATAGGTGTTTTCTGCTATTTGTTCATTATTTAATTCTACCTAAATATAAAACACATCCTGCTAAATCCAATATTCACTAAGCCAACACAACTATGTTTGGAGAATTGTAAAGAAAATCAGTTTTATAAATGCAAAACATGTTTAAAAGTACCTCTTCAAATGTACAGACTGTACTTTCTTTGAAGACTTCATTTCGCGCAATGAAATGTGATTTTTCTCACATGTTAGATCAATCAAGTGTGTTTCTGCTGCTTGATTACATTTAGCAAGGAATAGGTAAACTAGCCAAGAGCTCAGGACTGTTTAATTAAATGAGAGCATATGAATCATATTTAGCATTTAATTGTATTATTTTTGCTTGCACATGTTCTCCTCAGGAATATGATACAAAGGGTTTAATTATATTAAAATAAGGAACTTGTTTAATGTTCAAATACTAGCATGCCACGTTTAGATAAATGGGGTTGTAAATGCTGCAACTGTAATTGAAACCCTAAGATAAATATTCAATGACCCTTCAACCCTAATGCCCATAGTATATGATAGAAAAAGGCTAACAGTATAGATCTGTGGCCTCCAAACTGTAGCTCGGGGGCCAGATGCGGCCCTTTGCTTGCTTTAATATGGCCCTTGGGGCACTATTTTAATCCACTGATACCACCAATGGGGCATAATTCGCCCCACTGACATCAATGAAGGGGCAGAATTCCTCCCAATGACACCAAAGATGGGGCACAATTCCTCACAATGATACCAACAATGGGGCCCAATGACACCAATGGTGGGGCACAATTCATCCCACTGACACCAACAATGGGGAGCTATTCCTCTCACTGACACCAAAGAAGGGACAATGTTTCCCAATGATGTTGGGACCTTTACTACTCCCAGTGGCCTAGTCCGCCCCCCCCCCCTTTAGATCTAAAGGATATCAAATTGTCCCTTTGTTTAGAAAGTTTGGAGACCCCTGATATAGATCATTGCAACAAATGTCAAGGTGTCAATGAAAGCCCTGTCAAACCATATAAGTAAAGTTCAGGGGCAGCTGGTATGCATAACAGTAATCATAAATCACTTTATGTTTGCTATTTTTGCTATTGTGACTAATATTATTATTAGTGTCACTGCTTAGGCCTCATGCACACTGAGAGTTTAGTCCCAGTGCATGAAACTCCGGTGTTTAGGTGCTAGTGGTAGGAACAGGTACACCACCTGACCCCACTGCCAGAGGTTCTGCTTTAAGCCTTAGTCCCCCACTCCCTGTTAAGGATTGGCATCTTTGGGAAACAGGTACCCGAATTTGACAGGTACCCGCTCCCACTTCCACTGCGATAACCTAAGGTAACTGGAAGTGGAAGTTGTCCTCCCTCCCCCCGTAGTTTCTGGGACACGTGACAGGCCCCAGAAGACTACCGGACCATTCACAAAGTGCAGCCCTACTCACACATGGGCAGTGGACACTTGGCTGTGAAGCTGCAAGCTGTCATAACTGGGTACCCACAGTGAAGATGCTGGTGCTGGGGAATGCCGTGGTGAAACCAGCCATGGTGAGGACACCGCTGGACCGAGGGGCAGGTAAGTGTCTGTATTTTAAAAGTCAGCAGCTACAGTTTTTGTAGCTGCTGACTTTTATTTGTTTTTATTCAACTGGAACTCCGCTTTAAGACCACTTGAGTAAATAGAAAAGATTATATTAAGACCTTTGCTGTTATGTTTTCCTGCAAGTGTATTAGTTCAAGGCACACTGTGGTGAGATGCAGAGCAATTGATTTTGAGTTACTGTACACTTTGCAAAGTTAATGTTCACGTAACAATGTTCACTAGGCTAAGTGAGTAAAGATAAGCTGTATTGACTTTCATCAACCAATCATGTGCTAACAAAAAAAAAGATTTTTCTTTTTTTTAATTTCCCTTGTACATTATTAGGTTTACACAAGGTAACCCATTTAACTATCATTTACTTTGCAAAGTGCTTGTTCACATATATGTGGATTGGATGTGGTTTGAACCGCATCCAATCCACATGACATGAAAAAACATTGCTTTCTATGGTGCCTGTTCACATATGTTCAGTGCACTGGTGGTGCAGGGTCAGTGTGGTTTTAAAAAGGATCATGCCCGATTTCTGAGCAGTGCGGATTACAGGCCATTGACGTCTTTGGGAACCATTTCTAAACCACATATGTGTGAACAAGATAAAATCGTCAACCTGTGAACAACTACTGTATCAATTAGCTGTGAAACCTAAGCTTCAATCCGCACCATACGTGTGTGAATCAGCTCTGTAGGTACAGTTTTCAAGTGAACATTCACCTTGCTAAGTAAGCAACTTCTATATCTTTAGTAAATCAACTCCACTATCACAGCAAAGTATAATAACGTAATGGTATATTTTGTAAACAAACTCCATTTTAACAAAAAATGAATCGCACATTGCTTTATATATTTTCAAAAAGCCTCTGGTTCTGTGAAGTCTTCTACCTGGCAGCCCCTTCCAGGATATAATTGCACTGAAGAACATGGAATCTCCTGCTCATAAACTGTTCTACAGCCTCCAGATAAAATGATATAAGCAGATTCCTAGATTCTGTTCTTGGCGAATAAAGCACTAATTGGAAGGATTTGTAGAGGTGTCAGCTGTTTTACCCAAGTCACATATTTCTCTGCTTAGATGTTCAGTTTGGCATGCAACGTTAAATACCTCTTTTAGTTTATTTTGGTTTGTAAGGGAGAGAAATGACAGGTACAAAAAACTAGGCTTCAAACAAGCTGTGTGAAACATCATAGAGCCTGTATAATAAACCCTTTTTCTATGTTCTTTCATGCTTAACTCCTCAAAGGTCTCTATATATGGTGCCAGCGTTATTTAGGTTACCAGCATCTGATTTTGAATTAACAAGTGATCAGCATGAAAATGCGAGACATGACAACTTAATGGGTATAAATATGTTTTGGAATCCTCACGGGACCATATGTTTTAAATGGCTGGAAAAATGCAGAACCAACTCAATACTAAACAATTACATAGTGAAAATTGATTATATGTGAAGAATGATAAAAATATGGTCCTAGCAATAGTCATTACCAAAACCTGCTAGAGGGAGTGTCACTAATCTGTAGGATTACCTTTTCTGCTCAGTCTGAGATAGTTGAAAGATTTAGAAATAATAACGAGACAATAAAAGCCCAGCTAAACTTTTAGTTTAAATGAGCTAAATGCATTCCAGGTACATCAAATCAAAAGGTATGGAAGGTAATACTGTTCACTTTCTTTCCAATGTAGAGACAGCAGAAAAGCTTGGCACCATCAGACTGTAGAGATGGATTCTTGCTCTCTGGAATCAGTGGTCTTCCTGCAGAGATATAACACACCGAGCCCCCCCCCCAGCACTGCGCTGAGTCAGAGCTTGAGCTTTCCAGTCAGTGAAGGCACCTCCTTTTTAACAACCCATGATGTTACTGCCCTATTTACTGACATGGCTGGGAATTCCCACCCATGTAAGCAAAGGAGCCAGGAATAGTTGGAGAAAATGCTTTGCAGATCCCCCCCATATTTCATACTATGTGTCGAAGGTCAGATGTTTTTTTCTTCTCTAAGCAGGTCAGAGCACATTGGACTTCATGAATGACATGAATCCGCATCACTGGACAATGTGATTGACAATGGATGTACAC
Organism: Staurois parvus; assembly: GCF_062004578.1. Taxonomy (NCBI): domain Eukaryota; kingdom Metazoa; phylum Chordata; class Amphibia; order Anura; family Ranidae; genus Staurois; species Staurois parvus. The sequence continues at coordinate 4,669,280 of NW_028317971.1, read as the reverse complement.
TGTGGGATATTTTTGTTTTTTCTTTTTAATTAAAAGATTTTTCATTGTGTTAGGGTGTTTATTTAAAAACATTTTTTTGTGTGTGAATGTAGGGGTACTATGGACCCCTTACTCATTCACGTAGGAAGGGTTGGTATCTGTGTGCCTTTTACTGTTAAAGAGGATTTTTAAAGTCTGTTAAGCCCTCTTCTCATAGACCTCCAAAATCACTGGGCCAGGGTTGTGGAGAAGAGGTCCTTGTCCTCGTCAACATGAGGGATCCCCAGGCAAGGTACCACGCCATGTTGAGGGCACGTGGAGGAGGGGTGAAAACTCACCCCCCTTTCCTGGCCTTCCAGGCTGTATTCTTGGACAAGAGTCAGTTGTGTTTTTTGGGGGGAATCTTACACTTTTCTTTCTAGATTTTTTCCTCGGGCTCCCCCTAAAACTCATACCAGGCCCTGAATTTGGGAGCCTCACACCATTTTATTGTGTGTGTGTGGAGTCCCCCTTAAAATTCATACTACACCTGAGGTGCCTTTTTTGTGTGTGTGGGGGACCCATAAACATCTATACCAGACCCTCATCTAGAATAATTTTTAGGTATGGATGCAACTGCTCATATTACCAACAGAACAAAACATACAGGGGATGTAGTTTTGCTGGCAATTTAAGCGCACTTTTTTTGTAAATGTTAATTCTGCTGTATTAGATTGTACAGAGTGTATAGATTTGCCCCTTCACAGGCAAGTTCAGGGTATCACCCAGTGATGCTAATTTAATCTTACCTGCCAAACAGAGTTTTTTTTAAAAAAAATGTGCTTTAGTCCATGTCGCTCAGACCCCCAGCCCCCATGTCATTTGCTTGACAATCCCTCACCTATTAGCCTAGAAAATGTCCACTACTGTTTTAACATACAGCTCCCTTTGACCTCAATGGGGTTTAGATTTGACACCCAAGCTTTAGTAAGGTTCTCTGATCCTGCCTCCAACTAAACTCAGGTATGTTCATCTTATCCTTGCCAATCAGTAGCAAGCATGAGTTTTGTTGGATGCCGAGCTATGGTTGTGACATAGCAGAGTGTGAGTCAGACCTCTGGAAAGTGACTGCTGCTTCCACAGAAAGCAAGGGCCCATCTCTACAGTATAATGGCAGGGAACAAGCGTTTCTTCTCACATTGTGACTGTTTTCTAAAGTAAACAAACTGTATTTGACATGTATTTAGCTGATTTAAATGAAAAGTTTAATTGGCCTTTACGGAAAAGGACTGAAAATGAGGTAAGTCTATTTTGAACACGAGCACAGTGATTGCACCCAAGACCTACAGTTATGCATAAGAACAAAGGACATCCAGTGGAACAAATGTCTTAAAATACTGCATTTTTCAGTCATTTATTATAGTTTCCTTCTGGCTATGTGCATTGAGTGAGTCCTCAAAGAATACACATCATAATTTGACTGTCTTAAGCACAAAGGAAAAAAAGTACATTGGCATTTGTAACGAGACATATCCAAGTCTGCAAGCTATATAAATATCTATAGGATAAATAGATAGTTAAAATATGATTTTAAATGTATTTATTAAAACTCTGTTAACCTGATTTTTTCAGTTTATTCTTTAGATTTCTTTGGCCTATATGATATAGAACTTCTATAAATTCAGCCTATACATACATATGAAGCAAGTCTAAGCCAAATGATAAGATATAAAGGAGCTGTCACCTAGTCTATTGATCAGACTGCTTCTAACTTCATCTTGTGTCTTTACAAGACAAGTGAACAGGTTTAATGAGCAGTGGAGCTGAGAAAGGTCAACGGTATTATCGTGTGCACACTCCATAATTTGAATATGTAGCTTCAATGATGACCAGCTATGAAATAATTCTAAGAAATATTGTTCAAGCTTTAAACTCTGCAGTTTCATTATTAACAAGTCTGTAATAATAATAATAACAATAATTTAGCTGCAAATTATGTACTTCTAGTGGATGTACAGTTAAAGTGATTCTAAAAGCTTCTTTTTTTTTTTAATAAGAAACATTTCTATACTCACCTGTTGTGTGCAGTAGTTTTGCAGAGAGCAGACCGGAACCTCTTTTTCCCTACTGGCGCTCCTGGTCCCTCATTCCTGTCGGGTACCCCCACAGCAAGCAGCTTGTTGTGGGGGCACTCACTGCTCCATGTGTCCATTCATACACACGGAGCCATGGCTCAGGCCCGCCCTGCCCCTTCTCTCTTTTCATTGGCTCACAGGCTGTAATTGACAGCAGTGGGACCCAGCTCCCGCTTCTGTCTCAGCCAATGAGGAGAGGGAATCCCGGGAATGCCGAGACTCCAGTGCACATCACTGGATCAAGAGGGGGCTTAGATGAGTATTGGGGGGCTGGGCTGAGATGCTGCACAGAGGTTTTTTACCTTCATGCATAGAATGCATAAAGGTAAAAAGCCTTGAGCCTTTAGAACCACTTTAGGTATATTTTATAGAAAATACTGAACACACAATATATGGTATTTTATTAACCTACAGATCTGTCTGTAGATTGCAGTGGTCTATACAATACCTGAAAATGCTCCACTCTGGCTCAAGTTTGATAACTCTAGGATCCTCCACATACTCAAATGTTAACTCCTGAGGAATTTTGGCTTTGTCAATCTGAACAGTCACTTTCACCTTCTCCAATCCTTCAAGGGAAGCTGTGGTGTTACAGAATATCTCATTCGCTGTTCTCCTGTAACAAAGATGGTAAATATCATGGCTAAACATGCAGCACACAATAACTCAAAAAACACATGTATATATCATATACTGTACATATGCTTGTCCATGTATTAAAGATGCATCAACCACAAATACACAGAACTGCATTGCAACACTAAACTCTGAAAGTATAGCATTTTTATATCTTACATCCAGACACCATCTGAAATGCATAGAGTAAAGGCTATATATTTTGATTTATGAAACTTTGTGTAAAATGAAAAAAAATTTCATTTTTCAACATTAACCACATCCCACCTGGCCTATAGCAAATTGACTGCTGGGAGGGGATTTCCTCATTCGGGATGGATATCATATGACGTCCTCTCGGAATGCTCTACATTGTGGCTGCAATCTGTCACCAACTGTGTCCACTGGACACAGCCAATGACTAAGCTGTGATTGGTCACAGTGATCACATGGTACAGATAGGCTACTCACAGCCAAACAAATTGTAAAAGTAATAAAAAAAAAATAGAAAAAAAATTGGAAAAAATAGAAAAAAAAATATTAAAACATTTTTTGTGTGTCCCTCATCACGGCCACACCAGTTATATGATGACATTGTACTGCACTGGTGACGGTATGTAAAAAAAGTTTTTAATTTCTTCTTTTTCCAAAAATGATGACAAAAAAATTACAACTTCAAAAAACTCGCCATGCCTCTTACTAAACACCTTGGACTGTCTATTTTCCAAAAAGGGGTCAATTGAGGGATATCTGTACTGTCCTGACATTTTTGGGCCATAGTTTGGACTCTGGTTTGGGTTATTTTCACCAAAGAAATGTAGCAGAATACATTTTAGCCTAAATTTATGAAGAACAGTTATATATTTGAAAACATTTATAAATTTAGTTTTTTTTTTAGCAAAAAATAAAAAACCATGTGGTGATTAAATACCACCAAAAGAAAGCTCTATTTGTGTGAAAAAATTATAAAAACTTAGTTTCGGTACAGTATTGTATGACAACGTAATTGCCATTCAAAGTGTGACAGTGCAGAAAGCTGAAAATTAACCTGGGCAAAAAAGGGGGTAAAAGTGCTCGGTATTGAAGTGATTAAAGTTGGGTTGGCAAGCTTTTGTAAAAATGTGACACCTTTCAAGTATTATCCACCTAGGTGAGTTTAGATATACTTTCTCACCTACAGAGCATAAGCACCACAGATCAGTAGGTCTCCAAACTTTCTGAAAAAATCAGGGGATAGTTTTGGCTATTTTGGTAATTGTATATAGTTACATAATTGGCAAGGTTGAATAAAGACACTGGCCCATCCAGTTCAACCTGACACAGTGGAGGGAATTTAAAAAAACTGGAGCACTCAGAATCTGGTGCAGCTGTGCATGGTAGCCAATAAGCTTCTAACTTCAGTATGTGGTATCTTGCGAGCTACTATGGTACAAAAAATATTAAACTAAGCTTCTAACTTCAGCTTGTTCAATTAAGCCTTGAGAAAAAAAAAACCTGGCAGCTCATTGGTTTTCATGCAGAACTGCACCAGATTTTGCACACTCCAGTTTTAGTAAATCCCCCACAGAGTGTGTATGTGAGACTACTGTTTGCCATAGCCCTGTACATCTTCTGAACATACCAATTGCATATGCAACATACAATTTTTATTGCTTCAAAAAACATAAAAATGCATTAATTTGTGTTGCATTAAGGCAGCCTACTTAGGTAGGTGTATCCCCTGAGGACGTGCTGGTGCACAAAAACGCATAGGTTGGGGCCTTACATGCTGAAGTCACGCCGCTGTATCCATGGTTTAGAAAGGTGCCAATCCTTAGTAAGTCTGACTGCTGTTTTATGTTTTATCCACGTGGACTATTTGTTTTATTAATACTTTACTTTATCTAGTTCTTAATAAATTTACTACACTATAAAATGAATTCTGGGCTCCGTGTGGTGAGCTACTTTTCATAGGATCGCTGGCTGTTTGTGGGAGAATCAGGAAAGATGAGAGATCTTCGGAGGTTGTAACACACATTGGGCGCAATTACATATTGTATTCTGGTGACGACATAGTTGTGGTGGATTCACTCAAGGAGATTTTACTGTTTGACCATCTGCACAGATGAATTGTTATATATGAAGAGTTTATTTTTGATTCTTAGACTTTGTTTTTGGACTGAGCACTTCGTCTTTATCACTAATGGTTTTATTCACTTTATGGTGGCTTTATTTTTTTTTTGTTTTTTTAGGTTGTTTTTTTCACTGATGAATTTACTGAATTAATTTATTTATATGTGAATTTATGTATACTGATATTTATATTTCATATGCACTTTATATAAGCACTGCACTTATCCACTTTATTTACAATTTTTCTTGCTTCAATACTTTCAGCTACTGAACAAAAAAACTTAAAAATGCATTAATCTGTGTTGCATTAAGACAGCCTACTTATTTTGAATTGGCTACCAATGAGGCACAATGCAGCCAAAAATGGCTATGACCCATTTTATTGCAACACACTAAATGTGCGTTGTGGTATGATGCAATGTGGGTGCATTGCCTGCTACGGTATTAATGGATTGGTATCATCATCCAAAATAAAGACCACTGAAAGATTTCAAGGCAGTCTTGCTATCGTGCGGTAAAAACATTTGCTTTACTGCACATTATGGCAACAGACAGATCTGAATAGGGTCAAAGAGAAACTGACTAGTGTCATGATCAGGTCTTGGTAAATGCTGCATTTCAAAGAGAGATACATAATTTGATAACTTTAAAAGGCAGTACCATATACTGTAATACTGGAGAGAAACTGAAACTCCCGTTTTTACACAGCAAGCCATTTATACCATCTTTATTCCACTATGAACATACATACAGTATCCATTTATATACTACAGTAAATATGCCTAAGGCTGAAAAGATTGCCGTATGCCTTTCATAATGACTGCATCCACCTTTTTTTCACTTTAGGTATTTAGGTCCACTTCTCTTCAAGGCTAATCTAAAGAGCTATCATAAATACCAAAGAAGAAAAAAATAAGTTTAATCCTATTACTGGTTTCCTTTTTTATCATACAAATGGGAACAAGATAATTTTGTGCAGATTTAAAGCACTTTGTGAAATAGCCTGTAACCTTAATCTGAATATATTATGTATGCTTCATAATATATTCTCAAGAAAAACTGCATTAAAAGAACATTATCTGACAAATCATAAAACTACTGAATACTAATACATTCAGTATGTGACTGTCTCATGTCACTGCTTTAATCTTGCAAATCACTTGCACAAATGCAGATCATTATGAAACAGTTTTGATGTTTTATACACACAGTTATATAACCAAATTTTATTTTACTCTTGTGGTTTAATTTTACTATGCTCAATAAATAATGCAAAGAATAAAAAATGAACATGTGTCTAATCTGAGCACCACAGATTAACCATGGTCACAGTAAAAACAGAAGTGATATATGATTATGCAATGCAAACAGTCAACGTTAAATGAAAAAGGTAATATTACCTGTCAAAAACGCATGGCTGTCCCCCAAACATCACTTTCACACTACTTCCTGCACTTAAGTTTGTTCCAGTGATAGTCACTTGTGTCCCTCCGGAGACGGGTCCTTGGGTTGGCTCTAACTTTGACAAAGCCAACGTCTGTAAAAAGAAAATAAGTTATTTTATTAATTGATGTTTGCAGTTGGAAATGGATTATAAGGGGGATGTAGTAAGAGTAGGCAGAATCTGGAGCAGCTTTGCAATGGCAATCAGCTTCTATCTTTTATTTTCAAAGTTTAAATTAAGAAGCTAAAGATCAAAGCTGGTTGGTTACTATGAACAACTGCTCCAGATTCTGGCTGCTTCAGTTTTACCAAATTTCCCTCCTCTGTATCTATATAATATTACATAATTAAGAGTTTTATATATTTTAGAAGTTTTATATATATACTGTATATACGAGGGGCGTTCAAGTCAAACCAGGCCTTTTCATGTTACTGGTATAAAAAGAGATGCTAGCATAGCATTACTACACACAGTAGTCAGTGGCAAGTGTGTCCTATTACTGATAGGCGGACCAGCCCAGAGACCGTTAATCAAGATGGCAAACAACAGTGTTAGTGCGTTCATCTAGCAGCGTGTGGTTATAAAGTTTCTTGTGAACGAAGGCATAAACCTGCAGATACCTAAAGGACACTTCAAGCACAGTATGGTAATGAGACACTCGACCATAGTAAGATATTTGAATGGTGTAAATGTTTCAAAGATAGCCATACGTGCGTCAGTGACAATCCCGACCATGGTGGTTCCCATCCCACAGCAGTCATTCCTGTGAACATTCAGCGCGTGGATTGCCTGGATAACCAACACATAACCTGTAGTGAAATTGGACCCCTAAAAGAATTCCTCAGAGGTCAGAATTTCAGCACTGCTGACGAAGTGACGCAGGCTGTCCTAGGATGGTTCAGGCGTACTGACAAATCTTTCTATGCCAAAGCTTTCCAGACATTAGTTAAATACTGGGATAAGTGTATAAATGTAGCAGGGGAGTATGTTGAAAAATAAATGCAGTTTCCACTTTTTTTTTTTTTTTACTTTAATTTCTTTTCATTTAATGAAGCTAACTATATTTATAGTTCCCTTTCTCCTTATTTTTAAACAGTTCTCTGTTTTACTTATGTAGTTGCAGGAGGACCTCTACTATGAGAACTTTACTGAAACGTATGGATACTGAATACTCAGCACTGAATACAATTTCATTGTATGATCTGTGGTTGTATAATGAGAATATATTTTTGAAACCTTGAATTGGATCCTTGAAGAGTAAATTGCAGCTGGAGTTTCAGTGTGCAGCATTTCTTTATAAAAGGGAAGACAGTAGCAGGTATCGGTTCCACCTACTCAACAATAGTAGAGTAGTCATTAGAGTCACTATGCTTAGCATTACAAGTACCATTTAGTCAGTGTGGTCTAAAGCTAGTCATAGACATTAGAACTCAGCATGCACCAATGATTACACCTTCTCATAATATCTCCTGGGCAATTTTCTCCCATGTACAAGAGCACTCTATTCACATTTATATAAGCACTTTTGTTTAGGGTAATGGAAGAAGGAGAGAGCGCTGAGTACAGCCAGAGCTGGGAAAAATAACAGTAACTGGGCCAAATTTTCTAACCCATCAAATCAGTTTGTCCCCCAAGAACACTCACTCTGGGCTGCTGTTTGAAGTGTATTGCTGTCTAATTTAACTAAAATCGGCAGAATCAGGAGGCTATCATCTAATGTCTATGGTCATCTTTAGGCTAGCCATTGATAAGAGTTGAGACCATCTTCTGATTAAACAGAGGTATAAACAGCAAAAGTCTGTTCCCTTATCTATATAGAAAAGGCACAAATTGAATGGAAAATCTCTAATGTGTTAAGCAAGATGTAATTCAGCCAACCAGTTACTTATTTCACTCCATCTCTCAGTATTCCTGCAGTCTATATAAAACATTCTAATTATATAAAATTCATTGCAGCAGAAATTGCATTCCTACCTTGAGGCCTTCTGAAAGCAAAGCTTAATTTGACTCTAGGAAAATGATATAGAACTTATATTTAGATGAACCAAGTAAAATTTCTATATTAAATGAGACGCATGGTCAAAACTCATTTGGCAATACTTCTCCTGTGGGTCACAGGAGTGCATTTAGTTCTGCACTCCTGTGACCCAGATTCAGGAAACAGCGGGCTAAAGCGTGCTGGCAGCTGACGTCACAATCAGCAGTCTTTGATGGTGTAAAGTTGGTGGGGGACAGCTGCAGCTTAGACTGATGCTGCAGCCATCTAGGTGAGTATGGAGATTTGTTTGTTTTTCTCTCTTTTAAGCACAGAGGCAGTTTACAACAACAAGTAGGGCTGTGGATAAGGGGGTACCACCAGTCCTCCTGTTCGGGTCCCAGGCCAGCAGCGGGGGCCAAGCAGCTGGGTAAATTGGATATGGGCAGGGAGGGTGAATGGCATGGGGGGGGGGGTTACTGGAAATGATCCTCTGTATGGCTCTTCCTGCAGCAGCTGAAAACTGGATTCTCCTCCTCTCCCTCCCAGCTGCTGCAGAGATAGCCATACAGGGAATCGGTTCCAATAATTACCCCCCACTGCACCCATCACCCTCCCTGTCCAACACATGTTTCCCTCTGCTGCCCAGGCCCCCCTTGTGTGCCCCCACCCCTACAGTGCTGCCGGCTTCCCTCCTCTGCTAACCATCAGCAGCTGCAAGCACACAATAGGATCCTTTAGGATGGAGAGTGGGGGAAGAGTCTGGTAAATATGTCACATTTACCAGCCCCTTTCTTTCCTGAATGAAAACAATGAGTGATCGGTACCGATCACTCACTGTGTTCATTCATAACTGTAGCAACGTAAACTCTTTTATTTTTTGGAGGGAGCCCCAGTCAGGTCAGCTGTATGGGGTCCTGTGGTTTCTAACAGCAGCCCTAATAACAAGCAACAGGAGTTTACTTGAAGCAGAACTCCAGACATCAAAATAATAGTGTTCCTCAGTCCCCTCCCCTATCCCTGACCAATGTAAACTCCTCATGTATCTTAAATGTTTAGGGTTTTTTTTTTAGGAATGTAATGCAGCACTCCCGTTATTGCTCCAGTCCCATTCTTCTCCTTTCTGTGACATTGCATGGTAAGGAGCAGACACAGGAAGGAGAAGAATGGGACTGGAAGTGATAACAGGAGTTCTACATTACATTCCAGATCTCTTTGCAGTTCAAGCTGATATGGTCATGGACACTATACTGTTTGGGTCACTAGTAAAGAATTCTGTCTGTGTCAGCTGCATCATTACATCTTTCCTGTAGTACTGAGACTACTGGGGACATTAAAATGACACTTGACCATGATAGCAAGCAGCAGCTGAGGCTCAATGAAGCACAGGGAATTCCCACAAAGATATTGCAGCAGGACAGTACACAAAGGTGCCATGCATGCAGAATATGGAGTTGTAATGGACAGGAAGAAGTGAGTCAAGACCCTCTTTCCAGCAAAGATAAGTAAAGCAAAATCCTAACTGGAATTGTTCTTTAATAATATTTTGTGGCTTTTATATCTTACACATTCAAATGAAGGCCTGCCCTACTATGTCTCTTAGTAATAGCCTAGATATATTTCTAGTAAGATGTAAATTCCCTTGCAGCTTTCTGCAACCCTGTTGTGGAGTTTTGGTGGTTCCAGGGACCACCAAAACCATCAGTCTAAGGGGATTCATTTTTGTATTTAGAATGCGATAACATACGATTACAGTCTGATACCAGAGATCACAATGATACAGAAATAAAGCATAAAAAATGCCTATTTCAGAAATGAAAATCTGGAGTGTATACTTAGATTAGCATTTTAATGGAAAAACTCCTAAGGACTGCAGGAGAAGAGAACATCTGCATTCAAGTGATGAGTTATGCAGAAGTGACAGCATATGCACAAACAATGGAGTCAGTGACTATATGAAAGCTGAACCTGCTATTGCTTGATTCTGTGTAACTTTCAAAATTTGGGTCTGGAAAATGTCATTTTAACTACAATCATAATGGGCCAATTATTAACAAAGAGTTCTTCAACAGTAAAAAAATATTTTTCACAATATTCAGCCCATAATGTATAAACATGGTAATTATGCCATGCTCTCATCAACATTTTACTTACCATGTGTGTAACTATTTTCTAAAGCATAAATGTAATAATCAGTATTTACATTATTCTAGCATGTCTGTTATCCCATATTCTATTAATTTTATATCCGTAAAATAAAAACATCCTCAAAAGGGTTTATACATACTTATTTTCTCTGTAGTTACTACACTGCTCAAAAAAAGTAACGGGACACTTTTTAATCAGAGTATAGCATCAAGTAGAATAAACTGGTCAGTTAAGTAGCAGAGGGGGTTAGTTTCAGCTACTTTGGTGTTAATGAAATTAACATCAAGTGCACTAGATGGGCAACAATGAGATGACCCTCAAAACAGGAATGGTTTTACAGGTGGAAGTCACTGTCATTTTTTTCCCTACTCATCTTTTCTGTTTTTCCCTAGTTTTGCATTTGGCTAGGGTCATTGTCACTGCTGGTAGCATGAGGAGATACCTGGACCCTACAGTGGTTGCACAGGCAGTCCCACTCCTCCAGGATGGCACAAAATGACCTCCAGCAGGCCACTGGTGTGAATGTCTCTGACCAAACAATCAGAAACAGACTTCATGAGGGTGGCCTGAGGGCCTGACATCCTCTAGTGGGCCCTGTGCTCACTGCCTGGCACCATAGAGCTCGATTGGTATTTGCCATTGAACAATAGAATTGGCAGGTCCGCCACTGGCACCCTGTGCTTTTCACAGATGAGAACAGGTTCGCCCTGAGCACATGTGACAGAAATGAAAGGGTCTGGAGAAGCCGTGGAGAATGTTATGCTGCCTGTAACATCGTTCAGCATGACCGTTTTGGTGGTAGGTCAGTGATGGTCTGGAGAGGCATATCTATGGAGGGACGCACAGACCTCTACAGGCTAGACAATGGCACCCTGACTGCCATTAGTTATTGGGATGAAATCCTTGGATCCATTGTCGGACCCCTACGCTGGTGTAGTGGGTCCTGGGTTCCTCCTGGTGCATGACAATTCCCGGCCTCATGTGGCGAGAGTATGCAGGCCGTTCCCGGAGGATGAAGGAATTGATGCCATTATGGCTCCGGCACTTGCCTAACCTAAATCTAATAGAACACCGCTGGGATATTATGTTTCTGTCCATCCAATGTCACCAGGTTGCACCTCAGACTGTCCAGGAGCTCAGTGATGCCTGGTGCAGATCTGGGAGGAAATACCCTAGGACACCATCCGTTGTCTCATTAGGAGCATGCCCCGACATTGTCAGGCATGCATACAAGGCCATGGGGGCCACACAAACTACCGAGTACCATTTTGAGTTGCTGCAATGAAAGTTCAGCAAAATGGACTAGCCTGCTGCATCATTTTTTCACTTTAATTTTCGGGGGGGGGGGGGGGCCTTTGAATTCAGTCCTCTGTAGGTTGATAATTTTCATTTGTATCAAATGATGTGGCATCCTTACGTTCCTAACATATTACCCAGTCCATATCGGTATAGATATCCAGCATGATATATTTCCCCATTGAGATCTGATGTGTTTTCAAAGTGTTCCTTTCATTTTTTTGAGCAGTGTATTAAGTTATGCTGTAGAAATAGGAAGAGATACCCCAACCATCACACACCTCGCCTGCCCTGAGTGGTTAGCAGGTAAATGCAGCCTCAGCTCGATTCATCCAAGCCATGGCCTGAATATGTTTCACCCTGCCCCTGTCGCTTAATCATGGAGAGGTTATCATGCAAAAAATTTGCCATGGCAGCATTATTATGGGCCACAACATATGACTTTAAATGAGGGATGTACACACAACGAAGATGTGCCCAGTCCTATATTTGGTGCATTAGTACTTGGGGACCCATGGATATGTATAATATTTTTAGTCCCCAAGGTAACTAATAAGAAACTTACAAAGCAGGTATTTGAAGCTTTGAAGCGGTCACTTGTATAAGGGCTGATTTTGACAGATGATGGTTTCCAGGGTTTGATGTGTTTTTGGAACAGACATTTAACAGATGTACAGGGGTATATATATACCATGCAGTGCTTTATGTGACAAAAAAATGTCCCCTCTGATGCATTAGGCAGGCAGTAGCACTCCCTGAACATGGCCTGCGGTTGAAATGTGGTGGTGCAGGATTTTAAGGGATAAATCACATCCTCACCACCTTTCAAAGGCCTTCTAAAAAGTAATTCAGTAAGGATAACTTTTTAGAGGACAAGACAAGTGAAAAAGAACCATTAGTGCTTAGAAATAAGTATTATAGAAGTTAATTGACAAACTTTGCTGCCAAAAGCAACAGTCCTCTGGCAGGATGACGTGTTTTCAATATAACATTTTCTAATTTTACTGGTTTTATATTGGCTTAGAATATGGTGTCAAAGCATAAGTAGGCTTATTTCAAATGTATACTCATGTTAGGCATAAAATGTGTGACTGATAACTAGACAAGAAAAAAATTGACCTTTCTCAAGGTGAATAAAAAGTGAGAGTTATATTTATTTTAAACAGTTAGGTATTACAATATTCTTTCTGGAAGATTTATGGTGATTTTAAACAAAGTTTAGTGTTAAAGAATCATTTCCACTTTTCTTGTAAGACTGGAAGTACAAAGAGTTCTTAAGTAATAGTGCATATTCCTTGTTATTCTTGTATTCACATACTGTGAATTTAGAAGTAAAATGTCTATGAAAATGTATACAATGACTTTAAAACATCTAACATTGTATAAGTCACAAGCTCACTAGGAGAAAAGATGAAACATAGAGACAACATGCCTTGATGGCAGTTTCTTAAATGAAGGCCACTCATACGATGTGGGAATTAATTTACACATGACGTTATTTCTAAGAAAGACAAAATGTTGAGCCTCCTATTTCAATAAGTTAGGCCAAGAATACATTTCTGTGTAATTCGTTTTCACTGTTCAAGGTCTGTCTCTTAGATACAGCACATACATATCCTAGGATGTGGTAAATATCCCGTAATCAGTATGATCTGGATTTAGTTTACAATTTGTACCAAATGAAGTAAGATGGTAACACACCATCTATTACAAGCACTTAAACTGAGCATTGGACAACGAGTGAAAATTGTACTTTTAATAGAAAATAAAAAGTTTATTCCTATGTCCAAAGGATAAGTTAAGTAAAGACCCTTTGAACATCTACTCTGCCATTTTTATGATTTCATTCTCAAAGTGCAAGAATTTACATTATTTTATGGAAACAGGCATCACATAGCTACAATTAAAGAGATGCCAAAAAGTGACACTTCCATGTGAATATGCCTTTTATTATTAATTCCACCCAAGACACCTGTTCTAACAACACTTCTCTTTGCTCTCTTGTAGTGTATGTATAGCCAAAACTGAAATACAAACTTTAATTTGTATAGAATAGGGAAGAGCTAAAACCCTTTGCAGGTTATTTTTATGTACACCATTGGGAGAATTTGCCTTTATTTCCTACTCCAGGAATACAAGAGGAATTTACAAAGCAAGGACAGTTGTCACCTAAACAGGTGTTCCCATTAGAAAGTTAATCCTATTCTTTTGTTTCTGTGACAACTTAATACGTTTTGGATTTCCCCTCACTTTCTGTTTTGGTGGCAATGGGGGCCAGTACAAATAGAAAGGGTGAATGTTCCCAATGGGGACATAAATTGAAATAAAAAGTTGACAACCCCTTACTGCTATATTCAAACTTAATGCTAAATTCACTTTTGAGAAAAAATAAAAGCAATATTTTTTGCAAAAAAAGTGCATTTATTATTTTTTTTCCCTTAGAAGCCTGCAATGCATTGCACCCATGATCAGTGAATCATGGGTGCAATATCAGGCTCCTGTAGACAAGCTCTGCAGCTTTCAGGCTGTACCTTCAATAAGGGCTGACTGTTAACAAGCTGCAGGGTGCTCATCAGCACCCTTGCAGTTCATTGAGAACTACAAGCTATCTCCTGCTATGGTTAATGGTAAATGGACTTTCTCTCATTCACAGAACTGTGGTGTCCGAGTATGAAAGAGAGAAAAGCCGAGATCCTGATGATCACAGCTGATCTCCCAGGTGTGCCAGTTTATGAAGCTGAGGTGAGGAGTGGAGAACATTTTCTTCACTTCTCATCACAAGACACATTCTTCTGTCATTCACTATTACAGAGATGGCCAGTTTATGAAGGTGAGATCTGAAGATCTCACTGGCCATCTCTTTAAAATAGCTCCGTCCCAGATTCTCCAGCTCAGAACTAGAGAATATGGGTGAGAGGTTGCCGTGATGTGAGGAAGAAGGATTCTTTGTTCCTAATATCAGCATCAGCGGATTTAAACACTGATATAAATTATAACAATATATGTTTATGTATATATGTATATTTGTTCTTTATATATAGTGGACAGTATGTATATATATATATACACACACACACACACATACATACAGTATAGTTATAGTGTATCGTCACACCTGAGGAATGCAGAATTGTTGGCAGAATTGCACAATTCTCGCCGCAATTCCAAATTATGCTAAAATTGTGTTAAAATATGCAGTGTGCTTTTGGATGCCATTCATTGTTAATGGCACCCCAAATGCTGTTAGCAGACATGCATTTTGCCACACATTTTGTCATTTGACAAACTGCTATCAACGCACTCTATTCTCCTTCTGAGAACAAATGTTCTCTGTTTCATAAAAAGGGGGACAGAGGAGAAGATTTTTCCCTGAGAACTGCAGAGAACTGAAACACGATAAATTATCTCTGCTTAATAAATGTACACCTATGTGAATGAATGACATGGCTGTGTGGCCAGAGACCTGCACAGAAGTGCTATATTCAAAATTTGCCAGCGGACAAAGAATATCCCCTGCCCGTTGTCACAGGGAGGGGGGATGGAATGTGGGGGAGGCAGGTCTGCAGCATGTTAAATCTGTGGTGTAACAAGCTATAAAATGTGGATTTTTCCTTTAAAAAAACAAACCTGTCTTTACATACTATTTAAACCATTATGGAAAACACATGTCACTATACCTAATTTGAATGGATTGTCCCAATTTTCAGATTCCAAACAGAATAATACTTTGGGGTTGATTTATTAAGGGCAAATAGAATGTGCCCTTTGCAAGTGCAGTTGCATTCATTTTCCCAAAAGCTTAGTGAATGAGCTCAAGATAACCCAATCAGGTGCAAGAAAAAAAACAAAACAGCAGTATTGCTTGGATGTGATTGGTTGATCAGCAGAGGTTCACCACATTTAGTTTTCTGGGGAAAATGAAAAAAAGTGCACCGTCTATTTGCCTTTAGTAAATCAACCCCTTTGCCTTGGAGAGAATTTTAGTGGATTAGGGGCAGACTTGCCGTACTTTTGATTTTACATTTTGATTTATTTTTTGCCATCTGTACTCTTTATTGATTATTTGCGATCTCTATTGTAGATATTCCCATATAATTTCTGCCCCAAATACACAACACAATGTAAGATGTCAATGGGCAGTGGGCTTGTGTCGATGGCAGCAGTTTCACATCAGTTTGAAATGCTTCTGAGCTCATTCAGAATTCACTGACAGGTGCATTTGACATGCAGTTGACCTCCTTTTTGCCTGCGTTTGAACTACTTCAAGCGAGTTTTGCATTTCAACAAACTACGGGAATGCAAAACCCGCTTGACACAAACAACAGCCCATTGACACATGTCCTTAATCACTTCAAGTTGAGTGGAAATCCCCTTTCAGAATGTTATCACCAGAAGAGATGTCCTCTCTGGAAGATTTCCCCTCTGCTCCTGTGCTGGTGACAACTAAAAATATTTTTTTCCTACCTCTTCCTGCCCTGGTAACAATGGTCAAATAGAGAGGGTAAATGTAACCAGTGGGCACACAAACAGCAATAAACAAATGACGGGTTTTATCATTTACTGCTCTAGCCAAACTGAAAAAAAAGGCATTGGGTACACTTTTAAAGATTACAGAGAGTAAACATATGCATGAATTTGCCTACTCACTACATAGGAAATGATAAAAATTGTGGCGCTGGGAGGGTAGGTAGATCAGGGAGATGTAGCCAAAAAGGAGCTGTATCACTAGGTTAATGGAATACTTTCAGTGTAAGAGAAATTGGCCATAGTCCTAGAAAAATGTCCATGTAGACTGTGTCTAAAAACACACCCTCAGAATGGAGCAGCCAGCCTTCAGAGTAAAAGCTCCTCTGTAATGGGTACAAAAAGATAGAGAAACAGCCAGTGCCAAGGATAAGGGGGTACCACCAGTCCTCCTGTACAGGGCCCAGGCCAGCAGGGGGGCCCAGATATGGGCAGGGAGGGTGTGGGCAGAGAGGGTGATTGTCATGGAGGGGGTGGAAATACTGTAACAATCCCCTGTATAGATCTCCCTGCAGCAGCTGCTGGCTTCCCTCCCCTCCTTCCTACCAGCAACTGCAAACACACAATAGGAATGCAGAGTGGGGGAAGGGTCCTGTAACTATGTAATATTTTCCCAGCCCCTTTCCTTCCTGAATGAACACAATGAGTGCTTGGTACTGATCACTCACTGTGTTCATTCATAACTGAAGCATAGTAAACTGTTTTTTTTTGGGGGGGGGCCTGTCAGGTTGGCTTTATGGGGCCCCGTGGTTTCTAACAGCAGCCCTGGAAACAGCAGCACTATCTGAGTGTAGTACGTTTGTAAAATCAGATGTATTGGTAAAACATAGAGCAACTCACAAAACTAGTGTAAAGGCTCGCATTTCACATGACAGCTTTCTCCTGTGGATGGCAAGCCCTGGACATCGCCCACAGCAGTCTGGTGTTTGCCATCCATAGGAGAAAGCTGTCATCTGAAATGCGAGCCTTTCCACCACTTTTGTGAGTTGCTCTATGTTTTACCAATAAGTCCTCATGCACACTTGACGTTTTTACAGCGGCTGTTTTTGGCTTTTAGTGTTTTTTTCTACAGCTAGTAAACCCCCCAGCATGTTATCCTATGTGCCCATGCACACATAGACTGTAATCAATGGTTTTTGGCTGGGTGGGTTTCTAGAGCAATCTTGTAAAACCGCTCTAACGCTGAAAAACGCGGTAAAACACCACAAATTGGTGTTTTTGGACATTTTATTGACCACAAAAAAATTATTTTACTTGGTCAAAAAAAGCTAAAAAATGCTAAAAAGTGCAAACGCGTAAAAACGCTGCTAAACACGGCTGAATACTAAAGCAAAAACGCTAAAAAAAGCTGAAAAACTCACATTTTTAACGTGACTTTACACAGCTAATGTTACCAACATTATCACAACGTGTGCTTGAGGACTTAATATGATTTTACAAACTTACTACACTCAGCACTGCTGTTTCTCTACCTTTTTCTACTCACTATATAGCATGCTTGAGAACTTAAAGAAGACCTTTATCTGAAAAGGAAAGTGAAGCTCATCCCTTTTCTTCCCTCCAGCCTCGAACACATTTGCAGCTTCTTTTTTCAGAGGGTGGGTACCTTTTTTAACAGGTACCCACTTCCAATTTCTCAATCCTCCCCAAGGTGAGAATGGCATTTGGCCCACCCCCCTGCCGCCCACAGTCTCCTGGGACATGTTAAACACATCCCAGGGGGCTGCAGGACTAGTCTCACTGCATTTCACTGCCTTGCACACGCACAGTAGGAAACCAACTAAAAGACATTCGAACGTCACAGCTGGCTCCCAAAGTCAATATCGTGGCACCAAAGAGCCAAAGCCCATTAAAGAACAGTCTGTGGGAAAGACAGCACTGGTTTCCATGGTCCAGTAAATAGCAGTTTCTTAAAAAGACAGTAGTTAAAGAATCTATCTCTTTAAAATATAGCTCAAAGTCAATACAAGCCTTCGAGGATATTAATTTTAATTGAATAATGAGGTGATATAGTGCCCCAGCATGGTTGTATTTTACTTCATTTCTGTATCTCAGTTTCTTCATTCACTTTACTGTGAACAGTGTGGCCATATGAGATTCAGCTCAAAAAGTCAAACACAAAATGGTGAAAAAAATGTCAGCGATAGAAAACCATCAGAATTACAGGCAGAAAGTTATTATCCAAAAGTTAAGTGACACAAAGGTGCATCAATTATTCAAAGCTATAGTTATGAATGTTTTATTTTATATTTGGAGTGTGATCAGAGAAGGAGATATCATGTTTGATTGTTTTATTTCGGCAAACAAAAGAATATCTTGGTGAGAGATAGAATAGAATTTAGAGAACATATTATCCCAGGGTGTTCTGCCACTTGTGTGTTTCCAAATACACACTGTTAATCTAAACTGGGTATCCAATCCACAAGAAAGTAAGATGCCACGTACAGTTCTGTTTGTGATATAGGTTCTTTGACTGCGCATATTTGCCGTGGCTCCTTATAGTATAACTAAAGGCAAAACAAAGTCAAGATGGATTAGAACACTTATTAGTTTTTTTATTGCTTTCTGTTCCCCATTAAGAAGATTCATCCTCTCTATTTGTCCTGTTGACCATTATTATTAAAAGTGAAAATAAAGAAAATCCCAAATTTTGGGCTGTCCCCAGAAAACTAATAGAGGGGAAATCGTCCAATGGGGACACTAGTTCTGGTGACCTGAGGGACCCCAAGGGATACTCGTAATTTGCAGGAATTTCCTCTCACTTCCTGTTTTGGCTATGGGCGAGAACATGAAGGTACACCTACCCCCCAATGGGACACAGATGGCAAATAAAAATTATAGGGGTTCTAACCCTCCCTTACTCTATCCAAAATGAAAAAAAAAAAGTTTTGCCTATAGGTCTATTTTAATACAAGATATGGTCTACAATTTGGAATCATTGTGAAAGGAAATGTTTTTTAAATAGTCCTTTATTTTAGGAATGATCGACTTTACACTATTAATGTCATTGCTATAGAAAATACATACTAAAAAGATAGGAAAACCTGAATGCTAGGCTGAAGCAACTAGGCAGAGGAATAATAGTATGGAATGAAAGTATAGAGGAATTTCAGGGTCATGTACAGGGCAGTGAATAGAACTTCTATTTTGGCCATATGGGAAGGAATACTAAGTGGGTAATTATATACAAGAAAGGGGCTGGCAACTTATAATTAGCCATGTGGCTCTTGCCTATCCATTTGTTATATTGCAAGGGATGGTTACAATTATTCCAGGACAGTTCTAGTAGAGTTTTTGTTGGAAGTTCCTGGTATACTTAGAAGTTTTATTGTCTCTAGTATGTGATGCTTTTGATTTGCAGGTGGTATAGGAGATATAATTTTATATCTACTGTAACACATGATGTCCTGTCCAGTCCCAAAGCACAGCTATAGAGGAATGTTGATGATGCTCTCTAAGTGTTTCTTCTTTTTCTTTGCCAACCCAGGGGTGGTGTATCCTTAGTGTCACTCACCATTTATTACAAAGTTGTTCTTTATTTGTTGTAAAGCACTGTTGTGACATTTCCACATTTTAATTTTAGATTGCATATCAGTGTTTTACAACATATTTTTGGAGTTTCTGGGGACTGAAACATGGACAGGTTGAAGGTTAGATTGGTGCTTTATGATGAACTCCACACTCCAACTTGCAACCAGAAAGAGACCAGACCCAAATGTACCAGCATGTGTATTAATCCCCATAAACTAAGAAACCTTCACTGTATTTATTCACAAAGGCCAAAGTAATGCACCAACAAAACAAAGCAAAAATGATACTTATCTGACACACAGAATGCTAGGGAAATTGAGTTCAGGTCCTGTAGTGTCTCCTGCACACAGAAAAACAGTCTGAAGGCCTCCGGATCAGGAGCCATAAGTCTTGGTGAATGCCACATATGTCATGTTACTTACAACCTCAAAAAGCAAACAACACTGGCGGGACTGGATTTTCATTCACATAGGGGTTGATTTAGTAAAACTGAAGAGTGCGAAATCTGGTGCAGCTCTGCATACACAACCAATCAGCTCCCAGTTATTTTGTCAAAGCTTAATTGAACAAGCTGCAGTTAGAAGCTGATTTTACACTCTCCAGTTTTAGTATATCGGGCAGCACAGGGTCGCTGGTTCGAATCTCAACCACGGCACCACCTGCCTGGAGTTTGCATGTTCTCTCTGTGCCTGTGTAGCTTTCTTCCAGGTCCTCTGCTTTCCTTCCACACTTCTAAACATGCTGGTAGGTTAATTGGCTCCTGACTAAATTGGACCTACTATGTGTATGTATGAATGTGAGTTAGGGACCTTAGATTGTACGCCCCTTGAGGGTTAGGGACTAATGTGAATGTACAATATATACATGTAACCACTGCACAAATTGACGGCGCTGTATAAGTACCTGAAATAAATAAATAAACCCCATACATATATACATACCTGTGGTTGCAGGAAAGAAAAATGTTCTATGGTTAGCTTTAGGGTCTCTGCATTCTGGGTGAAGTAGTAAGGCAGACACCTTTTGTTCAGTAGCACTGCCAGTCTTAGTATGTCAGATGGACTTGTTTAACAAATTGAAGCTGAACTCCAGTTAACACTTTATAAGAAGTTACAGCAAATATCCTTTTGGGATAAAGGTTTTGCATGAATGAATAAATGTGGACTATTGTGAGCACACCTGTCAGTGTTAAATGGTTTGTCTCCAACCTCTAACTGCTACTTTGTCTGGACAGTTTGGTCTGTTAATGTAAGTAGAAAAATAGCAGACTTAAAGCAGACCTTCTCCCTATAGGGGTTCCGCTTTAAATAATCCCCCCTCCTCAATATTGCAGGTTATTTTATGGAGGGAGGGCAGGTACCTAGTTTTAGAAGGCACTCTCTCCCTTTTCCACTGGAATCGTCTAGGCAATTTAATCAAAAGTTGTTTCCCCTCCCTCCCTGGCTACAACCACTTCGAACATGTTAAGGGTCTCAAGAAGCTGCAAGACGATTCACAAATCGCAGTGCAACTTGCACATGGACAGTGTGAAGCGGGCTGTGAAACAACAAGGAGGCCAAGCTGGCTTCCCACACTAGACATTCCAGCACCAGAGACCCGAAGACCGGTGAAGAACCAGACATGATGAAAACGGTGCTGGATCCCTGAACAAGTACATGTCCTTATATTTGTAGCTGCTGACTTTTCATTTTTTTTCTACAGACTGAAGAACCTTTTTAAGCTGCGTATACACAGAGTCTTTTTTTGTTCAACAGCCAAATGAACAAAAAAGAAAAACATCACAGATCCCTGCATCCACATCGCGTATTGTATTCCGACAGCATTGCTCCCTCCATCAGAATATGCTGATCAGTAATTGTTTGAATGCTGCAAGACTGTTCAACAGAAGCCAGTCTAATGATTGGCTTCTGTTGAACAGAAAGCCATACACATAGATCGAAATTGATGAACCGGACAAATTTTGATACGTATATACCCAGCTTTACTGGCTGGATCACAAGCTGAAAATAAGGGAAAAAAGCCTGAAAAAAAGCAAAACTAATGCAGCCACCATATCTAAGAATTGATAAAGTGCAATTAAAATTTTTGTTTTTGTCTTGAATACGCCTTAAAAAATGGAATAGAAATACATAAATGTTCAAGTTGATTTAATGTACCAAAAAGAAAAGAAAAACAGCTGTTTTGAAAACCACAAATCCCAGAAATCCCTGGTAGCCAAAAGCTCATGGACATGTTGTGACATTCAGTTCTTCAATCGCTGTTGCTAGTTTGAAGGTTTTAATCATTTATTCAGTTTAATCAACTAAGTAGAACTGCACATTAAATAATTAAAATTAATTTAATGACAGCAAGCATTCTTTGCTAAGCAAATACTTGTCTATTGATTGCTATACAATGGAAGTGTCATACAGACAGAGTTATAAACAAACATCTTTTTATCATTTTTGTTTTCTACTTCCAGTAATTCATTATGGCTCCTTTTATCTTTAATTATACATTTGAATGAAATATTGTACTGTGAATTTAGACTTTGCACATTATTCTTTAGGACAGTAATGTGCAGCATACAGATAAGAATAATGCTGTCTCTCAAAACAGTTTATTAGTAATCTCAAAAGTTCTTTGCTTTTATGGAACTGGCCAAACCTAGGATGGAGCCTTGCCTTACTAGCACCAATGACTGTCCGCACCTAAACCCGTTAAACTACAACGTTTTGGTTTTTTTAATAATACGTTTACTGAGTTTTACATCAGGAGCACAGGTCCAATAAACATCACAATTCCATACAGAAAATGAAGGACATGAGAAACATACAGGGTCATAACAAGAGGCATCATGGTATTGAGAATATGAAGTAATCCCTGCAAAAACAGTAAAGATAATCCACCCAATCCTCAGGCCATTCAGCTGTCACATGACCCAGATCTTTCCCAGCCTGTCTGCAGGGAAACATAAGCAGGAGGAGCTTCTAGTCCTCTGCTGCTGGTCATAAGTTCAAAATAATAAAAAGCCTTTGGGGTATAGAATGAACATAAAACATAATATCATTAAACTGTTTTAAATCATCATACAAATATATATTTGATATTAGTTTTTGGAAAAATATGGTGCGGGTGGATTTCAGCCAGTCACAGGCTATGTGACACCTCTCCAGCCTGTGTCTTAAAATAACAGGGAGGTGAAACCTTGATCAATCAAGATGTAATATCCCACCCCCTTCGTGTTTAGGTGTCCGTTTATGACACAGAGAATAGCTGCGATTCAACAGATCTCAGCTATTCTCTGGTCATTCACAGTTTATGACACTCAGGAGATCATGTCAGCCCTTCTCTGGAGATCTGTGTTCTCCCTCCAGATTCTCCAGCCCAGAGCTGGAGAATCATAGGGACCGAAAACTAAGCAGAGATAATTTACCTCTGTTTAGTAAACTGATCTTTTACTGTAATCTCGTGAGATTATAGTAAAATGAGCCGTTTTCCAGAGTTTGTAGACCGTTCTCCAGCGTTTGGAGACCATTCTCCCTTCGTTCGGAGAACTGCTTCATAAACTGCATTCACAGGAGAATTGTGTTCTCCGAGAATGCCGGAGAACTGAGCAGCGATCTATTACCGCTGGTCCATAAACGGACACCTTAGCTGGTTAGTGGGCATGGAGGAGGAGGGTGTGAGTGGGCTGTCATTTAACCCTGTGTATACGACTACATGTGTGACTCTATAGTCACATGGACTGCTCAGATGTAATAAGAAGGAAATGATCAGCATATAAATTCACTGAAAACTTAGCATATGCAGTAGCTGCCAACACTGCTCTGCAAAATCCCCAACTGAACTTGGGACATGGACAAAAGGGGAGATAGAAAGTAGCAGGATCAACCAGGTTTTTGCAGAATACAGAAAGTGAATCCCATAGTGACTGAGTAAGTATGAACAATATGTAATACAGGATTTATTGAGGGTTTTTAATGATGTGGGTTTAGTGACACTTTAAACTATAAAGTTATGCGCAGAATATCATTCTGCTTCTCCAGAAGAAAAAAAGTTCAGTTATTGCCAGAAGTTTAAACTGAACAGAAGTTTGCTGATCTGGTGTGAAACATACACCCTTCTGTGTATTATCCCATATCATTACTTTGGTATTATAGATAATAAAATAGCATTACAGTCTACCTTGAATGTTTTACTGGTGGCAAGGTTAAGTTCACGGACTGCTAGAGTTAACTGGCTTTTCTCAAGGGTAGTTGTTAAGGCACAAAAACATTGCTGAGCTCAGCAGATAGATTGGATGCCAATCCAGCTTTTGCTTAGCGCTATTCAGGAGGAAACGAATTACTCAAATCAAGTTGCATTACCCATCAAAATGAAGAGGCAAAGGGAAATTCTCTGAGAGATAAACTCTCTTTTCTAATGTGCCCTTTTCAGATGAAATAATTAAGGAAAGTGTGCAATGCAGTCAATTTTCAGTAACACTTCACTTGAAATGTTCCATCATTACAAACTCATTAGATGCTTGTGCAGATCCCGCATGTTTTTCCCACAGGCATTCCAATGCAATTTAGTGTTAATGAACACTTAAAAACACTTCCGGATTAAGTTGTTGCAACAATAGATGTGATGAACTATAAAGTTGCATTAAAAAAAATCAGTCTTCCATTCAGTGCTTTTCTCAAAGTGATACACTTTATAAGAAGACTTGAGTCTTAAAAAGCTCTCAGTATGCTTAATGCTTGCATACATTAGTCTTAACACCTTGTACGCTTACTGTATATACAGCGACTTGGGTATACAGAAATCCTGCAGTGCAATTATACATATAGATTAATAAGAACTATTATACAACTAGATAATATATTCACTGAAGGGTTAGACTTTGCCGCAGGGTTGTTGAAGCAGGGTGACAAATGTTTTCCGAGAACCGTGTTTACAAAAAAGAAGTATTATGGGAAATAATGCAGAGGCAAGTACAGCAGTTAGCGTCTGTCAGATTATGTGCACGGAATTAAAATATTTCTTATCAACTTCATGCTGTCATTTTTAAAAGCAGCTTGTAGTCTAACAAACTTCTAACAAGATCTTTCTGGTATATATTTCTTTCAAGATTTATAATTAATTTCATGCTGGTTGCTAAAAACCAGAGAATGTAAATGCATCCTAAAATGACAAACATATGTTAAAGGTAACATGAGAGGCCTATGTAGGCTGCCATTGCTGCACCTTCCTGAAAATGGCAGTGGCTATGGGGATGATTTACAAAAGGCAAATAGACTGTGCACGTTTGCAAGTGTAGTTGCACCCAGGGGCGGACTGACAACTCATGGGGCCCCCGGGCAATAGGGGATCATGGGGCCCCTGTGTCCTTGCCCAAACAAGCCTATGAAAAAGGTACCAGGGGCATCTCCATTGGGTACCATTGGGCCCCCTACTGACCCCGGGCTCTCGGGCAGTGCCCGAGTTTCCAAATGGTCAGTCCGCCCCTGGTTGCACCCTACAAGTGCACTTTCTCCAAAGCTTAGTAAATTAAGTAAAACTACACTGCAAAGAATACCCAATCACAAGGAAAAAAAAAATTGCTTGCCCATGATTGGATGATGGAAGTCAGCAAAGCTTCCCCTCATTTTACTAAGCTCTGGAGCAACTGCACTTGCAGAGCGCAAGTGAACTAGCAAAGTGCACAGTCTATTTGCCTTTAGTACATCAACCCCTATGTGTCACAATGATTCAGATTGGTTGACTTAATCAGAAATATAGGCTGTTCACTTAGCTTAGTAAATAAGGTAAAGCTGTGTTCACACCAAGCATCAAATATTGTACTAGCAAATATTTAGCAAAGATTAGTGAACATTTATTTTCCAAAGTAATTTCCTATACTAAGTGAACAGTCCCAATATCTTGACTGCTGGTTCACATGTGTGTGGGTGGTGCCGCTGTGGTTCCGCACAAAAATCTGTGCAGCCACACCACCTGCACAGAGGATGCAGGTGGGTGCCATTAATTCTAATTACACATCGCCCGCACTAGAAATCGCAATCATATTGGGAACCGAGAGTTCCTGTGTAGACTGCATTTTCCGTAGAAGTGCAGGGACTTTTTCCCTGTGTGTCCCGGAGCACAGGACTCCATTCAAATGAATGGGATCTCATGCCCGTGCAAAATGCGGCCCGCAGGAACTTGGAGATGTGAATCTAGCCTTAGTATATCAACCCAAATGACTTAACTACCAACTAAGTTTACCGTACCTGGAACAAGCATGCCGATCATTTACTCTGATTTCACTGCAAATTACCAGAAAGATGTTCTTTGTAAATGGCTCAGAAACTGGGCCAACCAGGCAACCAGCATTCACAACACTGTGAACACTGACAGCCCACAAACAGTATTTTTCTTAATACAGGATTAATTTAAAATTTACAAAATTCTTTTTGCTTAGCTTTGTGTTTAATAAAGTTACTAGAATGCAGATAATGGGAAGAAGAGTACATTAACTTACAACAAAATAGTAGAGCAGGGACGATCTGGCCATAAAACGAGGTCTGCAGTCTCCCACACAGACGTCCACGAATCCAGCATGCTGGCTTGGCTTGGCATCCCCTATTTCACATACAATTCTAAAAGTATTAAAACACAGGGGTCAGTTGGGACTTTTTAAAAAGTAATTTAGTGCTTGATAAAAATATGTAGGTACTTGAATGTCCATATCCTGGGCACACTTTTTTGTTAAACTGTCACTAAGAAAAGTGCATTGGTGGTTGAGTACTATTAGCCTGTGTGTCTGCATACAGTTCTAAAGTGATATTAAATGATCTTTTTTTAAAATTAACAAATGTGATATTTACCTGCTCTGTGCAATGGTTTTGCACAGAGCTGCCCTATCCTCCTCTTCTAGGGTTCCTAGATACTTCTGCCTTTCAGACCCTCCCCCAGCAAGCTACTTGCTAGGGGGATTACTCATGTGGGCTCGATCCTGAGCCGCACTGTGGGTAACTATTGACACACATATTGTGGCTCCACCCTGTCCCCCTCCCTCATTACTCATGATTTTGATTAACAGAAGCAGGAGCCGATGGCTCCCACTGCTCTCACTGAGTTCAGAGGGAGTAGTGCTGCTGCTCTCAGACACAGCGCTGGATCAACATTGGGCTCAGGTAAGTATTAAGTGGGGGCAGGGGGAAAGATGCACAAAAAATTATTTTTGCCCTAATGCAGAGAATGCATTAAGATAAAAATGTATTGCCTTTACAACCACTTTAATTTTGCAGTCTATTTGACTGTTATTATTGCCTGCAATCATAAATATACAAATGGAAGGTACTGCTCCAGGTGAGCCCGCTACAGATTTCTGGATTGCACATTCAGCCTGTCAATGCACAATATATTTCTCTCTCTAGAACCGGAGCTTGCTGCAATCTATTTTATTTGTACCTGAATACGGTACATACACGGACACTGCATTTCATAGCAAACTGCGCTTATGAGTAACCACAGTTTAGCATGAAATGTGTCAAGTCTTTCAGTGGGCTGGTAACATTTTTTTTTTTGACAGCAGACAAAACTCAGAAAATACTGAAATTGAAATTTGGACTTCTGTGTCCAGCAAAGCTTATGTAAAATAGGCGCTTCTCCTAGTGTTTTGATAAATGCACACAGAAAAAATGCAGTTCAGAAGACAAGAAAACAATCCATGAGGAGAAAAGTTAGTTATTCTAATTCATTCAAAATACATTCATGATTGATAAATATATTAAAAAAATGTTCCTTTATGTAAGATGTCATAAGTTATGATTATCAGCAACAACTTACTGTTCTGCAGGAATATATTCTTCAATCAAAGGAGTACATTTGACTTCTGCCACTTTGACATCATTTTCTATTTCCCAAAACTCAAGGCCTAAATTTTCTCCCCGAATGGTTACTTTTGTGCCTCCTTCACGGGGACCAGTTACTGGAATTATCTGAAAAATTTAAAGCAAAATGCATTTTAGTAAAGCAAGCTTTATACAAGAATGTTAGTAGGTTGACATGGTTTACTAAGGTTGTGGATGCAAACAGGAATACATTTGTTGATTTGTCTAGCAACCCACAACAATGAATGATGAAGTAATAATTTTTGCAAATGCTCTAGTCGTTGTTGCTTTGAGGACACTTTTGGCACAGTGTACTACTTTATGTTTGCATTTTGTATAAAGATATCAACAATTATTGCCTCAATCCCTCAGAACACCTAGGTAAAGGGAACCTTTAAGGATAGAGATAAGGGAGCTTCTGCTAATGTCTTGTTTTAAAGGTGCAGACTCCAGGGTTGTAATACTGGATGACCTATTCAGTGATCAGATAGAAATTTAAGTCTTCAAAGACTACTTGTTCCAAGTCAGTGACTCACCAAAAAGAGAAGCAGGGATCTGTCAGGAGGTTGTAGCACTCCTGGTCCTTGATAGCTGCAGGTCACATTCCAGCATCCTGGTTTTGGCTTTGATACATTCATCCTGTCTGTCTTTCCAACTTCAAGGTGATTGATGCAGCCAGTCTTTGGGTGGAGACCAAACCTAATTTAAGCCAGCTAAGCCTGCAGTCTCATGCTTGTGATATTGTGTTTGCTCCCCGTTTGCCTGTTCTGTCTGCTAGTTGGAATTCCCTCACTGGCAACCTCAGATTGAATATCAACTACACTTTGAACTCCACCTGCCTTTTGACCCTGGCTATTCTGAACCTTGCCTGCCTTGTAGCTGAACTGTCAGTGAACCACTCTGCTTGTCTGCCAACCGCAAGTACCTGTTTGCTGTGCTCAGTTGCCACCTTCCCTAGCATGGTGGCCAGGCACTATAGCATTGTGTATAAGTTCTAGGGGCAACCAAGTACCTGCTTGCCTTAAGGGAAAGGAGGCTGTTATAGGTGTATAGTTGAAGAATAGAGAAGCCAGCCATAGTGTCTGACCACCTTCGTTAGGGATAAGAGTGACAGAATCATGATGACAGTCTTGGAATTTGCAGAAGTTAACACTGGCACCTCCCATATTTCTATCCTCCCATGCCCACTTGTAATTTCTTCAACCAGCACAACTAAGTTTAATTTCTGAAATATGTGCTTTTCTTAATACTCAAAAAGCAGTAACGTTTTAAAAAAATGAACTTTATATTTTATTCAGTGAAATAAAAAATCAAATAAAATGGCAGCATGACATAGACAAGTCTTCCCATCATATGATTAGGGGCCAGCAGAGGTTGTGGAGAAGATGTAGATTTTGTAACATCATTAATCCCAGTTGCCTAAAGCCAAACACAAACCCTTGTAGGTCTAAGCAGTGAATACATAATTAGCTCTGTGGTGGAAGTCTGCTGCCCCAGGGACTTGTGATAAGCTCTTATTGAGCTTTGTGCCCTCCAACTCCTCTGCAAGCATTCCTAACCTTTATAGGATGCTATTGAATACACTACACTTTGATGGATTGCTTCCCTTCTTATGTTTTAATTAGTGCAAGAAGAAAATGCTTAAAAGAAATATATCATTTGCACTGAAGTAAAGCAGTAAGAGCCTAAATGACATTTCTCTGCAAAGTTTTGTGAGTTTTAGCTTCTTATTGTTGTTCGTCTGGTGAACTTCCCAATAAACTTCCCAATGATTTTCTCCAAATGTTCTTTTAACTTTGATTTAAACCATTTTATACCACAAACAAACATCAAACTCAACTTAAAAAAACACCATATGGGAATGTAAAGGGAAGAAAAAGGATATAATAACTGACTTCAGGCAATTGTGAAACATCGCACCGTGTATGCATTCTGAATAATGAGCTCTTATTAACTGGCTAAACAGAAATATATTAATTAGAATTCTAATATTCTAATATAATACTGTCGACCACCATGTGGGGTGTTCCTACTCCCACATTGCTTGTCATATACTCTAGGTTTAACCTGAAGCTGCAATTGCTGAGCAATCGGGGACTACGATAAAAAAGAATTGTTGGTCATGAATGTGGATATTTTTTTATGTTCTATGCTATTTAAAGTGGTTGTCAAGGCAAAAGTTTTTTTTTTACCTCACTGCAGTCTATGCATGAAGGTAAAAAACCTTCTGCAAGCGGCTTGCTGTATGGGCATTCAGCAGGGGGAGGAACCAGGAGCCAGCGGGGGACCCGAGAAGAGGAGGATCAGGCTGCTCTGTGAAAAACCTTTGTACAGAACAGGTGGGTATGACATGAATCTTTAATATCATTTTAACTCTTTTACACTAGTGCTAGAAAATGTCTAATTGTGACTGCACCATGGGGAAGCTGATGATCTGTGTATATACAGTGTAGTATGCAAGCTGCAGTGGTCATGCAGGTATGTGTTCTCTAAGCAGTGCACAGGCTGTGGAGTGCCTTCTTCAGAATCTCCTACATGCTATTTGCTATCCACTACTAGTTAACACAATGGAAATGTGTCTCGTGTTTGGACAATCTGCAGCTACAGGAGCACATAAGGAACATTGCTTTATAGTAATGCTGGTTGGGACAGGGTGGCTGAGATATATTAAGTCTAATATATACACTGCCCAAAAAAATTAAAGGAACTTTTTGTAAACAGAGTATAGCATCAAGTCAATTAAACTCCTGGAATATTGATCTGGTCAGTTAAGTAGCAGAGGGGGTTGTTAATCAGTTTCAGTTGCTTTGGTGTTAATGAAATTAACATCAGGTCCACTAGATGGGCAACAGTGAGACGACCCCAAAACAGGAATAGCTTTACAGGTGGAGGCCACTGACATTTTTTTCCCTACTCAACTTTTCTGACTGTTTTTCACTAGTTTTGCATTTGGCTAGGGTCAGTGTCACTACTGGTAGCATGAGGCGATACCTGAACCCTACAGAAGTAGCACAGGCAGTCCAAATCCTCCAGGATGGCACATCAATATGTGCTATTGCCAGAAGGCTTGCTGTGTCTCCCAGCACAGCATGGAGGAGAGGATGGTCTCAAGAGCATGGAGGAGATTCCAGGAGACAGGCAGTTACTCTAGGAGAGCTGGACAGGGCTGTAGAAGGTCCTTGACCCATCAGCAGGACCAGTATCTGCTCCTTTGTGCAAGGAGGAACAGGATGAGAACTGCCAGAGCCCTACAAAGTGACCTCCAGCAGGCCACTGGTGTGAATGTCACAAAAAAAAAAATCAGAAACAGACTTCATAAGGGTGGCCTGAGGGCCCGACATCCTCTAGTGGGCTCTGTGCTCACTGCCTGGCACCATAGAGCTCAATCAGCATTTTCCATTGAACACCAAAATTGGCAGGTTCACCACTGGCACCCTGTGCTTTTCACAAATGAGAGCAAGTTCACCCTGAGCACATGTGACAGATGTGAAAGGGTCTGGAGAAGCTGTGGAGAACGTTATGCTGTCTGTAACATCGTTCAGTATGACCATTTTGGTGGTGGGTCAGTGATGGTCTGAGGAGGCATATCCATGGAGGGACGCACAGACCTCTACAGGCTAGACAATGGCACCCCGACTGCCATTAGGTATCAGGATGAAATCCTTGGACCCACTGTCAGACCCTACACTGGTGCAGTGGGTCCTGGGTTCCTCCTGGTGCATGACAATGCCCAGCCTCATGTGGTGAGAGTATGCAGGCAGTTTCTGGAGGATGAAGGACTTGAGACCATTGAATGGCCCCCACGCTCGCCTGACCTTAATCCAATAGAACACATCTGGGATATCATGTTTTGGTCCATTGAATGCTGCCCGGTTGACTCTCAGACTGTCCAAGAGCTCAGTGATACCCTGTTCCAGATCTGGGAGGACATACCCCAGGACACCATCCGTCGTCTCATCAGGAGCATGCCCCGACATTGTCAGGCATGCATACAAGGCTGTGGGGGCCATACAAGCTACTGAGCACCATTTTGGGTTGCTGCAATGACATTTCAGCAAAACGGACTAGTCTGTTGCATAATTTTTTCACTTTGATTTTCAGGGTGTCTTTGAAATCAGTCCTCTTTAGGTTGATCACTTTCATCCTTACGTTCCTAACACATTACCCAGTAGATATCAGGATAGATACCCAGCATGATATTTTTGCCCATTGAGATCTGATGTGTTTTCAAAGTGTTCCTTTAATTTTTTTGAGCAGTGTATTAAGTCTGCTAGGCTAATAATATATTAGGACTAATATATTAAAGCAGTATTAAACCCAAAAGCAAATATTCATTATATTGCATCTTACCATTTTTAGATGTGATGGTTGCTTTAGGTTTTCTTTTTTAGGCTTTTTTATTTTCATCTGGATATCTGGCCAGTAAGTCTGTTGTTTTTCAAAACAACAAGCTCTCCAGCAAAATGCATCAGTTACAGGGATGAGACAAACTTTTTACCATGGACAGGGGTGCTTACAATGTTAAGCTTTTATTATTTATGTAAAAACTTTATCCCAAAAGGAAAAAAAGCTGCTTATAAAGTATTAGCTGGAGTTTTTTTTTATTTGTTAGTGTATCTAAATCTGTTAGTACATCTAACATGCCTCTCCCTCCACACTGATAATCCTGCTGTCTAAATGTGTCCCCTGTGCTCCTTCATCCAGAGTGGGGGGGACTCTAATACAGGAGGTGCGTTACTGGACAGATCACCAGAAGAAAACAAGAAAAAAAGCTGAAAAAAAAGAAAACTAAGGCAGCCACCACATCTAATGATTGGTAAGCTGCAATACATTTTATTTTTGGTTTTGATTTTAATACCACTTTAGGTCTACTAGATTTTATTCTGCTGCAGTAGGTGATGCATACACTTATTTTATAATTATGCTAATTAATCTAATCTCATTGGTGAATGCTATAATCATGTATTGGTACATTAAAAGTCAGTGGATAATACCCACACGATGGTCATCAGAAGAATTCACCGCCCCACCATCTCATTGCTGAAGGGTGGTGGGGAAGATAAATTCTGCCAAGATTTGTTACTTTCAGATGTCATGATTTACATAAATTGCACTATTAAACAATATAATGTTTGATTGTTATAGAAAAAGTATTCTTATGTTCAGAAAACAAACAAAATTCTCAGACAGTGATACTGTAGATTTTATTCTACAAATACACCCCAGGATACTGCTGGAATTGGGCAAGCATCTAAATGGTTTCATGCCATTTATTTGATAACATGTAATATGTTTACAATGAAGTGTGATTGCTTACATGTGGATACAATTGTAATCTCCAAATGTCATGCTGGTAAGAGATAGCAACAGTTATTTTATTTCTGCACAAACGTCTGTTTTTGTTAAATATGCCCTAGCATCATTAGAAGGCTTATATTTCTGAAGTTGCTTCTGAATCAAGTGACTATTTTTGTGCTGAATGAAAATGAGGATACCTTACATGCTTTGAATTTTTACAAATCAAATTTTCAGCATGTATTTTTGTTATGCAAAGTGATGGGGGATACTTAAAAAAGAAAAAAAGATCTTGCCATATTTTTTCTTTTCTTTTTGCTAATTGTAGAAAATTATTAATTTCCCCGACAGGTATTTTTTTTTTTAACATCTGTGCACCATTTTGGAGATTTACGTTCTGTCTCTTACATGCAATAGTAACAGGATGGAAATCTCTTCAAAAAAAGATTTCCATTCTCTTAGGACTCATTTACAGTACTGGTGGTGAGTTGGGGGAGGGGGGGCATAGAATCATATGACTGAGACATAGTTTCACCACCCCCACCCCAATCCTCTTCAGCTGCAAAGGAAGTAGAGGGGTGTGTATATGTGCTGTAGCTGGGATGCTTTGCATGACAGTGCAGCAAGAATTATCCCCAGGGAACTGTGTGCAATGCATAAAGCCGTGGTGCACTAGTTCAAGGTTCAAGGATTAAAGCAAGAGGTGAGGAGGTGATACAATGCCTCCTCACTGCCTGGCTAGTTTACACTAGTGAGCAGTAAACCCAAGATAAACTAGGTAAACTAGGCCTTACTGTTCCAGAGACAACTTGAATTTTTGGATTTCCCTCCAGTTTGAGTTGTTATGACCATGATCATCAGATGCCCAGAGAATTTTCTTAGTGGGAACACTGACAACATTAAGAATCTGACAGATGTTCTAATTCAACTGTCTCCTACTCTATCCACCTTTAGGCAATCCCTGAAAACTCATCTCTTCAGAAGGGCCTATTCTGCCTTGGACTAATAAACTGTACTTTGAATTTCTGTATCAGCTAATTACCTTTTATATTACTTGACTCTCACTCTTCGATTGCAAGCTCTAATGACTACGGTCCTTTGATTCCTCTTGTATTGAATTGTATTCTCTCCTTTCAATTTGTAAAGCATTGCATTAACTGTTGGCGCTAAATAAATTCTGCATAATAATATTAATAACC
The DNA here is from genome assembly GCF_062004578.1 of Staurois parvus. Classification (NCBI taxonomy): domain Eukaryota; kingdom Metazoa; phylum Chordata; class Amphibia; order Anura; family Ranidae; genus Staurois; species Staurois parvus. The sequence goes on along the minus strand of NW_028317971.1, from coordinate 4,635,210 downwards.
CTGCCAATCTCTATGAAATATGGCTTTAGTTGCACTTTAGGGATCGTTAAATGAAACCCATATGGAGGAAGTATGGTGGATTCATTGCAGACCCCTACTACTGAAGGTACTCATTTTCATACTGATCCATGTATTTCTGAGTCAATCAGAACAAATATGAAGATTATGAGCTCTGACATCATTATTTTTCTAATCTGTGTCCTTTTTCCTTATCAGTGACTTAGAATGTACTGAAGTCAGTGGCTGCCATGTAAGTACTAATTTCAGATATGGAGAGCAATGGTTCTCCCCATATTTCTCTAGCCACATGTATCCTTTAATACACAAAATGATGCCTTTTCTTTTTATTAAAGGAGAAGTAGGGCCAAAGCTTTTTTGGCTCTACTTCTCTTGTGGGTCACAGGATTGCACTTAGTTCTGCGTTCCTGTGACCTGTATCCCTCTCTGCCAGTCCCTCCACTGGCTTCCCATTGCCCAAAAAATAAAATTCAAAACATTAACAATAACATATAAATTTATAACTCTGCTCCCAATTACATCACCAATCTTGTCTCCAAATATTCCCCAAACCTTCCTCTCCACTCCTCCTACAACCTCCTGCTCTCTAGCTCCCTTGTCTCCTCCTCCCATGCTCGTCTCCAGGACTTCTCCAGAAATCCCCATCCTCTGGAACTCTCTACCTCAGTCTATCGGACTACTGCCAACCCTGCCCACTTTTAGGTAATTTCTGAAAACCTATCTCTTCAGGGAAGCCTATCCTGCCTTCAGCTAATAACCAAATCCTCTACCTCCCCCATCAGCTCAATCCCCCACAGTTATTACCTTGTACCACTAGCCCCTCCCTCTTAGATTGTAAGCTCCAAGGAGCAGGGCCCTCCTATCCTTCTTGTATTGAACTGTATCGTTGCTGTATTATCTTCATTTATATTGTAAGGCGCTGAGTAAACTGTTGGCACTATATAAATCCTGTATAATAATACTACTACTAATAATAATAATATTCACCTGACATCACCCAGGAAGTCCAGCATCTGAAGGGATTCCAACTTTATTTTTGGGATCTACCCAGATGCCTGAGGGGCAGCTGGCTCAGCCTCCCAGTGTGCCACTGAAAGCCTGAGCCACCTGCTCTCCCCCCTTCCACAGCCCAGCACTCCAATGATTGCAGGATGGTCATGTGGTCACACGGTTCTCAGTCTTAGTGCAAGTGGGGGGACAGATGCAGCATTGAACCAATGCAGAATTCACCTAGGTGACTATGAGTGTTTGTTTTTTGGATCCCCATACTTATCTTTTGATAAATAAAAAACCTCCGAGGCTGGTTTACTATAGGAGCTGAGGATTTTCCATCAATAGATTAAATAGAGGTTCACTTCAATAACAAAATCCTGCATGTTCATTTATTTGATCTGTACATAATTGGGTACTCAAAGTGAACCCAGCTACAAGTTATTAAGTGGAGATTTTTAACTTCTTTTTTAAATTAACCCCACTGAGTTGCAGCACAAATGGTTGAAATAGCCACATATATATGATTTCTAGGTGAAATGTCTTTTCATGCAATAAAACTGATACATTTATTGAAGAAAAACAGAAAAGTGTGAAAGGGCACTGCATTAAGGTAAAGTGACATTACTGTAAACAGCTTTGTTCATATACAACATCGATTTATTTGCAGCAAGCTGAAAGCTAAAGAAATCCGCTTGACTTTTGATTTCTACGGTTTTCCTTTTATTTGCATCCAGACCACCCTAGATAATGTCTGCATGTGATACTGAGCCTCCATGATTGCAAGAACTGAAATTCAATTAATGAAAGGGCAGGCCAGGGACAGTCAGGCTAGGGAGGAAAGCATTAGATGATGCAGAAGTCCTCCATCTAGGAAACGAGTTGGGCTCTGAATTGCTGTAAGAAGCTTCCAGTGTGCAGTGAAATTAGAGTAAACAATTTCAGAATAGGAGATGAGGCTGTAGAACTGTCGGAGACTGACGATAAGTCTGGAGTTCAACTTTACCACTTATATCCTTCGCTGAAATACCCCCTTAATATCACTATCTTAGAGACAAAGGCTCAAAAGTGTAATAACACAAGTTCAAATTGAGTTCTGTGCAATCACTCTTTAAATGCCTCTTCAAAGTACTGTTTAATTAAGAGACATTTCCATGCTAATGTCTTGCTGGCTTGCCGATAATCTGGCATGTAAGTTACAGTTTAATAATTAATGGGAGAAGAGAAGGCTTATCCAATATTATATATTATTCAATAAACTAATTTGATTCATACCTCATTAATCTGAATAGGATTTTAGTTACATTAAACATTTCATATAACACACGAAATATCTCTATTTCATCCTGTTGTGGGCAATTTTTCATGCATTTGCCAGATATTATGTGAAATATAATTAATGAAGGCCTATTATATCAAATCAATGCTAATATGGAAATTAATTGGCATTCATTTCCGAATTTTCAAATTGAAAGCTTAGCTGCCACCTCTTTGCTGAAAATTCCCCATAAAGAGAAATCAACTTCGTCCTACAGTGTAGAGACCCATAAAGTCAGTGCTTAAAAGTGTTTTTTCATCAGATTTTCTTTTGAATTCTTCATGAAGCTGACAATGCAGCAATTTGATTATTAGTAAAGGCTTTTAAAATATCATTAGTGATTTTTTTTTCCTGTACAGAAGTGGGGCATGCAAGGGAATGGGCAGCAGGAAATACAGTATCTGCTGACCAGTGTAAAAGGCTGACTGATCCATTGTATGTTCAAGTTAATGAAGGCATAAATCAGGCTCTTATCACACTGAAAGTTTAACAAGAGTGTTTGTTAGCCACAAGGTATGGTTAATGGAGACACAACATCCAAAATGGCAAGATACAAAAAACATGAATGTTGAACATATGAGGTGTGATAATTGAATTCCCGGAATGCCAGCAGCAGAGAACTATGGTGGTGGGTCACACAGCCATTTGCACTCAAACGTTTTCCGGCATGTTCTAACTTGTCTCACACTCGCCTGGGTCACTGACTAGTTGACTCAGTTTTTACAAAGTAATAGAAGAAATAACAAGTGTGTGCATTGTGTTGCTGGCAGAAATTGAATGTGGGGAATATGGGGCAGTGGACTAACATCAAAGTCTACGTACAAATTGGCAAAAGTGCAAGTGGAACTTTGGCTTTGTTACAACAGGCTTATGGTGAACATTCCATGAAGAAATCAAGTGTTTTTGAATGACATAGGTGGTTTAATGAGTGGCCTTAGAGAAGATGTTCACGATGACACCAGAAGTGGGCATCCAAAAATGCAAGGGACATATGTAAAAATGGAGTGCAAATGGGAATCTGTTCAGAAGAAAACACTGGAACTCTGGTTTGACAAGTGGATTCTCCACCACAACAATGCTCCTGCACACGATGAGTTAAGTGTTTGTGAGTTCATGGACCAGAAATCCATTCAGAGACTTGACCAAACACCTTGTTCCCCTGACCTGGCTGTTTCCAAAATGAAAAAAATGCCTTAAAATGACACAGATTTGATGATATTCCAGACAGCCAGTGTACCACAACAAGGTTATTGAGCAGCATTCTGGAAAACACATTCCAGGAACGTTTCTGTCAGCGACACAGTCATCTAGAAAAGTGCATTGCTTTACAAGGTGACTACTTTAAACCGCTTGCCATTCGCACTATAGCAGAAGTACTGCTACAGGGCGGTACAACTGCGCAAAATCAAGTATATATACATGATTTGCATTTCCGGGTAGCCACCCTACCCACGTCACTATTGGCGGCTGGGGATCACTGGGTCCTGGCCTGTAATTCTCGGTTGGGACTCGGTGATCATCGGCAAAGCTGACAGGGGAGAGACCTGTGTGTATACAACACAAGTCTCTCTCCTGCAGCATGGACATGCTGCTTTGAATCTCTCTGCACAGCAGAGAAATACAAAGCAGCAGGTCTCCCAAGTAAAACAGCACACAATGAAAAACACACACAACACACAGTTAACCCTTTGATCACCCCTCATGTTAACCGCTTCCTGCCCAGTGTCATTAGTACAGTGTCAGTGCTTGTTATTAGCACTGATCACTGTATTAGTGTCACTGCGGATGTCAGTGGCAGTTAGTCAGTTCCCACCCAGTGTCAGAATGCCCGCCGCAGTCGTCCCACTATAAGTCGCCGATTGCCGCCATTACTAGTATAAAAAAATTAAAATTCCAATATAAATACCGCCATTTGTATTTGCTATAACTTTCACATAAACAAATTAATATAAAATTATTTTGATTTTTTTGCAGCAAAGCCATGTAGCAGAATACATTTAAGCCTAAATTTATGAAGACATTTTATTTTTTATTGTTTTTATTGGATATGTTTTAAAGCAAAAAGTCAAAAATATAGTTTTTTTCCAAAATTGTCTTTTTTTGTTTATAGCGCAAAAAAAACCCTGCAGAGGTGATCAAATACCACTGAAAGAAAACTCTATTTGTGGGAAAACAATTACATAAATTTAATTTATGCACAGCATTGCATGACTGGGCAGTTGTCAATTAAAATAACACAGCGCCGTATCGCAAAAAATGACCTAGTCAGAAAAGGTGGGTAAATCTTCTATAAAGCAAGTGGAGGTGACAACAGTTGCTAGTGTATAGGTAAGCAAACAATTTTTTTACAGTCTATTCCATGAATTTAACCACTATTATACATATATATATATATATATATATATATATATATATTGTGGCAGTGCGGTATCCTGCCACGGTGGAAATCATGATGGAGACCCAGGATTCTCAACCATGCAGGTTGAGGGGCTCCAGGCAGTTCTCATAATGCAGAGGAAACGGGTTTATAAGTTTCCTCTTTGGTTTGTAAAGCCTGTTTTGGGACCTGTTGCCTGGAGATTTCTAAGAGATTTGGGAGGGATGAAATCTCCAATCCTGGGCCCATATTTTGGGAGCAGCCAGTGTGCTGATTGCACAGGTGTGTGCAGGCCTTTTTGTGGAGGCCAGGCCATGAGTCTGAGCTCCACCCCGGCAGTTAGGAGGACTCCACCCAGGCAGATGGGAGGTCTCTGCCGTGGAGTCAGGTGGGCTACACCTAGGAGAGGTGGAAGCCAGACTAGCTGTGTGCTAGTGCCATACTTTGGGGAAGAGTCTGCAGGAGGCAGACTTAAAACTGCGTACAAGCCAGGAGGCTGAATACTGTTTATTTGAATTCGTGTGATGGTGGATACCCCTGCGTGGGAAGAATTTTGGTTGTTTGAACTTTCTTAAATAAAAGTGGGCAAACAGGCCCTTAAAAAATAAGCGAGTTGCTGTGTGCTTTGAAGAAGCTCTACCACTTGAAGCGAGTTCCCACAATATATATAAAATATATACAGTATATAACACTATATATCACATTGGAAAGCACTCCAGGTTACCACCAGCCACAAATTTTTTTTAGAATTACTGAAGATCAAAGCACTACCACTTGCAGCTTGTAAACGCATCCAAGAATACTCCCAAAATCTAAACAATTAAAATGTCACTATATCACTAATACTGCTGCACTGCATAGTGCGAATCAACTATTTTACTAGAATGACAATAAAGCAGCTATTATTTCACTTACAAATACGTTCCTGAGTACAAATGTATAGTCTGCACTTGACCGTATTGACAGTCAGGAAAACAACACTGTGTATATTGATGGGAACGCCTGGCATGCTCAGCTCAAGTCAAATGCAAGATAATGAAGCAACTGCAGCATCTCAACTTTCAGACAGCCTACTCATAACATCAACACATCCCTATGCATAACCACCCGCCATCCCACCACCATTTTGTTTTATTTTCATTATTTAGTTATGTGTAAGAGCCATGCATAAAATGAATGAGGCAAATCAAGGCTTATGTTTGGTAAATATAGGCTTTTAGCATCAAAAGCATTGTGCTTTTATATGAAAAACTAAAGCTCATCTGGAAGAATAATGTGTATTGTACTAGAAACTAAAACATGCAAAAAGCTTCATCTGAAATAAAGCACAGCAAGGCTTTAACCCAAAGAAGTCAACAGTGGATATTATAACCAGACTAAAATTACTGTGTATCTGCAATGCAAATCAGTGTCATTTCCTTTTGTCTTGAGCACAGACGTTTTCTTCCAAGCTGTGTAGTTTCTCATTGCATATGAGTAAAGTCAATGCTATATACAAATAAATTACAATTATTACAGGAAATGGAAAAAAATTGCAGTCTAAGTGTGTAAGCCTGTACTTTAATTGAGAAGAGAATTACAGTTCAGACACAACAGTGTATGAAATATCCAGAGTAGGCGTCTACCAGCAAAGTCTGCAGAGGTGCTTTTACATTGGAATAAATATACTGGATCATAACAAGCTGTCAGGCTTTACACCCTCTGCTAACAGCGGCATAATGCCACTGCTTTGCTTGTCATCCTCAGGAACTATTTTGCATCAGAACAATTTTATAGTCCTCTAATTTTCAGAGTGCCAGCATCAACACAGCCAACGGTAAGGAACCTTAGCAGATTATATTTCCTCCTCATATTTCTTTGCTGTGTAGTCAGTATTTCTTTTGGAGAGAGCCTAATACATTTTCCTGAATTCCTGTTAGCTAGATATCTACACAATTGGCTCTAGTAGCACCCTGAACATATATAAAAAACTAGCATTTATTGGAAAAGGTTGTTTCAGTAAATATCCTATGTCAAATCAATTAGTACTGATATAGGAAGCTGAACTTACATTGTATTTTGATTTGTTTATGTAAAAGTCTTGCTGGCTACACTCTTTCCTACCTTTCAAACCACCTTATTGGTCACTGACACATGCCAGTACATTTCAGTCTGAGGACCAAGCTGAATGGCTTCTGATGCCATTGTATCAGTTACATGTTTAAAGCAACAAACTAGAATAGACAAGTGGTATGGTGTTTTTATCGGATGCCATCTTAACTCATCTGCAGGGTAAGCATTAGTTTGAAAGGAAAGGCCAGGAACTGTATGCGGAGCATAAGTGCAGGGCCTGCATGACTGAGTTCTCTGGGGAGGCTACAGTTAGGCAGTTTAATCGGTTAGTTTTAAATTAAATGTTACCTTATTGGTGGACAAAGGGTGGGCAGGGTGTAGCTGGGAGTGGCAGCAGTGGTTTGGTAGAAGGGAGGAGTTCCTAGAGGGTCAGTGGAGCCTGCTCAGTGGAGAAGACACTTGCCCGCCTTCCCTCCCATCCTTTGTTTCTGAGGTTGTCGGGGGTAGATTTCTTAAGTTGTATTTTCTCGGGGCGTTCAAGGGGTGATGTGGGCTATGGGTTTGTTGTCAGTGTGTAGTTGGGGGCTAGGCTTTGTTTTGTCATAGCAGCAGGCAGGGGTCTCAGGTTCTTGTAGGCCGGCATGGTCAAAACAGTAAGTGGAGTGTAATGGGTAGAGCCCATCTTGGTATGGGTGTACCTTCCCTATGAAGTGAGATCAGGAAGGGGCTATCGGTCATTGGGCTGCATCAGGTGTTAAAATAGTTAACAAATTGTCCCTGAGCTGACGTAACTGTGGCTAGGGGCTGGAATAGTTACGTGGTGGTTGAAACAACCGATGCGATAGTAAAACAGGCCTTCATTAACCTGAGACAACCAGTGTAACCATTAACCTGAGATGGGGAGTTAGGTACCTTATGATTGTAAAGTTTTGTTTAAGAAAAAATGGTATTAAAAGTGACTCTGTTATTTATGGTTGTTAATAAAAAGGCTGCTATGGCCATGTAAATCCAAGATATAAAGTTGCGTCCAGGAGCGGACTGACCATTTGGAAACTCGGGCACTGCCCGTGGGCCCGGGGTCAGTAGGGGGCCCCATGAGATGCTCCTGGTACCTTTTTCATAGGCTTTTTTGAGTTTGGGCAAGGACACAGGGGCCCCATGATATCCTATTGCCCGGGGGCCCCATGAGTTGTCAGTCTGCCCCTGGTTGCGTCTTTATTTAAATAAGCAGGATAGTACACGGGTTATGGAAGTAGTGAGTTATGGCAGCTGCAACATCAGCAATACCTCAGTCATGCTTTATCCTATGAAAATTAGTAGTGAGTATTCAGCTGTTTAGGAGTTTACCACTTTATACCAAGAATGTACAAAAGATTGAGGCTTCACAACTCCCAACATTGGACATAAGTATGCTTCAACTGTATGTGATCAGTTTCATGCCAGCCATAGGTGTTCTGTTGGGATAATTCCTTATTCCTGCTTAGTCTTCTACAATTAAAGTGACTCTCAAACTTTTTTTTTTATAACAAACATGTTATACTTACCTGCTCTGTGCAGTGGTTTTGCACAGATCAGCCCAATCTTCCTCTTCTTTGGCCCCCTGCTGGAACTTCTGGCCCCTCCCCCTTTCTGAGTACCCCCAGAGCAAAGGGGGTACTCATGCAGGCTTGCTCCCGAGCCCCACTACCTGTGCCCATAGACACCGACACCAGGGCTTTGCCCTGCTCACTCGTGATAGGACTTGATTGACTGGAGCAGGAGCCAATGGTTACGGCTGCTATCAATCTGCCCTGTGAGGAGGGAGAGCACTGGATCAAGATCGGGGTCAGGTAAGTATAAGGGAGTCTGCGGGGAGGGGGGACACAGAAGGTATTTTCTTAATGCAGAGAATTCATTAAGGTAAAAAAAAAACTTAAGGCTTTAGAACCTCTTTAAGCAAAATGCCCTTTTTTAGCGTACTGAGCTGGAACACAGCACACTAGCAAATTACCTGGAAATCTGCATGCCACTTAACAAGCATGCCAATTGAACCATCTACTGTGCCACTGTGGCTATCTTTACAGAGACTGGATTGCTGAGATTTTCACTCCACACAGGGAATTTGCATCTTGCAAGGGAATTTTCCCTTAGCTTAATGAATGAGGTGAAGCCCAGCTGACTTCTACCATCCAATCATGTGCAAGCCTTGCACATGGTTGGGTATTCTTTGCAAAGTGAATTTTTACAGTGATAAGTGAAGCTCAGTTATGACATCTGGCAGTGCTCTTTTGACTAATTGTACTGTAACACTGGTGTCCTTTGTCAATGGTTTTAAAACTGTTGTCTGCCAAAAATTTTTTAAATAAATGCTACTTTTTATTTTATTTAGTCAAATTGTTTCTTTGGCGCCTTAAAAGTTCCACCCTGTTCTTTCTTAGTTTGAATTCCTACCACCTTTACTAAGTTCTGGGGAAAATTCTGTTGCATGTGAAAATTCCCTCAAAAAGTGAACAGCCTATTTGTCTTTAGTAAATAAACCCATGGAGTTTGAATTCTGCCGTAACAATTGAAAAACCCCATAGGGGCAAAATATTCAGCAAATATGTTAAATGTGCATGAGAGAAAACAGACTGATAATATTTCTCAATCTCTTTGATGGACTTTGATGGTGTACATTTTGTCATGTACAGACCAAAACCATTTATGGCCTTGTAGCAACAACATGAAATCTAACATTCAATTGGATATTGATCAAGGGTTCTAATTACGATACTGTAGATTAAAGTGATAGTAAAGTCATGTTTGTTAAAATCCGCTGATAGGCAGGGCTATTATAGCAGAAGAGACCCCAGTGGTCTTTTCTGTAATAAATCTACCCTCTGACTGTCAGTGGGTAAAGTAATCTGAGCCACACATTTACAGATCACATTTACAGCTCACACTGTGTACCACGGCAATGTGACTCCTGTGCGCATGGACAGGAGTGACATCACCACAGCCCGGCCATTCAAGAGGCTAAAGATACGAAACCCAGAAGGAAGACTGGGTGGAGATGGAAGCCGTGACAGGACTGTGCTGGAGGGCTCCACTTGGAGGAAATCTGGACAGCGCAGTGGCTAAGTGGTTAGCACTCCCACCTAGTTTAACCACTTCCTGTCCGGAACACTTTTACCCCTTCCTGTCCAGGGCAATTTTTAGCTTTCAGCGCTATCACACTTTGAATGACAATTGCGCAGTCATGCAATACTGTTCCCATATGAATTTTTTACCATTTTTTGGAGACAGATAAAGCTTTATTTTGGTGGTATTTATTCACCGCTGGGATTTTTATTTTTTTTACTATGTAAATGAAAAAGTCCAAAAATTTTGAAAAAAAGTGTTTTTTTTAATAAAATTTTGCAAATAAATAATATTTCATCATAAATCTTGGCCAAAATTTATTCCGTTATTTTTTTAGTAAAAAAAAAAATCCAAATTAGTTTATAACCAAAAATTATAATTTCTAAACATTTTTTTTTACATTTTATTTTATTTTTTTATATTATTTTTTATTTTTATTTTTATTTTTTACATACTGTCACCCTAGCAGTACAGTGTCACCATGGTGACACTGTACTACTTGTGGGGGGTGATGAAGATTTTTTTTTTTTTTTTACACTGATTGCTTTTACACCCATATAGGATGTAAAAGCAATCATTTCTCTTTCTCTCTGTCTGCAATCTTGCAGTCATTGAGAATTACTGAGTGAGCTGTGAGTGGTCACAGCTTGTCACATGGTACAAGGCTGTTGTGAATAGCCTTGTACCATGTGACCTCTGTGATCATTCACAGATTTCACACGTAGTAAGCAATGATGTCACAAGTGACATCTTGCTTACTACTTTGCATGTGATCGCTGATTCGCCAATCAGTGATCACATGATCGGGACCTCGCACAGAGGTCCCGTCCGACGATCGGTGTTTCACTGTGTCCGGAGGACACAGCGGGCACCGGATCGCGGTGGTGCGCGCTCCCAGGGAGCGCGCACAGCTAGAAAAGGCGGGTGCCGTTTATGAACGGCAACCCGACCCTGAACTGCCACCGCCCTGCCGTTTATAAACAGCAGGTGGACGGCAAGAGGTTAAATAGGGTCGTCGGTTTAAATCCCAACCACAGAACTACCTGCCTGGAGTTTGTATGTTCTCCCTGTGCCTGCGTGGGTTTCTTCCGGGTACTCTGGTTCCTCCCACACTCCAAAGACATGCTGGTAGTTGAATTGGATCCTGTCTAAATTGATCCTTGTATGTGCACAAATGTGAGTTAGGGACCTTAGATTGTACAATGCTTGAGGGTTAGGGACTGATGTGAATGTACAATATACTGTATGCAAAGCGCTGCGTAAATTGATGGCACTTTATAAATACCTGAAATAAATGAGATAATATGCTAGTATGTGGTGCATACTAGTTCATTATGACTTAAGCCTGCAGGGTGACCACCTTTTTTACTTTTAATACACAACGTTACTACCACTTTAAACTATAGACTTATTAAAATATTTTGATATTTATTTATGTTGAATAAATATGAAAAATAGATATACATATATCATGGCTGAACTTTGTGTCAAACTGATTCTTTATACCCACCTGTGTTATTCTTGGATTTGCACACTTTGCATGGGTTCCTGATAGCTCAAGCCAAGGGTTTTCTGCAGGTAAGCAATGCTGCTTCAGTGTACACTTCCCTTCTCCAGCACACCAACCACATTCAAAATCGGGATCAGCCTTCAGGCACAGGCCACAGCTCGGTCTCTTGGCACCACATTTGTACAGATGAACTGTAAATGACACATCAAAAGTACAATAAGTTTGTATAGTAGCAGAATGTGCTCTTTACCTGCAGTGCACTGTACATTGAATATTTTATCACAGTAAATACATTGCACAAAATAATTAAAATGTTATCTCAGTAATCTCAAGTGAGCTTCCACTCTGCTCTGAGACGTTACATAAAAAATACTTTGAGCTTGAAAGGTATCAAAAACTATAGAATATTCTACACTCAGCAGAATTATACACATTTTCCTTTCTTTACCATACACTTATTACAAAACTGAGAATTGTGATGATGAATGGCTATATTTAAGGATGACAAATAATTGACTTTGGGAACTAAGCTGTAAAAATGGCATAAGAAATTTGGCAAAGGTTCAAAGGCAAACAACAAAATTAATACAAGGGATAGAAAGTTTCACTTTCAGGCAGAGGCGGACTGACAAATCATGGGGCCCCCTGGCAATAGGGGATCATGGGGCCCTTGTGCCCTTGCCCAAACTCAAAAAAGTCTATGAAAAAGGTACAAGGGGCATCTCATGGGGCCCCCTATTGACCCCGGGCCCACGGGCAGTGCCCGAGCTTCCAAATGGTCAGTCCGCCCTTGCTTTCAGGGCTTGTTCACATGTGCTTCAATACCCTGTGTATAAGTTGCATCTAAAGTGCTTCTAAAGCCCTAAGGTTTTTCACCTTAATGCATTCTATGCATCAAGGTGAAAAACGTTCTGTGCTGCAGGATCCCCCCCCCCAGCCCCCATTTATACTTACCTGAGCCCAATCCGAACCAGTGATATGCACGAGAGCAGTGGCTCTTGCCGCTGTCTTCCTCCTCCCTGGGCAGATTGATAGCAGTGGAAGCCATTGGCTCTCACTGCTATCGATCAAATCCTGTGCCGAACTAGCAGGGGACTCACAGACAGGGTGGCTCAGGAGCAAGCCCACATGGGTGCCCCATGGAAAGTACATTTCAATGGGAGCACCCATCGAAGAGGAGGAGCCTGGAGTACTGGCAGGGGACCCCAGAAGAGGAGGATCCAAGCTTCTCTGTGCAAGTAGTGAGAGAGTGAGCTGGCCACCTGTGTGAACAGGACAAACTGAGCTTAGGACTAAGCCACAGTGGTTGAGCTGTGCAAACCTCCTCCTTGGGACCCCTGAAGCCAATGGGAAATTGCAAATACTACAGAGCTTGACTGGCTTCATCTTTTCTATGTGACCATCACCCCCGAAGCAGTTTCTCTTCAGTGTTTCCTTCTTGGTCGTACTCATGTCTGAACCAGCATTCCTGCACTGCAAGTGAGGAAGCAGAGGGCCCGCTCATAACCTGGAGCATTAAAGGGAAAAGGAGAGCGCTGGCTGCCAGGGGAAGAAGAGATAAGGAGGGAGTCTTCAATCCTCAGATCAAACTGCCTCAGGACGGACCCCTGTATCCATAGAAGGAATTACCACCCAGGGAGCAATACCAGTTTAACCCCTTAAAGGGAACTATGGCGGACGTGGATCATTCTTAAAGCCCATACGGATCCTGTCTGATGACCCACCATCCCTTAGAGGGAAGACCACCCAGTTCCTGACCCATTACTGATGACATCTGGAATATTGATTTAAAGGCGCATTTTATATGCACGTCCGGTGAGTGCGCATTACCTACTATATCACCGCACGGACACCGATTCTAACTATAACAGGAGCACAAAAGTCACTTTATGAACTGTCCTTTATCTTTTTACTTATGAACTATTTATTGGATATATTTTATATTTATTGAATCTTATATATTTTTATGAATTTACTGAGTCCTTAGCGCTGCACCCCTGTTTACATGCAGGGAAGTATACCACATTTGTTATTTTAGTAAAAAATAAACAAAATAAGAACATTTAAACCTTTGTTTACATTTGGTAAGCAAATATGCAGCCAATCAACGCCAAGGCCTAGCCGTTGTGAGGCCGCATATGTGCGTGTGCTCGGAGACAACAGGTTAAGCACTTCCCACTAGAAAAAACACTTTCAGGGGCATTTAACAAGAATTATTGATGCTTCTCCATTGCTTCAAAATACATCACAATCATGTTGTAAACGCTATAACCGTGTTATTGAGTGCTGCTTTTGTTCTTCATAATTAATACACATGTGAACAACCCCTTAGAGAAAAGGCTAAAGCATTTAGTATGGAAAACAAGATTTAGAGATGATTAGATCATTATGTATAAATATATACAGGGTTAAAATAAAAATGCAACAAACACCTGTTGTACCACGAAGTGTGTGGTGGAAAGACAATTTTAAAGGATAAGTTTACCTTTGCAGCCCCCCCCCCCCTTCCCCCGTGACAGAAATACAGGGAGAGGTTCCCTGTACAAACTGTCAATTTTTTAAAAACAGTGCAGGCGTTATGGGGCTCTGCCCCCACAGCGTTCTGTGAATGAATGAACTACAAGGCCCAACAGCCTTAGCAGCAGATGGCTTGCAGTTCTTAACAGCGCCGTGGTAGTTCATTGAATCTTCCTGTCAGTATATCTTGTCTGTACATCCCGTATGGAGGCCTGCATGGCACCAGCAATCTGCGGATCACTAGTGCAATGCTTTACAGGCTCCTGCAACCAAAAATATTAAATGCACATTTTCTTACCTGCAAAAATGTGCATTTATTACTTTTGGTCAAAAAGTGAACTTATCCTTTAAGTAAGTTTATGGATTTTTTACATCACTTATATTTTGGAATGCCCCAGCATAAGAAGATTTACTGGAAAAATCGGTAGAATCATTTAAAAGCAGACCATCAGATACTGTTTTTACAACAAATACTGTAGATACAGAAAGAAAAACTTAAATTCCTTTGTGGGATGTGGAAGGATTTTTACCCCAGTTGAGGCAAAACTGAACAGAATTGCCCAGTCGGTTATTTAGTCTTCTTCTGGAAGAACACTGCTAGGGTTTGTGAAAGGCTGACATAAGTGTCTTTTTTTCAGCCTATTTAACTCAGTAACTATGAAGTCCCAGAAAATAAATGATATGGAAATGTGTGACTATGAAGTGATTCCATTTCAATGAGAGTTATACAAAATGAGTACTGAAAAGGTTAGGCCTTTGAGCCTCAGCAATAGATAAGTGATGTTGCCATGGAAACTGTTTTGTAGCCCAAGCCGAAGTTCCACTTTACCTTTGTTCAGAGCTGGATTGTCAATGCTGAAATCCCCGTTCCATACCACAGTCAGTTCCACTGGGAGGCTGTCAATCTCCATCCCTTCGTAGTTATACTTAAGAGAAAAGACAAGACTATTTGGAATTGAGAGGTTCTTGAGAAGTATTTCATTTTTCATTAACGTTTTTATGCTTTATAAGAGTAATGAATAATACGAATGTCTCCTTTGGCCAAATTTGCCAACTGAAGAATCTTATTTTGGGTTAAAATGCACAATTTACATGAGCAAACAACAAAGCAGATATTTATTTTGAAAATGACAAGAAGCTTGCTAAATATTCAACACATATAGATAATTATCTTTCTGATGGCTCATGTATTACAAAGCGATTGCATGTCTGCTCTCTAGCGACCGTTGGGAGAAACCAAAACATCTGGAGGGGTAGGAGGTATTCTACACACCCAAAAGTATACAATAAAACTGTAACCAGTCCTGCTGTTAGAAATCATGGGGCCCTATACAGCCTACCTGACAGCCCCCCCCAATAATATCAAAAATTATATTTTCACCAAACAATCATTATTAGCAGACACAAACACAATCAAACTTACAAAATTCCTGCTAAAACTAAAAGATACAATTGTATTGAATTAATAGCTAAAGTTATGTGTGAATTAAGTCTTGGGGCTCATTCACATAGGTGCTGTGACCTGTACAGTGGCGATCAGTTTTTTTTAAAATGTAGTTGGAGCTGTGTCTAGGCAGCCTATGTTACTCTATAGGGATGCAACAGCTGTGTGAACACAGACAGAGGTCTTAATTTGATAGGCTTATGGATGTTGGTGTACAGCCCCCAGACAGTGCATATAAATTCCTCAGTCTTTTTCTCTGCAGCCCCATCTGCCTTGCACAGTGAATGAACATCAGCCTTCTGTACAGAGGCTCCTGTTCATTCTTAAACTGAAGCACAGTAAACACAGTTAACTATGCTTCAGTTATACATGGACACAATGAGTGATCGGTACCAATCACTAATTGTGATCATTCAGGGAAGGAAGGGACTGATAACTATAAATATGACATATTTACTGGATCCATCCCCCGATCTCCATCCTGAAACATCCATTCCAGCAGGAGGAGGGAAGCTGACAGCGCTGTAGGTGAGGCGGTTCCGAAACACATTACCTATGCTCCCTCCTGCCTGTAGCGCTGACGTCACTCCCAGCTGACGGGGCTCAGTGTCCTGATCAAGCTCCCTGTCACTGGTGACATGGCATCTTCCAGCGGTCTTGTACCAGGCTGGAGCTGTAGATCTCCTGCATGTTATATGCAGAGGCTCACCAGCACTGTGTGTGACAAATATTTGGCTTTTTTTTTACATGTGAGTTGCTAATTGTTAAATATTTTCTTTAGTTTTATGCTGCACCCAGAGTGGCACCTTTTGTTTTGTCTTGTCACTGTAGGGGAGGAGGGCACACCTCCCCTACAGTGACAAGACAAACCAAGGCAGCAGGGGGAAGATGATCGTGCACAGGGAGGGTGATCAGTAAAACTGGCTGGAGGGAGAGGAGGAGAAACCAACCTTCAGCAACTGCAGCGAGAGCCATGCATGGGATCAGTTCCAGTATTTGTCCGCCTGCAACACCGATCACCCGCCCACATCCAATTCCCCCTGCTGTTTGGGGCCCCCTGCTGGCCAGGGCCCCGTACAGGAGGACTGGTAGTACCCCCTTATCAGCAGTTCTGGCTGCAACCATCCAATACACCTTTCGTTTATAATGAATTGCCATCACGCCATTTTAAATCATTTATGTTGTATTGCATTACTAGTAACTGTCTATCCACATCTTTTGCATGTGGCCAGTTTTGTAACCTTGTGATAACAGGGTCTCTTTGATCATGTCTCCTTTTAAGCCCCTGTTCACAATGATGTAAATTGTCATGCAATTTTACAGTTCAAATCACATGACAAGTCGCACCTAATGATTGGCAATGGAACCTTTCTAATCGGTGTGACTCCAACCATGTTGCATCGGAGTTCCACCAGTTTGAAAAGAAGTTTCTGCACTACTTTTGCCGATTTTGGGTGTGACTTGCCTAGACATCTCTGCACGAAGTCGCACAGATGTCTTACAAGTCGCACCTGAAGTTCCACTGATATCCGACCGTGAAATAGTGCGACTTCAAGTCAAACAATTTCAAAGTTGTATTTAGTGTGAACCCAAGCTAAGTGTTATTTTTCTAGATACAGCTGTGAAAAATTAAGACTTAAAGAGTAACTCCACTTTTCTTGAGAAAAAACGACCATTTCCTTCTGGTTGATCTATGTACATTGGAAGGATTTTAACAAACTTTGTTGCAGATTCCTCTCTTTTGTTATTCAGAAGAAATAGCTATTTGTTTGCCTGTGTCCATGTACAAAGTGAATATATATGGGAGTGATTTTACAATTATCAATCATCTGCTGCACCTGCAGGGCTCTAATGAGGAAAGTGCATGGTCTGCAATCCTTCAGATGTGACTTGTCCTTGGGAGTATTTCACCAAAAATTACATTTTTGTTGCAGGGGATGCCAAAAATCTGACTTAGTGTATCTTAGTGCAGACATTTGGGAAAATCAGTGAGCCAAGTAAGAAATTAAATTTTCAGGGGGCGCTCTGTACACCACCTGTGTACAGAACACCTCCAGGTAGTCCTATTGCATTTTACATAAAATTACAGCAATGCAGATTGAAAAAGGCAAGGGAATTTTTGATAACATTCAATTACAATATGACTTGAGCCATAACTGTATAAACTATATTATTTTAGTGGAGTTACCCTTTAAAATCAGACTTTGGAGGAAAATAAATTTTATTACACAGTCTGTCTGGATAAAATGACATCAACCCTATTTTTTTTTTGCTATTGGCTGTGGTCAGGTCATTCTCACCAATACATGGGTTGAATTCCGAAATAATTTTCTTTCGAAAATCTTATCTAAGAATTTTTTTTTGAATGTCGAACCATTAGTGGGTCACAGAAATGGCCGATTTTCATGCGGCCATCAAATTTGAGTAATTGGGTATGGTAGAAATTTTTTTAAAAACAAATTCATTTATAATTAATGATGGGAGAATCATGCGGGAAATCTAAACAAAAAAGAAATGTGCATGAGTTGTGACCAGGAAAGAAAAGAAAATTCTTGGCCACAAAAATTATTTTCTGTAGCAACATGAGATGAAATTGAAGGCATGGCTGGCCGAATTTTGAAATCAATGGTGGCACCATCGGATTACAAAATGCACAGAGTTTCCATTTTTCTAAAGAAAATTTGTTGGGAATTCAACCCATGTACAGTATGGTCTGTATAACATAGATTTGCGCACAGATTTTTACAGCTGCTCATTAGAGATTGCTAGGGAGCTACCAATAAAGAGCTTACAACAGCCTCGATGCACAGGTACAGGTAGATTAGATAGCAACGGAATGGTATGGTTAATGTAAAGCCTAAATCCTAAATAGTTTGTTAGGGCCAAGCTGGCAAAAACATATTTTTCCCGTTACTAATTGTTGCAGCTGCTGTCAGGACTGTGTAAACTGTATGTAACATCAGCTACATACAGCATGTGCTGCTGTGTTCCAGCAGGTGTAGGGATCTTCCTGTCTGCTGCTAGAACAAAATCCTATCAGACTGAGCACTGCTCAGCCACTCACAGGAGGCTTTGTATTTTTATCAATGGCTTCTTCCAATTGGCTGAGATGGAGAGGTGAGCAGATGATGTCACAATCTCCACCTCAGCCAGAGGAAACCTTATATTCATTGATAAAAGGCTCCCAATGAATGGCTGAGCAGCACTTAGCCTGACTTGATTTTGTTCTGGAAACAGAAGGGAAGCCCCTGGACCACTGCCAAAGATTAGTGTGGCATACTGTATGAAGCTGGTATTACATATGTTTATACAGCGGTGACAGCAGCTGCAGTAATAAGTCAGGAAAATGGTTTGCTTGGGACAGCTTGGTCAAAACAAACTATTTTAAGGTGAAAGTAAACCTGGAGTTAGGCCTTAAATCTCACATCAACAAGGGAACAACGCTGTTCTTTTTCTAGGCTTTCTTTAGTACCTTAGTATTGAACATACCCCAATTATAATACAAGGCTAACCCTGTAAATCTGTGATGCATTTAATGCTACCAGAAATGTACTAGAAGACGTTGACATTGGTGGATTTGAGACTTGGTATAAGCTGGGAACTGGTGTTTGCTTTTCAAAAGATTCTCAGGCTGCTACTCTAAAGATAACATGCTAAACCCAAAGCATAAAAGATGAGAATAATATCTAGAGGAATAATTTAATAAATGTGTTCTACTCCCCTGCCTGAATTTTGGTTTTAAGGGCATAATACTTGCCTGGTAGATAAATCTGGAAAATATTGGCTTTAGAGTGAAAGCCTTTAAAAATAAATTATACCTAATACAATTGCTGGCCTACATGGGAACAAGAGAAACTCATGTTCGCCTAATGACAAGGAAAGCGCACACCAGTCTTGCCGGAGGGCTGCCATTATCTGCTGCTGTGTTGTTTAGTTCAGTCATTGCAAAGCCATGAAGCCATATCTGCCCTGAAGAGAGTGAACATTTCAACCCAATAGACACACAAAGGCTATTTAAAGCTCCTTTATAAAATGTCAAAAGGATGGTCCAGAATGGCATGTAAGGGAGAATATTGTAGGCAAGACACAAAACAACTTCACTTTTGGAACTTGGAATATACTGGAAATGTAGAACAGCGAGTAACTAATTCTGTCCAGTTCTGAGCTAAGTTAAATCTGACTAAATAATACAGTAAGTCTTCTAACCTCTACTCATAGAACTCATGGACCTCATTAAAGGCATGAAACAAAAGGGAATGCTGTCCAATAACTTAGAATAATCAGTCAATAATAAGGTTTTCTTTGTATTCAGAACACTGATTTCTAATTAAAGTGGATCTAAAGTCAGAAACCAGATTTGTTTCTGCCTGTTGTCAGCATACCATGAACAACAGCCAAATACTTACCTGTCACTTGAAGTGCTCTCCTGAGAGAAGCAGAGTCACTGATTGGCTACCACTGCCCTGTGGGTATTGTGGACTGAAGTTTCTGTCTTTAGGTCCATATTAACAACATGAGATGCTGCATATCACAGTCCTTAAGGCTATGTAGGCTGCATAAAAAAGTCATTGCCCTTTAGTTTAGAACAAATTGTCCCTACACAATTTATTCTGTAGTAACTGTCTATTACGGCAGACTGTATATTTCACATTATTATGCTTTTTTTTAGGTGCAGTTATTAACAGCAACCAATCACAATTTAGTATTCTAAATCTTAGTATAGTAATAGTGGTAAAACATTATTGCTGAGTGGTTGTAATAGATTACTTTACATATTGCTCTTATTCATGCACGTACAGACCACTGTGCTATTAGCAGTGCGACACTTGGGTTGTGCTAATATGATTGCTCTTTGTTTCAAAACTCATGGTCTTTTAGGTTAAAAACATACTGCTGTATCATTCTTCTATTCATAATTCTTGGATCAGCTTTAGCTCAAATACATTGTTTATTAGCTATGTTTGCTGCAACATTTTAGCTGTGAAAATGCAATAACAGGAGCAGAGCAGCCAACGGTCGCCAGTGCATGCTTGTTCCTGTCCATTGCCAGCTTTGTTTCAAAGAGTGCCGGAGAGGTTACTTTAAGAGTTGTGCCTGTAATTTTACTCAAGGATGTGAGTATATTTTAATTTTTTTAATAAATATTCTGGTGACAGTATTACACGATGTTAGCATTTTTGTGTGATCTGATACATTGTGTGGGGCTATTATAGTATAGCTGCTGAGGGGATGATTTGTACTTTTGGGAACTGGCATATACAGTTTTCTTTGGGGATAGTTTGTTGGACATAGCAGGGAAGTGTTTAACTTAAATTGTGAAACTGCATGCATTACAGCTGAACTCCAGCCTTTAGCCTTGCACAGTTTTACAGTCTACTCGCTTGTACTGAAATTGCTGACTCAGATTTTTCACTGCACACTGTGAGCTTCTTACAGTGAGTGTTGGAAACTGCAGCAAATCTGATAAAGCCCACCTTGCTTCCTGGCTGGAAGACACCAAGCATCTTCTGACACTCTTCTCCCCAGCATGACTGTCCCTGGAATGCCTCATTCATTCACTGGATTTCAGTTCTTAGAGGCTCAGCATCATATGTGGGCATCACCTAGGTCAGTCTGTCTAGGAATGCCCACTCCTCCAGACTTGCATGTACATCAAGGAATTTTTGATATTGCATAACTCTCCCCAAGGGCCAGCCCACTGCTTGCATCCGGACCAAGGATTTTTGTGAGGAGTACTGAGGAAGGATTTTCTTAAGCAGTTTTATTTCTTACAAATACGGGTTGTAGTAAAGAAAATGGCTTGATTCCCCCATCTACACAGTCAGTGTTGATAGCGGGAAGCCCCCTGCTAAGCTTTTGTATTCTGACAATGGTTTCCCAGCTGTCAGAATACAATGATCACTGCTGGTTGCTACAACCGCTGGCAATGATCAAACAAAAATAGACTCAACACAGGCTGGTTGTACTGAAGTTGATTCAGTTACCAACCTCAGCACAACCAGCCGGCACATATATGGATCAAAATTTGTCTGGTTCCTGCTGAACTGTCTGAATTTCAATCCATCTCTGGCTTGCTTTATGCTTTCAGGAAACTATGTACTACTCCCTGCTGGACCTCCCACCAACTATAATCTATCTGCATTGCTTAGAGAGGCACAGATACCCAGTAATGCCATAATGGGTCTGAAATAAGAGAACTACTGAAACTAGAAATGTTTTATTAAAAAAAAATCATTAGCACACTAATGAAGGGAGGAAACAGGGATGGCAAATTATAAGCAGATTAAACTTCAGCTTTAAGTTGAACAACAAAGAAAGCTGAAATAATGATTTCAAGATATTCATCTACGGCTAGTACTATTTATTGCACAAATACTGGAAGTTGAAAATAGTGTGCTCTGACTGCTTAGCTGTGTTAGTTTAGAAGGGAGCCATACGTAACCTGCTCACAGTCTGAATTCTTGTCTTTAATGCTCACTGAGGCTAACACAGGGAATCTGCCGCCAGCTGCCTCTTTATATTAGCAAATTATTCATGTAACAAAAGGCACTTTTCAGGAGGTACAGCTGTTCAAGATGTTCAGGCAGAACCTCCAGGAGAGAATTCAGTATAGAGAAAACAGCACACAGGTTGAATTTGGGTGCATTCCAAACTAAAAATCTACCTAAGGATCTAAATACGCACCACTGGGAGATAAAGGGCAAGATATTTAGTCCTTCAGGCCGTATGTTGCACTATCATATCTTTGTAACATATTGTACCGAATCTGGGCTGCAAGGGATTAAAACCAAATCAGCTCATAATGTTCAGAGCAGTCTTGTTCTGTATATAAAACAGACAAAGTTCTTTAGACTTTTAATCCAGGCCAACTCAAGTGTTTCTTATGGAGCCAGAGGGGCAACAGTTGATAAGACCATTTCCACTGCAATAATGTGACAGCTGCAATTCCTCATTAAAGACACTCAGGTGTTATTTGTGTGTTTTTGTGCTGTACAGAAGAGTTTTTTGCAACAGAAAAAGTTTGTATACCTAAATTTTACAGCTAAGAGTCCTTATTTGACTGATTAATAGAAATCTTGTCACATTTAAACTTAAACCTACGGTATATATCTAATACACATGAAATCGAATTATCGTAAATTTTGTGCAAAGCTTGAAATCTAACAGTGATAAACAGCGCCTTGTGGGATTTAATTGCTAGGATTTTCAGAATATTAACAACCTGTCAGCTTTTGGTGGTTCACTTACTTATCATGACACTTTAAAAATATCCCATCTAAATACTAAAAAAGGTAATATATCTGTATCTTAAACTGTGGCTACCCTAGGCACCGTAAATGATAATGCCCAAAATTCGAAATTTGGTATCCTACAAATAGATTTCCTTCTGCTTTATATGCTATCTGTGTTAATCCTAAATTACAAAGATGTCAATTTAAAACAATATTGAATATAATAACTATAGTGTACAGTGTTCTGACAGATGCTCTAACACAACCCACTCCAATAGGAACAGAACAATTTACTCCTTATATTACCTTTCTATTTCTAAGAGGCATGGAGGAGCTCAGCTATGAGGAAAGATTAGATGAACTGAAGTTACTCTCTCTTGAGAAGAGGAGATTAAGGGGGGATATGATCAACATGTAGAAATACATCAGTGGTTCATATAGTGAACTTGGTGTAGAGCTATTCACCCTGAGGTCATCACAGAGGACAATAGACTCCCTCAAGAGTTGGTTCTGGTCAGCTCAGTGGATTGCTTTAAAAAAAAGGCCTGGATTATGTCTTAGATACACAGAATATAACTGAATACTAAGATTTATAGGTAAAGTTGATCCAGGGAATATCCGATTGCCTCTTGAGGGATCAGGAAGGAATTTTTTTCCCTGCAGGAGCAAATTGGATCATTCTTTGCTGGGTTTTTTTTGCCTTCCTCTGGATCAGCTGTGGGTATAGAATTATAACTTCTTTTTTTTATGGTTGAATTTGATGGACTTTTGTCTTTTTTCAGCCAGACTAACTATGTAACTATGTAACCTCACCTAACATACATATAAACTCTTCACATGTGCTCATTAACTCAGCACAGGTATAGGTATTGAGAAAGACAGATTGTTAGAAGAATGTTTTATACCTTATGAAATGAGTCATATAGAGGGTATTAAACTAGCATAACACTACCCTGTCTTGCCTGTGAGTTACATACTGGTCTGACACATATATGGCACCATCCCACATATAACTGCATTAAGCATGATCTCATCCAAACACAAGTTTGGACCATACTTTGACTGTTCAGGCATTTATGCAAATGTTGGACTCTTAGCCTATTTGACAGGACCCCAACACCATATACAGTATAGTAGCGATATTTATACAACAACTATATATGACAGCTTCCCATCTGTCAATGGTTGCGAAAGAAGTTATCAACCTGTGACATCAACCAGGCCAATTCAGTTACTGGCCAGTAATCCCTGGCCATGTAAACAAAGGAGCTAGAAGAGTGTGACATAACTGACCCAATAAAGCCATATTTGGGCAATAGCATTGACTTAACCTGACCATGGCTATATTGGTCAATTATATCACCTGAGATACCATGCCCCAGGAGATGTCAACAATGAGATTGAATTTCCTTTAACTTTTTTTGTGTGGATGAGTAGGTTACACATTCACATGTAAGGTGGTATCTGGCCCCCTCCTATAGTTGAAGGGGGGTTCCACATTCCAATAAGACCACTGGCCACAGACCTCCATAACCACCAGACCAAGGTTGAAGGTAAGAGGTTCTTGTCCCTCATCAACATGAGGGAAAGGTCCTTAATATTGAGGGCAAATGGCCTGGTATGATACAGGAGGGGGGAAGGGGGGTGCACACTCATTCCTTTCTTTTTTGGTCTCCCAGTCTGCATGTTTGGATAAGGGTCTGATGTGGATTTTGGAGGGAGCAATCTATCTTTTTTTGTTTTTTGCATGGGGTTCCACCTTCAAATTCATACCTGACCAGAAGGGTATGATTTATGTATCAAAACTGTGTGGTAATACATATTGGGGTGGATTTTATTAAAGGCAAATGAATTGTGGCCTTTGCAAGTGCAGCTGCTCTTATTTTCCACAGAGTTTAGTAAATGTGGTAAAGCGTCACTTTGAAAGGAATAATCAATCAAGTGCAAGAGTAAAAAAACAACATATTTGCTTGCAAATGATTGAATGATAGAAATCAGCATAGCTTTACCACATTTTCTAATTTCTGGAGTTCAAATGGGTACAACTGCACTTGCAAAGTGCACAATCTATTTGTCTATAGGAAGTTCACCCCAATGAGTACTGTGTACCGTGTGTGTGTGTGTGTGTGTGTGTGTGTGTGTGTGTGTGTGTGTCATACCAAAAAGAACAGCAGTCAAAAACATTTTCAGGAAACATGCTCATATCCTAGATTTTCAACTTTAAATCTTTAAGTAGCACGTTCAAGGAATCTAGCCATTATTTATAACAATACCTGGTAACTTTTTTTTATATTTTCTATCAGCAGCAAAATGCTTATTTATTTAGGTTTAGCTTACCATAGCCAAGACTCCCTATGACTCCAGTGATGTTATAATGAACATTAGCAAAGACTTTAGACTGCTCTTATTATTTATATTACTGCTGCAGTGTGTTGTCACAGAGGGGGTTATTTACTAAAGCTGGGGAGTGTAAAATCAGGCTCACTTCTGCATAGAAACCAATCAGCTTCTAACCTCAGCTTATCAGTCTTGAGGCATAACAGTCTTCATTTAGCAATTGTTTTTTTATTTTTTTGTTTTTGTTTTTTTTGTTTGCATTGGTCATTCACACTCTGAAGTAGTGTGAATACCGAATAAGCAAACCAAACTGAAATACAAGTAAAAGAAGACTGATTTTCCGTGTGTCTCCCAGGGTACTATGATCTCCCCACATTTCTTGTGTTACATCTAATTACACATTTAGTTCTTATACAATTATTTTGTACTTTGCCATGTGTAGCACAATGAAGAAGTGATTACACAGAGGACAAAATAGTCTTCAGCTGACATTTGAAATCAGAACAGAAAATTAAATAAAGGTCAATGAGACATCTGATTTTTTTTTTTAGATATCTACACTTGCAGAATTTCAGCTTAGGGTAATTTACCAAAATCTTTCATGATAAACATAGTTTGTTGCCTTGGCAAAATAAATACTGCTTTGTATACAGTAAATGGCTATTTATTCTTAAAGCATTTTTTATACAGGAGCCTATGACCATTATCAAATGATCTGACCTGTGGCATCAGTAAATATCAGACATTTTCTGTGGTGGCCAAATGGGCAGACACTGGATCAGCAAAAAATGTAGCACACATTTAGATTTCCACTATCCATGGTAGCCTCTTCATTGATGCAAACAGAATTAAAGGTGCAGGCATGCTGATTTTAAGTATAACATGGAAAAATGTTCCTATGTTTGTTATATTAGTGCACTTACAGAGGTGTTTTGACACTGAACACTGGAGCTGTTGAACCTTAGAGCTGGCACCCTTTGTTCATTGCCCTGGATATTCAGGATGCACTCATAGCCTTTTTGGCCTGATTGGGGCTGGGGTAAATTCTTTGCCTTCAATGTGATAGGTTTGACAACATCAACTGGAATCAGGATCTTTTCAGTGTGTAGAAGCTGAGGACATTCCTGCATAAGGAAAATAAATAAAACATTTAAATATATTCACATCCGTATATAGTTAAAATATTGAAAACATTTACTGCACAGCACACATGCTAACCACTAAGCCGCCCATATATATATATATATATATATATATATATATATATATATATATATATATATATACCAAGCTAAAGCCCCAAAATTGTTTATTTTACTAACTCATATAAAACACACTAAAATCTTTGTCCCTAAAGACTTGGATCATTACCTGTACTGCATATATAAAAGGATATACCACATAATATAGTGTTGGCAAATATATATATATCGTATATACTCCACAAAATACATCAGATATAAAGCTGTGTAAGCCATCCCTCAAAAAAGCAATAACACTGCATGTGAAGACATTAGAACCTTCTATGTGTTGTGCCACAATCTATGCATTGCATATGGTATTAATACTCCATTAATAAGTGCACATCAGCCATTGTGTAATGCACAAGGATGCATTTGCATGCAAAGGTACAAACACCATGGAGCAAGGTGTGCAGTTGTCCATTTTAGAATCAAACAGGGAGATGGTTGATTAAGTGCAATTTTCTCCCATGAGTTGAATAAAAGAAGTAACCTTCTGGCTGTAGAAGTAAATTGATGTTAAAATTTTCTGTAGTTGTTAGCTCTGCAATTCCAAAATTGAAAAGGCTTAACCAGGCAACAAATTCCAGGGACTAAATGAGTGTCCACTGACGAAAAAACTGTACACAAATCACAAATCCCGCTAGTATATCACAGTAACAAGTAATCCACAATATATGTCACCTGATGTGTCCGTAATGTATATAAGGAATCACCAGAATAATAGCACACCAAGAATAAAAGCTGTGTACTGCACATGCTTATAATGGTAAGCCAAAAGAAGTGCCAAATAGTGTACAAACCATCCCACATATGGGTCATATTATGACGGTGCCTCTGTTACCAGATGGCAGCCATATGTAGTGTGTCAGGACACAGATTGCAATATATCCACAATCTAATATGAAGGTGTGCTAACATTTCTCATACCAACAATTCTGTGGTTACATAAAAGTTACTGTGCATCAGTCTGCGTGTTAGTAGATGGTCATATAACAGCTCAGTACAGACAAAAACAATTCCTGAACTGAGCATGCACAGTA
The DNA here is from genome assembly GCF_062004578.1 of Staurois parvus. Classification (NCBI taxonomy): domain Eukaryota; kingdom Metazoa; phylum Chordata; class Amphibia; order Anura; family Ranidae; genus Staurois; species Staurois parvus. Next base: position 4,608,032 of record NW_028317971.1, on the reverse strand, counting down.
TAATTCCAGGTGTGTAAAATCCCTTAAAGTATATCTCTAACCATGCACATATACACTCACCGGCCACTTTATTAGGTAAACCTTGCTATTGTCAAGAAAATATCCTCCACACCATTACACCACCAGCCTGAACCATTGATACAAGGCAGGCTGGATCCATGCTTTCATGTTCTTTATGCCAAATTCTGACTCTGCCATCTGATTGTCGCAGCAACTAGTCTACCCATTCTCCTCTGACCTCTGACATTAACAAGGCATTTCCATCCACACAGCTGACACTCACTAGATATTTTCTCTTTTTTGGAGCATTCTCTGTAAACTCTAGAGATGGTTGTGTGTGAAAATCCCAGTAGATCAGCAGTTTTTTAAATACTCAGAGCAGCACGTCTGGCACCAACAACCATGCCACGCTCAAAGTCACTTAGATCCCCTTTCTTCCCTATTATGATGCTTGGTTTGAACTTCAGGAGTTCATCTTTAACACATCTAGATGCCTAAATGCACTGAGATGCTGCCATGTACTTGGCTGATTAGCAATTTGTGTTACCAAGCAATTGAACAGGTGTACCTAATAAAGTGAGTGTAGTCCACAATGCATATGACAAAGAATCCCTCTTTATTCATCAGACAAAAACATCAGTTGTCACATCCATAATGAAACTCTGTTATATTGATGCTGCAGGTGGATTGACAAGCTGGGGTTTTAGTAGTCATTGGGGTCTCCAGGGTCAATTTATCTTTTGCACTCCCCAATTTACATGCACAGTCTTTAATGCTGCAGAATTCAGGATGCTCTTCTTCCTCCTGTAGATCTTTTGAACAGTGCAATGACTAAGACCTGAAGTGACAGTACAGTCAGCAATGCTGTTCCTCCATTCATACTGGACCTCAAGTGAGAACAGTTTGAAGCAGAGAGTCATAAAGAAAGTTGGGTACTGAAGACTTCCCTCAGTGTGCTAGCCATTACACTGATCAATGGAGTTCTGAATGGATGAGTAGCTTCACTACATAATACAATGCTCTCACTTAAAGCAGATCCTTCACAATCACTTCCCGTTATTACATTTGCCTTCCTTCCACTTTAGCTTTACTAAATAAATTATATTGTAAATAGTTTATATTTATTTCTCCATCCTCCTACTTCAGTGTTTCTCCCTTCTTGCCAGGGGGTCAGCTGAGAAAATCAGGAAGTAACAGCTGGCTTCCAATAATCATTGGATCCAAAATGGCATCACAGCAGAAGAGAAGCTAGGGGAAAATTATGAGTCTGAGGAAAACATCAGTGGACTATATCGACTAATAAGTATACATTTTTAATCATAATGTGATAAAATATTTTGTAGTGTCTGAATTACAATTTAGACCAAATGGAAGGTCCTCTTTAAAGTTCTAGTCACTGCTGATCAAGAAATTTGAAGGAGTATATTTCAACATACTATAGAATATGTATTTATTTCATGCATTTAGATATGCATCTTAATTTCCACTTTAGGCATGACCATCATATCTTTCAAGTTTTAAATGCTTTGTGCATGCACCATACAGATACAAAGTATCCACAGTATATATGAACTTTGACTTGAAAATCCCAATCACTTTTTTCATATTAGTGTTTGCAGATCTGTGAATATATGCTCAGTTTGGCATGGAAAACAATTATGCCCAGCAAACTGAGAAGATAATTGGGTCTCTAAATGCAACAATTATAAAATTGTCACTAACTGGACCATGCAGCCCTCTCTTACCTATACAGGATATAATTAAACTGTTTAAATGAAATGTGATATTGCAGGAGAACAGGTTTAAAATAAGCTAGCATTGCGGCACAATAATGGAAAAGCGATAATCAGATGAACTTAGCGTAGGCTTATTTTAGACTTATTTTTTTTTTCAGTCTCATACTAAAATATAACTAGGTTCTCTTAGAATTAAAAAACAGCTTTGTTAATAAAAGAAAATCTGTCTACTACTTGTAGTATGCTGCATTGATTTTAGCTATATGTACTGAAGATTCATACCTGCTTTCGTTCTAGGGATATTATAAACACCTTTTTCCTGCCAATTGTATACTGTATATTGTTCATAAGTGGAGCCAAATGTGAGGTTCTACAGAAAGGATAGCATCAGCTAACAGTTCTTTGGATAGAACTACCAAATGTATTAAAGCAATTGCACCTGGTAAGTTCAGTATACGTTTGTACACTTGAAGTGAGATTTAACTTGCATTATTTGGATTTAATAATTATTTTCTTTAGAGTTTTCAGTTCAATGCATGGTAATTTCTGCAGCAAACCCCATCTATGTGCAGATTCTTGCATCCTGATTTCACTTGGTAGATTAATACAAAGCTGTTTTCTAGTCACAACAACATGTACATTTTAAAGCTGTTGTCTAGATACTAAAAGGTTTGGCAGAGAAAAGCTCAAAAGCTCTCCTGAATAGGTAGATCACCTTAAACACAAGGCCATAATGTTTTTGAGAGCTAAAGCTAGGGACTCTATAGAGCAGTATGAGATTAACCATAAGGAAGGTGTATAGCAGATGGCAGAATACTCCTTAAAATATGTAAAAACACACGTTTCTTTGGATGTTTCTGCCTCTACAGTACATCAATCACTATACTAAAGCAATACATTCCAGATATTCACATAATGGGCATCACAGTGAGTTTAATGGTGAAATATTAAGCTGCTTATATTGATGACTTTTTTTAAACATATGAATTTACAGGAGTCTGTATTTTACAACTTAAATCATGGGTAGGTTTTAAGGCACCAGTCATTCTCTTCTTATAGGTTACTGAGACTGGCACTATCTAAGTAGGTTCTTTTGTCCAAAAGGTTGTTGCACTGGGCAGCATGGCTTTTGGAAACAAGTATTTAACAACTGCAAACTTTTAGATGATCATATTGAGATAGAAAGTCAGCTTCAATTATCTATTTTTCTCTATATTTTCTTATATTTTTTTTTTTGGATTCTAAATATAAGCTTGCAGTGATTAAAGCACAGCTAGTGTGTGCACCTAAATCACTACATAATACATCACTCACATTCACAACACCACCTATCCCTATAGATAAAATAAAAGTTAGGCATACACTGGTTAGACCTATTATCCCTGACTAAAACGGTCCTGCTGCTGTCCAGTTTTACGTAGCTGTATCCTCTGCAGTATCTTTATTTTTATTTTAATTAAAAATGTTTTATGTGATTCTAATGAATGAAAGTAGTCATGCTGACTACTAGAGATGAGCGAATTATTCAAAAATTCGATTCGGCTGATTCGCCGAATTTGCGGGAGAAATTCGATTCGATGCGAATTTATTCGCTGCAAATTTAACTTATTAATAGGGTTTCTAGGCTACAGAGAGCCTTTATATTAGTGCAGAACACTGTACCTTTAATTTAAATGCCCTTGGAGTCTGCTGGGGAACAGAAATAATACTGTCAGTCAGTATGACATGCAGATGAGTGCCGTCGATCTTAGAATCACCGCACACTTCACTCATTTGGGCAGTCACGGGGCACGACGAAGAAGAAGAAGAAGAAGAATGAAAAGAAGAATGAAAAGAAGAAGAAGAAGAATGAAAAGAAGAAGAAGAAGAATGAAAAGAAGAATGAAAAGAAGAAGAAGAATGAAAAGAAGAAGAATGAAAAGAAGAAGAATGAAAAGAAGAATGAGAAGAAGAATGAAAAGAAGAATGAAAAGAAGAATGAGAAGAATGAAAAGAAGAAGAAGAATGAAAAGAAGAATGAAAAGAAGAAGAAGAAGAATGAAAAGAAGAAGAAGAAGAATGAAAAGAAGAATAAAAAGAAGAAGAAGAAGAATGAAAAGAAGAATGAAAAGAAGAAGAAGAATGAAAAGAAGAAGAAGAAGAAGAATGAAAAGAAGAATGAAAAGAAGCAGAAGAAGAATGAAAAGAAGAAGAAGAAGAAGAAGAATGAAAAGAAGAATGAAAAGAAGAAGAAGAAGAAGAAGAATGAAAAGAAGAATGAAAAGAAGAAGAATGAAAAGAAGAAGAAGAATGACAAAAAGAAGAAGAAGAATGAAAAGAAGAAGAAAAATGAAAAGAAGAATGAGAAGAATGAAAAGAAGAATTAAAAGAAGAATGAGAAGAATGAAAAGAAGAATGAAAAGAAGAAGAATGAAAAGAAGAAGAAGAAGAAGAATGAAAAGAAGAATGAAAAGAAGAAGAAGAAGAATGAAAAGAAGAAGAAGAAGAATGAAAAGAAGAATGAGAAGAATGAAAAGAAGAATTAAAAGAAGAATGAGAAGAATGAAAAGAAGAATGAAAAGAAGAGGAAGAAGAATGAAAAGAAGAAGAAGAATGAAAAGAAGAATGAAAAGAAGAAGAAGAAGAATGAAAAGAAGAATGAAAAGAAGATGAATGAAAAGAAGAAGAAGAAGAATGAAAAGAAGAATGAAAAGAAGAAGAAGAAGAATGAAAAGAAGAAGAAGAAGAAGAATGAAAAGAAGAATGAAAAGAAGAATGAAAAGAAGAAGAAGAAGAAGAATGAAAAGAAGAAGAAGAAGAATGAAAAGAAGAATGAAAAGAAGAAGAAGAAGAATGAAAAGAAGAATGAAAAGAAGAAGAAGAAGAATGAAAAGAAGAATGAAAAGAAGAAGAAGAAGAATGAAAAGAAGAAGAAGAATGAAAAGAAGAAGAAGAAGAATGAAAAGAAGAAGAAGAATGAAAAGAAGAATGAGAAGAATTAAAAGAAGAATGAGAAGAATGAAAAGAAGAATGAAAAGAAGAAGAAAAAGAATGAAAAGAAGAATGAAAAGAAGAAGAAGAAGAATGAAAAGAAGAAGAAGAAGAATGAAAAGAAGAATGAAAAGAAGAAGAAGAATGAAAAGAAGAATGAAAAGAAGAATTAAAAGAAGAATGAGAAGAATGAAAAGAAGAATGAAAAAAAGAAGAAGAATGAAAAGAAGAAGAAGAAGAATGAAAAGAAGAATGAAAAGAAGAAGAATGAAAAGAAGAATGAAAAGAAGAAGAAGAAGAATGAAAAGAAGAAGAAGAAGAATGAAAAGAAGAATGAAAAGAAGAAGAAGAAGAATGAAAAGAAGAATGAAAAGAAGAAGAAGAATGAAAAGAAGAAGAAGAAGAATGAAAAGAAGAATGAAAAGAAGAAGAAGAAGAATGAAAAGAAGAATGAAAAGAAGAAGAAGAATGAAAAGAAGAAGAAGAAGAATGAAAAGAAGAAGAATGAAAAGAAGAATGAAAAGAAGAAGAAGAAGAAGAATGAAAAGAAGAAGAAGAATGAAAAGAAGAAGAATTCCAGTACAGCAAAAAGTGTATCTGCAGAGAGCTCCGCTATTTCTGACAGTTCTCTGACAGTTCCTTCACATTTACAGCGGTTGAAACATTGTATCTATTTATTTCCGAATAAAAACATCTGTATCCTAAATGGAAACAAATAGATACAATGTTTCAACCGCTGTAAATGAACTGTCAGAACTGTCAGAAATAGCGGAGCTCTCTGCAGTGACACTTTTGCCGGCTGATCGGGGAAAATTCGATTTGTGCACCCGAAGTTTGCTAAAATTCGGATTCGATGCGAATTGAATTTTTCCTGATATTCGAAACGAATTCCACTTCGCCAAGTTCGATTCGCTCATCTCTACTGACTACCTTCAAGATACAAAATGCTAAAACTATTTATAAGCCATACACAAAACAGTAAATTATTCAGTAGCTGCCTGAACACACTTAGGCCTTACACAATAGTCTGCAGAAACAGACAGCATATTTTGTAATCTCTTTTTTACTGAACAAACAAGGTGATTCTGCCATAAACATTGAACTCTTTAAGCTAAGTTGGCATGGCGTTTTCATCAAATTCTCCATCTTTGTCAGGAAAGGGATGGACGTCTTTTTTGGCAGTCATAAAATATTCTTACGTTTTGATCTGCTTGGCCTCCATGCAATCGCCACAACAAAGTAAGCAAAATAAAACACATTTTACTTTAGCTTTCACATGAATTCTTTTTTATATCTGAAGTTCTATTTGGTTTGAGTGGAATATCTTTGTTACCAATGCAGAGCAAGATCATTCCATTGGTACACACATCTGTGACAGCATAAAAAGATTGCCCTGCTTTTATTTCAGGATATAGGATTACTTGAAAGTAATAAACCTACAGTCTTTTGCCATCCCAGCCTGCTGTGATTGCTTAAACAGAGCAGGGATGGCTTTATGAGGACAACAATTAATTAAATAATAAATGAAACAAAAAAAAATGAAGATTAACCATTTCCATACCGGGCACTTTTACCCCCTTCCCTCCCAGGCCATTTTTCAGGTTTCAGCGCTCTCATACTTTGAATGACAATTGCGCGGTCATACAACATTGTACCCAAACTAAAATTTTATCATTTTCTTCACACAACTAGAGCTTTCTTTTGGTGGTATTTAATCACTGCCGGGGTTTTTATTTTTTGCTAAATTAACTAAAAAAGACTAAAAAGTTTGAAAAAAACATGTTTTTCTTTGTTTCTGTTATAAAAGTTTGCAAATAAATAATTGTTCTTCATAAATTTAGGCAGAGATGTATTCTACTACGTCTTTGGTGAAAATAACCCAAATTAGGATGTATTTTTTAGTTTGTAGGAAAGTTATAGAGTTCACAAACTATGGTATAGATCTGAATATTGATCAATCCTGAAGTATTGACAGCCAAGCTAATTTCTTGAGGTACAAGAATGACAGAACAGTACAGATATCCCCCAAATGACCCCTTTTTGCAAAGTAGACAGTCCGACGTACTTCATAAGAGGCATGGCGAGTTTTTTAAAGTTGTATTTTTTTGTCATAATTGTTCGGAAAATGAAAAAATTAAAAAAAGTATTTTCACTATTTTTTTTTTACATACTGTCACCAGTGCAGTACAGCGTCATCATATAACTGGCATGGCAGTGATCAGGGACACTGACTTGTGACAGTATGAAAAAAAAAATCTATATATATTTTTTTTATTTTTTTATTATTTTTAATTTTTTATTACTTTTTTTTCTTTTTTTTAAGATTTTGTTTTTCATATTTCACTATGTCCAAAGTAGTACAATGTTATTATAGTAACATTGTACTACTTTGGGGAAGTGATCAGTATTTTTTTTTTACACAATTACTTTGCTATAAGCAAGCATTTACCTGAATGACATCAATTCATTCAGGGTTTTTTTTTTTTTGTGCTTAGCTGTGATTTGGCCACAGCTAATCACATGACATGTGCATGTGATCCCTGTGACCATTCACAGCTAGACACTAGTATACAATGGATGGCATGAATGAAGCCATCCATTGTATACAACTGTCATGTGACCTGATGTGATTGGTCACAGCAGGTCACATGGTACCGGCAACGGGGGCCAGTACTCAGATCTGTCATCGGCCATGTCCGAGGTACATGGCCAGTGACAGATCATGCCGCTGCGTGGCTCTGCAAGCGCGAAAACTGCGAATGCCCGGGAAGACGCCATATGGCGTCCACCCGGAAATCTACAGCATTTTGCCGGCCGCCAAACGGCTATTGGCCGGGCAGCTTTTGATTAAAAAATTGCTAATCTGTAAACAGTTTAAACTAAATTAAAACATAAAAAGTTAGTAATGATGGTGGAAAATGATTGAGTCTGGACCAATGTTTAGCTTTCAGCACTATCAAAGCTCAGATTTCTGCCCTTCCTATCTTGTTTAAAAGACTGTTGGACACTCACTCATTTTAGTAAGACCTAATCCGTGTCACAGATCAGCAGTAAACCAGACTCATGCTTTTCTTAGTATGTTGTCTCCTTTCCTTTCCACAACATGCTTTTTTTTCCACAACTAAAAGTTATAGGTGTCACTGAAAGTCACCTGCTGGTTTATATAGCACCTAGATCTCAGCCCAGTCTGCCAATCAAGCTCACAATTTAGCTGAGCTCAGATCAAGACCAGTTGCCTGAGCATTAGCATAATTTACTAGCCCCAATCCATGTTATTTCCTGTTTTCTTGTTGGTAGACTTTTGTGGTAGGCTTACTGAAGTTCAGACATTAAGTTCAACCAATGCACCCTAACTGATCAAGTCCAGCACCTCACTTTTACCTTTTCTTGGATTTTACTTTGGCAAAAATATGTTGCTTTGGTGGACACAACTGTGTACTCCATAGGCATGTGGTGATATGCTGCAAGTGTCCAACCAAAACAACCTTATGAAAGGACAGCTAGCATATGCCCTCAGTTTCTCCACTTTCAGCAATGCCTACAGTGCTGGGGACCCAGCCACCATCACAAACAGGTTCCTTGCACAAAATTGTCTGAGTAATTTTGGGATTTCTCCTGGATGGTGGCAGCAGATTCTCACTGGCACAACATTCTTCCTCCTCCGCTTTACCACTAGCATGCCAACCATCCTCTGCCTCTTGCTGCCTTATGGCAATCCACATGCTGGTGGAGAGCAGGGATGGCTTTTTCTGCAAAGTAATGGTGTCCAATGTGTTAGCAGCACTCTAAAAGAAATTGGCTGCTTTGTGCCCTTGAGCAGGAGGAGTACATGACTTGTCTCACTGAAGTGCTGCTCCCACTGAGCACTTTGGTGCATAGTCATATTAGCAAAACATCTGATACTTTTAAAATTGACTGGAAAGCTGCAGGCTAAGACTGCAGACTACAACAGTGCTGTCAGGAGCAGATATGTTAAAAGAGGCTCATACTGCAGAGATCCTTCTATTTGCCACATATTTAAATGCTCATGTACTGTCCATACCCTATGCTAACCGTATGCCTGAAGGTTATATTTTGAACCTTTATGGGATATTTAGATATACGGGGCTGGAAGGGGGTTCTGTGAATGTGAGATTGTTGTTTTAAAGTATTTTTGTATACCCTGTTTTCACATATTGTTAAACCTTTAAGACAATGCAGTGTGGTGCTGTTCATAAACAGCTCACTAACTATACTATCAAACTGTTGGGCTACTGTTCAGTTTATAGGAAGTTGAGGGTTTTAGGTTTTTTTTGTTGTTGTAACAGTAAACTTTCTAATATCGTCTAGATCGGGTGTCGGCAACCCGCGGCTCCGGAGCCGCATGCGGCTCTTTTTCACCTTTCCTGCGGCTCCGGAGCACACTGCCCACCAGGTGACAGGCAATAGGGTCGTCAAGCCGTGGCTCTTTTAATGCAGCTCTTCTGTGTGCCGGGCGCCCGCTGGCAAACATTGGCTGTCAGGATGTAGGCGGGGCAGCGTGACAAACTCCTATCCTCTCACAGTCAGCCCTGAAGACCAGAACGGCGCAGGAACACAGCGAGAGGACGCGCGGAGTAAAGGTAAGTGAATTGACACAATATGGGGAATGAATTACTATAGGGGGGGTGAATTACTATATGGGGGATTATTACTATATGGGGGTGAATTACTATATGGGGGATGAATTACTATAGGGGGGATGAATTACTATATGGGGGAGGAATTACTATATGGGGGATGAATTACTATATGGGGGTGAATTACTATGGGGGATGAATTACTATAGGGGGGATGAATTACTATATGGGGGATGAATTACTATGGGGGATGAATTACTATGGGGGATGAATTACTATATGGGGGATGTATTTTCAGTTTTAAAAATGTTTCTCTCAAAATAAATTTCAATCGTGGTTTTGGCGAGATTTGGCTCAGTTGAAAAAAAAGGTTGCCCACCACTGACCTAAGGCTATGATTGTGATTATGACAATACGCTGTGGCCCTGATTAACCCTTTGCTTACTGGGCCCTTAAACCCCCTTCATGACCAGAGTGCTTTTTGCAATATATGCAGTGTCGGATTTGTTTTAAATGTTGCAATGGTTTTGCGGCTCCCAGTCTTTTTTTCCCTCTCAGAAACGGGTCCAAGTGGCTCTTCATGTCTTAAAGGTTGCAGACCCCTGGTCTAGATCTATTGTGGATACTATTTCCACTGGTCAAGGTCCAGTACTGAAATTTTATTGAATATAATTAGGGCGCTGTTGCTAAAGTCAAGTCAAGCAATAATGCAAACTGTACAAAAAAATATATTTTGAGATGGTAGAAGACAATTTTGCTGACACTGTCCATGAGCACTGTACCATTCTGTATAGCCACATCACACAACCACAACTTACAGGCATGTAATATAAAGGTTTGGTGTTATTTACTATGTTACCATCAATGTCACATGAAAAGGAGGACCCTCTCCCACCTTATGGTATTTAAAAAAAACATTTTTTTTTGCATTGGTACATTTCCCCTATGCCAGTCCCCAGCTCCCAATGCCATTTGTTTGACAATCACTTGTCTATTGGATATAAAATGGCCAGAGTTGATTTCAAGATTCACCCTCCATAGACTGTACTAGAGTTTGGATTTAAGTTCCCAATTTTTGAATTTTGCGTTCAATGTATTCCCTATGAATCAAATCCACACACATTGGCTCATCCCTAGAACATGAATTCCACAAACTTTCTTTAATCATGCAATAAATGGTGCTTGGGATAAGCAAAGCACATACAGAAAGTTCATCCACATAATTAAAGGAAATTACAATAAATATTATATGATAGTTATTTTTAAAAAATCGGTGTCTGGGTAACCTTTATCTTTTCTTTTTTTTTCAGCTTGTTTGATGTTCCTCACATAATACATTACATTCAATTCTGCACAAACTATCACATTAGCATTGCGGTCACAAAAGTCACAGGAAACCTGCAAGTGAACCTAGTTTATGTGAATGTCAGGGGACTTTCTATTGGAAAGCTCCACAATCTAATGAATCTGTACATTAGCTCTATGTTCCACCATCTACCCACATACCATTTCAATTTAAACGTAATTCTCAACCTCACGGCTTGTGAGTGCACATTCTGATCTGACTTCTTCTAAACATTATTTAATTTGTTTGAAATGTAGCTCTTTGTTGATATGTTCTAACAAAAGTCTCTGATATTGAACCAACCTGATCTTGTATCCTCTGAGAGCAATTTAAGGGAAAGAAATAGAAAGCTGGCAGGAAGTCAGGTGATGGCCAAGCTCTCAGTCATGATTAGAGCTCAATATTCCTTGAGTAAAAGCTTTTTCTCCTACAAGGCTTTGCTCTCTTTTATTGATAGATCCTTTGAGCCAACTATTTAAACTTAAGCAAAAAAAGGTTACCTCTTTCACAACCTTTGAAATAAAAAATCATAAACTGAAAAGAAATTCCTTTCTAAGAGGTAATTTCACAAGCTAAATAGGATAACAATGTTCACAGGAGCTTTGAAATCAAACTAAAGAAGAAGCCATTTATAGATTTTGCTAGAAAAGGCAGTCCATATTCTTCAAGTAAAATTATCTATTAATCAGGCACAGTCTTCTTCCAATATCAGCCTTACTGAAATTATAAATATTGACACATACACTGTACATAATAAATGTTGAAGCTCTTATGGTCCTGGTTGCCCTACCCCAGCACTGTTGCCCAGTATGGCATAAATCCAATAAAGCACACAGAAACATCTCTCTCCAATTTCTATCTTCTTTCATAGTCATACAGATGATGTCAAACAGATCCGTATCAGGAGTGAATCTGCATGAGTAACCCTATAGCAAGTGGCTTGGTATGGGGCAGTCATTAGGGAGGGAGGATCCAGGAGCAGGGTACCTGCGAAATGGAGGTTCAGGACTGCTCTGTGCAAAACCATTGCACAGAGCAGATAAATATAAAAATGTTTTTTTTTTTTATTTCATCGTTTACAATTACTTTAAGGTAATAAATGTTTTGGTTTTACAATCACTTTAAAGAACCCCCATCCCTCACACTCACTTGGAAAACATGCATGTAGGTCTAGCATGCATATGTAAGCAGTGTTTGCACAACACATGTGAGATATTGCTGCAAATGTCAAGATGACAGCAATAGTCCTAGCACCAGAGCTCACATTTAACTCTAAGCTGTAAAACTGTAAAGGTTTCTAAAATGTTGCCTATGGATAAATTTAGGTACCATAGTTTGTCACCCTTTCCCAGGCATGCATTTTGCCATGTTCTATTTACTTGATACAACATCATCTTTTATATTTTACTAAAATATTTCGTAGTATACTGTGTTTGCTTGTACTAAAATGTGTTTAAGTGTATTTTTTTGCAACAAGAACCATTTTATTCTCCTGGGCCTCTGCTTTCTGAAAATATATAATGCTTGGGGGTTCTAAGTAATTTTCTAGCAAAAAAATGCTGATTCTAACATATGTAAAATATATGTAAAATATGTCAAAATTACTCCGGATGGCAAGTTGTTATAGCAGAATCTATACCTGCAGATTTTGAGATGGTCAAATTATATTCTCTGATTTCTCTAGCTAGCTTAACACTTGGAGATGTGTTACAACTGCTTTCAGTCCCTACTCTTTCCCACTCTTGCATCACTGCCCTGGAATGCTTTCATCATCCAATGCTTTCAACAGTGGTTTTATTAAAGCAGTATATAGATACATGATAATGTATACTGCTAAGTAATCTTTAGCAGTAAATCAAATAACATGCATTAACCTGAGTACAATAAACAGAAAACTCATTGGCATTTAAGTTTGTACATAACCATTGCTAATTTTGCTGCATGTTCTACAGGTATAGATACCCTTACTCGTGGGAAACCTTTGGTAGGCTAGTCTTAGACAGGCAGATATCTACCTGCAAATGGTGGAAAGGATGGGCTCATTATCACCTCACTAGCAGTCCATCCTATCCCCAACATTTTAGTTTACCATCGGATCATGGTGACTGCTTATGACCATCCCTAGGCTAACTATAAACAGGCAGATGGCTCCCTATGAATGTTGGGTGAATATTTTTATTACCACTTCCAAAAGGTAAACTCCAACTGGCTCAATACCTGCCTTAGTGTCGCACTAGATTAGGGTGGGATTGGATTGTATGGCCATTCCTAAAATAGCCATTAACATGACTATGTCTCCATGGGAATGACTTTTCAATATCCGCTCCTGAGTAAACTATTTAAAAGTCCAATTCTCACTCTAGTGTTGTATTGTGCCATTGGGTCAGGGTGGCAATAGGACATTTATTGGCAAACCTGAGGCTAGCCATTGAAGAGCTAAAGTTGCCAAAGAATAATACATTTGCCTGTCCTTTGTAATGCCAAAACTCACCACTGCTGCTCAATAGACTGAAGCAGCAAAACTGTACCTAGAAACACTAGATAATAAAAAAAAATTAAAAAATCACTTTATGTGGTCACAGTTTATTAGTACTATTTGACATACTAACTCCAAATGACTCGAGCTGAACTGATTGCCATACTGGCATTAGATTAGGGCAGGATTAGCCCATTTATGGCCACACTTGGTATCTCAACTATGCTTTCTATTCCCTAAATCTGTGCTTGTATCAAATTCATTAGCATACTTTGATTGCAATCAAACCACAATGCCTTTATAAAAATGTCTGGTAGAGTTAGGAAGTTTGTGGAAGATAATTGAAGAGGCGGCTTCATTACAAAAGTACATTTCCATTATGTTCCTATCTGATTAACCTAATGTTTTTCTAATTAAATGTTATGGGTAATTCCTTTAGATGATTTATCGCATGACAAATTTTCAGTCCTGCCCCATTTACCCTCAAAGTGCTAAAGGGTATGTATTCAGCCTCATGTCTAAAGCTTATGATAATTACAATATGGTGTCACACACTGCCGTACATTCTTTATACCCTCTAAAAATTGATTTATGTTTGGCAGAACTGCTGGAAATATTAAAACAACAATTAGAGTTTTTATTCCAATTTAGAAAATGCCTTGAAGGGAGTACAATGTGTGTTTCTTTCACATATTCCTATGCCTCCCACTTTATATGCTGACACACCTTCATTCTATTACAATCTCATAGCTCTGCGTAGGCAATCAAAATCTCTGATATTAATAGCAATTATACAGACACTGATCACACTCGCCCGTTTTGCTATGTGTCAGCATCTGCTGTAATATCTTCATTTGCTTCAGATCACTAACAGCAGATTGGACATTTTCTAAGGCTGTAAACCAAAAGTGAATTGAAGATCTATGAATAGACTATATGTGCACTGAATAGCAAATTCAGACTGTACTTTCAGAGCACACTACAGTATAATTCAGTATAGTAATACAGAATACAAATATACAAAAAATGGCCCATGCTATATGTTCAGGTCTTTGTGTAAAATTCCTCTAGCTGGTAACTTCAACTATAAATTCTGGTATTCTGCAGGGCCAGGGATTTTCAATGACTCACATAAAAGTCTACAATCAAATCATGAACACCCCATAGCAGCTTATATATGCACACCCCTGATCATTCAGAAAGGAACTTGTTGCAGACTTGTTGCACCACCACTTCTATGAGACTAAAACTCTACCTTCAAAGAGATATACTTTAAAGAAAGGAAGTTTCCACAGCACAAAATGAGTATTCAAGAGGAAACAGAAGAACTACAGTATCTAAATCATTGAGGAACTCCAAATTACACCTAAACATTTTACATAGTATTATTCCAATTAGGAAAACAGCAACCATTTATGTGAAAAAAACTATGGGGTATATTTATAAAGCAGTGATTGTGACAATCATCAAAGATTCATTGTAGGTGAATCTTCCCAGTGTATGTCTTTTGCCACATGTGAATTGCTTTATACTGCCAATATGCCCCACTGCATATGAAGTATTTTTTTCTAAAAGCAGGGCATGAGATTAAAAAAAAGTTCAATGCTCCTCAACATACAATATGACATATGACATATGATACAATATTTTATAATCAAGACCTCTGTGCTCCTTGACATAAAGAACAGAGTGGATAGGTCAGATATGGGAATACAAAATAACTGTGATATGAACTAATAGAAACCTTAATTTCTGTGCTTCATATGTCAGTCAAAATACTGGTATGCTAGGCACAGACACATCATGGCACCTAGTGATCTTTAGATAGAACAGACTCGGAAAGAAAAATGTGAAGTCAGATATCATATAACTTGCATATTAGTACGTTCTCAGTTTTATAAACACACACTAAAAAACAGATGTCAGAAAGGTCATACCAGAACATAGAATTGCATGTCAGCATGTGCACCTATGCGAATGTGCACATTAGTGTGTGACTTTTTTACAAAGGGTTGCTTCTGGCTGTGAATCTGCATACTTTGGTGTACTGGCATGCATATGTCACTGTGTGTGCATGGGTATAAGTGCATACTGCTTGCCAATGTTGGCATCAAATGGGCCATTAAGGGTTGGCTTTTGCATAGGATCAACACTGTTAAAAAAAATGGACCTGAACGGAAGCGGACTAAAAACTGATGTAAACAGACAATGGCCATTTATATGCATTTTCCCATAGGAATGCATTGCTGTCCATTTTTCATCCATCACTAGATGGATGAAAAATGGACAGACAGAATGCCTGTGTAAAAGGGGCCTAAGAGAAGCCAACCTCATCGCTTCAAGATTCCCAAAGAGGTACTTGAAAATAGGTTATGTTCAGAGATCAAAGCTACTGCCGTATGGTAGGGTGGCAGTGGTGCCAATGAGCCTATCCCAGTGCATTTTTAGCGACCTTTATTGAAATTTCACAGTTGAGTTGACATTTCATTAAGTTCTACTGGCCAAAGCACACTGCAAAATGGGTTACATGAAACAAGGTTGCACTGAAAAAAAGTACTGCATAATATTTTTCAGCGCACTTCACTGCAATGAGGTGGTATGAAATGGCCTAAAAGGAAACAAGGCATTTGGCCTTGTCTTGTGGCATGACTGTGTTTGGCAAGGCTACTTAGTGCAGTCCCAGTTCTCCTGGCGTGAATGGGCTCTTAGATTGCACACTGAATTTCAATTTTGGAAATTCAATATAACAGTCTGAGAATTACAACCACACTTCATCAACCTCTCTTTATACAGGTCAAACTGGAAGGTAATTGTACAGTACACATATGGGCCTACAAAATGTATTGTTACTAATATTGCTTGAAAAGTATGACAACATTGTTGCACTATTTTAAAATGAGTTGTAATACCATTCACTGGTGTGTTTACATTATGACACCATTATTTCTTTTTGCCATAAAGTCACACGCAATTGTACAAGCATGGTATCAGAGATGTTATTAAGTTGTAAAGCAGAACAGGTCAATGTAATCTAGGCAGAATTCCAAGTTCCATAAATTTCAGCTTATACTCGTCTCTCTTCCTGCTGAAATTTACATAACCGTTACAAGCAATCAAACCGCTAGGACATGCAAGTGGCCAACAAATGCAGAATGCACCATATATTTTATCTCTGTTCCTGAACTTTACAATACCATTATATTGATAAATTGCACACAAATCTCCTGTTTTAGCTGTGGGAAGCTAGCTCCTGCTAAGAAAAATCTCAGGGATTTATGGGATGTGTGAATTTTAGAAGAGATAAAAGCCCGGTAATTGCATGGAAGTATATCCGCCATGTAATATAAACAGTCCCATGCTGCTTGTCGTGTTCTATGCTTCATATCTCCAGATACCTATCTGACATACTAAAGAGGACTGTAAAACATTGGGAGTTATTTCCAGATGCTGGAAGACCTATTCACAGACAGCAATGTGTGTTACAATAAGTTTTGATGAACTATATCAAACTGCTATCAAAATATTCAGTCAGTCTTACACTGCAACACACAAGATAAATACCAGAAGAAAAAACAAGCACTATCACTTGTACATAAATGTTATCACAACAATAATATAATAAAACAACCTTATTAGAGGCTTGTCTATAAAACACTGTAAGGGTGGGCATCCTTACACAGTGAAGCAAATATCAGCCTTCAAAATCAAGCTGCGACTACAGCTGGCTGAAAGTCCTGGGCACTGTTCTTTTCTCTCTGATTTCATTTGTTTTAAAAGAAACTAATAGTTTCTATATCAGACACATTGGCAGCCTCATCTACTTTGCATTCAACAATAAACAGGTCAACCTACAAACAGAACATTATGCTATCACAAAAAATATACCAAAATATTGGGATTTTTTTTATCCTCCTTAATAATATGCAATAAAGGAGATTAGCTATACCCAGTAGTCTTCATATGAGGTATTTATGAATAATTTTATGAGCTCAAACTATTGCATTTATCATTTTCTTATTGTCATATTTGCCTCACATTTGAAATGTATTTAATAAAAATTTGCAGTTTTTCATAGTTAAATCTCATCTCTAGGGAGAGAAAAAACTCACCCACTCCACCTCTCTGATGCTAATCTTTTGTTTTTATTTAAAGAAAAAAATCTATCAAAATGCCTAAACTACCTAAAACTTTGGTTATAAGCCATGTCAGGTCCCATGGCAGTGCCCATGTCTCTTCCTGGTGATGTTGGCACTTCCCATTAGCATGATCATGGGAGGGCACAAGGCCAGTCAGCTGTGAAACAGAGATCAAATAGAGGAACTTCTGATCACCAGTTGCTGCTACCAGAAGAGGTACCATGTGTGATCACATGACAGCAGATTAAGACCCATTTGCACCTAAGCAATTTGAAACATGTTTTCTGAAGCACTTCAGCACTAAAAATCAAGATTCCAATTATGTTGACCTGAGCAGTAGTGCTCTAGTCCACCCAATTCATTTTGTTTGGTAATCTGGTGATCTGAGAACTGCAGTTTGTGATGTAGGACAAATATTCACAATACGACTACCACTGGCATCTTGCTTTTTCTCAAAGCTAAATGTCAGGTATGGCAATTTTTACAGCTTGGAACAATGTAAGTGTGTATGTACTATACCTGTGAACCCACCTACAGCAATCTCCACTAGCTTATGGGTGCCATGCCGACATCTGACCTGCTGCATTGTGAACAAATTAGGCTGATCAATTTGCACAGATATAATTTAGCGAACACTTTGTTTTTTCTGAATGGCGAGGCCTAAATGAACAAGCTGGAAAGGCAAGTTAGTGATGTCACATTCTCCACCTTGTACAATCAAAAAGCCATTTATATTCATTAAGAAAATACAAAGTGTTCTCTGAATGGCGCCTCTGCTGAGCAGGCGACCTCCTGTGTTCACAATGCAGCCGCTTAGCACAGGACCCAGAAGCTATTGGAGATCACTGTAGTAATGATATATACTACAGTGATTTCCAGCTTCCACAGGAATCCCTCAGATATGGCAAATACATACTTACAATGGTCTATGCTGGACCAATGTATCTATGCAAAAATTGCCATACCTGGAAATCAGATTTAAATGCAGAAAACCTGAGTAAATGTCAATATAAACTGTTTCGCACAGTCACCTATCAGATTGGATCCTGTCTTAGTAGTCTAAATTTGACTGGTGATACAGCAAGACAGATTGAAGCACACCTTCCATATAACATGTGAGGAGCTATGTGAAATCTGACTACAGAGGATAATAGAGAACTCAGATTAAAGCACACTGAGAAGACTCAGTGGAGATCCTCCATTTAAGATTTGGATAATGATGGAGAAGCACTGCTTTACTCTTTTTTTATTTTTTTTACAGTTGTACCCCTTGGAGTTTGTTTAGTAGACTGACATATTCTGACAACAGTGCACTATATACAAATTAACTTTAAAAATTCTGCTGTGTGCCCTAATATATCTATAATATATTATATTTATTATAATATATTAACAGTAAAAAGAAGCTAAAATTGTGATCAGAAACACACAGATGCTAAGCTCTGCTCAGAACTGGCTTCTCTTGCTGGCCATAGTAGCCCATCTCTACTCTCCACAGAGTATATTAAATAATGTCAGCCGCACCTATAAATATTGTAAAAATAAATATAAATATTATAAAAATCATACTGAAGGATTTATATATGTTTGTATATAGCTAGAAAAATTTAAACTAATTATCCTTTTCATATCACAGTTTTAAGTCACTAACCATGGGGGAGCCTCGTGCCAAACTGGGAGATTGGTAACATTTCTTCCACCCATATATAGAAGATATAGAATGCAATCCAATATACAACTTCCTTTGATTCTTTATTCTTTCAATATGGATTAGTTTTTTAATGCCTTATAATGCACCATTTGTTAGCGCTGTCAATTGGAGGATGCTGTGTCCAATAGGACAGATTGGTAAGATTTCTTCCACCCATTTATAGAATATATAGAATACAATCCAATATAGAACGCATTTCACACCACTAATGCATGGGATATTCTGCACTGGAAATATCAACATGGCAAGAGGGGTGTTTTTTTTACTTATTTTTAAGAAGGTGGAGGGAAAATTAAGCAGAAAATAAAGTAAAAAAGAAGTCAGAACTCATGGTCTGAATATTATTGGCAGATCAGTGGTTCACAAAATACTAAGAGAGAGGATCAGTATGGTAGCCAGACAACTACAGGCTGCACAGAGGTACACATGATCAACAGTACAGTGTACGTACATTTATGTCTTTTTTTTCATGATATAAAAAAAAAATAAAGTAGCTTTCACCATACGTTCTTTTTATCATACATGCTATTGAAACCTACTTGGACTACCAGGAGATACTTGGGTAGCTTCAAAGGCCAATCTGACTTTGTATAATAAGACATTGATCAAAAATAAAGATTCTGCACTTTTTCTTTGTTTTGTCTAATATTTCTTTTGAATAATTTCTGATCTGAAAAAGTGACAATCAAGTCTTACAAATCCAGCAACCAGTATTTATTTAACATACAGTAAGGCTCAGCAGAGGAGTATAACATTTTACTGGTCTTTGTGCTCAGAGGCTCTTTAATGTTCACAGCTCTATTTTATTACATTTTTATTAAATTTTTTTTAGCTGGTAAAATATAGCCGATTGCACTTTTAAAAGTTAAACATATGAAGACATCTTCACTAAATCCTCTTGCTGTGTGTGTCCTTTCACCAGCTTTAATGTTTTCCATTATACTTTATGACGGGCTTATTCTATCTGCAGGTTTGTGTCTTTGTTGTACAACTTCCTTTGATTCTTTATTCTTTCAATATGGATTAGTCATTTAATGGCTTATAATGCACCGTTTGTTAGCGTTGTCAATTGGAGGATGCTGTGTCCAATAGGTACAAAAAGTCCTTTTTTGATTTATATCAATAAAGCCCTTGAGACCCCGCTACATTTTTTTATGACAGAGGATGCCCCTTCTGTGGTCCCATGGACAAAGCAGCAGGAGTGTTGTCTATCTCAGCGGGCTGTACAGAAATTAATCGTGGCTGCTTGTCTGCAGTCATACCTTACATGAGAGACATCTTTTAATCAGCCTCCAACTATCCTCAGTTAAACTCAACAGGGTTCTATAAAGGGGATTCTGGCAGCTGCCCTTCATTCTCAGGTTTTGAAGAGATGCAAAGCAACACAAGATGAACAGATTGAGTGCTGCTCCTGGTTTTTGTATTTTCATTTATTAAAGATATTCTATAGAGACATTAGTGTTTTCTTTGGAAAATCTCTTGACATAGATGACACTAAATTATAGTTTGGGTAAAATAGTGCAGTTTGATAGAAATGTAAACTGATTTTCTTATATTATATTTGTGGAAAGAAAACACATTGAAGGATCACACTGCCAAGATTTGCTACCAGAAAATAAAAAAAGAAAAGGGGCGCACAAGCCTTGCGCATTACCTCAATAAAAATTTTAATCGTACAAAATAGTAGATATGTATTCACAAACGACAAATGTAAACAGGCATGTCATGACCAACAATGGTCCATGGTCTGAAAAGGTGCATGAGTCCCACATGTAAAAAGGACACTTGGTAATAGCTGACGAGTTTTGAGGAGTGATCGCCTCTTCATCAGAGCCTAAGATTTGCTATCAGACTGCTTTAGAAAGTGGGTAAGCCAACAAATGTAAGCAAAACTACTATGCGGTAGACCCACAAATAGGGCAGATTGGATGGAAATTATAAATCAGGCTAAATAGAGCTTGATCACATGGTGGCCCTTCCCAGCAGTGCTAGCGTACTTGGCAAGGGGTTCTATGCCCTGCCAAACACCCTGAAAATTCTGGTGTTTAGTGAACCTTATGGCACGGTTTCCACTTCTTTGCTGTGTGGTGGTCTCAATACTATTTATAGCATTCAAACCAAAGCTAGCTTTTTTAACTTCTTCTGAAGCACTCCTCTGCTCTAATTCCTATGGAAACTTTTTTTCTTCACCATGGACAGACTCTTTATCCTGCTCCAGTGCACTTTGTGGTCACAGACAGTTCTTCAAACTCCACACACTCTGCTCAGCACATTCAAATGGGTTGACTTAGGCAAATAGACTGTTCACTCCACTGACTTTCAGAATGGAGCCATGCCAGCTAATCCAAGCTTTTAATTGTTCTATTTCAGCTAATAAACCTGCACCTGTGCAGAATACAACTGACAGTAATATCTGTATGTACAACCAGCTAGCCCATCCATGGATTGAAATTCAGCCGGTCCATGCTGAACTAGTTGAATATTAATCCATGTACGGTTGACTTTAGTGTACATGGCATGTGTGTGTGTGTTTGGGCGTGTTCACTATGTGCTGATCACTGAGAGTAAGGAGACAAAAGGAATACTTGTTCCTGTCTGCAGCAGACTAATGACATCATATTAGCCTAGGCTGAGTCACTGGACTGGAGTTAATGGTAAACATTTAAATGGCAAAATGTGCAGCTTTTTTAAAATATAACCCAGTTGTATTCTATGACATGTAAGGAATGTATTCATACAAACATGTAAAGTTACTGATAAGTTCACTTTACCACATTGCATACTTTTATGGAATATGGCGTCAAATGTTACAGTTCAGACTTGAACTAAAAACAAAAATAGTTAAAAAAATTTACTTCTCATAAAAAAGATTGGATTTCATATCAGGCTCTGTTATCACTATTACAAAAGTGAGCCCATACAATCACAAAAGAAACAAAAATAGGATAACATTTAGGTTGTTTCCTTTTTTTGCATTAATTTGAAATATAATTTTATACTTGTCTCTAAATATCACCGAATCACAACAATGAAATAATAATTTCACTTTTTCCAGCCTGTTTAAAGCATATAAAGTCGCCCGTATTTCTCCAATATAACTTTATTTCCTTTTAGCTTTAACAGGTCTCTTGCAAACACTATTACCCATCCATTTTCTCTTCCCCAAACACAGCATGAAGTCTGCAGGTTTCCATAACAACAGCACTTAGCTCTCATCTCCACTTTTAATGATAGACAGGTGCCGGCATCGCTGGATAATAAACTGGGAAAAATGAGAATTAAAGGTTCTAATATTGGCAGTTTGTTCATCACCATAATGAGACACAGTTACAGTTTACAAGGTGGTACTGTGCCATAGGACTTGAAGCAACTAAGTGATCACAGCAGGGCTGTTTTATCACCTGATCCATCTGTCAGAGGAAGATGTTATACACCTCTCTTTGTTTAACCATATTTAAAGGCTGGGTGTTGCTGTGAATTGACATAATCCATTTTTCACTTCTGTCTTAGCATTTTCTTATTTCAAATATTAATTCAGCATCTTTTATCTTGTGATTATGATAGTCACATAGGATGACAAGCTAGACTGAAAAGGGTCAGTCCACTCAAAAATTAAATTTAATCACAAGTAAAGCCTGGTTTTTAATATGTTTTGGATAGTCATACAGTATAGTGAGATTTCCCTGCCATACGTCCCACATTTGTTTCTGTCCAATGGTGAGATATGGAAGCTGCCAGCCACTTTTATGCTTTCAATTTATACCATCAAATATTTCATAATATATAAAAAAAAAAAAGTGGAACCCCACTCCTAATGAGAGCAGCTGGAGTGCATGAATGCTAGCTCCAATATCTCAGAATTATTTAAGATTGTCAGATGATGTAACTCTCCAGCATTTACCAAAGATCTGAGTTGACTGATCTTTTGACTTTTTTATATAGCGCCAGACATGCTGCAGCCACCACTTCTCTTATCTTTCTCCCTGCAGCTGCCACTCAGGCAGTCTCTTTTCCCTGGAAACCGCTTCCCTGTACTGCCAGCAACAACCCCTCTCTCATTAGTTGGCAGAAGCACTTCCATTTATTTGTGTAGTCTCTCTCTCCATATGCTAACATCACTGTGGCATTTTATTTACACATCAGACGCCTAGGGCACTGGGCTTGTGATTGTGCTTGGCTTGCTACCTAGTTCTTATACTTTGTGCCTTGCTTTGCCTTGCCTTGACCCTGGATTGCTTCTGTTACTGACCTTTGCCTAGATACAGGTTACTCTTCAAATTACTACCTGCCCTGACATTTTCTTGGATACTGATATTCTTCTGTTTGCTGGCTGCCCTAAGCCTTGGCTGGATAGGAATTACTCTTTTGATTGCTCCTGGAGAGAGACCTGATTTTAACTTCTTTTATAATGATTTTATTAATAAATATCACAGTGAGCACTATGTCAACCTTTATATCTTTTGAGTATTGAATTGCACTGATCCTGCCTTCCCACCACTTGAGCTGTGGATGAATGCTGGAGTCCTGAGGAGGATAGTGAAATTTTAGAGGCAAGCTCAGCTGGTTGAATGTAGATCTCATTGATCATACAGAGGTGCAATTTGTTGTTATGCGATCCACTTTCATAAGCAACTTTGGAAGAGAGAGAATCAGCAAAATGAAAGAAAAAACAATAAACAATAAGGTTTAGCAGTAAAAACTTTTACAATAAGACTGCGAAAACACATCTTCAGGGTTCGTTCACATGGACTATTTTAAACATTTTTTTATATCTGGTATACATCTTCGGCACTTTCCCATGCCCAGGAACTTGCATGTACTGCATACAACCGATGCTTCAGTGTTTACCTATGTATGGTGATTCGCAGTATTTCCTGAATACAAAACTTCCACATTCTGGGGATACATTAGATGCACATGTACAGCCATTCACTTGTATGGCTGTACGTGTCACATGTGGCTTGCCTGGCACGTCAACATTCTAGGATATTTACACAAGGCATAAGAATTCCTACAACAGAACCCTAAAAATGAAACTGATAAATCAGGAAGATTGGGCTAAAGAATTGAGAGGGACCTTTACTAACTACCACTGATTTAGGCATTACAAAATCAAAAATAACAATATATAACCACCTAAATAATAGAAGCACATACCAAAATCAATTATTAGGAAGCTAAGTTTATAACATCAATAGGCTACAAACTTTGTCAACACCCGTAATTCCTGGTTTACAAAAATTACCTCATAAATACTTTTAATCTGGAAGTAACAAAGTAACAAGGAGGTACAAGAAAATGATAAAAAAAAGAATAGTAAAAAAAGAGAACAAAAAGAATAGAACCTGGAAGTCTCAATGGAAAATTATCAAAGCAGCACATTAAGAAGATAACTTAAAAAACGCTTATAGTGGGTCCACAGCTCTCAAACCATATCGAACTGTTTACTGGTATAATTTAGGATACTAGCTATTTCATAATCTATGAAATCTTTTGAGAAAAGGAAACTGAGGTCCTTTTCCATTATTTGGCTATAGTAATCCTAACTGCTAGAAAGATAAAGAAGACCGATCTTTGAATGTAGAGAGAAGCAGGTTCATTAAGTAAAGCAATTCTAAATGATTGCTGTTTTGGTGTTCCAGTTTCCTGTCTCAGCAAAGCAAAAAATCCATTCCAGAAACCATAGAACTTACGGCATTTCCACCAAACACTGTGCCTAGAAGGTTACATCTGAAACAACAGTGAGGGGTATATTTTCAGACCTCGAGTTGAGAGGGAACCTTGTGCCATTTTGTTAACACTTTGAGATTGGTTTTCGATCAGTGTAACATTTAAAATTTCCTTATAAGAAGATTAACAACTCCTAGGCCCTTGATCTACTTCTTTGTCAACAGAAAGATCCCTTTCCCAGTCTATTACACTGCTCCAAAAACTTAAAGGAACACTTTTTAATCAGAGTATAGCATCAAGTCAATTAAACTCCTGGGATATTTATCTGGTCAGGTAAGTAGAAGAGGGAGTTGGTAATCAGTTTCAGCTGCTTTGGTGGTAATGAAATTAACAACAGGTGCACTAGATGGGCAGCAGTGAGACAACCCCCAAAACACAAATGGTTTTACAGGTGGAGGCCACTGACATTTTTTCCCTACTCATCTTTTCTGACAGTTTTTCACTAGTTTTGCATTCGGCTAGGATCAATGTCACTACTGGTAGCATGAGGCGATACCTGGACCCTACAGAGGTTGCACAGGCAGTCCAACTCCTCCAGGATGGCACTTCAATATGTGTCTCAAGAGCATGAAGGAGAATCCAGGAGACAGACAGTTACTCAAAGAGAGCTGGACAGGGCCATAGATGGTCCCATCAGCAGGACCAGTGTCTGCTCCTTTGTAAAAGGAGGAACAGTGCCAGAGGCCTATAAAATTACCTCCAGCAAGCCACTGGTGTGAATGTCTCTGACCAAACAATCAAAAACAGATTTCATGAGGGTGGCCTGAGGCCAGATGTCCTCTATTGGGCCCTGTGCTTACTGCCCAGCGCCATAGAGCTCGATTGGCATTTGCCATTAAACATCAGAATTGGCAAGTCCGCCACTGGCACCCTGTGCTTTTCACAGATGATAGCAGGTTCACCCTGAACACATGTGACAGACATGAAAGGGTCTAGAAAAGCCATGAAGAATGTTATGCTTCCTGTAACATGGTTCAGCATGACCGTTTTGGTGGTGGGTCATTGATGGTCTGGGGAGGCATATCCATGGAGGGACGCACAGACCTCTACAGGCTAGACAATGGAATCCTGACTGCTATTAGGTATCAGGATGAAATCCTTGAACCCACTGTCAGATCCTACGCTGGTGCAGTGGGTCCTGGGTTCCCCCTGGTGCACAACACTGTGCAGGCAGTTCCTGGAAGATGAGGATGATGGGAATTGATACCATTGAATGGCCCCCCCATGCTCCCTTGATCTAAATCCAATGGAACACCTCTGGGATATCATGTTTTGGTCAATCTGACGCTGCCAGGTTGCGCCTCAAACTATCTAGTGATGCTCTGGTTTGGATCTGGGAGGAAATACCCCAGGACACCATCTGTCATCTCATTAAGAGCATGCCCCGCTGTTGTCAGGCATTCATACAAGCACATGGGAGCAATACAAACTACTGAGTACCATTTTGAGTTGCTGCAATGAAATTTCAGCAAAATGGACTAGCCTGCTGCATAATTTTTAAATTCAGTCCTCTGTAGGTTGATCATTTTAATTTCCATCAAATTATGGGGCTTCCTTATGTTCCTAACACATTACCCTGTCCATATCAGTATAGATATCCAGCATGATATTTTTCCCCATTGAGATCTGATGTTTTCAAAGTGTTCCTTTAATTTTTTTGAGCAGTGTATATACAGCAGTTTGTGTGGAGTTCCAAGTCATAACCCATAAATGATGGAAATGCCCCAAATCTTACATACACCATTTTTCGTAAGGAACGGTGATTTAGAATGATCAGTCTATAAACAATGTATATAATGTGAAATTTAATTGAACCTAAATGTTTTAAGGCATCTCCAATACGTTTTGACAATGCTGCAACATAAAAGGTCCTTTAGGGGTAAAATAATGACCAATTCTATATAACCTTTTATCTAACCACTAACAAAAGACTTTAGTGTCTAATCAAGTGGGAACATGAGGTTATTAAAAAGATGTACTAAGGGATAAAATGATGAGGTAAGGTTTGTATTGCAATGCTCCAAGTGTATGAAGAAAATGGGGGGCAAATCCTTATTTTTCAAGACTTGTAAACAGGTAAGTCCAGGAGGCTGTGTCATATGTGTTTGCAACTTTATAGAGAGTAAAAATGCCTCCTGAGGTGGACCACCATCCCTATGTGCTTGAGAGATAATGTTCACTGCACGTCTTTTTTGATCAGGACCCTGTCTTCCAGGAATAAACCCCACTTGATCTTTATAAATATTGGTGCCAATAAAGGAGGAGAGTCTAATCTTCAATATTTTTTGTCTTAAGGTCATTGTTAATCAAAGAGATTGGCCTATAATTATCTTTTTTTTCTCCCAGGTCTTTTTGAAATTTGGAAACCACAGTTATGTAAGACATATTTAAATTTGAATCTAGTGGTTTGTTTGTTCAAATTTAAAAAAAAAAATGGGGAAAAAATTTTCAGAAAACTTATGATAAATAGCTAAAAAGAAAAAACATCTAGCCCTGGTGCTAAGCTACGCTTAGCATGTTCCATCACATAAAGTTTTTTGTCCACTGTAACAGGGGAGTATAAAATGGTTCTGTGGGCTGGAGACAGTTTAGGAATATTTAGCCCATTTAAATAGGAATGAACTGCCTCCTGGTCAACTTCAGAAGTGTTACTATTTAAGGTAGAATAATATTTATGAATGTCCTCTAATGCACGTTGATGATTTTGGGGATGTATTCCTAAATAATATTTAATTTTTGTGAGTGCTGAATACCTACATAGTTACATACAGTAGTTAGGCTGGCTGAAAAAAGGCCAAAAGTCCATCTAGTTCAACCATTGAAAGAAAAAAAATGTATCTTATTTCCACAGTTGATCCAGAGAAAGGCAAAAAAAACTAGCAAAGCATGATACCATATGCTCCTGCAGGGGCAAAAAATCCTTCCTGATCCCCCAAGAGGCAATTGGATATTCCCTGGATAAACTTTACCTATAAATGTTATCATCCAGTTATATTCTGTGTATCTAGGAAATAATCCAGGCGTTTTTAAAGCAATCTACTGAGCTGGCCAGAACCAACACTTGAGGGAGTCTATTCCACATTTTCACTATGAAGAAACCTTTCTGTATTTGAAGATTACATTTCTTTTCCTCCAGACGTAAAGAGTGCCCCCTTGTTCGCTGTGATGACCTTAAGGTGAATAACTCTACACCACGTTCACTATATGAACCATTGAAGTATTTATA
This sequence comes from Staurois parvus, assembly GCF_062004578.1. Lineage (NCBI taxonomy): Eukaryota > Metazoa > Chordata > Amphibia > Anura > Ranidae > Staurois > Staurois parvus. Next base: position 4,580,104 of record NW_028317971.1, on the reverse strand, counting down.
ATGTTGCTCATATCCCCCCTTAATCTCCTCTTCTCAAGAGAGAAAACATTCAATTCCTTTAATATTTCCTCATAGCTGAGCTCCTCCATGCCTCTTATCAGTCTGGTTGCCCTTATCTGTACTTTCTCCAGTTCCCAAATTTTCCCTTTGTGAACTGGTGCCCAAAACTGAACTTCATATTCCAGATGAGGTCTTACTAATGATTTGTACAGGGGTAAAATTATATCTCTCTCTCTCTGGAGTCTATACCTCTTTAAAAACAAAAGAGGATTTTGCTTCCTTTAGAAACTGCAGCTTGGCATTGCATGCCATTATTAAGCTTGTGATCTACCAGAACTCCCAGATCCTTCTCCACCACTGATTCCCCCAGTTGTACTCCCCCTAGTATGTATGATGCATGCATATTCTTAGCCCCCACGTGCATAACTTTACATTTATCAAAATTAAACCTCATTTGCCACATAGCTGCCCAATTAAACAGTGCATTGAGGTCAGCTTGTAAGTTGGAGACATCCTGTAAGGACATTATTCCACTGCACAGCTTGGTGTCATCTGCAAAGACTGAAACAGTATTGTTAATCCCAGACCCTATATTGTTTATAAATATATTAAAAAGCAAAGATCCAAACACTGAACTTTGGGGTACACCACTAACAACCCTAGACCATTCAGTGTATGAATCATTAACCACTATTCCCTGAATATGATCTTTTAACCAGTTTTCTATCCATTTACATAAAGAGTTTTCCAAGCCTGTAGACTTTACCTTACACATTAGCCATGTGTGGGGAACTGTGTCAAATGCTTTTGCAAAAGTATACCACATCCACCGCCACCCCTCTGTCCAATGTTTTTCTCACCTCCTCATAAAAAGAAATCAGATTTGTTTGACAACTTCTGTCTTTCATGAATCCATGCTGTCTGTTGCTTAAAATATTTTTTTTCAAGCAAGAACTCATCTATGTAGTCTTTTATTAAACTCTCCAATATCTTCCCAACTATTAAACTAACAGGGCTATAATTACTTGGTAAGGATTGTGATCCCTTTTTAAATATAGGCACCACATTGGCCTTATGCCAATCCAGTGGTACTATGCCAGTCATCAAGGAGTCCCTAAAAATTAGAAACAATGGCTTTGAAATTACAGAGCTCAAAACTTTAAGGACCCGTGGGTGTATGCCATCCAGGTCAGGTGCTTTCTTAACCTTTATTCTGCTTAAATATTTCTGGATCATATCAATTGTGAGCCAATGTGGATCATATGCGGCTGTGTCAATATCATGCCCATTATGCCAAGAGCTCCCCCATGCTCCACAGAGTATACACAGAGCTGAAGAAGGTATTTAATAAATCTGCCTTCTCTGTGTCCCCAGTCACCCACTCTATTTTGTAAAAGGCCTACCTGGTCGGACCTGACTTGTTTACTAATATATTTGAAGAATTTTTTGGGGTTTGTCCTGCTATCCTTTGCACTCTGTCTGTTTTAAATTTTTGCGGCCTTGATTTCCTTTTTACATATTCTGTTATATTCTTTGTAATGTTTAAATGATAATAGCGTTCCTTAATTTTTATATTTTATAAAAGCTCTTTCCTTATTGATTATAGATTTTTTAGCTTTGGCCGTAAGGCACATAGGTTTGATTTTTAGCCTTTTAAACTTGTTGCTCTTGGGAATATATTTTGAAATGTGTTCACATACAGTCTTTTTGAAAAACTCCTATTTACTAGTTTTAGGAAACAACTTGGACACAAGCATAGGACCTATTTTGTCCCTTTGAGGGCAGAATTTAAAAGTGTTCCACTGAATACTTTTTTTTCCAGTTTCATAGTTAACGCTAGTTAGGATTAGCTTAGTTGCTTCAATTTTTAAGCGTAAATCATTGTCAAGAGTAGCTTTATGAGATCACAATTCTAATTTTTAATTTCTGTCAACATCTAGAGATAGAAACCACTCACACATAACCCCATCTAAGTTATTATTCAGGCTAATCAAAGTGCATTGAAAACTGAAATTGCATTCATACATGGGAATACTCAGTGTGACATTCCCAGGCATTATTCTTTCTAATCATGCTTTCTGGAAAGCATAGACACTAAGGTGGCTCCAATTTCTGGCATTGTTTTTACTTCGGTCTTTTTCAGCCCCTTGCAGCTCATAATAATAAAACCAAAAACTTGACCCTACAGCAGGTACTATTATCCCTCTATAGAGACCCAATGAATGTGACAAAAAATGTATCCATAGCAACTGCTTCAGGTGACAAAACTAAGAGCCGCAAAGAAAGAATTAAAAGGAACAAAATTGTGCCGAAAGTTGTTTTTTTTCCTGCTTATCTTTTCTTGTGCTGCAGTTTATGACAGCAATAATAGCTTCCTCAGAGAATCATTGTAGGCAAGCACACGGCACAACGGAGCTGTTATCACATAGATAATAGACATTTAGAACTTGGCAATATTGCTTAGTCATTATTGCACATATGGAGAAAGAAGTACCTGTTTGAAAATATAACTGGATCTTTACCTTTTTTCTGACCAAGAAAGGGATAAATAGCTCTAAACATGGATAAAATGGATGATTTTAGGAGCATATTCACCACAAGAAGTCTCAGCTGACATTTTCTTGTGGAGAAAAGTTGCAAGCTTCTTACGTAACCTGTCGTTAAAGTGATAAACCACTGGCTTCCCACCACGTTTTCAGTCAATTCAGATGAGCCACAAAGGTTATTCCGTGCACACAGACATTTTCAACATCCAATTTATCATGTGCAGTGGACTGACATACTGTATGTGCCAATACAAGGCATTAGCAGAAATATGTCATTTTATCTAAGGCAGGCTTGACATTATCAATTAGATGTATTTAGTCCCGACTGTATACACCTGTGGGAAAGCACTATAAATGATAAAGACTGCATATATCTATATTTAAATACTTAATGCAAATTTTATCAAACAGCTGTTTAAGTGTACAGTACCTCTTAAAGCAATGGCTATTAGAAAAACAATTCTGGATAATGAGATAATAAGCAATCATTAATGCTATCCAACAAACGCGGAAGTTGTCCTAAAGTAAGAGAGCCCAGTCAAAAAAAAACTTAAAGCGATACTAAAGTCTTGGTTTTTTTCTTAAAAATAAGAAACATGTTATATTTACCTGCTGTGTGCAGTGGTTTTGCACGGAGCAGCCTGGATCCTCCTCTTCTCGGGTGCCCCGCCGGCGCTCCTGGCCCCTCCCTCCTGTCGGGTGCCCCCATAGCAAGCAGCTTGCCATGGAGGCACCTGAGCAGGCACTCTCCCGAGCCATGGCTCTGCAAGTCCATTCACACATGCCCCTCCCTCTCCTGATTGACTCACTGGCTGTGATTGACAGCCAACTGCTCACACTGCTGTCTCAGCCAATCAGGAGTGAGAGTCCCCGGAGAACTGAAGCTCTCATGCACATCACTGGATCAAGAGGGGGCTCAGGTAAGTGTTGGGGGAGCTGGGGGCTACTACACACAGAACATTTTTTATCTTCATGCATTCTATTACTTCCTGAATGCATACTGTATAATTTCATTGTTCTGTGTTTGCTTCCTCTAAGCCCTGGTTCACATTGGTGCTGTGCCACACTGATTTGGAAAAAAAGGTTCCTGCCCTTATTTTTTTGCGATTTCATGTGCGACTTGCATAGACATCTGTGCATAATGGTGCACAGATATCAGACAAGTCGCACATGAAATCGCACTGGCTTGAGGCTTTTAAATTGCGCTATTTTCAAGTCACGTTCAGTGTGAACCAGGCTTAGGCAGATTTGACTCTGTTTGGTAGCTGTAAGAAATTTTCCATTTCTGCCTAATACATCAGAGACCACGTTGAATCTGCAGAGAATGCATGAAATGCCTTGGATGCATTATAAACATGTAAGCAAAAGAAGTTTCCAGATCGCCAGATTCCTATAAAAAGGGAATAGGGTGGACTGGTATATTGCCATTCTGCTTGGATTTAAATCTTAAAGTAGAATTATATGTAAAACTTTTATTTTGGATAGAGCAAGGGAGGGTTATAACTTGCCAAATTTGTTTTTGCCATTCGTGTCCCATTGCAGTGATTTCCCTTCACTTCCTGTCCCATAGCCAAACAGGAAGTGAGAGAAAAATTAGAGAAATTCCTTGGGGACCCCCAGATCCCCATTGGAAGATGTCTTCCCTATTACTTTTTTTATATAAAGCTGATACACCCTAATTGGATTACAATATGGGGTTGATTTATTAAAACTGGAATAAATAATAAATCTGCAGCAGCTTTGCATAGAAACCAAACAGCCTCCATTTGTTTTCCTTTTTTTTGCCAAAGCTTAATTGAACAAGCTAAAGGTAGAAGCTGATTGGCTACCATGCACAGCTGCACCAGATTTTGCACTCACCAGTTTTAGTAAGTCAACCCCTTAGTTTGCTAAAGCACTTTGAATCATAAACCACTACCATGTTGTCTTCCTATAAAATATTGGTTTCACCTTTTTAAAAATCCTGTTTTGCATCTCAGTGCTGCTGATCTTCTCCACCTTCTTTCAGCCACTCCCTGTCTATATGAACACAATCCAGCAGAAGCTGCACATAATCTCTGAGCTCGCTCTGATATTGTCAATGGTAGACCATGCCAGCGCAATATGTGCAGGCAAAGTCACGTGTTGCCTCCACTATGGGCTCAAGTGACAGGGTGACAAGGGAGGAGCACATTTTGACTATAAAATATCATTTTTCCATATGTTGGTACTTGATAAATAAAGAAGACTTTAAAAGACAATGTTGTTTGATACAAGTGTTTAAAAATAACATTTGTAATCTGGCAAGAGATTAGGATATTTACAATAAGAAAATAGAATATTACCTCTGGTATCTTGACTCTTCCTTCCTGGAAGGAACATGTCTGTGGATCATGGGTACACACATGTCTGTATTTACACCAATGACATTGATATGGACTTTCCACACAAGAGAGGCACCTGTAAACAAAGAAGGACATGCATTTTATAGAATTTATTTTAATCTTCAGCACCCCAAGTTACATGTATGTCAACAATAAAGTTCATGTTATTATTAAATGTAAAATATATTTCAGAATTATGCAGATTTATTGTATAATTTTTTGATAGGCCACTGAGAGACACTATGTAAAACATTTTTTATTATGTCTATGGCCCTTTTCACATGGGGGAGATTCCACTCCAATCAGCATGGATCTGTGAGCTGAACCCCTGCTGATCGGAGCAGAGTGGGATGCATGTAACATCTGTATCTACTTAGTTTCTGTAGAGTGGACACAGACAGACCCCACTCTGCTCTATGGGTGGCCTGGTGTAAACAGACATCACTGTCCATTTACATCAAGCTACCTCTGATCTAATACATCAAAATGGAAAAGTATGCCTTTTTTAAAATGTAAAGCATTGTGCAAATTGACATACCCCACATCAGTCGAGCATCATTTTCAGGGTACCTTTCATACCTGGTATAATTGTATGTGTATGTTCTAACCTAAATTAATAAATGTTATTTACTTAACAATGGTTTAATGGCAGATGGTTGGCAGTTTCCTTTATTTCTTTCAAACCAATTATGTAGTGTGTATAGTAGAACCCAAACAGTAATAATACAGTGGATGCCCAGGGCACCAAATAATAATCGAACATATACAATCTCTGTTCAAGTCTACCCTTTGCCATTGCTTTAATGTCCAATGTTGGGATGAGCTCAAGGTTCTGTCCGAACTCATGTTCAAGCTGAATTTTGCTTGTTCAGAGGTTCATCGAGGAGCGAAATGAAATGTGCTGCCAAGCCAAGCTGTGGCATGAAGTGATACATTGAGCAGGGGTATTACTATCACAGCTTCCCTTTAAGACTGGTTGTTAGGGTGTTGGAAGCCACCAGAGTAGGACTCAACACATTTTTTTTTGTGTGAGGTCTCCCTTGACATCCATACCAGACCCTCATGTAGGATAAAGGTCTAATTTGTTTACAAACAGAAATAAGCAGCTGGGAGCTGTCATTTACTGGCAATTTAGGTAATAGGTTGTTTACATTGTATGGATGTGTGACTTCACAGGAAGGTTAAGAGCATCCCCCGGACACTTCACCCCACCCCCTTCTAGTCCTGACCAATTCTCAGCTGTCAGTGCTCTCACACTTTGAATGCCAATTACTCAGACATCCAACACTGTAACCAAATGACATTTTTATAGAGTTTTATTTGAGTGGTATTTAATTGCCACTGGGTTTTTAATTCTTTTTCTATATAAATGAAAAATTAAAAAAATGTTTAATTACAATTTTGCAAATAAATAATATTTCTTCATTAATCTTGGACAAAATGTATTCTGCTACCCTTTTTGGTAAAACAAATATCCCAAATCAGTATATACATACCGTCACCCAGGCAGCACAGTGTCACTACAGTGACACTGTACTACTTTTGGGGGGCGATCCGTATTTTTTTTTTTACACTGTGACTGCTTTTACAGCCATGTTGACTGTAAAAGCAATCATTTCTTACTCTCTCTGGTTGCATTCCTGCAGCCATTGTGACATTTTGTGAGAGCTGTGACCATTCACAAGCTTATCACATGATACATGGCTGCTGTGAATGACCTTGTACCATGTGATCTCTGTGATTGACCACAGAGCTCAAAGTAGTAAACAATGATGTCAGGAATGAGGATTAGTGGCTGAGGCCTTTCCATATAATCAACAAGCCTGACTCCTGGGGCTGGTTCTGAGTGGCGTCCGCACCCCTTTACTTCATTTAAGACACTGGAACAAACTTAGGACGCTGTTCCTTTCATTCCTATGCTGTGAGGTGACTCTTACTTTTGAATCTGGCTTTAGAGCGGTGCCACTAAGCTCTATGTTGATGCCAGGAAATTACATTTTGTTTACTACTGTGCATGTGATCCCTGATTTTCCAAACAACAAGCATAAGGTACAGGGCCCCTGTAGTGATACAGTGATTCATGTTCCACTTATCTGGTGGACACGGCAGACACAGAACACGCCACTGTGTGCTGCTCCTAGGAAGCAATGTTTAGAAATGTCCACCTGCATCAGCGCTGCCTTTTCTCGTCTGACCCATCCATAAATGGCCGGACAGGAAGAGGTTATGTTTAAGCAGTTTCTCCCTACTGAACAAAACTTTGAAAAAAATGTTTTTCTTTTGTACATGTCCCCCCATAACATTTCCCAGTCTCCTGTGCCCTTTGTTTGACAACCCCTTGCCTATTAGTCTAGAACATGGCCATTACTGCTTTCTAAGACTCGGCTCCCATTGACTTCAATGGAGACTGTATTCATTATTTGAACTGCCACAAACCGGGCCGAGGTACCTTTGGCTCATCATTAATCTAATGAATAGGTGCATAGCAAAGACGTTTACTGTCAACTGTGTTTACATTATTTTTTATGATATAGTGTATTTGTTTGCTTTAAACATTTTCCAAAAATGAATAAAGAGACAGTTGCAATGAATCTAAGCTTTCCTTAACTTGCTCCACTAACATGATTGAACTTGGGTCACTTTGAGTTAATAGAGGTATTATAAGGGCATTCTGATTTTAAAAAGAGTTCCCGTATTCCATCTCTGAAAATTGCTGTGTATGGTGCAGAATGACAGCTCTAATGCAGCACAAATCAGTATCTGGCAGGTCCAAAGTGTAAAGTAGACTTTCCTACTATGTGCCTTAAACAATAAAATCTTTAACAAAAAAAATAAGTGCTTGCAAGCCGGTGTGTGACTAAACGTTTGTGGAGGAGATGGACTCCAAAACCTGTGGCTACTGAATATAACAGAACACTGCCAGGAATGATATCACATTTGGTGCACTGCGAATAAGGGAAAACTTGATCAGTGGACAGTGGACAGTGGCCACACAGTTTTTACATGAAGTAATTTTACATTTTGTTTTAATCATCTCCTGCAAATCCAGGAAACTTGGCTTGGGTACTGAAAGTCTTGCTTTGATAGATTCTCTAACAAAGAGAATGTTGTGGCTGCTTAAAGGATTTTTAAAGAAGAGCCGATGAAGCAAGGGGGGTTGGTAGATCAAGCTTGAGTATTATATTCTCATGTGCTTATGTCCAGGTCTGTACCTGTGTGGTATGATGAAGTAGGAACCTCCAGGTATCCACACACAAAGCACCATGCTTGATTGAAAATCCAAGGAATTCTTTGAAGCAAACAGATCATTCTTCTCTCCTATACTTCCTATTGATCAATGAGACTGTCTAGCTCACCTTTGGCCACCAGGGAGCTGGAAAGGGCAAGCTGCAGTGCAAGACAGCCCTGGAGTTGTGTAGAAATAGAAGGCTTTCCATATTTACCTATACTTAGAATATGTGCAGACACCTAGAGGAGCCTGCTCTGTTACCCCATGCCCACAAACTTTGAAAGTCTATGAGGGTTACTTTAAAGTGTCACTAAACCCACATAATTAAAAACTATCAAGAAATGCTGTATTACATGCTGTTTGTACTTACTCAGTCACTATTGAATTATTTTTTTGTATTCTGCTAAAAACGTGGTTGATCCTGCTGGCTTATGTCTCCTTTTCTTGGTTCATATCCCAGCTGGGGATTTTGCAGAGCAGTGTTGGCAGCTACTGCACATGCTCAGTTTTCAGTGTATTTCTATCCTGAGTATTTCCTCCCTATCACATCTGAGCACACAATAGGAGTGGGATATTACATCTTGATTGATGGAGGCTTCACCTCTCTGTACTTCTAACTCACAGGCTGGAGGGGTGTGACACGGCCTGTGACCGACAGAAATCCACCCACACCATGTTACTGCCAAAAAAAATTAAGGACTTAAACCGGAGTTCCACCCAAAAGGGGAAGTTATGCTTTAATGCTTTGTCCCCTGCTCCCCATTAAGGATTGGCACCTTTGGGGACCAGGGGGGGTCGGGTACCCGAATGTGAAAGGTACTCGCTCCCACTTCCGCTGCGATCGCCTAGGCGATCGGAAGCAGAAGTTGTCCTCCCTCTCCATAGTCTTCTGGGACACATGACAGATCCCAGAAGACTACGAGGCCATTCACAAAGCACAGCGCTTCTCATGCATGCGCAGTGGGCACCCAGCTGTGAAGCCGCAAGCTGTCACAGCCGGGTGCCCACACTAAAGATGCCGGTGCCAGGGAGAGAAGACGGCCGGTGAAACCAGCAGTGGTGAGGACAACCGCTGGACCGAAGGACAGGTAAGTGGCTGTATTTTAAAAGTCAGCAGCTACAGTTTTTGTAGCTGCTTACTTTTTTTTCAGCTGGAACTCTGCTTTAAAGAACCTCGTGCAACTCTTTCTCTGCATACAGGCTGGAAAAGAGCTGGGTCACATGACAGCTGTGTAAAGATTTGGAAAGAGGTACATAGAGCAAGTCATACCATATGATAGCCATTCATCTCATAATTTTACTTCTCAGCGACCTAGAGTACAGGAGGGGCACTCCACCAAAAGCCAAGGAACTGTGCATGCCTGTGCAAGACATTCTGGTGCCACCAGACACAAAGTTAATTTTGGGAGAAGATGGGTTATTCTTTTAAGATGGGAGGCTTACAATCACAGGCATGAACAACCCTTGTGTAACCCTGTCCTGTGTCAGCTAGCTGTTTTAATGACCATGGAACTAATACAAACACATTTGTCTGTTTTCAATATTTAACATCACACTGATCTGTAATTATAAATCCTCTAATAAAAAGTAAACTGCAACAACCTATTTTAGTTATCCAATATACACAGGTTGGAATAAACTATAAGTGTTCTGAGGTCAAACTTTGTTCATAATAGATGCTTATTTAAGTGGAACTTCACTCTCTCAATCAACACTGACTATTTGTAATCGTTATGCTGCTAGCGTTAGTAAATTGATAGGAAAGTGTATCATATTTACTTGTTTTAAACTTTTTTTACATTTCTTCAGTTACTTCCTGGTTTCCATGCCTAGGCAAATTATGTCATATATCCCAGGAGTCTTCAGGAGGGGAAGGGAGGGTTCTCAGCTCAGCCAAAGCCTGAGCTAAGGACAGATGGATTCCAGCAAGTAACTGCTACATGAATCACCTGCCCTCACTCAAGATGGCTACTGCCAGAAATACCAGGGGGTGTTTTTCAAAATGAATTCTCAGCAAAATAAATCATGGAGACATAGATGGATAGGTGAATTTGCTTTGAATATTAATGATTTAAATAGCATTTTTGGTTTGAGGTACTCAAATGCAATGCAGTTCTACTTTAAGAGGCTTATAAGATTACCACAGCACTCAAACAACATCTGTATTTAGTAGGCACAAGCATTTTCTACCAATATTCTATGGATTTTTAAAAGCTTATACCAAAGCCATGCCAGAGTCAGCAGCAAGGTGTGTGTGTATATGTGTAAGGGAGGGGGTGATGTCTTTTTTATTAAAACAAGCCAAGAAGAATAAAACACCAATGCAATACTTGTTATTTAAATTGATAACACACACTCACTCTGATAAATCAAATTAAAAATGTATACTGTATGATATCGTGTCAAGTCAAAACATAGACAGCTATGAATATTTAAATTTTTTTATCATTATTTCTGCTAAAGTACTGTACGTGAGAACAGAATTGTTGAACTGTTTGTAATAAAATTATCACCATGAAAAAAAACCCACAGTACAAGAATGCTAAACCGAGGAAAAAGCTAACAAGTACCCATTACAAGTCAGTAGGCTGTACATATCCATTCTGGATTGATGAGGTGTAGAGAAAGATATCGTATTATGCACCCATTATACTGATACACATTGTGTTGTTATTTTAAATACAATGCTATTGTTTACTTTATTTCTCCATCAAAAATATGTACATACAAAATTCTATTGAAAGCATTCTATCAATACCATTTAGGTTAGCAAATATATCTGTTATTTTATTTATTTTTGCTATGCAGCCAATTGCTTTTTATCTTATTAGTGATTTTAGGCTAAAGGGGATAAGCAAACACTACTTTCATTGTCTTCCACCTGTATCATTGACAAGATGTCAACAAGTGATTGAGAAGCAAAATGTCTTTCCCCTTACAGTACATTCAGTTTTCTTAATATCAGGTTTTGATTATTCTCGTATCAGTTTTTATTAGATTATGAAACATGAACATACCAATATCTCTAACATAAAACAAGTCATCAATGGTTTGGCGACACTCTGCTGATTTCTGGGATATGTTCCAAACCAGGAGATGCAGTGGAATATTTCTTGGACAAAATAGCTGAAGAAAAATATGACATACACTGGCTAATCCTAGAACACTGTCTCAGAAGTATTTTAAAAAATTATGGGATCCTATGTCATAAAGAATAATAAGATTTTATTTATGTGTCTGTATCCTGGCAAACCAAATAGTAAAACTGTTTTAAAGGTAAACCTCAGAATTATATTTGAAAAAAAAAACAATAAATGTAATTTAACAACATCTAAGTTTCTGACTTTGTCTTGAAGATTAGCCTCTTGTAAGCCCTTGCACAGAAGTACTAAGAGGAGAAGAAGGATGGACAACATTTTGAACCAGTCAAGCTCTGCTGCTTACATATGTTCCAATAATTTGCTTGCTGATAGGTGGACAGAGCAAAGTGAACATAAATTATCTGTCCAATGCTGCAGCATGTGTTGATCCAGTCTTCTTGACAAATTAGTGCTGCCATTGCATTGGAGGTTACTGATTTAGTTGTACTGTCTGGCAAAGTGAACCAGGGTCTGACAAATGGATGCACAGAAATAAGTGTAACTAAAGGCAAAACATTTTTTATTATTATTATTATTAGTATTGGATAGAGTGGATAGGGATTAAAACATATCTACGTTTTTACTGTTTTCTGTGCCCCCATTAGTGAGATTTATCTTCTCTATTCGTCCAATTTATCAATATCATTGAACAAAAAAATTAAAAGAAAGTCCCAAATTTAGGGATATCAGAACAGGAATATAGGGGAAATCTTCCAAATGGGACACTAATGCTGGTTACATTAGTGTCACGCTGTGATTCCCTCACCTTGGATGGATTTCTTTTCACTTTCTGTTTTGGCTATGGAACACTAAGTGAAGGGAAATCTGTCATATGCCGTAGAACACAGGGGACACAAAAAAGATGACAGAGCTTATAACTCTCCCTTACTCTATTCAAAATGGAAAAAAAAAAAGTTTAGTTTTTAGACTTTAGTTGCACTTTAGCAATACTTTTACACGTTAGCAAAACATTTTAATCCAGGTTGGATGACTAGATTAAATTCCTCTTAATTCAAGAATCAATGTTATAGATTATAACAAATAATATAATCACAGCAAGTTAGGTACAAATAATACATTTATCCCTCGGAAAGAGCCTGCATACAATTAAGACAAGAAAAGGAATTCAGAAAAAGATTAAAGGTCTAAACTCTTAGCAAACCTCTAAAAATCTGTAATCCACCAGCATGCAGGTACAAAGAGCATTTCCCCCACTGGTAGCAGTTTAAAAAAAGAGGCAGCAACTAGCAGACATGATTTTCCAAAAGAACCATGTTGGAGTTTATAAAGCTGCATTCTTTTAAGACCAGTTAACCAGTTGCCTGCCTTCAACGTGTTGCACACGTCCATAACATCTTCTGCTCTGTACACAAGGAAACTGCCTGCAGTTTCTCCTCTCCCCTGCTCCCTCCTTTGCACAGCTCCATGAGACCTGATGTCTGTAGAAAGAGGAGCTCCCAATCCTACGACTGGGAGCCAGTCAGAAGCTTTCCTCATTGAATGATCACTGTGACAGCCAATCACAGCGATCATTCGGTGTAATATTTGTAAACAATAACAAAAGTAACACACTAGCTGTCTTATAACCTCAGTTCCCTGACAGACAGCAATCTGTGAGTGAGAAAGCTGCAGCTAACACAGAAGAATGTTTTTTGTGTGCATAGGGAACTACTTAACTCTTAAAGCGGAGCTCCACCCAAAAGGGGAAGTTTCGCTTTAAGCCTTTGTTCCCTGCACCCCATTAAGGATTGGCACCTTTGGGGAGTGGGGGGAGCGGGTACCCAAATTTGACAGGTACCCACTCCCACTTCCGCTGCGATCGCCTAGGCGATTGGAAGCGAAAGTTGTCCTCCCCGTAGTCTTCTGGGACACGTGACATATCCCAGAAGACTACGGAGCCATTCACAAAGCTCAGCACTTCTCGCACATGCGTAGTGGGCACCAGGGAAAGAAGATGGCCGCTGAAACCAGCGGTGGTGAGGACACTGCTGAACCGAGGGCCAGGTAAGTGTCTGTATTTTAAAAATGTCAGCAGCTACTCTTTTTGTAGCTGCTGACTTCTATTTATTTATTTTTTCTCAGGTGGAACTCCGCTTTAATTAACCAGAAAATTCCCTTATTTTAGCTTTATTTTTCTACTTAACCCATTAATTTCAGTAGATCACCCTGTATAAGCACAGTTTAACAATTTCATCTCATGTTCCATGTTTCTATTTCAAATTATCTGTTGGAAAAAAAAATATCATAAAGCACACACATACATTGATATCTTTAAGGGTTTACTGTTAAAAAATATGTGGTTTAGGGTATATCTGTTTTATTTTAAAGAAGTAAGATCTTTAAAGTACTGATGCATTATGAGAAAAAGTAAATATATGCAAAATGTACAAAAAAACAAAACTATTATTTTGTAAATAACTGTAACATGCTTTGTACCAAAAATGTTATTTTAATGTTACAGTAAATATAACAAGCAGCAGAATAAAATGTATATGTTTTCACAACAGTAATGGTACTTGTGTTCAAAATATTACTGACTAAACTTGAAAAAAAAAATTTTTTTCTAATTTTTACTCTTTTTTTCCCCTTAAAATGCATATAAATTAAAAAAATTCTCAGAGGACCTTGGGATCACAAGAAAGCCCTGTTTGTCCCCAAAAAAATTATATATATCAATTCTGTATCATAAGTAAGTACAAAGTTATAAACTCATGAATTGACACATATCGGAAATATGAAAATATGGTCTGGTCCATAGGGGGTAAACAGGTGTGAGAGCTGAACAGGTTAAAAAAAAAACAGAAATTGATACCGGGAGACAAAGTGTAAACCTCTACTGCAGGCACTACTTCTCACTAATTCCCTGACATATGGAGCTGGCTCCCAGTGGTTGCTGGCTGCTTTACATTCCTAAGACTAAAGCAGCCCATAGATGATGCAACTTTCATTCCTTCCACCACAGGTGGAAGAAAAGAAAATTGCTTGATTTTCCATTAACATAGTATTGATGGGGGAATCCCTCCTGCAGCGCTATTGTGCTCTGCTGGTGAGAAGCCTTCCCTCCAGAACAGAATGATCGCATGAAAAAGATATGATAGGCTGGTTGTGCTGAAGTCAATAGATGGATCAACTTCAGTACACCCAACCTGCTGAACAAGCCGACATTTGATCCATTTAGGACCGGCTTTAATTTTCCAGAAGAAAAGGAAGCCACTCATTTTGTAAAAGCCTTCAGCTAAATTTATTCAAAACTCTCAATGATACAGACACCTCCATCTGCTATGTGCCAGTACTAACAAATTTCACTCCAAAAGGAGATTACTCATAGGGTCATCTTTACCTGGTGGGCAGCTTCCTTTTCTTGCGAAGAAGTGCTTATCAAACTCCATTGAATTCCACTGAAAGTGCTGACTGGATAAATGTAAACATGTGATATGATGATGTTACCACCGTTCACCATCAGCTAGCATTGAGATGGACATACTGCGGGCACTAATACAAAAGGGCTTTATAGTACAAGGAGGACCATAGGATAGTACTGAGAAATAGCATGAACCATTAAACAGGAGGGTCATGTGTCATGTTCTGCTGAGAGACTTGATGTTAGGGTGTTCTGTTTGAAGCCCTATAAGTATTGGCAGCATTATGGGGAGTTAAGCAGGCATGATATCAAAGAATATTTGGCTGTCAATAAGGAGTGGAGTGATACAAAAGAAAACATGAGTAAGCAGAGGCCATGTGTTTCAAGGAAAATTTTGCCAGTACAGTAAGAATGGGTTCACTTGAGCACTGGAAACAAAACATAATTTAATACCAAGTTTGGTTGCCATTTTGGCTGTTGTAATACTGCTCTCCTGGAGGGGGCAGCAGAACAGAGGTTCAATTACAAAGGCCAGTTATTTAAATGTTGGCAATGTGAGCTTTTAGAAGACATTAGAATTACCTTCCTAATTTAAATGTCCATCTAATCAAAACAAGGGTGCTCAGTAAAGGTAATGGCACAAGGTGGAAGATAGTTGTGTGCCACTATGGAAAGCAAGTGCGGCAACAACAGTGTGTTATAAAAGGAGCCGCAAAGCATTCCCGGGCCATCTGTGTTCACCATTAAAGTGTTCATAGACCTTTATATATATCCAGTAAAGTGACTGGAATCAGGTGATAAACAGAGATTAAACAAATCCTCCTATATAAGTTGTACCAGTCTATCTGCAGGTTCTCTTCTCTACATCTGTTCAAAGGCCAGAATTTATAAAGCTTGTCTGAGTTTCCAGAAAGCAGGGAGTGGAGAGCTGAAGTTATATTCTGTGAAGAAAGCTGAGAGCTAATTGGAGGGAAGGGACACACCCCTTCAAATAGCTCACAGGGACAGAGCTGAGGCTGTCAATCAGCTGGAGCTCCCTCCCCTGCCACCATTTTACCTCTTGGTGTCAGGAAAACTTGTCAGAAGTGAGTAAAACAGAAAGCAGAGGAACGAAGCATCAGACATAAATGAAAGATAATGCTCTTAATTGAGACAAGTACACATTATAAAGGGATATGCTTTGCTCATATTTCATGTCTGAGATTTACAACCACTTTAAACAACACCCAGACACTTTTTACTGCCTGATTGTACAAGACTTTAACTACTACAGTGCATGCAGTAAATAATAAAATGGTCAAAATAAAATGGGAAGTACTCCTTTTACCAGTGACTAGCACTTTTAAACAGTATAATATCAGATTTAGAAAACTATCCATTAAGTACAATAAACAATCAATATTGCACTGTACAGGTTCCAGCTATAAAGATGCTGACATGTGAATGAAACAGTAGGGAGCAGCATAGTGCTCAGGGTATGAGGGCAGGATGTCTAACAAAATAATTACTCAGGGGTCTGGGTCGTCATGGGAACCAAAGCATAAACAGAACACAAGCACTATATAAAGAATTGAGAAAGCTATTCAATTATGCATTGTGTCTTTGGCTAAAGAATACACACAAAAGGCTAGAATCCCATGCATTTTTTATGTCAATGTAAAGTTGAAAAATAAATGTCCACACATATTGTATCTAGAGCAGTCTAAGGGTATTTTTTAGACTTAATAGGTAAGATGGTCAAGAGTGTATTTTTTGAAGAGTTAGAATTGCAGGTTAATATTCATGTACTGTATTAAAATGGTCCATTGCACCTTCAACAGCTGCCTCACAATTTACAATACATATGTCTTTAACTAAGCGCTGAGAAAACTGTTGGCGCTATATAAATCCTGAATAATAACTGTAAATATCTGTTAACAGATACAGTAGGTAGGATGGTCAAAAGTTAATTTTTTGAAGAGTTAGAAGTGCAGGTTAATATTCATGTATTGTATTAAAATGGTCCATTGCAACTTCAACAGCTGCCTCACAATTTACAATACATATGTCTTTAATTGTATTTCATTAATAAATGTCTTGGAAAATCATTGTATAAAATGGCTATGGCTTTTTAGCAAAACAACACATGCGCATACTATACGTAATATTGGTTTGCCAGCCATGTATCCGGAAACATACTATGAACAGGAAACAGGTCCTTATCATGTCTAGAACATTTTCAGTCATAAGGGGGTGGACCAGATTGGGACATTTAATTTTAAATTAGATTAATACTGTTTCATCAATATTATTACATAAAGTAAAAAATATTTGTACTTACGAGTTGTGAACACTGCAGTTGTAGAAGACAAAGTTGGTACTGGCAAACGTCATTCCAGTTTCTTTGGACTTAAGTTGTAGTTGGACAATATGATGGTCACCTAGAAGATAAGGAACAATATGACTAAGTCAGTTTACCTTAATCTAGCGTCTTTACTTTTCAAAGTCATATATGTGTACAATGTCACGAAGGGAACCTTTTCTATTATTATATGGTGAACTCCTTGACATTTGTTAAACATTTTTCTAAATCAAAATGATTGAAAATTCTAAACTTTAAAATCAACAATAATCTATGCAGTATACATTTCATTAATGGAAAAGAAGGTGTCCAAAAATCTCGATAGTCATTGTCCATTTTACAGGCAACTTCACTCAGAATGTGTAGCAAGCAGTGAGCAATTTTTCTTTACTGCCCCTCCCAACTACAAGTCTGAGTCTTCTTTTTAACTGGGTGCTTATGGGGAAAATGATTTTATTTTCACATTTTCATTAGAAAGATAAGATAATTCTTATTGGCTGATATGGGGAACATATTTGAATTTCATTCCCACCAGTTGTATAGAATACTATCCCATGTTCCTATGATAATTTGACAATTAAATATTTTCCAGTCACCAAAAAAGTAGGATTATTCCTGATATAAATTGGGGGAATCAGGCTAACTTTCAGAATTCACTATAAATTCTTAATCTGCCCTGACAGAATATTGGCTAATAAGCAAATATAATTTCTACAGTACACTCAGAAACTTTATAAAGTAAATACTATATACATCCACTTCCAGGGCCCCATTCTGACAAAGGAGATTTAACATTTTACAGATTCAGCATGATCGTTAAAACCAATGCAAATTCAATTCAGCTGAATGCTCCATATTTTTAGAATAATTATTGCTTTGGGGAAGAGTCTTAAACTATTTATATATATATAGCAGTTCATTCCTAGATTTTTACTAGAAAGCATATTGCATACTGCCACCCTGAGTATTTCATACCAACATTATTAAAATTGCAAAATGTAAAATTATTCTACTTTCTTTCCAGAGGCTTTCCCAGAACAGTTATCTATTAATGACTCGTACATTTATTACTTTTTATAACATATTTTTACTTTTTTATTTATTATACAGTTTAAAGCCTAACATTATGATGCTAAAGACTGTACATACATATTTTGGGTACATAGTTTTAAAAATGCAAATAGCAAACACAGGGTATATTTATACGTGCTTTAAACAAGATTGATATACCTTTCACCTAATATTCACATATTTTTCTAACTAGAAAATGTGTAAATCCTGGGTGAAAGTCATGTGAAAACATTTATAAACAAACACCTATATGCTTAGTATAGACTATTTAACGTGACAGTTCACAAGGTACATACTGTTGTAGCAATAAAAGTTGAAGAGAAGCAGGTACAGTAAGAACGCATTAAAAGAGAAAGTATGTGTTTTTTTTATTATACACTTTTTTCTAAACTGATGTAAATATTTTGTTTGCCTTTCACTTTAAAGTTGGCTCTTTAAGTATCTTATACATACCGTATTTTACTTCTGTGCTGCTGCCATTCATTGCTGAGGGTGAGGAGTAGAAGCTCTCTGTAAGCTTCAGTTGGATCTCCATCTACACTTACACAGGGCTGAGGACACTCTTTCAACTCCATGACAGTGCTGGTACAATCATTAACCACTTCAAGACCGGACACTTTTACCCCCTTCCTGACCAGGGCAATTTTCAGCTTTCAGCGCTATCACACTTTGAATGACAATTACACGGTCATGCAACGCTGTACCCAAATGAATTTTTTACCATTTTTTTGAAACAGATAAAGCTTTATTTTGGTGGTATTTATTCACCGCTGGGATTTTTATTTTTTTTTGCTATGTAAATGAAAAAGTCCAAACATTTTGAAAAAAAGTGTTTTTTTTATAAAATTTTGCAAATAAATAATATTTCATCATAAATCTTTGCCAAAATTTATTCTGTTATCTTTTTAGTAAAAAAAAATCCAAATTAGTTTATAACAAAAATTATAATTTTTAAACATTTTTTTTTACATTTTTATTTTATTTTTTTATATTATTATTTTTTATTTTTTTTATTTTTTTACATACTGTCACCCTAGCAGTACAGTGTCACCATGGTGACACTGTACTACTTGTGGGGGGTGATGAAGATTTTTTTTTTTTTTTTTACACATTGCTTTTACACCCATATAGGATGTAAAAGCAATCATTTCTCTTTCTCTCTGTGTGCATTCATGCACTCATTGAGAAGTACTGACTGAGCTGTGATTGGTCACAGCTTGTCACATGGTACAAGCCTGTTGTGATTAGGCTTGTACCATGTGACCTCTGTGATCATTCACAGATTTCACACGTAGTAAGCAATGATGTCACAAGTGACATCTTGCTTACTACTTTGCATGTGATCACTGATTGGCCAATCAGTGATCACATGATCGGGACCTCGTACAGAGGTCCCGTCCGACGATCGGTGTTTCACTGTGTCCGGAGGACACAGCGGGCACCGGATCGCGGTGCTGCGCGCTCCCAGGGAGTGCGCACAAGCAGGGTGAGGGGAGGCCATTTATAGACGGCCACCCGACCCTGCAGTGCCACCGTACGGCCGGTCAGGAAGTGGTTAAGGACCAGCGCTGTAACATGAGAGGAAGTAAGTCATATGATCCAAATACATGGACGTATCAGATTCTCTTTGTTCCCAGAACAGAAGGTGAGTATTAGTGACAAGTCAAACATAGTAAGGTTTGGTTTGGGGTACGTATGGAGAACTTGAGAGAACAGGTGCCAAATCTGCACCCCACTAAAATCAATAGAAGCCAAATCTTAGAAACCAGTAATGACCATTTTTTAGGCTAATACGTAAGGGATTGTCATACAAATGGCAAGGGGGGCTGGCGTTTCCCTGGGGGAGATTCAAATGCAAAAAAAAAGAAGCCATTAGGGAAATTTAAATGTCCGCAAATGTTTTTTTCTTTGCAAAATGTCACTTTTGCTGTACACATTCTTCACCAAAAGCTAAAAAAAAATGTGGGGTCCCCTCAAAATCCATACCAGGGGGAACTCCAAAAAAAGTTTTAAAAATGGGGCATAGAACCCCCAATTCCTTGTATGCACACAAAAATAGATAAAGTGGGGTCCCTCCATAGAAAATCAGGAAAGGTGGGGGAGACTGTCCCTCACTCCCTTGGCTGAACAGGAAAGGTGGGGATGAGTGTCCCCCCCTTCCCCCTGAACCATACCACATGCTCTGAACATTGTAAGAGTACCATGCCAGGGGGGACCCCCTTGATGAAGCACCGTGTCCCTATGTTGGTAAGGACAATGGCCTTTTCCCCACAACTGTGTTGGATTTTGTGGGTTGGGTGCTTACTGGAATCTAGAAGCCCTGCCATGTGAATTAGTAAAGGGTACACAGTACCCAAACTAATTCACTAAAAATTGTAAACAGTATATAAAAAACTCTTGACAAATGACCTAACACCACAAGCAAAATCAGGACTGAACATAAGTTAAGTCTGAACCTGAAGCTGATCCCTAATGAGTATAAGCAGGGAGGAGACAGGGCATTCAAATGAACATTTTATTCAAGCTACAGGCTGTCACGGGCAGCATGCCAGGTTTGTTATTCCTTCACCATGCCCCACTAATCTTGAAATCCAAAAAAAATTAGCAGGTGTGTCATAGTAACTGTTAGGCCTATTTGCCAACTTTCCTAACCTCCTTATTAGCTACAAAGGACATCCTCACTGTTCAAGAGGAGAAAAGAAGAGCACACAGAGGCAGACTACACAGCAGAGAGATCTGATAGTATTTTCCCTATTGGTACCACAGATTTTCAAACTAATGGAGTGCTTTTCAGAGAAACAAGGTGCATGCAGGTATCTTCATGTTCCTACATTATCATGCTGCCAGTGGTTGTCCATCTGTAGGTTTTCTTTAAAGTGAACCTTTAACCAGGCTATGGACATTCAAGTATTTCCATGTAAGTTTCAACAAGCAGTAAATTAGTCTTTCACTACCCCCTATATCTGCAAACACTATGGAGCAATTTATCTTCAAAGTCCACAACAAAAGCACTAGGTTCTTTATGTCCTCACCTCTCAGCATCTCAACTTCCACTGTTACTCCTTACAAAGCCCATCCTCTATGTTTTCAATAGAGAATAGCTAAAACTCTGCTGGGTCAATGGTAGGAGAGCGAAGCAAAGTTGAGGTGTCTTAAAAAATTACTTTAATGCTTTTGCTGTGAACTTTGAGGATGAATTGCTCCAGTGTGCAGCTACAGGGGTTAGTAAGGGCTTGTTTTAAAGCTCAGTTACTATTTGTTAATACAAAATGAATATCATTTGAATATGCATAGGCTGCCAACAATTACATGTTAACTTCATCAAGAAAAGGGGTCTACTAGCAAACCTTCTAATAAGATTTAGTAGTACTATTAGCATTGAGGTCCTGAGGTCCATGGAAGGGTAAAATATATCTGGTAAAGTTTGAGTTAAGGCCTAATTATTCCCTCCATAAATACTGTAACAGGATAACTTATTTGGGAAGGACAAAAAAGTAAACGAACTTCCGAAACCATAATTAGTATGTAACAAAAATTGCAGAGAGAGGACACCTAATACCTATTTAAGATTCTGCATGTAATGGCAATTATTGTTTTCTTTTCATGCTGCTACTGTCATATTATTATAGTTTACAGCTCTGGTCTTTGCC
Organism: Staurois parvus; assembly: GCF_062004578.1. Taxonomy (NCBI): domain Eukaryota; kingdom Metazoa; phylum Chordata; class Amphibia; order Anura; family Ranidae; genus Staurois; species Staurois parvus. The sequence goes on along the minus strand of NW_028317971.1, from coordinate 4,558,403 downwards.
TTCTACATTTTTTAACAGCAGTCCATGCCCATATATTGAGGCAAGCATACTGACAATTTAGATCTACTTTGGTGAGTAAGATGAGTAAAAAGACTACATATTTATCAGCCACATGGTGTGTTCTTAAGTTTTGATTCCAATTCATTCAGCACACACATCCCCTGCATCCTTTACTTTCTGAGCAACAGCTTCTCTTACCACAGGGAGCTGAAAGTCTGTACTTGCCAACTTTCTGTCATTATCAGACACTGACCCTGCACTCCGTATCTCCTCCCGGGAGGTTTCTAGGGATTCTTTAGAAAGACATCTTAACAAAACACTAAAGGCAGCCAAGTGTGAGACCTTTCTGTGATGAATAGTTATTCAGACCAGGCACACAGTGCAGCTTCAGTTAAATTAGCTACTGTACCTAAAATAAGCACAAATAAAGGAGAATTCTTCAACAATATAGTGCATTTGACTCATCCCTCAAATTAGTATAATTAGAATATCATTCCTTGAGATAATGGAAAAGGCACCTATAAAATTTACTTTTCAAATTACTTAACACAGTATCATGAGAAATTTTACCCTAAATGAAATAAAACATAACAACCAATTAAATTTCAGCTTTATTCAGCCCGGAAAATTAAACCTGTTTATTATTGCCTAATTTATATTGCTCTTTGGTTTGGATAATAAAGCCCTTGATTATCTACTTGGGAAAATACTTTCACATGTTACTGTTCATAAGAGGAGTTGAAGAGGAGGTTGATGATGTAACTTATCTGAAAGATGTCTAGAAAGGTATTCTGAAAACTGTCCTGCACTCCTTCTAATGTTGGTGTGACCAGTATAATAAAGGATATCAGTAACCAACAAATAGATAGGCTGCCATTGCTCACTAAGATGAGACTAAGATTCAGTGGCTTTGGTACTTGTTGAGATACTGACCAGTTTTACGTTCAGTCAGACTTGCCCTGCAACTTATTTGTTTAAGGATAATGACTGAATTGAAGCCAGATACAGCTAGGTAGCTAACTTTTTTATTAGGAAATCAGCAATAACAGTCTAAATGTGTGTCTTACAGCATGTTCCCTTTAAAATGTTTGCAATGAATGTCTCATATTTGTATTTTGTTTTTGGGACTCCATTCTGGAAAACCTTTAATCCTAAAGGTACACAATTGTCTTATGCTGCCCATATACGTAACAATGATTGTTCAATATATTGCTTTCTTTGAAGAAAATCATATCTTTCTGAAACTGATTGCATGTATTGATCATTTAGATCAATAAGCAATTAATTGCATTGAAAAATGAACGTTTAATTGGAAAATCAAAATTAATTCAACCAAATTGGTATTTTTCATTGTATTTAATAGTTATTTTCAAAGTGTAAGATTACATAAAAAGATCTAATATTTTTTTTTTTATAAATATTTATTAGTTTTCAATCAAAAATAATTAACAAACATTTTCTTCACAAAAGAATCATTATATTCCTCATAATTTATTTAATTCCCACAACCCTAAATCCCTCCTAAACACCTCCCCCACCCACACCCATCCTCGTAAAAAAAAGATCTAATATTGATGCATCTTGTACATTATTATGTAAATTTTGTCAGCTAGCAAACTTCCTTGACTTTTTTGGGCAGATTACCATCCAGCCTGGAGTCTTCTATCACTTGACCAATAAAGGGTGCTAAAACAAAGAAATGGCACACTTGTGTAGCTGCATAAAAAGGAGTCTACCTCAGGGAAAGGGCAATGGCAGGCTCAAGCAATTGATGGGAGCCTTAACTGAAACAAGTAATAGCCATTCTTGCAGGTTGTCTTAATTTCCATTCTCATTTTAAAGGATAGGTTCACCTTTTAACAATAAGAACATCTAAATGCACATTTTTGTTTGCAGATAAAAAAATGTGCATTTACTATTTTTTGTTTCTGGAACCTCTAAAGCATTGGACAAGCGATCAGCAGATCGCTGGTATCATGAAGGTTTCCTGCAGAACTGACAGTGTATCTGTGTGTCTGTAAATCGTATAGGCAAGCAGATACACTCTGACAGGAAGAACCAATAAACTACCACAGCCCTATGGTAGCTCATTGAGAACTACAAGCCAACAGTAGCAAAGGATGTTGGAACTTGTAGTTTTCTCATTCACAGAATACTGTGAATGAGTGACGTGGCCAGGCGCGACAGAGCCCCATACAGCCACATTTAAAAAAAATTGAGATAGCTAGCGGGAAGAGAAGATCCCCTACTAGCTATCACAACAGGGGATCTGAGAGGTGCAGGGGTGGTCTGTTCTTAACATGTTACACCATGAATATGGGTGTCACATGTTATGAACGGTGAACTTATCCTTTAAATATACCTTTACACCACACATGTTATTCCAAAAATTTACAATTTAATGGTCCTAGGTTATGTTTTTCCAACTTCATGGCTAAGTCCTGTTATCTGACATTTCAGAGATGATAGCATTCCCCCAGTGTCCATGCAAGGCGTTCTTACAGGACGGGGTGATGAGTTTGAAAAGCTTATGGAAAGTAACAATAAATCATTGAGGGACACAGAAGAGGCATGTCTAAACAATAAAGTTAAAAGCAAGTACCTAATGCGGTCTTTTCTTAAACAGAACATGTACTTCAAAGTTTAATATTGAGTGTGAATCACTTTAAATCTTGAGAAAATACAATTCTGTAAAGACTCATCACACATTGCCTGATATACAGGGAAAGTTTAGAGTTAATTAATGATAATAATTGTATAAAGAAAGTCAATGATTAAATGCAAGTTTTTGACCCCCTTCAACCCCATACTTCAATTATTTTCTTCCTTCACCAAATGATTCATTAATCAATCAGTGCAAATTGACCTTGACAATTAATCTATCTGGAAGAAGTTTGCTGTGTAAATTTACCTGTCAAAGTAGTGCACTGCTGCCCATCGGCCACTTGTTGTTTTGACAACCTTGTTAAGAAACTCTCATTTAATGGCCCAAATGACTGAATACAGATATTATTCTTTGACACAAAAGTGATGGCAGGGTTTGTAGATTATGTGCACTGTATTATACATTGATTTGTTCTGTCAAATAATATGAACAATAAGAAAGCATACTGTTGTTTGTTAATGGCCAAGGCAGCAATTTAAAATCTAGAGGCTGTTAAATGTGCATGCTATAGACCTGGCCAACTTGATATTTTCTACAGATGTCATCTGATCTCATGCAGGCCAAAATCAAAAAGTAAATTGGTAGACAGTATTTTAATGATTAAATTATTGGTGGGAAGGACTTCAGTTATGGTGTAATTTTTTTTTTACTAAATTACCATCACAAAACCATACAGCAGGGTCACACCATAAAGGGTGTGTTTGCACAAGCACATTTTTGCAGGTTTCTGTGCGGCACATTTTTGACAGCCCGTTAATCTCAATGCGTTGCTGAGTGCATGCAAAAAAGATGTCAGGAGTGACTTTTTAAATTGTGCAGCACAAAACCACTTAGTACTGCAGTACCATGAGTTTTGATGCCCATGAACGCACCGTTTCCGAAATGCATGGGGGTGCCATTAAGAGTTAACACAGAAGAGTATTTCTGTGCAGTGTGGGAAAGCATGCACATGCTTTTCTGCACCATAATTGGTCTAAACTGGCCCTTAGATTTATAGACACAAAAACATGGCTCCCAAATTTTTTCACTCTCATATTACATACGTGTGATATATACTATGTAAATGTATATTATCACCAAAATTATGATTTAATATTTATTAGTATTTTTTTTGTCAATTTAAAATATATTAATTTAATAACAGAAAAACAATTGCCACTTTTTTTATTCTCAATGCTGCTGATTTTGATACAAATAAAGAATGCCTGCAAAATGAGTGTTGAAATGGCCATTCGTTGTCTCAGTTGGAGGCCAGTGTGACAACAGAGGAGCACATTTGGGATAAAGAAAGAGAGTGTTGCCACTCTATTACAGTAAGTACCTTAAGGGCAAGATCACCAGGTATTATTTTAATAAAAGCTGTGGAATTAAAATTTGAACTTCAGGAAAACATCTAAGTGCTTGTATACAAATAAAGTAGATACAATGAAGCTGTTCTACCTGTCAAATAATTTGCAATTCTATCCATTGATTCCAGAGATTTACATAACTCTGCCACACAACAAAACCTGGTGGACAATACCATTTCAAAGTATGAAATAATTATGTTTTATCCAAGAATTTCTGTAACAGACCTGCAATACATCTTCAATAAAATTACAACTTAGCCATGCACAGTGGTGGTAAAAGTTTTGTGAGCCCTTAGGCATTTTATGGATTTATGTATGCTGTAAATGGGAGAAGGGTATTGCTCATTTGTAGTTGAATGTGCACAAAATAAATTAATACATAGTTTGCTCAGAACTGCTAAGATACTAAGATATATATTGCTGAATAATAAAACAGAAAGTCCTTTCCGTAAATGAAAAATCATAAAAAATAGCATGACCTCCAAAAAAAACTAAATGCAAATTTGACAGATTCATTGAATATTGAATACTAAAAAATACCATCTGTTTGAATAATCGTACAAACTTAAAAGTTATATCAAATGTACGTTATATTTAAAAAAATGTTTTAAATACATTTACTTTCTAATGTATTTCTTGTATTATTATCCTAATATCTCTATTTCTGGGCAACAATGAATAAACAGAACATTGTGTTTGGGATCTTGTTGATTATATACAATATAAGAAAGCTCCCATAAGTGAACTTATTGACTATATAAGGTTTGTGATTGATAATCCTAAAGAGACTATGCTATCAATTTATGCAGGGTTTTTGCTTTCCATAATTGATTGTTTATTCGCTTTAAATGTGCCTTTGAAGATGCTAGAAATACTAACTAGTTAATTCTCTAGCCCCCTCTTTCCATGCATGTCATAGCCCTCCCCTCTTTTGGGAGTGTTTAGTTAGTCTCTGTGACCAATGAGCTTCTTCACCGCTCCTCACATCTTTCTACATAATGTTTTATGTAGCTGCTAAAGCAGGATAGAAGGAGCATATGACAGACTGTCACTTGAGTGACAGCTCTGAGTCTGCTGGGGTAACTGAAATCACATCCAAGATGGAAGCATCCTGCAGCAGCAGTTTCAGGGATTTGGAATGTCTACACAAGGAAGGCTTTTTACAGCAATAGTATGTATGTATATATTCATTCAGTGACATCTGATTTTCAGTGATTCCACGGGCCAGTTCTCTGATACACTTCATAAACATTTCCATAACATTTTCTTGGCAAAATGGTACAAGGCAGGTCACTACATCTTTCTTACACCCTCAACTGCATACGTTTGGGACTGACATGCAGAATTTGATAACATATTTGAATATCCAGTTTGTACATACAGTACACATTAGGGCCAATTCACGAGTCAATTACCCTATGGATGAAACCCCTGGGGAAGCCCATGTGAACAAAGGAAGAAAATGCATACTCCATGCAAATAATGTCCAGGCCCCCAGTCCTGACCCCTGTTCTGCAAGGCTTAAGGGATACCCACTATGCCACCCTAAATAATATAAACATGCAAAAATAGGTTAAATGCACCTACAATCCTATGGTAAGGCTTTTGTGAATGGCCTGGCGATAGCGTCTTTTTAAGTACAATGCTGGCAAATGTGAAATAGCAAATACAGATCTTTCCAGCCCTGTATATTCTAGTTCCCAAAAATAATAGTGACTTGCAGACTGATTACAAATTATAACAAGTGTGTTGTAATCTAATTGATCTGCATTGCATCAAAGGGGTTTAAACCTAATTGCTCCATTTTGGTGCTAATTCCAGTGAAGCACCACTTTATGAATATTCTTAATTTCCTGTATAGGCAAAGAAGCTCTTATAGAGTCTTGAGATTAATTAATGTACAAAACTTTTCTTGCTGTGTTTTTTGTTAATTAATTCATGTTTGACCACTAAAAGTCTTTAGGGAAACAATTTATATGTAATACTACTGTATTTTAAATATATATTGATTAACATTTTAACATACATCTCTTTCTCATTTAATATTTGCTAAAATTACACACTTGTCCAATGGACGTGATGTAACTGTGACATTTGACCTTTGTAATTATTTCTAAACATATGCAAACGTTTTAGAAATATATAAACATGTGATATATCAGTAACCAGATTATTTTCTTGGAACCTACAGAAATAATCCCTCTGGAGCTTTATACACTAGCTGTTTCATTTCATGACCAAAATATAAAAACAAATGTGTACAAACCACCAATCAGCCTCTGTTTTCTCATTTGTGATTATATTATTTGTTCTTGTTAAATAAAGCAAAAAGGTAACATCATATTGTTGAAGGAAAAGTCTTCTTTCTATTTGCTACAGTTAATTTGTTTCTTCTTTTGCCACTTGCTTCTACTGGTTGATATGTTGATATATATATATATATATATATATATATATACAGTCAGGTCCATAAATATTGGGACATCGACACAATTCTACATTTTTGGCTCCATACACCACCACAATGGATTTGAAATGAAACAAACAAGATGTGCTTTAACTGCAGACTGTCAGCTTTAATTTGAGGGTATTTACATCCAAATCAGGTGAACGGTGTAGGAATTACAACAGTTTGCATATGTGCCTCCCACTTGTTAAGGGATCAAAAGTAATGGGACAATTGGCTTCTCAGCTGTTCCATGGCCAGGTGTGTGTTATTCCCTCATTATCCCAATTACAATGAGCAGATAAAAGGTCCATAGTTCATTTCAAGTGTGCTATTTGCATTTGGAATCTGTTGCTGTCAACTCTCAAGATGAGATCCAAAGAGCTGTCACTATCAGTGATGCAAGCCATCATTAGGCTGAAAAAACAAAACAAACCCATCAGAGAGATAGCAAAAACATTAGGCGTGGCCAAAACAACTGTTTGGAACATTCTTAAAAAGAAGGAACACACCGGTGAGCTCAGCAACACCAAAAGACCCGGAAGACAACGGAAAACAACTGTGGTGGATGACCAAAGAATTCTTTCCCTGGTGAAGAAAACACCATTCACAACAGTTGGCCAGATCAAGAACACTCTGCAGGAGGTAGGTGTATGTGTGTCAAAGTCAACGATCAAGAGAAGACTTCACCAGAGTGAATACAGAGGGTTTACCACAAGATGTAAACCATTGGTGAGCCTCAAAAACAGGAAGGCCAGATTAGAGTTTGCCAAACGACATCTAAAAAAGCCTTCACAGTTCTGGAACAACATCCTATGGACAGATGAGACCAAGATCAACTTGTACCAGAGTGATGGGAAGAGAAGAGTATGGAGAAGGAAAGGAACTGCTCATGATCCTAAGCATACCACCTCATCAGTGAAGCATGGTGGTGGTAGTGTCATGGCGTGGGCATGTATGGCTGCCAATGGAACTGGTTCTCTTGTATTTATTGATGATGTGACTGCTGACAAAAGCAGCAGGATGAATTCTGAAGTGTTTCGGGCAATATTATCTGCTCATATTCAGCCAAATGCTTCAGAACTCATTGGACGCCGCTTCACAGTGCAGATGGACAATGATCCGAAGCATACTGCAAAAGCAACCAAAGAGTTTTTTAAGGGAAAGAAGTGGAATGTTATGCAATGGCCAAGTCAATCACCTGACCTGAATCTGATTGAGCATGCATTTCAATTGCTGAAGACAAAACTAAAGGGAAAATGCCCCAAGAGCAAGCAGGAACTGAAGACAGTTGCAGTAGAGGCCTGGCAGAGCATCACCAGGGATGAAACCCAGCGTCTGGTGATGTCTATGCGTTCCAGACTTCAGGCTGTAATTGACTGCAAAGGATTGGACTGAAAACAAGTGGGAGGCACATATGCAAACTGTTGTAATTCCTACACCGTTCACCTGATTTGGATGTAAATACCCTCAAATTAACGCTGACAGTCTGCAGTTAAAGCACATCTTGTTCGTTTCATTTCAAATCCATTGTGATGGTGTATAGAGCCAAAAATGTTAGAATTGTGTCGATGTCCCAATATTTATGGACCTGACTGTATATATATCCACACACACACTCACCGGCCACTTTATTAGACACCTTACACCTTTTGCCTTCCGAACTGCCTTAAAGTGTTACTAGACCCACAGCAGTAAAATCAGTAAAGTCAGTATATGCAGTAAAGCATGATTGTTATACTCATTGTGTAACCTAAGGGGTTAATCTCTGCATTGTGTAAAAAGAATGTTTGATCCTTTTTTCACTGTTCCTTCCCTTTTTTTAAGTGACCACCTCTGGTCTTCTGATAAGACAAACCGAACTGTAGGCATTTGCACATACTCAGTTTGGTGTGTATTGCTAGAGAGGTTTTTTTTTTTGGGAGAGTGCATGTGATCAGCAAAGGGCCAATCAGAACTCTCCAGACAGAGGTCAGGGGTTTTGCATTCTCTTAGAGCAGAAGGAAAACTCCTCCTACAAGCTTTAACTAGTGCTGTTCTGGACACTGATAGAAGCCACAAGACTGCTCTAGGCACAAGACAGCGATGGTGTCCATGTTACTTTTATATGGTAATAAGGTTTGCAAAGGCATTTGGTGCTCGCAAAGTAAAGGTGATTATATCCTTTGTGGCTTATAGGAGTATACATATATATATATATATATATATATATGATCTGATGAGAAAAGGTATTTAGCAGTTTATACTTACTAAAATAATTGCATTCCCATGATCTGTGTACTGTGGGAGATCAAGATATAGTGGATGCAGGGTCCTGGGTTTAGTTACACTTTAATTCTTCATGGCAGAGTTGGTATTCTGAATACCTTAATTGTAACAGTTATTTGAGTTACTGTTGCCTTTCTATCATCTCGAACCATTCTGCCTATTCTCTGATCTCTGCCATCAATAAAACATTTTCATTCACACAACTGCCACTCACTGGATATTTTTTCTTTTTCGGACCACTCTCTGTAAACCTTAGAGATGGTGGTGCGTGAAAATCCCAGTAGATCAGCAGTTTTTTAAATACTCAGACCAGCCCATCTCGCACCAACATCCATGTTACGTTCAAAGTCACTTAAATCCCCTTTCTTCCCCATTCTGATGCTTGGTTTGAACTTCATAAAGTTGTCTTCACCACATCTAGATGCCTAAATACATTGAGTTGCTGCCATGTGATTGGCTGATTAGTAATTTGATTTACCAAGCAAACAAACAGGTGTACCTAATAAAGTGGCCGGTGAGTGTATATATTTATATATACTCCTATAAGCCACAAAGAATGTAATCACTTTCACTTTGCAAGCACCAAATGCCTTTGCAAACCTTCTTATTACCATAAAAAAGTAGCATGGACATCATCACTGTGCTGCCTGTGAATAGGATAGAACTGTGCAAGGGACCTAGCAAGCCCACCCACTACATGATGCTTGCAGAAAACTATAGAAGGGGACGGATACAAGATCAGTTGCCCTGAACAAAATGAGAAAGCCACAGTAACTGGTCCTTATTACAGGAAGCTCCTGTACACAGGAAACGCTTCATGCTGAGCTACTGCGCAGATCTTGAAGAAATGCACAAAGCACACCAAGATTCAGGTAAGCATACAAATGCCACTTGTATTTATACAATACTTGTTTCTTGCTTTATGAGGGGCTTATGTGTTATCCCCATTATCAAATGTAAATAGATATTTGACATTTTGAACAAGTTACAAGTTTAGAGGTATTAGATATTGGTATGATATTGGTATGCATATATGAGAAACAAGAGCTTCAGTTTAGTATTGTGATTTATTGATTAACCAGATAACTTTGAGGTGTAGGAATGTTTTGATGTACTGTACATGTCGGTGCCAACGGCAACGTGTTCATTTTTGCCAGTGATACTGTTTGCAAGAAGGAACAATTAGAGTCATGGCCTTATCACAGACTCTGGCCTATATAATTATTTAGACTAGGCCATTTAAATCTCTTTTGTTTTCAATTTGTCCATTTTAAAAGACACACTCTTTAGATATGCAATGAGGGTGGCCATCTGTCCAGGAATGCATTTTTGCCCATAAACAGGCTGGGAACTAGAATATCTAATTTTCCCCCCAAAAGGCTATGACTTTGCATACTTAATTTTCCCCCAAAAAACCATATGAACTTGCATAAATGATTTTCCCTAAAAAAAGGGATGTGCTAGTAAAGAGGCTGATTTATGCTAAATACAGGGCATGGGGTAATTGTCCAATCCTGGATGAGATGAGCCAGATTTAAAAACATGGATTAGATAGTTCTAGCAATCAGGATGACTGTACATGTGTCTATGAGATATAGGTCTAGGAATCAGACGCAGAGAGAGAGAAAGTCCACAAATAATCATGGGGCCCCCATGTTACATAGCTGGTAAAAATCGGACAACTCTTTGGTACTTACATATAGGCATGCTATCTTATTTGCTGTTTGTGTATTATTGTTATTAGTATATTCTCTAATTTCTTTATATTATATTCCCCCCTTTTCTGTAACTAGATAGATTGTTGAAGTTTTCCCTCATGGTCAAGAACTCATTAACCACTACCCGACCGCTCTATAGCAGAAATACTGCTACAGGGCTGCACGGGTGCGCAAAATCACGTATATATATGTGATTTTGCATTTCTGGGTAGGGGAGGCAATCAGCAGATCCCAGCTGGTGATTACTCGCAGTACCCAGTGATTTCTGAGAATTTCTGATGGGGAGAAGAACTATTTTGTTTACTAACAGTTCTCCTTCCTGTCAGCTCGGGCACACTGCTTTGGATGGCTCTGCACAGCACAGCCATTCAAAGCAGTGTGATTACAGTAAAGCACACTGACATGCCCCCTAGTAAAACACTCCCTGCACACAGTTAACCCTCTGATCGCCCCTCATGTTAACCCCTTCCTGCCCATTGCCATTAGTACAGTGTCAGTGCTTTATTTTAGCACTGATCACTGTATTGGTGTCACTGGGGATGTCAGTGACACTAAGTCAGTTCCCCCAGTGTCAGAATGACCGCCGCAGTCCTGCTGTCCCGCTATAAGTCACTGATCACCGCCATTACTAGTAAAAATAACAAAAAATCCCAGTATATCTATATTATTTATTATTATTTATTTCAGGTACTTGTATAGCACTGACAATTTATGCAGCGCTTTACATATATATATTGTACATTCACATCAGTCCCTAACCCTCAAGGGGCGTACAATCTAAGGTCCCTAACTTACATTCATACATACACATACATACTAGGGACAATTTAGACAGGAGCCAATTAACCTAGCAGCATGGCTTTGGAATGTGGGAGGAAACCGGAGCATCCGGAGGAAACCCACACAGGCACAGGGAGAACATGCAAACTCCAGGCAGGAGGTGCCGTGGCTGGGATTCGAACCAACGACCCTAATACTGTCAGGCAGAAGTGCTAACCATTTAGCCACTGTGCTGCCATTATATATGGTATATGTATACCACCATTTGTAAACACTATAACTTTCATGTAAAACAATTAATTTACATGTATTGGGATTTTTTTTAGCAAATACATATAGCAGAATACATTTTGGTGTGAATTTCTGCCAAAATTTGATTTTTTAAAAATTGTTTACTGGACATGTTTAATAGCAAAAAGTAAAAAATATTGTTTTTTTCTCAAAATTATAGGTCTTTTTTTTATAGCACAAAAAATAAAAAACACACAGGCAATCAAATACCACCAAAAGAATGCTCAATTTGTGGGGAAAAAAAGGAAGTAAATTTAATATGGGTGCAGCGTTGCATGACCGCGCAATTGTCAGTTAAAGTAACGCGGCGCTGTAATGCAAAAAATGGCCTGGTCAGGAAGGGGGGTAAATCCTCAGGAGGGCAAGTGGTTAATTAAATCATATATGAGGTATATTAAATCTCAAAAATATCAATAGCGGGTAACATTTAAAAGGTGAATACGGCATCATAAATACGTCTAATCAATAGCGGGTAACATGCTTATACTGGAGCTCAGCTTTTTGCAAGACCTACCCTAGACCTCGCAGAGTAATGACATACTGTGATATGTTTTCAAATGTATTTTTATGCTTGTGCACATATACATTTAAAGATATGCTTTTAAAAGTTTTTCAAATTCGTTGCATGTATTGAAAATGGTTCTGGACAGATAAAGGAGCCAAAGCAATACTACCAACATAATCCTATTGATTCTACTTGTTTGAAGATATAGCTTAATTCTGCTAAAGTTCAGCTTCAGGCAAAATCTACTCTAAACCTTTGCAAAAGTAATGGCATACATACTGTGACATCTTTTTAAATGTACTTTTTTATACTCATATGCATTTAAAGACAAACTTTTTAAAAGTCATGCTAATATTTTGCATGTATTGAAAATGGTTTTAAATAGATAAAGGAGACAAAGCACTACTATCAACCTAATCCTATTAATTCTACTTGTCTGAAGAAATAGCTTATTTCTGCCAGATATTAATATCTTTTTTGCGCATCTTTAATGGCCAACCAACAATTTCATTCATTTGAGGTTCTAGAATAAACATTACTCATATTCATTAAAAGAAGGGCAGTCTCTATGCACAAGATTAAAACTGAAAATAATTAGTTTTTTTGTGTTGTTCTTTGAATAGTACCAAATAAAATCCTAATGTCTATGTGAACCCTTACCTTTAAAACAACCCGTTCATCTTGTGTCTACGTTTACTGCTGATGCACTGTAGACACTATTGTGCATCTATTGGGCACATTTACTGTGTGCATGTAAACACTAAAAATTCAGTGCAATCTATTTATTTTTTATTTCAACTGAGCTTTATTCAGATATGCAGCCCAGAGGGAAGATAATATAGGATTTACTCTGTAAACTCTGATTCTAACCTCGATTAAGCCTGAGTGTACCTTCAAGGCCCAAGAACCTTTCAAGTCATTTTCTGTTCTCTGTTTTCTTTCACAGTGTGAAAGCACCATATTTACTACCTTTACTGTTACTGAATAAAACTGACCTTTTCCTTGTACTTAATATTTTATATCATTTTTGCAGTTCTACTTTTGTCATAAGTCTACAGTATTGAAATGCTTCTAGACATTGCTCAAGAAGCAAAAGGAACTCAAATCATTGTCTACTGAATATAGTAAAGTAACATAAAATGTCTGTATATATACTGTATATTTATTAAATGAAGTGTCATCACTAGCATCTCTGTTCACACCAACACTCACACCGGTCAGTTTATACTAAGATCATATATATATATATATATACACACACACACACATATATATATATATATATATATATATATATGTGTGTGTGTGTGTGTGTGTGTTTTTATTTTTTTATTTTTCTTTGGGGGGGTGTTCACTTTATGTATTTTTTTTTTCACAGTTAAAAAAGCATATAACGTTCCCGATATTTCTGATGTTGAAAAATATGCAAACAAGTTTACAAATGTTTCAAATATGAAGTAAAATTGTACATCCAAAGTAGTATAAGATAAATAAGAAATAAATATGTGACAGGTGGAAAGTACAAATGTGATTGATTTATTACTGTTATAATTGGAAAACTACTGAATGCAAATTAACTTTTGAATAGGTTTCCTATTTGCACCTTTTACCACTTCCACCCACAAAATACACCTGAATCATATACTGTACTGTATTGCACTGGGTTTTTTTTAAACTCAAATATCCTATTAATTTTCTGTTCTTCTGCAAGCTTCCATTAGGATGGTATTGTGTTCAGCATTCATGATGGCAAATTAAACCACTCTAAACATCATGTAGAAATAGTTACACTTTGGACAGATTTATAAAGCAGTTATTGTGGCTGTACCTAGACAATTACTGGAGGTGAATCAATTCCTGTCATTTAAAACACATGCACTAGGAAAAGCCCCCCGCAGTGAATGTTTGGTGAATGACAGATTCACTGCTTTATAAATACACCCCCTTTGTATGACTTTACCACCAATCAATTCCAGATGGACTCAATCAAATATTAAATGGCTACAATAGCACAAACAATTAAATAATGATGCTTTTTCCAATGGATGCAATTATTACAATTTATCTGATCACAATCTGTACATTAACATTCTTTTATACAGTTCTTAATGCATGACTCCATGTTCCAGCTGAGAACTAAGTGCATGCATAGGATTTCCAAGCCCCTCACTGGCCACTGTAGGTCTCAGACTAACAGCTGGGAACCAATTAACAAAGGTTCCAATCATGCAATCACCATTTCAGCCAATTATGGTGATCTCATGCAGCTTGGAGAAGTTTGTTAAGAGATTTGATAAAAGCTTGATTAAATAAATGCATTTTTTCACATTTTTGTCCATTTGTCATGGGAAACATCAGCAGAGTATTCATTAAAACGGTGTATCAAATATAAGCCTTATATGCCTATAAAATATAGTCAAATTTATGTAGGTAGGCAAATTAGTCATCATTAATTTAACCATCTTGTACTGATGCTGCAAAATTTGGTCTGGGCATCAAGGTTTTAATGACTTTTGATCATGAAGGTGTTAAACTACCATTATCAATGTTATTTGGGGCCAAATAGTTTGTTGGCAAAACTGATAAACCCTTTGTGCACAAGATACTATAGCCCTTCACATTCACACTGGCCTTACTCAGATGTTTTTTCTAATATACAGCAAACCCTTTGGCGCTATATAAATACTGTATAATAATAATAATAATAATACACTAACAGGCTTAAAGTAGATGTAAAGCCTGGAGGTTTTTTACCTTTATGCATTCTATGCAAGCAGCTTGCTATGGGGGCACTGAGCCAGGGGGAGGGGCCTGGAGCACCAACAGGGGACCGGAGAAGAGGAGGTAAGTATGACATTTTTTTTTTAAATACAAGCATTTAATATCACTTTAAATGTATTTCTACATGATCCTACCATTTTCAGTGATAATACGCGGTACTTCTTTTTCTGCTGGTGAAATGCATCGGATCTGATTTCCAACCACCAAGCCATCCATTTCTGAAAGGTCTTCAAATGTACAGTTGACACCAGCAGACAGCTCTGGTACATTGTAAGCCTCCAACACCAGCTGTAAAAAAATACAGTGATGTTAATTAAAATCAGAATTATATGTATTGTTTTAAATTATATATTTATTAAATACAAAAACATACATACATTAATACATATTATTCAAACATTTATTACAATTTTTTTCAATGCCCCACCTTTCACTATTTTTCCTCTTTTTTTCCCTTCTAGTAGTTTCTCTCACCTCTACTGTCTTCCTCTAACTCAAATGTATCCTCTTATCAGGATATCAACTTTTTATTCCTTACTTCTTTTCTCTATATTTTCTTTTCTCATTCTACTCCATCAATTCTACAAATTTCTGTGTGGTCTTAAATTCTCCCCACTTTTCCCAGACATTGCTGATTTTATCCATTTTATCTTCTCCACTGAAATATAGTTCCTCATTCTTATATATAAATTCTACTCTTTTAATCCAATCCTTCATTCTTGGGGTCTCCTGAGCCTTCCAAAATGTAGGAATCAACCCTTTTGCTGCATTCATTAAATGGGGTACTATTGTATTTTTATGTTGTTTCGTTGTTAAATCGGTATTATGAAATAGACACACCCACGGATCTTTTAATATACTTATCCTCGTAATCTTACCTATTTGTTGTATTATCTCCTGCCAGAAGAACTATACAGTTGCAAGAAAAAGTATGTGAACCCCTTGGGATTACGTGGAGTTTTGCATGAATTGGGCATAAAATGTGCTCTGAACGTTATCTAAGTCACAACAACAGAAGAACACAGTCTGCTGAACATAATACTACACAAACATTAGATGTTGCCATGGTTTAATTGCACATAACATGTAAACATTCACAGTGCAGGGAGGAAAAGGTATGTGAACCTTTGGACTTAATAACTGGTTGACCGTCCTTTGGCAGCAATAACCTCAACCAAACGTTTCCTGTAGTTGCAGATCAGACCTCCACAACGATCTGGAGTAATTTTGGACCACTCCTCTTCACAAAACTGTTTCAGTGTAGCAATATTCTTGGGATGTCTGGTGTGAATCGCTCTCTTAAGGTCATGCCACAGCATTTCAATCGGGTTGAGGTCAGGACTCTGACTGGGCCACTCCAGAAGGCATATTCTGTGCTGTTGCAGCCATTGTTTTGTTGAATTACTTGTATGCTTTGGGACATTGTCCTGTTGCATCACCCATCCTCTGCGGAGCTTCAGTTGGCGGACAGATGGTCGTACGTTTTCCTGATGTCTTGATAAACTCTGGAATTCATTTTCCCATCAATCACAACAATCCGTCCAGGCCCTGAGGCAGCAAAGCAGCCCCAAATCATGATGCTCGCTCCGCCATGTTTTACAGTGGGGATGAGGTTTTGATGTTGGTGTGCTGTGCCTTTTTTTCTCCACACATAGTGTTGTGTGTTCTTCCCAAACAACTCAATCTTGGTTTCATCTGTCCACAGTATATTTTGCCAGTAGTGCTGTGGAACATCCAGGTGCTCTTTTGCAAACTTCAAACGTGCTGCAATATTCTTTTTAGACAGCAATGGTGTCCTCCCATGTACTCCATTCTTGTTTAATGTTTTCCTTATTGTAGAAGTGTCAACAAAAATGTTAGCATGTGCCAGAGTTTTCTGTAGGTCTTTAGATGACACTCTGAGATTCTTCTTTACCTCATGCAGTATTCTGCGCTGAGCTCTTGCAGTCATTTTTACAGGATGACCACGCCTAAGGAGAGTAGCAACAGTGCTAAACTTTCTCCATTTGTAGACAGTCTGTCTTACTGTGGACACATGAACATCAAGGCTTTTGGAGATACTTTTGTAACCCTTTCCAGCTTCATGCAAGTCAACAATTCTTGATCGTAGGTCTTCTGAGAGCTCTTTTCTGCGAGGCATGGTTCACATCAGACAGTGCTTCTTGAAACCAGTAAACCCAAAACAGGTGTGTGTTTTTTAAGGGCAGGACAGCTGTCAGCAACACATCCAATATCATCACACTGATTGGAGTCAAGGTTGGCTCACTCCTGGCTCCAATTAGCTCTGGGAGAAGTCATTAGGCTAGGGCCTCACATACTTTTTCCTCCCTGCACTGTGAATGTTTACATGGTATGTGAAATTAAACCATGGCAACATCTAATGTTTGTGTAGTATTATGTTCAGCAGACTGTGTTCTTCTATTGTTGTGACTTAGATGATGTTCAGTGCACATTTTATGCCCAATTCATGCAAAACTCCATGTAATCCCAAGGGGTTCACATACTTTTTCTTGCAACTGTATGTATTGATGAACAATTGTAAGTAAACCAGTGCATTCTATATTCATTACTTTTACATGCAAAGGGTTAATCTTTTGACTGTGGTGGAACAACCCTGTACCTGGCTACAGACTGGATCATTTTGTTGCTCTTGTTTTCTATGCAAGTAGTGGAGACAACATATTGCAGACATACTTCCTCTCATTTGTACAGCAAAGTAAAAACAAGCTTATTGTGATATTATAAGGATACACAAATAAAAACAATACCTCAATACCTTTAACCATAAAATGTAATAATTCAGCTCCAGTCACTTAAATGTGCCTAGGCTTGAGAGACACAATGTAGGAGAATACATTAGTGTGCTGCAGGCACATCCTCCCCAGTTTCCACTCACTTGGGTTTATTTATTAAAGCTGCCAAATCAGGCTCATTTTTGCATGGAAACCAATCAGCTTCCAGGTTTTATAGCCAAAGCTTAATTGAACAAGCTGAAGTTAGAAGCTGATTGGTTTCTATGCAGAAGTGAGCCTGGTTTTGAACTCTCCAACTTTATTAAATAGACCCCACTGAGACGGTGCATTGTAACTAAGTGTTAGGGGCTGATATGTGTGAGGTGTATGTATGTACGCACAGTCAAGCATGTAAAGACATCTGTGCAGATATCATAAGTTAAAAGACTGTTATCTTTGGGTCAAAATCTTAGTCCAGGTATCAGATACTGACCCTGGATGATGACTGAAGAAAGATGGTGCCAGTCTTGTGTGGATAAAGGAAGATAAGGCATTGTGAGGTGAATACTGTGACCTATCTTATCCACTTGCCCTTCAGAAGATTTATCCCCCTTCCTGACCAGGCCATTTTTTGCGATACGGCGCTGCATTACTTTAACTGACTATTGCGCGGTCATGCAATGCTGCACCCATATGAAATTTGCATCCTTTTTTTCCCCACAAATAGAGTTTTCTTTCAGTGGTATTTGATTGCCTCTGCATTTTTTATTTTTTGTGATATAAACAAAAAAACATGACAATTTTGAAAAAAAAACCTATATTTTTTACATTTTGCTATAAAACATATCCAGTAAAAAAATTTTAAAAATCAAATTTCTTCATAAATTTAGGCCAAAGTGTATTCTGCTACATGTCTTTGCTAAAAAAAAAACCCACATCATGTAAATTAATTTGTTTACATGAAAGTTATAGCGCTTACAAATGGTGGTACATATACTGGATTTTTTTTTATGTTTTACTATTAATGGCGGTAATATCCCAGTGACACCAATA
This sequence comes from Staurois parvus, assembly GCF_062004578.1. Lineage (NCBI taxonomy): Eukaryota > Metazoa > Chordata > Amphibia > Anura > Ranidae > Staurois > Staurois parvus. Next base: position 4,539,815 of record NW_028317971.1, on the reverse strand, counting down.
CAGTGATCAGTGGTAATAAAAAGCACTGACACTGTACAGGAATGACACTGGATAGGAAGGGGTTAACATGTGGGGTGATCAAAGGGTTAACTGTGAGCTGTTTTACTGTGTAATGTATGTGTGCTTTACACTGTAAGCACACTACTTCGTATGGCTCTGGTATGCAGAGCTATACAAAGCAGTGTGCAGGAGCTGACAGGGGAGAGCTCTGTATTGTTTACATACAGGTCTCTCCCCATCAGTGATACTCAGCGATCGCCAGGTGCCGGTGGGGAATCACCGGCTGGGACCCTGTGATCGACAGCCGAGGCCAATATATATATGTAATTTGCGCAGTTGTGCCATCCTGTAGCAGTATTTCTGCTATAGTGTGACGGGAAAGCGGGTTTTAAATAAATAAATAACAAGCTTAACCTCCGGCAATACATTTTTGAGCTGAAAGGAGGGTTGACCTTTCTTTTTTTTTGGTGCTGTATGTGTCCCCACTATAAAGATTTCCCTACAATATCTGTCCCAGTGATGTTACAGAAAATGACTGCAAATCTCCCCACAGAGAAGGGAAAATCCCCAATGGGGACACAGGTAGTAGTAAAACACAACATCTAATAAAGTGATTTAGAACCTCTGTCAGAAATTTATTTCTGCTTGTATCCCCATTTGGATTTCACCTCACTTTCTGCCCAGGCAACAGGTGTCAGATCAAAAAGGAAAAAATAGTAAACTTCCTCAGTATTATATCCAAACCCTAATAGAAAATGTTTTTCTTAAGAGTATTAAGTATGCAGCATCATTGTCACACTAACATTTATCAGGTTGAGTGTAACTCAATAATCAGGATGTTTTCAGGTAAGTTAGTAGTTGAGGTGGGGAGTTTCTAATACAGTTAAGTTCAGGAGGGCTACATACAATACATTAGCAGACTTTTTATTTAAAGCTGATACTATGAGGATGTTTCACACTAATCTATCCAGGGGGTGGTGAATTAAATCCTTGCTGTCTTTAGGAGCTCCAGGTACTGCTACCCTGCACTTCTGGAAGTGCCAGTGTTACAGTACCTTCAGGATGTGCATTTGTACATCCAAAGGCATGGCCCATCCTGTCCATCTGCAGCGTGCCATGGATCATGGCCTTTTGGCGTCCATGTCTTTTCATACATTAGTGTAAGTTGGCGCAAGGGCATTGGTGTATATCCCTGATGCTGTGCGTGCACATAGGCCTAAGGGTTTATTTAAGCTCATTCCCTCATTGCCATTGGTGTTGGGACTTTTCACCAGCTACCTTTTTAATGAGACTTTTGTGTTTCTTGTTTACTCATTGCCAACTAGGAATGCCAAATCTTGACTACCACCCACTGCTTGGACTTTGACAACTTATGCTTGCTGCCTGCTTCAAATTCTGCCTGGAACTTGACTACTTCTACCTGCCTGTCTCTGAATCATAGTTGCCCTACTCCTGTGACCTCCTGAGGGTCAAGACCTAGGAACATCTCAAAGAAAAGTAGCCTCAAGGCCACTAGAGTCACTGGCCCATCAGAAGAGTTCTCTTGAGAAGGCCAGGTGTCACCTAGTCTCCATGTTTCAGGTGAGCCAGCATCACCTGCAAGTGGTGTTATCCATAACAGCCAGATAGCATATCCCCTTCTGGGTGTTATGGTTCCTTTCACTGACCCTTATATCACTACATTCCCTTGTAGTATGCCTGATCCTTGTATCATTACTGTGTCCTTTAGTGTCCCTGAATGATATACCACTACTGTGTCCTGTAGCATGCCTGACCCCTATATCACGACAGGGTTGCTTTAAAAGTATACTTGTCTTTTAAGTAGAAACGGTCTTTCATCTAATATGTTTTAAATAATTTGTTATACTATAACTATGCACAGTAACAAATGAAACAGAGGTTGTGCCTTGCAAACATTTCTTGCTATTCAAAGGAATGAAAAAATGGAAAACCAAGACTGGAAGCTTAAATAAAGCATAATTAAAATGTCTTGACAATGTTGCTGTTTAACTATAGAGGTTGTTCAATATCACTCAATATTGGATGTGATTTTGTTGTAAAAGAATGGAACAATATTATTTGCTGCAAGCCGATGCTCCATGCAATGTAGATACAACTGGGCTGCTATGACCAAGAAAAGATGAACAGCTCAAAGAAATTGATGATTTCAAGGATGAGCACATTATGCTGAAATAGTATTGTTATTCTTCGCTGCTCTGAGCAGAAGATCCATTCAAAATAGATCTTGTACATCTTTAAAATAATTCTGCTGCAAATAATTACTCCAGAAGACTGCAATCAAGTGCATTTTTGCAAAAGAAAATCAATTACGCTTTTTAAAAGTGTAGATTCTTGAAAAATACAATTGCCAAAGGCAAAAAGACCGCTTATTATTAAGTGGTGCTATTATCTTTAGCTGAATGGCCCTTTCTGGAGTTTTCTGGCATCAGACAACATCCGGTGTAACAATAACAGTAAGGTAACAGGCAACCTCACTTGTGGCTGATGCCCTCTAAACTTTAACTGTTAAACTCCATTTACCTTGCTTGTTACACAATATATAGTCTATTGTAAATCACCACCATTTCCTTAAACACAAACAGTGTGCTAAATTTGTATTTATTAAAAATGTCCCCCAGCCCAAGCTGCAATACTAATCTGCAACATGAAGCTATCATCACACAGTGGGGTTTATTTACTGAAGCTGGAGGGTACAAAATCAGGTGCACTTCTGCATAAAAAAACAATCGGATTCCAGGTTTTATTGCCAAAGTTTAAATGAAGATGCTAAGGTTAAAAGCTGATTGGCTGCCATGAACAGGTGCACCAGATTCTGAGTGACCCAGCTTTAGTAAATTTTCCCCAGTGTTTCTTCTTTACCAGAAGATGTCTTCTGGTTTGAGCAACAGCATCATTCAAATTGTACGAATGTGGATTTTGCTGTAAATGCAGGGTGTCGGGGCATCACCACAGCACCCTTCATTCACTTGTAGATAGCAGCACCAATTTAAAGATATGGTCTCCTACACAGGAAGGCCCAGGCAGCAATAAAAAGCATTGAGAGAGATTTTAACCCTTACTCTCTGAGTTACGTTTTAGAATTCAAGCGTGGGCCAGCTTAAAGCGATTCTAAAGGTTAATTTTTTTTTTTTGGGGGGGGGGGATAGCAAACATGCTATACTTACCTACTTTGTGCAGTGGTTTTCTACAGAGCAGCCTGGATCCTGCTCTTCTTGGGTCCCCCGCAGGCTCCCCTAGCCCCTTTGCTGCTCCGCATGTCTATTCACACACAGAGGTGTGGCTTGGACCCGCCCCCTATCTCTCCTCATTGGCTGACTGGCTGTGATTGACAGCAGTGGGAGCCAATGGGATTGAGACACTGCTGCACACAGAAGGCTTTTTTACCTTCTTGCATAGAATGCATGAAGGTAAAAAACTCTGAGCCTTTACAACCACTTTAAGGGCCTGGTTAAGATTAGATACAAGGGGTACAGGGGAAAGCCTTGATTTTCTGGTGCCAGGTTTGGGGTGCTTAAAACCTTGTACTGCTTAAAGGGTTAGTTCATCCTTACCAAAGAACCACCTAAACAGTTAATGGGCACCTGTATATAAAAACAAACTGTGTAGCTTTGACTAAAGTTAAACAATTCTCCTTTAGATGTAGGTCATTTACAAACCTCCTGAAGCCATGTTGACAAACTCCCAGAGTTGGTGTGCCCCCATTCTGCCTTGCAGGTATCATGTTGCCAAGATGTTCTCAACTGTTGATGCTCACTCCCACCATCACAGGAGCATGCTCTCTCTTTGATTCAAAATGCAGCGCACTCCCAGTTTACTATTTCCCCATCACGGAAGCGCTGAGCTCAGAGCCACTGCGATGGGGAGGCAGTGCATGCACAGCGGTTTTGAATAGAATAGGGAAGGGTTGAAATCCCAGTCAATTTTTTATTTTTTATCTGTGTCCCATTCAAGAGATTTCCCTTCATTTACTGTCCTGTAGGCACAATAGTACGTGAGAAAAAAATCTATTCAGTGAGGTAAATAGCATCCCCTTTGGAAGACTGTTTTAGTGACAATGTCAAATTTTGGATTTTTCCTCACTTTCAGTCCTGGTCTTCATTATAAATGAGGAGAGTGAATCTCTAAAGCAGGAGTAAAGACAACAATACAAACCTGACAGGAGTTATAACCCCTCACTGCTCTATCCAAAACTACAAAAAGGTTTTGGATTCTGATACACTTTAACATGATGTTAAATTCTTTTCTATAGGTTGTAAACCTGTCAGTACATCATTTGAAATATAATGTCAGCATTAATAAAGCTTTTATTTACTTGCCCTCCAGATGATTTACTCCCCTTCCTGATTAGGACATTTTTTGAGTTACAGTGCTGCGTTATTTTAACTGACAATTGCACGGTCATGCAACACAGCACCTAAATTAAATTTACGTCCTTTTTTCTCACAAATAGAGCTTTCTTTCAATGGCATTTGATCGCCTGTGCGTTTTTAAATTTTTTTTGTGCTATAAACAAATTTTGAGAAAAAAACAATATTTTTCACTTATTCCTATTAAACATGTCCAATAAAAAAATGTAAAAATCCCATTTCATCATAAATTTAGGGCAAAATGTATTCAGCTACATGTCTGTGCTAATAAAAAATCCAAATACGTGTAAATTAATTGGTTTACATGAAAGTTATAGCGTTTACAAATGGTGGTATATATCTACTGGGATTTAAAAAAAAAATGTATACTAGTAATGGCAGCGACTTATTGCGGGACTGCAGCGGGCATTCTGACACTGGGGGGAACTGACTTGGTGTCACTGACATCACCAGTGACACAAATACAGTGATCAGTGCTAATAAAAAGCACAGACACTCTACTAATGACACTGGGCAGGAAGGGTTTAACATCTGGGGTGATCAAAGGGTTAACTATGTGTTGTGTATGTTTTACTATGGGGCTGTGCGTGTGCTTTACACTGTAAGCACACTGCTCTGTATGGCTCTGCTACGCAGAGCCATACAAAGCAGTCTGTTGGAGTCGACAGGGAGAGAACTGTATTGCTTACATACAGTTCTCTCCCCCCGTCGGTATTACTCAACGATCACCGGGTGCCGGCGAGTAATCAACGGCCAGGACCTGGTGTTTGACGGCCGAGGCTGTGAATGGCGTTGTGGGTAGGGCATAAATACGTGATTCTGCGCATCCCTGCTGCCCTGTAGCAGTATTTCTACTATAGGGCGGCGGTAAAGTGGTTAACATGATGTGCAATCTCTTGAAGTACAGGCACCTACGGATTCTGACATTTTATTAAAGTGGTAGTAAACTCTACTTTTGACCTTGTACCTACAGGTAAGCCTATAATAAGTTACAATGAATATCTCCTAAACTTGCAGTGTTCAGGAGATATTCACATGGGATACAGCCAGTGACGTCACTGCCACATACGCTCTGAAGGGACGGCATACTCATGCTATCCCTTCAGAACTCTGTGCCATGGCCGTGAGACTTCTCTACTCACCTGTATGAGTGACGTCATGGGCCACTCAAGCAGCTACAGCCCACAAAACCGGAAAGAAGAATGGGTGAAGATGGAAGCCCTGACAGCAGTGACAGTGCACCACTGGAGGGCTTTGTTTTAGGATAAAGTGCTAGTACTGTATGTGGTGCATACTGGCACATTATGGCTCAAACCACCTTAGGCCCATGGGTTTTTTTTTTCCAAAGTTTACTAATGCTTTAAAGATGTCAGTTTAGATAACTGTATATACTGGCCAGTATTTAACCTGCAACAAATGCATCAACAACAATGTATTGGTCAGTGTATGGCAGAGCACAATACATGTCTGTACACAAAAAATACATATCAGAGGTTTCCCAATTGCTACCTCTGTTACGCACAAAGCTATACATGTATATATTAAAGTGCCCATGAGCATACATTATATTTTTTCCCAATATAACTAGTGAGATCACAACAATTTTATAAAAAGGGGATGTAAAGAACAATATTGATGGCAATGTGAAGTACGTGATAGGGATTATGTAATATTCTTCTTTACTCCATTTAGAGCATTTAGAACAGTCCAAGCTGATTGAAGCTTAGTTTCTATCGGCCATCACACTTTTCCCTTTGCACTATTAAATAATCACATGCGTACTTCAACATAATACTTAGGAATTGTGAATACAACCATCAATCTTTATATACCAGCAATTTCAGTTATTGCACAATATACCCAGGGAAAAATGGCTTCAGTATTTTTATGCTTCTGTCTGCTCCGTATTTGCAGTGAGTTTTATGTTTACTAAATACTTCTACATGGGATAGATATGCTGGATTAAGGGCTCCAGCAAATGCAGCACAATTGCATTATCAAAGTATAGAATTTATACTTTTAGTGAACAATTCTCCTCATATATGTTTACCGGAGATGTATGCAGTTATTTTCAGTGTACCAAGGTGTTCTGCAGTAATTATTTATAACTGACAGCATTCTTATTGATTTTAAGTGGTGTCAAATACCAGCAATGTGTTACAGGCTAAACAAAAGTAGAGCAGCTTGCCTTTGGTCTAGGACAGTAGAAAAAGTATTTGTAATGATTTGAGAAACAGAAACATATCATAATATATTTCTGTATGATATATTAACTTCATATCCAATTTATCAATATAAAGGTAAATAAAGTTTTAATGCATTTCAGCTTGTCCAAAATAATTCTGCCACACAGCAGTGTAAAAGCGGCCAATCATTTAAATGCAGGTGCAGTTCTCCCTGTCCGATAGTAATGAATTGATGTGAACCCTACACTGCTTTCTGTTCCCTGTGAATGGCTTAACCCCCATGAGGCTTTCCTCAATTTCTAACCTGCACTGGGGCCTAATACACAGGATAATAGGTCTCTCTTCCTGCAGATTCAATTCAGAAGCAATTGTTTGGCTGTAACGCAAATCCACCAGCAAATTGCTTTTGTTCTTGCAAAGATAACTCTACAAGTGTAAATTCTATGATTCAACATAGATCAGTTTTTCCACATTAATAATGGAAATGATAATGAATTTGGGGAAATGATTACATTTATTAAATTAATGGGCTTGAACCTTTAGCTATAGAATTTTCCATTTGCTTTGTTGTTAGGTTTCTTTGTTGGTACATGTATAACACACTGTATCTAGGAAAGATACAAAAACCGCTGTATGCCTTTCTAAAGACTAAGAGGATTCTTACCAGCACATTATACTGAGAGACAGAGATATTGTTAGGATGGACGGTCAATCTGACACATTGCTTCATCTCTGACGCAAATCTTCGAGCCTCATGAGAACGCTCACATCTCTCTTTTCTTGTACATCTGAAATACAGAACAAAACACACAAGTTATCTATGATAGCCTACCTCAATCTATCCAAAAATTGCAAAAGGTTATGTCACATGTTGTAGAACTACAAGTCCAAATATGCATTGGCCCAGAAATTAGACTACATTAATTCACCAAAATGAAGCCCAAATATACTGTTTATTAAATGCCACATATACAGTATAATGTTTTCCTCTCAATTGCATAAACTGCATTAACCACTTGACCTCCAGAGGATTTACCCCCCTTAATGACCAGGCCTCTTTTTGCTACTCGGCGCTGCACTAATTCAACTGATAATTGCGCGGTCATGCAATGCTGCACCCAAACAAAATTTACGTCCTTTTTGTCACACAAATAGAGCTTTCTTTCGGTGGTATTTGATCACCTGTGCGATATTTATTTTTCACGCTATAAACAAAAAAAGGCCAAAAATTTGGAAGAAAAACAATATTTTTTACTTTCAGCTATAAAAAATATATAGTAAACTCAAAGTTGGTTATAAATTTAGGCCAAAATGTATTCTGCTCCATGTTTTTGGTAAAAAAAATCCCAATAAGTGTATATTGATTGCTTTGTGTGAAAGTCTACAAACTATGGTATAGATACTGCAATTTACGCCATTTTTTTGCTATACAGCGCTGCGCTAGTTTAACGGACAATTGCGCGGTCATGCAATACGGTACATAAATGAAATTTACATCCTTTTTTTTCCCACAAATTGAGCTTTCTTTCGGTGGTATTTGATCGCCTGTGTGGTTTTTATTTTTTGCGCTATAAAAAAAAAGGCTGACAATTTTGAGGAAAAAAACAATATTTTGGACTTTTTGCTATAAAACATGTCCAGTAAAAAAAAATGTAAAAATCAAATTTAGTCATAAATTTCTGCCAAAATGCATTCTGCGACATGTCTTTGCTAAAAAAAAAACCCAATACGTGTAAATTATTTGGTTTACGTGAATGTTATAGCATTTACAAATGGCGGGAAAGATACTGGGATTTTTAGTTTTTTTTTATACTAATAATGGCAGCGATCAGCGACTTATGGCGGCGATCAGGGACTTATGGCGGTGATCAGCGACTTATGGCGGGACTGCGGCGGACATTCTGACACTGGGGGGGGTACTGACTTGGGGTCACTGACATCCCCAGTGACACCAATACAGTGATCAGTGCAAAAAAAAAAACTGACACTTTACTAATGGCACTGGGGAGGAAGGGGTTAAGTTTATTTTGCAGGGAAGGGTTATCTGTGTGAGGGGGAGTGTTTTACTAGGGGGCGGGGGTGTGTACTGCAGGGGACACAGCTGATCGGGAGAGTGAAACTCTTCTGTCCCAATCAGCTTGTCCTCGAGCTGTCAGGGAAGTGACAGAAAGCACAGCTACTGCAGCTGTGCTCTCTGTCACTGATTTGCCGCCGATCGCCGGGAGATAGCCGATAAGGACCGGCTGTGACCTGGCGACTGACACCCGCGGCTGTGATCGGCGGGACAGGTAGGGCGGCGGTGCGCCTCACGCGTGCCCCCTACCTGTTTACAAAACACATGTTTTAAAACGTGGTTTTGCCTGCCCGTGCTGCCCTGCCACCGTATTTCTACAGTGGCAGGGCGGCAAGTGGTTAACACAGCTTATCATATATGTGTTACATAACATAAATAAATGAAGATACAAAAGTATTACATCACTTGAAGATAATTTGGTAACTCCATTCTGATTGCCTGCAGGGCTCACAGTTGTTGCTGAGTAAGAACAGGACAGTAGCCAGAGATCATGGCTACCCTTAGCATTGTAGTATGGCAGTTTTGAAAAGCCTGTGTACATAGGTCCTTAAAACAAGAAAGAGTCTCCTGCGTATAAATGCGATAGCCAAGTAGATGGACGGATAATCACTTGGGAGTCCTGGCCTATATATACTGCCAAAAGTATTGGGGCATCCCTCCAAATCATTGGATTCAGGTGTTCCAATCACCTCCATGGACACAGGTGTATAAAATCAAGCACCTAGGCATTCAGAATGCTCCTACAAACATTTGTGAAAGAATGGGTCTCTCTCAGGAGCTCAGTGAATTCAACCATGGTACTGTGATATGTATAAAGGGAATGATCCCCCTGTGCTCGCTCCGGGTGTAGTCATAATAATCCCCCTAGCAAAGTGAGATCGGAGCATTATATCTATACACAGGTCTACAAGAAAATGGCACAGACTCAGATGTTATGCATCACAATTAGTGTATAGGTATATATGGAAGGCTTGACATCCAATCGGCTACTCCTGATGAAGTTACATGACGTGACGTAACGCGTAGGGTACGCCAATGATGTCAAAATACAAACCGGAAGTGCATGTGCCACCATTTTGGAAAAGAGATTCCTGTACATACTGTATAGTGAGTTTTACCCTGTAGTGTCCCAGGTGGACACTTTTAAATGTGAGTTTGCTTTGAGCATTTTAATAAAGCTTGTTTTTTACCTGGCAATATTACACTATATGGTGTATTGTTTCCTATGTTTGTGGAGCGTTCTGGAGAGTTTAAAGTGCTGACGGTGGTGAAGATCTACAGTGGGGATCGAAAGTTTGGGCACCCCAGCTAAAAATTTGTATTAATGTGCATAAAGAAGCCAAGGAAAGATGGAAAAATCTCCAAAAGGCATCAAATTACAGATTAGACATTCTTATAATATGTCAACAAAAGTTAGATTTTATTTCCATCATTTACACTTTCAAAATAACAGAAAACAAAAAAAATGGCATCTGCAAAAGTTTGGGCACCCTGCAGTGTTAATATCTTGTACTGCCCCCTTTGGCAAGTATCACAGCTTGTAAACGCTTTTTGTAGCCAGCCAAGAGTCTTGTTTGAGGTATCTTTGCCCATTCAATAGTGTGTTGGAGGTGGATGTACACTAAAGGTTGACACAGGAGCACTGTACACGTGTATGCAGTAGTCTGATTACACTGATTCACTTGGAGTACCTCGGATTTAAAGGGATGGTTCACCATTGTTTGGAGATTTTTGTTGCTGGTGTATTTGGAGCACAATATATAGGAGACACACCGCACAAACACACATGAAGATTTCTGAGATTTAAAGGGACAGTTCAATATTAAATACAATTTATTTGGTTTTTATACCTATATTAATTTCAGCACTCATATGTGCAAGTTTATGGTGATTTATGTGTATGCATTAAGAATACATTGGGTGTAGCACATATTTATTGTCACATATACAATTTAGTTTTCACTATTCATTTATGCATGTTTGTATTATGAGCACCATTTGAGTTTATATTGCTGCGCTGCATTTTTCATTTGATGTACTATGATAGGTTGCCACCTGTGCATCCATGAAATGTCCTTGCTACTAAATATTCCACGGTCAACTGTTAGTGGTATTATAACAAAGTGGAAGCAACTGGGAATAACAGCAACTCAGCCATGAAGTGGTAGGCCACATAAAATGACAGAGCAGGGTCAGGGTATGCTGAAGTGCATAGTGTGCAGAAGTCACCAATTGTCTGCAGAGTCAATAGCTAAAGACCTCCAAACTTCATGTGGCCTTTAGATTAGTACAACAACAAAGAGAGCTTCATGGAATGGGTTTCCATGTCCGAGCAGCTGCATCCAAGCCGTACATCATCAAGTGCAATGCAAATTTGTATGCAGTGGTGTAAAGCACAACACTACTGGATTCTAGAGCAGTGGAGACGTGTTCTCTAGATGACGAATCACGCTTCTCTGTCTGGCAATCCGATGGACATGTCTGGGCTCGGTGGTTGCCAGGAGAACGGTACTTGCCCGACATGGATGAGTGAGTTCGGAGTGGAGGAACTTGACTGGCCTGCACAGATTCCTGACCTCAACCTGATAGAACACCTTTGGGATGAATTAAAACGGAGACTGCGATCCAGGCTTTCTCATCCGACATCAGTGCCTGACCTCACAAATGCGCTTCTGGAAGAATGGTCAAACATTCCCATAGACACACTCCTAAACCCTGTGGACAGCCTTCCCAGAAGAATTGAAGCTGTTATAGCTGCAAAGGGTGGGACAACTCAATATTGAACTCTACAAAGTAAAACCGGGTTGCCATTAAAGTTCATGTGTGTTTAAAGGCAGGCATCCCAATACTTTTGGCAATATAGTACATACACATATTTATTCATTCAGAAAAAAAGTTTTGAGCTTGAGATATTTTTCACAATTTTAGAGGCGGACTACCCTCAGTGCAAGTAGTAGCCCTTTTCCTTATGTTATCATCATGGTTTTTATTATTATTATTTTTATTAGGCTACCATCCCTAGGCATTCTGCTTCAAGAGAGACCAGACGTGATGTCACAGCGGACCATAAGTGCTGGCAGGAATGCATTTCTGGTCTGCACTTCTTGTGTTTGACAGTGGCGTGCTTTCCAACATGCTTATAGCCACCAGCAATGGAAATTAAACATGGTCATGGTGATTTACCTTCAGCCCCAAAACAATCAGTTGCCTGTACCTTACAACATCTCTGGAAGGGTAATGTATAACGCTAGATAATGGAATTTTCCCTTATTAATATTGATATTATTGTTGTTAACAGACGCATCCAGCAATTGCTAATCTCCTCCCATGGGAGGGAACAAAGGGGGAAGAACTCATGGTTCTCATTAGGTAGTGAAGAGTATTTAGCTGGTAAAGTGATCACATGGCACTAAACTCTGAGGAAGAAGGGTATTCCTTCGAAATGCATCAGCCTTCAGGGACCAACGAGCAGTCCCTCTGTGCTTTGGAGATCATCCACATTTGGCCATGGACGAGTGGCTTGATGAGCGAGTTTTACTTCTATATTTGTGAGTAGATTTTTACTGGTTTCTTACATTAAAATCTCTTGGATAATGCACCAGGTTGGTGTGACCTCTTTCTTTTCTATTGTTTCCAGTACATACTGTAGACCCTTAACTGACTTACTAGGACTGCTCTACTGTGTGGGCTCTAAGGCATTTAGTGAATATTAGTCTGCAACAGAAATCTGAAAAAAATAATACAGTAAATACAAACACAGAAAGACGTTAAGGTGGTTGTAAAGTCCACTTTATCACTTGATCATACAAGTAAGCCTATAATAAGGCTTACCTGTAGGTACAGTGAATATCTCCTAAATGTACACTGATTAGGAGATATTCACATTTGTAGCTGCTGGTGACATTACCGGCGCTCTAAATGGATGGCACACTCGAGTGTGCCACCCATTCAGACTGCTGTGCCCTGGTCATGACTCCCCCGTACATATGTGGGAGCTACGTCTTTGCAGCACAGCCCGGAAGGAAGACTGGGTGAAGATGGAGCCCCTGTCAGCAGTGACCATGTACTGCTGTAGGAATCCACTTTTCAGGTAAGTACGTCATAATGTGCTAGCATGCATATTAGCACATTAGACATTAACCTGCAGGAGGACCATTTTTTTTTAAAGACACTTTACAACCGCTGTAAGTATAGATGTTGAAATGCTCTAGTTCTGTGTTCAGCAATGTGCCATTTATTTACTAATATTCAGTAATAAGCTATGTGATTTACTAATGCCCGATAATAAGACAGCAAAAAATAATAGTGCTGAGTTTGGGGCTATAGGCTGCAACTGTTGATGCAAGGCCCATTTAAAGTGCACCTATGCATAGGCTATGGACAGCAAAGTATTTATATGTTCCTAAAATAGTAAAAGACCACTTTAAAAATAAAAAGCCCTTGGTGATCGATGAAGTTGCAGGCACTGTGGAGAAATTCATTTTCAAAGTCAAGGGCACTGAAATCACACACCACTCCACCTTACTTTCTCCGGCAGCAGGGACTTTCAGCCTCTAACCTTCTAATGTAAAAAAGGCCAGCTGCTGTAACATATTAGAAACCCAACATTATTGTAACTGTTGTGATTTTTGAGAATTATATTCTCCACCACACTTGCAGCTAGAGAGGTCACTAAGGAGTGTTTTTATTGCTTGTTAAGGATATGTAAATACTTCAATATCCATAGTCTGGACATAGGTGTCCTTAAAGTGTTACTGAACCCCTGACCCTGAATTCACTATATCTGGTTTTCCACAGTACACAGAGCATGGAAATGCTATTATTTCAGTAAATATAAACTGCAAAAAAACTTTTCTCATCAGCAGTATACAGCAGTTTTGTGACTTTTATCAGTGTCCGACTGAATACTAGTTAATCTTGTAGAAGGAGTTTTCATTCTCCTCTGACCATCATATGAGGCTGCATGACCCCTGACCTTCTGTCTGCACAGCACTGATTGGCCCTGTGCTGATCACAAGCACCCCCCCCCCAAAAAAAAAAAAACCTCTCTAGCACAACACACCAAACATAGCATGTGCAGACTTGCCACTGCTGCTCCGTACTATGACATATGGACTGGGAACAGTAAAAGATGGGGAGGACAGGATCAAACAGCCTTTTAACACAATGCAGAGGATTGACCCCTTAGGTTCCACAGTGAGTATAGCAAGCAAGCTTTACTGCATATACAGACTGATTTTACTGTTGTGGGTTTAGTAACACTTCAGGGAACTTGCATTGTTTGGGTGTATTGCCCCTTTTCACCACAGGCATGCCATAATAGCTTTGTACAATAAAAGTAATGGGTGTCTTTTTAAATATGATTCACCACATACACTGTACTTCTCAGTTCAAAGTGTGTCTTATCATGCCAAATGAAATTAACATGCCAATGGATGAGCTACTCTAACACCCAGACTAGCAATCTGGTGTTTTTTAGTGTTGTTGTAAGCAAGTGTATATGTGGGCTGGTGGTTGTTCATAGGGGCTGCTTAACCTCACATAATCTTTTGATAATAGTAAAAACATGAAAATTCTGTTGAGTTTTGAAGACCTTGGGTACATACAAATATATGGACAGAAATACTTTATATAGTTGTGGCGCTATTTAGCCCAGACCAAAGCTGGGCAGCTCAGAAAGATCAGTTCAATATTATCTGTTACATATCCACATACTGAACATATGTCAATCCACTGGAACAGAAAAGCAGCAAGCCAGTGAATTTTCCACTGACGCTAGAAGAATTAAAAATACATATTTCTGACTGTATTTTATAAATATGTAACATTTTCTAATGGGAACTCTCAGAGGCAATACATTCACTGCACTGGGTTAAGTGTATAAAACTCTTGCAAACCGAGGCAGATGCCGATAGTGCAGCAGGGGAGCTATTAGCTGTGAAAACAAAACCAGCTCTCATCAGATCTTTCAAAGAGAAAAGGGAGCTTGGCACAGCAGAGACACCAAGTGAAAGTCTACCAATCAGATATGATTTAATTAGCAGAAAGTCAGAGGAATGCATTATTGGGATATGCCTCCAAAAATGTAGAACTCATTAGGAGTCCCTGGTCAATTAATCTATGCTAATGGCGGTGTTTATTTTATTTTATTTATTTTAAAATATTGCCAGAAGAAATAGAGATAAATGTTGCATACTGTGTAAGTCTTCTGCACAGTAAGAAGTCTTCCTATATCAGGGGATTTGTCTATTGCAGCAATGTGTATGGTAAAATTTAATAAAGTCACATTTGCTTTTCTACCAGTAAATTGAGTGATGAGGAACGTCACTTTACTCATGCTTTTTATTATCCATTGACACATCTCTTAAGACCAGTACATTGACTAAAAAAATACATTATTGAAAAAATAATACCACTGTCCACAGTTTTCCCAATTTTGAAATAAATGTCTATATTAGATACAAATTCAGTTTGAAACAGAAGATTTTTCTACTTTTTGAGCTGATGCTAACAAAATCTACAAATACCTCCCACAGGGAGGCAAAGGAACAGAACCTCTCCATGTGTGCCAGTGCTGGATGAACTGAACACTTCAAAGGTTTTCTAAGCTACATGAGAGTGATGTGCTGCAGAAATCATATGAAACCCTCATACCATGTTTTCTCTTTACCTAAGACAACTATGCACCTGGTAATAATACAACTGTGAAAATACAAATTGCCATTGTGCACACAATAATATGTTGCAAAATAAACCCAACCAAATTAAACACATTAAAGCCCAAATCCAGTTCAAACATTTTTACAGAGAGGCAAAGAGTTAGAATCCTATTGCTGGCTTTAACCCCAATGCAGTGATTTCTCACTCATTGGGAAATTGGCCACAAAATCATGTGGATAGGAAGACACAGACAGCAAAACATTTCTAATAGGGGTTGTAACCCTTCCTTCCCAGGCTAGAGAGAATATATTTATTCTTGTCTCTATCCTCGCTGAAAAGATGTCCCTTTAAATCTTGTTCTGCTTGACACGCTGTCATAGTAACAGGAATTCTGAGAAGTAAAAATGTGCTAATTTTGGTGGAGTAGGAGAAGGATAGAACCCCATGTCAATGTCATTATATCCCTTTTGCAGATTTTTTTCTTACTTCCTGTCCAGTAAAACTGCTGTCATCACGAAAATATGTAAGGTCAAATCTCTCTAATGCATCCTCAAAACAGCAAACTGGGGGGGGGGGGGGGGTGGCGGCCACTCAGTTACATGGCCGCATTCTGCTAGAGCTGCACTCTGCACAGGGGCGATATCCCAGATCATACAGCCCCAGACCCACCACTCATCTGCTGGCCCGACTCACCAGCTTCCCCAGACCCTACAGTGCCTGTCGACATGGGGAAATGCCATCAAAACCCGCCGACGGTACACAAACTTTCCAATTACTTTCATAACCTGCATTGCAGGCTTCAACAAAATGGTAGCCGGACACGTTCTTCATTGCCGCTGGCTAGACCTCTAGTGCCCACTCCAGCAGATCACACTGAAGCTGTACAAGGACACACTGACGATGCAGCTGCAAGCACAGGGTCAGTGTCCTCAGACTCTGCCCCTACTTCTCCCTCTTTAGAAGCCCACTAAAATCCAGACCTCGCAGCAAATCTGGAGAGGTTGATGACACTGTATCTAATGTGGAGATGAGAAATCACACCCAGAACCCCATACCCACTACATCTAACAATGACCCCATAGTACAGTTTCTGACCAATGGACAACCGATTTCTGATGTGACCTTAAGGGACATGCTAATGTCTCTGTGATTGTCCATACAATCTGACATGATTACATGTATACAACAATGCAGATCTGACGTAGATGAGCTGGGTGACAGGGTACACCAAGTAGAATCTAAGATGAGTGACTACGAGTCCTCTTTCAATGGTTTGGTAGATTTACATACTTAACAGCAAGAATCCATTTCAAAACTGCTAGCAAAAGTGGCGGATCTTGAAGACCATTCCCGTCGGTCGTGGGGTTCCTGAATCCATTCAGGCACAACAACTAGCTCATTATGCCCCTGACTTATTTTAAGTGGTAGTTCTGTCTCTGTCTCCCACGGATCTTACTATTGATAAGATACACAGAGTACCAAAACCATCTTTCCTTCCAACCAAGTTTCCTCGAGATGTGGTGCTAAGAATACATTTCTTTCATTAAAAGAAAAAAAATTTAGAAGCATTTCGTCATACAGCTGCTCTCCCTGAACAAACAGCAAAACTTCAAATTCTTCCCGATTTCTCCCAACATACTTTGCAGCAGCACAGAAATCTGGCAACTATTGAGAAGGCATTGAGGAATCATAAAATCGTCTATAGATGGAAATACCCAGCTACACTTAACATTATGTACCAAGGCTCGAACCACATGATTGCATCCTTAGAAGACGGCCTAAATCTCCTGCGGACCTGGAATATTATATATTATATGCACTTGAATATGCTTTCGACAAACAACAGCTTTCCCAGCCACAGACACACATCCAATCTGATTGGCAAATCAAAGGTCAATGCAGTACCTCCTCTGAGAAATCCTGAGGCTCCCTACAACTTATTTACCTAGTCAGTTGATCTAATCTCCCCTGTGCCTGAGGTACATGTCACCGTACCTGGAATCCCATGATTATTGGCAGTATCCACTGCCCGTTCCATCTTGGACCACGTTTATTAAAGGCTTTACACTATAGGCTTCAACAGTTTGTATATTCTGGTTTCATAGTTACGGATGATTATACCCAGTACGCTACATTCATAATGATCTTTTTCTCGTATTTCTGCTGGTTCAACAAGTGCATTTTATAAGTCACCGCAACACCCGGACTAATAACTCTGAGTCCTGTTTCACCCATGCCATATCAGTACAGCACATCTTGCATGTATCCCTAACATGCCAAATTGAGGTACCCACACCCCACAATTGTTGGTCGCAAAATCATATAGATCCTCCATCATGGGACTTAAAATCCTTTCAGTAAATGCCAGAGGCCTCAACCACCCGATTAAGCAACGAACTTTATGGCAAAAAGCTGACATAAGAAAATATTTAGCATCATTGCCAACATCACTGGAGTATTCTCACCCCCAGCTCCAGCACTATCAATTCTACATCTGGGCATTAATCAATACCCAACAGTTCACCGTATTGTAGTTACTAACATACTAATAACATCCAAATTAGTAATCGCTAGACACTGGAGAGATGAATGTACTCCTAACCCCTCAGATTTTTCTAGTACAAGTCAGCCTTAATTATCATTATGAAAGACTACTAGCTATTAGATCAGCCTCTTGGCCATCCTTTGCTAAAAATTGGAAATGCTGAACTGAATGGTATAAACAATAACATTATGTAAGTAGTACCCTATTTCTCTCTTCCCCTGATTTTTTTTTGTATTTAGGTTGAACTCTACAATCCAAAACCTGAGTGGTGCACTTAATTTTGAATCAGCATTGATTTTATTTTATTTTTTCTGTTTTGTTCAGATTTTTTTTTTTGGATTGCACGTATATTTGTTTCTGCGACTGTACCTATCTCTATGGTATACGTACAACCTATACGGCATGTATAGTTCTACTTTCTTATACTTACTGTTAATTGTATGTTGAAAAACTGCAAAAATCCAATTTTAAAAATCAACAAGTTAACAAAAAATATATTTTAAAGGAGAAGTAGGTCCAAATCTCTTTTGGCCCTACTTCTTCTGGGGATCACAGGAGTGTGATTCATTCTGCACTCCTGTGATCTGTATTCAGCTAACAGAGAGCCAAAGTCTACTGTCAGCTGACGTCACTCAGCTGGTCCAGACACAGAAAGGATCCAGACTTAAATGTCGAGATCAACCCATATGCTTGGACTGGCAGCTAGCTCAGCAAGTTGCTCTGAACCTGAGCCAGCTGTTCCTGCCCCCTGCACAGCCACAGAAAGCACTGGAGGGGAAGAGCACAAAGACACTGACTAACAGTCACCAGCTCTTTGCTCAGAGAAGACTGAGAACTGAGGGGTCAGCGATCTTTAATTGCTCAATTTTTGGTGTAGAGCCAGTGTGGACAGATGCAGTATTGGATCTATGCTGCATCCACGTAAGAGAAATTTATTTTTTTTTCATATCCCAAACTTTTCTTTAAAGAAAAGAAAAGAACATTTTAGTTTGCTCCTGAATTATTGAATAATTCCAAAAAAGTTTAGCACATTTTTTAACTGATATAAGTGTTAAAAACAGAAAAGGCAGTGTGCTTCTGAATTATTTAATCTTTTATGGTTGTGGACTATGCAGTATAATGCCTTACACTATAAAAGAAAGCATAGCCTATTAACAACTATTTAATGATAGAAGTGGGATCTGTGTATACAATCGGCAGGACAAGATGAAAATGTATGTTATGATAGCCCTCAGCCCTTGTGAGGCTCACCTTTAAAGATGTAATCTGAGGTTTTTGACAGGTGTAAAGTAAAATTTGATAGGTGGACATCTTAGTAATTTTGGACTGCAATATGTTTAATATGCCCATTTTACTTAACTGAAGCCACGGTCATGTGACAATCATTCTCTCTTCTTCTGTGGAGTCCTTCTTCCAATGCCCACATCACTGCTTGCACAATGTGGACACCTCCTGTTAGAGGCAACACTTCCAATAGCCAGGTTGTCTCTCACAGGCTCCAGAGGCAGCAAGGGGACAAGTGCCCAAGAAGATAATGAGTAGGGATACATTATTGGTCCCCAAGGCAGGAAATCAGCTTTGCTCATGGAGCTCATGACTTTTGATTGGATTAAAGCTCATGACTTTAATCCAATACGCTGCAAGATGCATTAGGAGATGGCGCTTGGAATCAAGGCTGAGAAGTAAGGTCATTTGATGCACAGTGCATTATTTAAATTATTTTTTTTCCTGGAGTTGGGCTTTAACTGACAGTAGCCTATCTCTTTACTATGCAAAGTAGTAACAACTTGTACAAAAAAAAACAGACTGTACATCCCGTCCAGATGCTGTTTTGCCATTACCACACATACAGTAGATGCCACCCTTCCTGTACCACAACATCACCGAAAAGATCCATCCAATGAATTTTAGGGGGACTTTAGAATTAGCCACCATGTGTTCATTATGTATACCAGAGTAGGGGAAGTCCTGCTGTGATGAGCTCAGAACCATGTTGGGAGAGATGATAAACTTCAAGGACTAAGAACCTCCACTGCTACATTTCAGTACACAGTAAGCAATGTGGGTGGGTATTAGTTGCAATGATCCAGGCCGCTCACTGTCCACTGTAACCTATTTTCCAGCTACTCAGCTTTGCCTTGCTGCTCTGAAATGGAACATAGGCTGTAGATTGGACAGTTCTACATGACTGTTATGAAAGCAAATAGTATTCTGTATTACCATAGGAATTGCCTTTGCCATGATGATTAGAGAGACAGGAGGCCTATAATTGTTTTTGCTGTGGGGACCCATCACACATACAGTAGTTACGGAGTGGATTATCATACATATTTAACTGAGGTGGCAATGTCAGTTAACATCTTGATGTATGTATTTAGGTGCATAATCAAAGTATATATTAAAGCCAACTTTTTTTGTTTGGAATGTAGGGTAAGAAATGGGTGAAATCAATAGCAGGTTTTCTTTGCTGTCTGTGTCCCACTGGGAAGATTTCCCATCACTTTCTGTGGCACAACAGGCAGTGACAGGAAACCTCTTCAAAGTGAGAGTAAATCCCCTCTTAGTTCAGATATATGCAGATTGGATGGAATTTGAACCGCATCCAATTTGCATGACGTGAAATAACATTGCTTCCTAAGGTGTTTGTTCACTTATGTCCAGTGCACTGACGGTGCGGATTCAGTGCTTTTTAAAAAAGAGTCATGTCCGATTTCTGAGCAGTGCTGTGCCGTTCAGGTGTGGATTACAGGCTATTGACTTCTATGGGAACTGTGAACAGTATAAAATCCTGATCTAATCCTGCCCTGAACCTGATGTAAACCTGACATGAGCCGCTGAACAACTACTGTATCAATTAGCTGTGAAACCTGAGCTTTAATCTGCACCGCATATGTGTGACTCAGCTCTTAGCTGTCAATGCAACAGGTTTCCCTTTTGGAAGATTTCCACTCACCTCGTGTTCTGGTGACAACTGTAAAATTATGGATATCATGTCATTTCTGATTTAGGGACAACAGTCACTAGAACAAACACAGATAGTGTATGTCCCCAGTTGGGATAGAAACAGTGATAAAAAAGACAGTTTTACCACTTACACTCTCTGTCTAATGGGTTTTAGATATACTTTAATATTAATTACAAAAATCTGTGCAAAGTCCAAACTGCTGATCTTAAATAAATCTAAAAAATGTGTCATGCTATATTTTGACACTCCATGTTTTACTATGCATGTGTTGTATACACTCTTCTAAAATCAGCAGGAAACATTTTTAAAATGTGTTTTGCCAGTAACTGCATATTCATTTAAAAGCTAACACTTATGTCTTATTAGCATGCATAGCTCACTTTTCAGCTCAGTCATTCAACATTGGACAATAAATAATGTTCTGGCTATCAATGACTTTACAATTATCCCAGCATTTGGGAGATATTTTTGTAAGGGTTTAAACTTTTGTTTTTCTTTTCTAAAGTGTACTTTATGCTGAAAATTCCTTGGCTTCTAATTTCAACAACCCCATACTGTGCACAAATGTCACAAACAATGAGAACGCCTGCAGACCATCTTTGGAAAAGTAATACTGTTGGCTCTGTGTGAAAGTCTTGTGTGCTGACCAAAGGGGGCACTGACACATCATTTATAACAGTGCTCAATGTGGGTTCATTTCAAATCAGACCTGAAATCATACAGAATGCAAAGTCTTAGATCTCAGCAAAGCATTTTCAATAGGAATAGTGTTGTGTTGCAGCTAGGGAATAAAGCAAGCTTAGAGATCTCTGCTTAGTATGACCTTTCTTTCATACTTTGTCCCACAAAGAAAGAGGTATCGCTAACAGCAAAGTGCATGGGAATGTTAAAGCGAGTTCCTAGCAACATGGTCATGCCAAGTCACCCAGTCACCTTGTCTACTGAAGCAAAGCTACACCATATCTACTTTACAACATGCAGACCTGCCAAAGAAAGATACACATTCTGGATTCTATTCTATCCTATTCTTTTGAAGAAAAACAGATTTTGTGAAATATCTGAAATACACCCATATTAATGCACATTCTCTCTCTCTCTCTCTCTCTCTCTCTCTCTCTCTTTCTCTCTCTCTCTCTCTCTCTCTCTCTCTCTCTCTCTCTCTTTCTCCTAGGTGGCTGGTTCAGTGAAAATGTGACTAAATAGCATTCTTGTTTAATTTTTCCATAAATTGAAAAAATTATTTTTGTACCCACTGTATTTTCTTCGACTCCATAAAGGGACAATGGAATTCTCAGGTTATACTGCTTTCTATTGGGGAAATGGACACTGGCAACCAAAAATTTAGTCATCAGGAAAACCATGGCTGCCACCATTATGTAGCAAAGTACTGAGGACATGAAAATAAAAATTGAGGGGAGTGACCAGTGTCTTTCAATGGACTCCAAAAATAGGATTTTACAGTATGTACAAAAAAAAATCTATATTCTTTCTTGTCCATTGAGGGACACAGAAAATCTTAGACTGTCACTTTTGTACAAAAGCAGTTCAGCTGAGGGATGAGCAACATAGCAACAAAGGACAACAGAAAACTGGGGACTGTCTGTAGCATGAGGAGCCACCTGTCGGACCAAACGCCCATTAGCTGAAATTACTTGAGGCTTGAATAATGACTTAAAAGAACTAGAAAATGAAAACAGGCAAGGTGGTACCTTGCAAACTGAGAAACAAATCTCAGAAGACCAAGCCAGTGAACGTGAAGTAGAAGAGTAAAGTGGTCCTTCAGACAGAAGGTCCTTACAATCTGACACAAACCACAGAATGTCAATTAACTGTCCTTCCAGATCAATGTACCATGTCCCCCCCTGGGGCAGTCTGGAGCAATGAGGAGCACTGGAATGCCCCCCATCTCACTCCTGCAAAGCAGATGAGGAAGACATTTCAGGGGAGGAAATGCATAGATCATTCCCTAAACCAGAGCTATCACTGTTGTCACTAGAGCAAACCTGTCCAGTTTGTTGTAGAGCATGGAGGCTAGGGTCTCAACCTGAAACAGGTCCTAGAACACCCACAAATATAGCAACCTCTTCTCTGGGTTTAGGCACTGTTGGCTGAGGAAGTTCACCAGCAAATTATCTGCATGTGAGATGCACACAAAGGATCAGGCATGAATGTTAACTTATGCCTGTGACAGGATCCAAACTACTTGTCTTGAAACAGTGACACTATGGGGTTTATTTACTAAAGCTGGAGAGTCCAAAATCAGACTCCCTTCTGCATAGAAACCAATTAGCTTCTAACCTCAGCTTGTTCAATGAAGCTTTGGCAATGAAACCTGGAAGCTGATTGGTTTCTATGCAGAAGTGAGTCTGATTTTGCACTCTCCAGCTTTAGTAAATAAACCCCTATGGGTTCCTCTCTTATGGTTGATGTAAACCCCCTCGTGGCATTTCTGATGAAATCCAGATTGGATGACCTTAGTCATGATGGTGCAAAGCTGCAGAGACAGCCACATTGCCCAAAAATCTAGGAAGTTTTGAGTGTGTAGCTTCCAGCTGGTGGTGCTTAGGGATTGCTATAGACATTAGACATTAGCGGATTTGACACACAGCTACTGCACCACTAAATAGTGCTGCATTACTGTGTGTCACGTGACCTGAGAGCTTCCTCACTAAGGTCCTTCAACAGTGAATCCATGAAAGGAAGGAGGACATTTTGTTTGCACACCCCATGTGTGCCCCGACACTTTAAGTAAAGTGCAATGCCAACTCCCAGTCACAGCAGAAAAAACAAAAAGAAAAGGTACACCAGTGCTTAACTGCCAGAGACAATGGGACAGGTCATCCACAGACACACTCAGTGCCCATAAAATGTACAGCCCTGTGTTACTGAAACATCAGTGACAACATTGCACAAAGTATTCATGTCACAAGTTTTTTTTTTGTAAAGCCAGTACAAATTAGGAAAGGAAACACAGTTTCACACATCGCCCTGCTAATTACAGCCTGTTTCTGACAATACTGCCTTACACAGTCACAGATACATTTAAGGATAAAATCCACAACACAGCATTATCCTGGTACATCCACTCACAAAAGTGAGTTTCCAGATGCAGGCTCAGGTGAAAAGTGCTTCTGGACCAAAGAATCCATATAGAATCCCCGTACATACTTGCCTGCCCTGAATAGTGGAGTCCTGTGTGAAATTAAACATGAAGGGTAGTCAATGCCAACTGCAGATCTCTCACAGAGAGAAAACCAGTATATATAATGCACTGCGCTGTCCATTATTTCCATGAAATCTACTTGTAGCTGTAGATGACTGAAGAAACTTCCAGAAATTCATAACTGACAGCACAGACAATGCTAGTATAAAACTGGGAAAGACCTGCATTTGGTGGCTGACTGGAGAGACTTTTAGGGTTTAACTTTTCCAGCATAAATCTACCAGCAGCTGTTAAAAGTAGAAACATTTTCCAAACAAGGAACATTACAGTAGAAGAAAACATATCCACTCTCCTGAGAACCCTGGCAAAAAAACTGAAGCATGATGGTTGTGGGCAGGGCCATCTACTGCTAACCACCAACTAGTGTCCATAACTCCTGTAGGAGGTAATATAAGCTGTCATTCTAATGCTGGGCACACACAGGAAATACCCAGTGGGCTGAATGGAAAAAAAACCCCTATAGATCACTTTTGTAAAACATCCCATGTTAGTGCGGCAATCTCTCTGCTGAGCTATTGTGTTTTGACAGGGGGACCACCCCCTTGCTAGGACACACTGATCGGATGCCCATTCAGATTCTGGTTTTCCAGCATGCTCATTCAACAGAAGCTGGTCGTTTTCGACCCGTGTGTACCCAGGTTAAGAATTTCTGTGTTCATCAATGGATGAGGAAAAAAACAAATTAGCTGTATGAAACAAAAACTCCAGCTTTCATGTCCTTTTCTCCTTTTAAATGAATCAGACCCAGATCTGTGATGGCATTGTAGATACTGTCTGTTTTCAGGTCATTGATGTTCGGACTTTTCAGTATTATGGTGCCTTGCATGAAATATTCATGATCTGTTTCAAATTCTTACAGGAATTTTGAATTGTTTAAATATTTACAATAGAGTCTTGCCTTGTTTAAAGACTTTAATGGGTAAAAGAAGCACAAATGTACGCATATGATTCCCATTACATGCTATCATGCTGCACAGATTGAGAAGTTATATAAATATATATACTGTGATCCTAAGCAGCCAGTGTTGTGGTTTCCAAAGCTCCAAAATTTGACCTGACCTCCCCAGCTACCTGAACCTTGCTATTATATAGTAAATTGGTCCATCACAACGAGCCAACAGCAATACCTATAGGGTGTGGGGAATAGGGGGAGTTCGGGATGTACATCAAGATTTCAAGGCTCTGACCTTACCTGCAGGCACCTCAATGACTATCTTTCAATTCAACAGACAGTTTACTTTGTTACTGATACAGCGGCACTGACTTATTTCAGGGACATTTGACAAAAAGTTTTTTTTTTGTCCTAATCTATATGGTTTAGTAAAGAGTGCAAAGGATACTGAAGAGTGTGAAGTAGTAAACTATAGCAACTGATTAACTGGTTTTATCCACAATTATAGTTCAAGTTGCCAACATTTCTATATATGTGATTCTGTAGCACACTGAACATAAGGGATCAAGGCAGAAGTATTTCTAACAATTTGAGAATTTGATACTGTTTTAAAAATTAATTTTTGGAGGCTGTATCTGCTACATAGTGTCCTTTCAGATTTAATGTCAATCACTAGAGGGCAGGTTCTAACTGTTCAATTGCTACCCCACAGAATTAAGGGACCTGCAGCAGAAACTGCTACATGCAAAAATGTAACTGCTTGTGAGGTTAAACACCATAATACCTATTGCACTAACTAAAACCAGTGTATTATAAAAGAGGCAGATAAATACAGTGAAATCTCATGCTCACACAAGTTTAAAAGTTTACATACAATTGAAACCAAAGGTGCTAGATCAAATAAAGCTTAATAACAGATGTAATAATTAGTTGCCTTTCTATTGATATGAAGCGTGATTCAATTTCACCTCTAATCATTTTAAAGGTGGCAATGGCTGGAACTGCAGTTATCTACTGTGTCAACAACTTAAATGAACATGAAAGTCCTTGTATTTAATATCTATTTCCCAGTGAAAATAAGTAGCAGGTATCCATTTTTTTAAAAGAAAATATTTCTAATGTTGCAATAATTTACATACATTAAATTACAATTCAGTAATGGTCAATAAAACACAATGGTGCATCATTAAAATAGAACTAAGGGCAAAACTGTCTTCATCTTGGAAAGAGTAAGGAGGGGGGGGGGGAGTTATAATTCCCTACTAAGAAAGGAAAGTCCTGGTTGTCTCCAACTTCATCAGACCTAGTGTCTTAATTGTAAGATTTTCCCTCTATTCCTAGTTCTGGTGATAACTCAAAATTTGGGACAGATAGATAGACAGATAGAGAGAGAAAATCTCATTAACAGACAGAGATACAGACAGAAATAAATTTAAAAAAAAAATGAAAGGGGTTCTATACCCTCTCCACACAGTCCAAAACTCTATCCAAAATTTGAAAAAAATTGCCTTTAGTTATACTTTAAATAATATGGATTTTTTTAAATAAGTACATATTATCTAAATAAATTTACTATGTTTAAACCTATTTAAAGAGAGATTAAGGATACATCATTGTCACCAGCAGGATACAGTTGCAGGCCCCCCTGCCATTAGATGTTATCCACAGCTTTTTGGGGACCTTGAAAAATCAGGTTATGTGATTGTGTGTCTTCATCTCCCAAAGTCAAACTTAGGCCTATCATTTCCCACTACAGGTCCATTACTGTGATATTTGGTCTCAGTGACCAATACTGTGGTATGTAAAAGTACATAAATAAGATTCAGCTGAAGTTGATATTTTTGTAACTGGGTGCTGCTCTGAGTTTTGAGGTTTCCGATAGTGCTCTGGAAGTTGTTTAAAGATACATTATATTGCCAAAGGTATTGGGACATGAACTTTAATGGCATCACAGTCTTAGTCCATAGGGTTCAATTCTGAGTTGTCCCACCCTATAACAGCTTTACTCTTACTGGAAGGCTGTCCACAGTCTATGGGAGTGTGTCCATGGGAATGTTTGACCTTTCTTCCAGAAGCGCATTTGTTAGGTCAGACACTGATGTTGGATGAGAAGGCTTGGCTCGCAGTCTCCACTCTAATTCATCCCAAAGGTGTTCTATCAGGTTGAGGTCAGAACTCTGTGCAAGCCAGTCAAGTTCCTCCACCCCAAACTCACTCATCCATGTCTTTATGGACCTTGCTTTGTGCACTGGTGCGCAGTAATTTTGGAACAGGAAGAGGCCATCCCCAAACTGTTCCCACAAAGTTGGAAGCATGAAATTGTCCAAAATGTCTTGGTATGCTGACGCCTTAAGAGTTCCCTTCACTGCAACTAAGGGGCCAAGCCCAACCCCTGAAAAACAACCCCACACCATAATCTCCCCTCCACCAAACTTTACATTTGGCACTATGCAGTCAGGCAAGTACCGTTCTCCTGGCAACTGCCAAACCTAGACACATCCATCAGATTGCCAGACAGAGAAGCATGACTCATCACTCCAGAGAGTACAGCTCCACTGCTCTAGAGTCCAGTGATGACGTGCTTTACACCACTACATCCGGCGCTTTGCATTGCACTTGGTGATGTAAGGCTTGGATGCAGCTGCTCAGCCATGGAAACCCATTCTATGAAGTTTTCTATGCACTGCTGTTGTGCTAATCTGAAGGACGCATGATTGTGCGGACAGTTGGCAACTTCTGCGCACTGTGCGCTTCAGCAGGCACTGACCCTATTATATATGTATATTTTTTATGAGCCTGTGTACAAGGGGATGTGTCCCTTCACCCCACTCAGCTATCACATTGCAGGGAACTCTGTGCTCTAGCTCTGCAATGTGTGTGATATCAGATCCTCATCCCTGCTTTCTGCTGTTGAGAAAAATCTTTTGCTCTGTGTGTTTTAGAATGCTCTACAGGATAAATGGCTGCAGATAAACCGGTATGGTAAGGTAAGATAACTTGTAGGAGTATTTGTTTCATCTCTGTGTTTCACCTGAAGCTAGTCACTTCAATTTGAATATTTAAGGGTTTGCAACCTTTACGTTGCATGAGATTATAACAATTGAAATATGGCTAACTGCTGCTGGATTCATATTTTAAAACTAGGAGAGACTCTTTAGTTAAAGCCACATGCTGCTGGCTAATACAATTTTACATCGTGGGTAGGAGTTGTGCCACTTACCAGCACTTAAACAAACCTGGAACAGCTGCTGAAACATAACTGAAAACATCCCTGCAGTGTCCAAGACTCATTCAGGACTGGGAAGAATAAGGAGATAGCGAAATCTGTAGTGGGAAACCCTGGAGTTAGTAGAATAATCAATGCATACCAGATTTTAGTCCATTTCAAAAATAGATATTATTGGGAATTCTGAATTTTAACAGAAACTCTGAATTTCAGGATATTATAATAAACGATTAGCCAAGAGTCATAAAAACCTAAAATCCATGATGTTGGTAGAATGTCACACTTTGTGTCTTATTGACAATGGTTACCAGGACAGAGAGGGAGAGAGAGAGGGTAAATGTTCTCAAAAGGACACCCAAAACTTGACATAGGTTCTACTTTTTTCATACTTTATGCAAAAATAAATAACTTTTATCAGGCTACAGTAGCTGTACATGAATTGCCAATTGCTAGACGTGTACCAGTAGAATGTACAACAGTTTTGGTGCATACCAAAGTTTTCCAGGACAAGAGGTGAGCAGTAAGGCCGTATAGAAGTAGAACTACTGAGGGCCCTGATTCTGCATGTATAAAGATAAAACATACCGTATATGCCAGTTATATGATGACGCTGTACTGCACTGGTGACAGTATGTAAAAAAAAATAGTGAAAATTATTTTTTTTATTTTTTCATTTTCCGAAAAATTATGACAAAAAAAATACAACTTCAAAAAACTCACCATGCCTCTTATGAAGTACGTCGGACCGTCTACTTTGCAAAAAGGGGTCATTTGAGGGATATCTGTACTATTCTGATATTCTTGAACCTCAAGAAATTAGATTGGCTGTCAGTACTTCAGGATTGATCAATATTCAGATCTATACCATAGTTTGTGAACTCTATAACCTTCCTACAAACTAAAAAATACATCCTAATTTGGGTTATTTTCACCAAAGACATGTAGCAGAATACATCTTGGCCTAAATTTATGAAGAACAATTATTTATTTGCAAACTTTTATAACAGAAACAAAGAAAAATGTGGGTTTTTTTCAAAATTTTTGGTCTTTTTTTGTTAATTTAGCAAAAAATAAAAACCCCAGCGATGATTAAATACCACCAAATGAAAGCTCTAGTTGTGTGGTGAAGAAAATGATAAAATTTTAGTTTGGGTACAATGTTGTATGACCGCGCAATTGTCATTCAAAGTGTGAGAGCGCTGAAACCTGAAAAATGGCCTGGGCAGGAAAGGGGTAAAATTGCCCGGTATTGAATTGGTTAAAGTGTACCAAGAAGCAAGTTTTTTTTTTAGCTTTGGATAGAGTGGAGAGGGATTAGATCACCTGTCAGTTTTTACTGTTGCTCTCTTAGTAAAATTTGCTCTCTGTATTTGTTCTGTTTATCATTATCATTGAAAGTGAAATTAAAAGAAAATCACAAATTTGAGTTAATATCAGAGCAGTAATGGAGGGGAAATCTTCCAATGGGGACACTAGTTCTGGTGACTCTGGTAACCCCCCAGGATTTTCTCACTTTGGAGGGATTTTCTCTCACTTCCTGTTTTGGCTATGGGACAGGAAATGCAGGAAAATTTCCCCTCTGGGACACAGCAAAAAAATTATAGGGGATATAACCCTCCCCTACGCTATCCAAAATGAAAAAAAAAGAGTCTTGCCTTTAGTTCTACTTTAATCAAGAGTCTGTGCTGCCCTATTAAACAAAAACAAAAAAAATATCTGGCAAAGATCAAAGATGACCTGTAATATGATGCACCATTATTGAAACAGAAAGTGGAAAATTAAACACATTCAAGCCAACTAAGGAAAATGTAAAAAGCTGACTCTCCCTATCAGGGAAGATGAAGATTAAGAGGTATTGATGTTATGCAAGAAAAAGTTTTCTTGTTTCAGTAAAAAATGAGCATCATCTAGTACTCATTACCCTATAGTAGGGATTAGGGCCACACATATGTGTGATATTAAAATGACAGATTAACTTTTATCAATATCCACATTTCTTTAGAACATATGTTCCAGCACATATGTATTGTTTTAATTAATGAATTATGTTTGCATATATTGAACTTTTTTAATATATATTTTCAATCAATAACCAAGCAGAGAAGTATAGTTTTAATTTAAACTTCTGTCATGTGTTTAATTTGTGCTTGTATTTCTCAGTTCCAGGCAGGTATTCATTTATTATGATAAGGTAGAGTACCCTATCAGCACACCTTTAATCCTACATGAAAGAAAAAATAGTTAAAACTTGTCAAGATATTATTATTACATTAGACTGGGATCAAAATGAGAGGATCCACTGCTGAATCCATGAAAGTCTGACCTTGTTAACATGATATCAGTTCCAAGTGGTATTTAAGTTAGATATCAACATGATTGTTGGTGACACCTCAGAATATGACATGCATTCATTTTACTTGACAGTAAGCATGGAGGCAAGAAGGTTAACTGGATTAAAGCTTGATTAGAGGGAAAAAAAACAAGCGATGAGTATCTCATTGCTGCAAGTATTAATTCTGTTTGGCAGATGTTGTTTTCAAGGAAAGAATGCTTTCCTTCTTCATAAGCTGTCTCCTGTTTAAGGTATTTTTATTCATCTGTTGATGCACTAGGTTATTATGTTCTATTGCAGGTCAGGCCCCTGTCATGTGGATTTTCAGCCAATCTTACATCTTTTATATGAGTGGAAGTGCCTTTTTTTTAAATAGTACTTTTAACTTTTTCGTTTGGACCCCTGTCAATAATCTGCACTTTCCACTGAGCCGAGATCTTCTACACATTCTCCATTTCATGATATGCAATAAATCAGTTTCAACCTAAAGCTAATAAACCCGTTTCAAGCTTTCTTTTCTTAAGAAGAAAGCCGCACAGCACTATACTATCAAATAGGCGGAGGTCTGTAAGCCTAATGTTGAACAGCAAGAGTGGTGGAGGATAATCCTGGGCAGAAACCCAACATGGGCAGGCCAATATTAAGCTAAAAGCTATGTTCATAAGTTTTGGATGGCAGACATGAAGGAAGGTAGTTATTTACTTACGACTCACTGCCACCCAGCAACACAGGGTACAAATGCAAAAAAACGGTACAACATTTACTCACAATACAGTCAATCACTGACATACCACGGGATGCTTACTATTTTGTATTTCTGTCTCTTTAGGGCTCATGTACACTGTAGCTGATAAACTCACGTTCAGGAACTTTTTTGAGGTTTTTTTTCAGCAGCCCCTGAACTCTCCCTAATGTTTTACTATGTGCCCTTGTACACATATTTGTCTACAGTCATTTCCAGGCAGTTGAGTTTACAGTCATTTTTTGAACGCACCAAACTTGCGTTCAGAAGTAGATTTTACCGGCGTTTCAAACGCTAAATGTTTGTAAATGCGTGTAAATTCGGTTTATAAGCTCTTGCGTTTAGAAGCGTTTTTTAACTGTTCCATGTCCAGATACTGTCCAGAGCCATTTTTTATCATCAGAAATGCATGTAAAGCGTTTTCTGGGTACTCAAACGGACCTGGTACACCATTGCAGTCAGCTCCAGGTTTCGCATGAAGGAAAAAATGGTAGAATGTGGTGCATTATGCTCATGATGGGATCCATAATGAATACAACCAGAAAAGACAGGTAATTTCAACACATACTGCTCTCTCTGATTCTGCTCTCTCAATTTCTCTCAAAATGTCTGAAATAATAAATTTTTTACTGTTTTTCAGTGCATTCTGGCTATTTGGGAAGGTCTCCTGAGGTTATGTTTTAAAAACGCTTCTAAACACAAATGCACATAAATGCAGTATGCAAACATGGCTAAACTAACTTGTTTTAACTTACATTTTCCAGCAGTCAGTTTCCAACATTCAGAAGTGTTTTCCAAATGCCCCGTGTACATGAGCCCTTAGCTGAGTTTGTGCTATTTCTATTATACGGTAGTTTTTGGTGTAAAAGGCATACAAATTCAGTGATTTTTACATTATATCAGATCACAGTGCACTTTTGTTCTGGTATTCTTGTTTAGTAATAATATGATAGACATAATTTATTGCTACTTGCTACTATTTATATCTTGATAAACATCCTCATATATGTTGTGCTCACATCTTGCCATAAATGATAGCCATGTCATATGCTTTAAAACCTCTTTCTTTTACTAGTTTGAAAATTGAATTATGCTGGCCTACGCTGAGATGGATTGTTGGCACTTATACACAGGAGGTGTAAGAGGTTGACGTATGGTTAATACTCTGGATTTCTTCAATATTTTCCAGACTCTATGGAACTGTGACTGAGGTTATTTACAAAAATGACTGCTTCCTTTTCCTAGCTGACCATAAGCTCTAGACCCATTACATCTAAACTCAAACCATATTGCTTCTTTAATCTTATGTCTGCTTCACGACAGGTTTGTGATTTGTAAGTGGATATTCAATTCAGTGTTTGTATGAAAGAATGGGCCTTTCTTCATTACAGAAGTGGTTTTACTATTGAACAGAAAAAGAAAAGAATTTTGACAGAAAACTGCAAAGATGTTTGGATGCCTTCTGCTAGTAAGTAAGAATTTGCACGGAATGGTACACCCTATGAGTAGTAACATGTAAAAATATTACAAACAAAGGCTTATCTTTAATTGTATGTCTATTTACACAGTATATATATATAATTATATTGAATAAATGCGACTCTTCTTTTGTAGGATGAACCCCGAAAACATACAGTATTTAACCACTTGCCCTCCAGAGGATTTAATCCCCTTCCCGGCCAGGCCATTTTTTGTGATTACTTTAACTGACAATTGCGCGCTCATGCAATGCTGCACCCAAATAAAATTTATGTCCTTTTTTCCCACAAATGGAGCTTAGCTTTCTTTTAGTTGTATTTGATCACCTGCGGTTTTTATTTTTTGTGCTATAAACCAAAAAAAGCCGACAATTTTGAAAAAACAATATTTTGGACTTTTTGCTATAAAACATATCCAGTAAAAAAATGTTGTCATAAATTTAGGCCAACATGTATTCTGCTACATGTCTTTAATAAAAAAAAAATCCCAATACATGTACATTTATTGTTTTTTTTTTTCTATTTTATACTAGTAATGGCAGTAATCAGTGACTTATAGAGGGACTGCGGCGAGCATTCTGACACTGGGGAGAACTGATTAACTGTCACTGACATCCGCACTGACACTAATACAGTGATCAGTGCTAATAAAAAAAACTGACACTGTACTAATGACACTGAGTAGGAAGGGGTTAACATCTGGGGCAATCATAGGGTTAGCTGTGTGCTGTGTGTGCTTTACTGTGTGCTCTGTGTGTGTTTTACTAGGGAGGCATGCTGTTTTGTTTTGCTCTGCTATATGGTATAGCTAGCGTGTAGTTAGGCACATTTACCTGGACTGGTCTAGTAATGTTGGTTATGCTTTACCACTCATCCAAGTGCAGGGGCGTACTGACAACTCATGGGGCCCCGGGCAATAGGGGATCATGGGGCCCCTGTGTCCTTGCTCAAACTCAAAAAAGCCTATGAGGTACCAGGGGCATCTCATGGGGCCCCCTACTGACCACGGTCCCTTGGGCAGAGCCCGAGTTTCCAAATGGTCAGTCCGCCCCTGTCCAAGTGGCTTCCTGAGTTCAAAAAATACATTTTTTTTTAAACAGAAAAAGCTATTGGTGAAACATCTTCAACATTAGCAATCATGTCCAGATGAGTCTAATTACCATTAGCTCTACTCCTGGGGTAGTGTCTCTTAGATAACAGCCACTGAAACCTGTAAACGTTTGGTACTGCTTGTCATTAGTATCTATCACTAGACTGACAATATCCTCTCCTAATGTAGACCTGTAATTATATCAGACAATTTGGGAAACAACTATATCCCAACAAAATCCAAGCTTCCCTTTTCAACTTTTGACTCCTTCACTCTGCTGTGTCCTAATAAACCTATCCACTTTTTCAAACTATGCTGGTTGCTATAGGTTATCTGTACAGACTGTAACTGGAGCCCTAAGTGCCCAGAATTTTCAGCTTTGTCCACATGACACTATAAAAAGGGAGTTATAATAAAAGGTATATATTCAAATAAAATAAGTGAGTGTATCCCCCTTTTATTTTTCCTACAATTCCTTGTCATTACTCTTACTCTTAAAGTGTTACTAAACCCACAACAGTAAAATCAGTCAGTATATGCAGTAAAGCATGCTTGTTATACTCACTGTGGAACCTAAGGGGTTAACCATATGCATTGTGTAAAATGCTGTCTTCTCCTCTGATCCTCCCCTTCCTCCAGTGTCCCGCTCTTATCTCCTGATAAGTCATATTGTGTGGAGTCACTCTGCACATGCTCAGTTTGGTGTGTATTGCCAGAGATATTTTTTTTTGTCTTGGAAGAGTGCATGTGATCAGCACAGGGCCAATCAGCACTGTCCAGACAGAGATCAGGGGTCCTGTATCCTTGTACAGCAGAATGAAAACTCCTCCTACAAGCTTTAACCAGTGCTATACTGGACACTAAAAGAAGTTACAAGAGTGCTCTAACTGCTGATGAGAAAAGGTATTTAGCACATATTTACTAAAATAATTGCATTTCCATGTTCTGTATATGGTGGGAGACCAGATATAATGAATGGAGGGTCCTGGGTTTAGTAACAGTTTAAGAGTTATGTGCATACGGACTATTGTATAATTTTTTTACTTACTATATACATTTTCACTATTGTGTGGAATATGTATATTTTTTCTTTATAATTGAAATACAAATCTACAGTAAAAAAAATGAATGCGCATGCAGGGTTTGATATTTTATTTTCTTTCTAGGGTGAAAATGTTCAGTTCCATTTTCAGTTTTTAAAGTAACATAAATTGATATTTTGTAATCTGCTGAGAAGCCTTAGGTGCATTGGGTTTGTTTCTAAGACAGTACTCAATTCAGTTTCCAATAATACATGGAAAACATTATGCATAATATGCTTTATATTCCTTGCTAATTTATGTTCAATTGAAGTTAAAAATTATCCATGGGAGCGTGGATAACCAGATATTATAATGTTCATAGAGAATTATGCAAATTATATTCTACATCCACAGCACATATGCACAAGGAATGGCACAAAGTTGCTGTATTAAAAATGGAGTCACATTTCCTTCACCCAAAGCTTGGTTGCCCTGGGCTTCGTGTATGAGAGTGCTGATGACTTTCCATGGAATCTCATGGTGTTTCCATCTCAAGAAATTGTCTTTTTCACTAAGGAAACTAAACCGTGGCGTGTATTGCTTCACAGCACATTAGAAATATGTCTGAATATAGTTCACTTGGGGCACAAGCAGAAATCTTACAACAGTCAGATTAATTTCTAATTATTTTATAAGCATGCATTTTATTTCAGGAATGGAAAAGCTCAGTGATGGGTACAATGACAAATCTTTTGTATATGTGCATATAATAGCCTATGTTTTTACATTTAGGCAACCCATTCAAAAATATTGCATTGTTAAAGTACAACTCCAGGAAAACAACTGAACAAGTCGAAATACAAATGTTTACTGTTTAACCTGCTTAGAAATTTGTAGTTTTGGTCAGTCCTTGTGATACACAAAGCTTTGATAGTTGGAATAATCACTTTTGATTACTACTTCTGCTTTCTTGGTAGCTTCTTTTCTCATTGACCTGACATGATGCTGATTCATTGTCCAATGATCCAGGTAAAGACAGAAAGGTGACATAAGAAGTTACACAACTAAACTAGGAAAAGCATGGGTCTTCTATCTGGCTGGAAGCAAAACGAACAAAATCAAAAGACTAGTTAAGCAGGATCACAAGTGTTTAGGCAAGTTTAGCAGCATTTAGCCTTGTTTAGGTGCGTTAGCATTTAGAAGCATTTTATTTTAGCGAAACTCTTGACTCTATCCCACTCCCACTTCTTTCAGGCTGCATCCGTTATGAATGCAAAAAAATGATGAGGCTATCCTACTGATTCTGTTAAGGATGGTGGGGGGCGGGGGCAGAAACAGCTGGAGGAGAGAAGCAGCTATCAATTATTCTGGACCCATCCTTTGATATCCCGTCGGGATATTTTGTCAACATGTACAGAGGGCTGTGTAACTATCCAGAGAAATTTTTCAACTTTACACGTATGTCTGTTACATTTTGATGATCTTCTGGAGAGACTCCAACCAGGACTAACAAGAATGGACACCCAGATGAGGATGAACATTTCACCAGAGGAAAATCTCCTTGTGACACTTAGGTATGTTATTCTCCAAATTTCATTGCTGAATAATTTTTGTATACATATCCATAATTTATTTTTTTGCTAATGGAATTTTTATTTTGTCTTTTGTTTTTTTTTTCCACACATTTTTGTTTTTCCACATGACCAACTTCTTTTTTTGTATATTTTTCATTTTTTTTCCTTTGTTCTTATGCATATTTAATTTCTAATGGTATATTGATTTGATGATAATATAATTTATTCTAGGTTTCTGGTGACAGAACAAACGTTTGCTTTGTGGAGTTTTATACCTTTTAAAATTTAAGCCCATAATCTAACTGAAAGAGTTCCAAATAATAACCATTTGTGCTTTCCACTATAGTAGCTTAAAACAAACAAAGTAGTCAGAGGTTTCTGATAAATGTCCCTCAAACATTTTTGTATTGTACAATAATTTAAACAGATCTTTGAAACTACAGGGTGTCTCTAAAGTCTGGCCATATAGGCAAAATGCATATTGATTAAAAAAAACATATAGTTAATGAGATTTCTTTTGTGTCCATATTTTAGGGACACCCTGTATAATGATCATTACAGAAACATTCCCAAATCCACAGATTCACTAAAGACATGCCCATCCTGTACATGAATAATTTGGGTGCCAGCCACTGCAGTCCATCTCCACTCCTCATCAGAAATATGAAAAAAAAGTGTCAGCCACACCTCTTGCCGTATTTATCAGCTCTCAACAAAGTGACTGCATACAACAATGTCTCCACCTGGGAGCCAGCCTTCGTTGGCTTGCTCACCAGGACAGGGGAAGATGCTTGAGAGCAAGCCAGGGTATGCAGTAAATACAGTAAGAGGAACTAAGAGTGGAGTGCAGCTGATACATTTATTTATAATGATCATTATTTTATTTAACTTTTCCAAATGTTATACAATCTTCATATAGCTAAGTTTAGTTTGGTTCTATATTAGAAATAAAAATAACAATTTGCCTGAATTACCATGTATTGCAGTATTCATTAACAGAAACTGAGCACAAAATATTATGTGCATTGCAGCATTATTGACATTTAAAGTCAGCTACAACAACACTTTGACATTTACAGTCTTCTTGGGAAACTCGAACGGCACCATAAATGTTGAGATACAGATATCATTAACCTTCAGCTTTATTGGATAATGTGCTGAGCCCGACACATGTATTGGATGTTGTAGATCCTTCCAAACCACCTTTGTGCACTGAACCACATTAACAAAGAATGCAGTCTATTTGCAGGTTTACAAATACATACAATTACTCATAAATACCTCCAGGCAAATTCAAGGCATTATGATTTTTTCAATATCCCCTGCTCATGTCTCACATCAATAGCAGTTGATGCAATAAATAAAACTTAGGCTCAAAAAGAGTGCCTAAACTTTTCTTGAATTTCCCATTATTGTTTATTATTGTTTATTGCAGTGGTTGTTGAGCCTGACACATGTATTAGATGTTAGCTAGGGTCCTAAATTTCACCATTATACCATAGTGAAAAGCAAACAGGGTCAAAGCTGAACTCCAGTCCTACCTTTAGTGTTGTATAATTGTATAGGCTCCTCTCCTGTACTGAAATCACTTAGTCTGATTTTTCTGCACACTGTGAGTTCCTCACAGAAGGTATCAGAAGCAACAGCAAGTCAGATAAACCTACCTAATTTCTTGACTAGAGGACATCCAGCATCATCTAGCTTCCCACTTACTGGCCTGATTGCCCCTGGTCCTCCCCTTTTATTATCTGGATTTCATGGAGGCTCTGCACCACATGTGGTGCTACGTAGGGTGGTTTGCATGCATATGCAGTCTACCAAGGAATGTCAATTTTGTCAGACTGACATCCACCCATTAGTATACTGCTTGCATTTGGGCTGCTAACTCTTGAGAGAAAAACTGGGGCAGGTTGCTCTGATGTTTTCCTAAAGCTGTACTATAGCATCCAGCTGGCTCCACCCAGCAACCATGACCTACCTGCATTGAATGAAGTAGCACACAGACCCAGTGATAACATCACTGGGTCTAAAATAAGGTATGAGATGAAGATGAAAAGGTTCTATTTAAACATTATGATTAGAGTAGAATGGAGAAACCAGGGAGGGCAATACATAAGAGGATTAAACTTAGCTTAAATTTTAAGTATGGTGTATCTGTTTCACAAGGAGGAGTCAGAATTGGTTTTGTTAATGTAAGCATGTGATAAAATCCAACACATGCATTAAATGCCACAGGTGTTGCTAAGGCACCAGAAGACCAGAGGACACCCACAGATGTCATACTAACATGTGGGTATGGTAAAATTATGGGTGCAAATTAACCACACAAGGGTAAATTATGCCTGGGTTTCTTTGCCTGTATATTGTAGTCCATGATTGTAAATATCAGTGTTGTATTGACCTGTTCTGTGTAGTAAGACTGCTTCCCTGAAAGTGACTTCCTACATCACATAACCAGACAGCAAAAGATGTAAGGAACCAAGATCAGGTGAGCCTTGGATGGGAAAGAATTGGCTTCGTCAAATACCTAAGCCTAGCAAAACCACTATTCAATAATGCAGAACCTTTAAAGCCTATTCATAGTTTAACAGACACACATATCCAGGGGCGGACTGACCATTCGAGCACTCAGGCACTGCCCGAGGGCCTGGGGTCAGTAGGGGGCCCCATGAAATGCCCCTGGTAACTTTTATAGGCTTTTTTGGGTGTGCATTGAGTGTAGGCAAGGACACAGGGGCTCCATGATCCCCTATTGCCCAGGGGCCCCATGAGTTGTCAGTCCGCCCCTGCAAATATCTATTCGGACACTGGCAGGCAGATTCAAGTACACTCCCTATATTTCTTGCTCATGTCTCATATAATAATTGATGCTGCAATTAAAACTAAGACTTACAAGGAGATACAGAACTGAAAAAGACTTATGATGACCTCTAGACCAGCCATTCTCAATGAGAGTTCAGTGGAACCCTAGGGTTTCTCCAGAGGTTGCTTGGGGTTCCTTGAGCTGTAGCTTATTAACTTCCCATCTGATGGTTCCTGTAAAATCCTGGCCCCAACATCTCCTAGCAGAGCTAGCCACCTAGCATAATCCTATTAATTGTCCATTAAGCCTAGTACACATGGTCAGAAAATCGTACAAAAAATACTGCTTTCAAATCGATTGTAAGATAATCTGATCGTTAATACACAGCTTTCGTCCGAAATTGATCAAAGTAACAAGCACAAAAAGTTTTCTTGTACAACACCAGATCGTACGATTTTTGTTTATACAGTACAGTTTTCGTCCAAAAATACAATACGAATACATTACATCACTTCCGAATTTGTATTCTGTCATAGAAGAATTTTCGTAACTTTAGTAACCTCTTCACTTTCGATATGAGTCTACCATGCAAAAAAAACAAAAACAAAACGGGCGATCATTCATCCAATATTCTCATCGTGAGCATGGGAATCAAGGGTGGCATT
Source organism: Staurois parvus (assembly GCF_062004578.1). NCBI lineage: Eukaryota > Metazoa > Chordata > Amphibia > Anura > Ranidae > Staurois > Staurois parvus. The sequence goes on along the minus strand of NW_028317971.1, from coordinate 4,499,950 downwards.
CTGAACACCCTTGTAAGGCACTCACTACCAATGTAAGGGGCCTTCCTCCTATTGATCCCCAATGAATTTTAACAAGGGGTCCCTGAGACCTGGAAATTATTTCAAGGGTTGCTCTGAGGTAAAATGGTTAAGAAAGGCTGTTCTAGACTTTTGGATACAGTAGCATTAAAAATTCAGCAGCTTGATCAACAACTGAGATGCTGAGATGATAAGATTCTTCAAACTGTGACATTATTATAACATCCAAAACAACTTTCAAAGTAACTACACTGCATAGGATGATGAGCATCATAAATAACACTACTACAAAGATTAGCATGTACACACATACAAAGACACTCAAAGGAATCATTAAATCAACTTTAAATGGTTATTGACTCAATTTCACTGCACAAATTGTTTAACATACACTCAAAGAAAGTGCGCAAGGATATATTTATGGCATTGAATAACAATATACATTTAACTGTGGCTAGCCTCAAGAGCATTTGCCACCATTATTACCATGATGTGATAATGTCATCATATTGGGGAAAATCATGCAAGGCATAGGGGAAGTTATTACAGTGGATTGCACTATTCTTTTGACCTTCAGGATAGAGGAAAGAGTGCTACCATAATGTTCATCAAGTACATTAACAGTGAATGCAAAGTCGCTTCTAAACTTCCCCCAGCAGAAAGAATTACATTCTCACTGTGCAAAGATGTGTCTGTACCTGTATGTCCTTGTAATTCTGACAATGTTTAACGTACAGATGTCAGGGGTTAATATACAGGTCACATACAGGGTTAGAGGCTTAAAAAAACAATCTTATAGCCAGTGATATTTAATGGATCAGCAGCTGCCCATTCAGTCATAGCCCATTCATACATTTCTACTAGTTCCTCTGCTGTAGGAGAAAGGGGAGGGATCAACAGTGTAAACAGTTGTGTGTTTACATCATTTGTGAACACCATGAGTGTTCATCACAGCAATCGCAGGGAGCTGCTCAGTTTGGCTTTGTACACAGTGTCTGTAAACAAAGCGGTCTAAGGAATACTAGGTTCACAGCCATGAACTGGAGCAATTGCTACCCACATCTCACGCCTTGACAAAAACTCCCTCCTCATTGGCTTACCTTTACATAAGCTGTCCCCTCTTCAGTCCATCATGAATGCTTCTGCCATACTCATCCACCTTACCAACTGTTCAGTGTTTGCTACCCCTCTCTGCCAATCCCTTCACTGGCTTCTGCTCACCCAATAAATAATATTTAAAATACTAACAACAACTTACATAGCCATCCACAATTCGTCCCCCAGCTACATCACTAACCTAGTCTCAAAATACCAACCAAATTGTTCTCTTTGTTCCTCCCAAGACCTACTCTCTAGCTCTCTTGTCACCACACATACTCACCTCCTGGACTTCTCCTGAGGTTGTCCCATGCTCTGGAACTCCCTACCTGTATCTGTCCAAGTATCTCCTACTCTGTACACATTTAGACGATCCCTGAAAACCATCTATTCAGAGATGTTATCCTGTCCCACCTAACAACCGTACTTTTATTTTCTCCATCAGCTCATTCCCCACAGTTATTACCTTTTGTATTACTTAACCCTTCCTCTTAAAGTGTAAGCTCTAATGCGCATGGCACTCTGATTCCTCCTGTATTGAATTGTACTGTAACTATACGGTGTGCCCTCATGTTATAAAGCACTGGACAAACTGATGGCACTATATAAATCCTGTATATTAATAATAATAATTTATAAATGCCGCTGGGTCACCAACAGTCCATCACTCCACTGTTCTTAAACCCATGGCAGTAGTGTGAGAGTTAAAGTAGGTATAAGCCATTTAATTAGCAAAAACACTGTGCATCATAAGCAACTCTTTTTAATTACTTTGTTGCATCTCTTTACCGTTGATCTCATGCAGCCTGTCCTGTCTACATGTAGGTTGATGGCTACATGGCATTTCTCAGAGTGGGTTTCCTGATGGCCACGCACTGGACCATGCCTGCATACAGCATGTTGAAATGGCACTTGTAATCTAAATCGGAAACCTGTGTGACAAGTGACAATGCAGGATAATATTTGTAAGACAGGGACAGACCATTGTCACCTAACAGGAAGCCCCTGAACAAAGGCTTTCATGGCAGAATCATCAGGTGTTATTTTAATGAAAGCTGCAAATTTAAAATGACACTAAATTCTTATTCTCCAAAAATATTCTATACATGTTGTGACAGTGTGGTGATCTGTCATGATGTAAAAAGGATATGTCGCCTAGGATTCTCAACAAGACAGGTTGAGGGGCTACAGGGTGCTTGTTTAAGTTAGAGGAAACTGTGTTTTCAGTTTCCTTGATCCTTGGTAAAACTCTGTTTGGGATCTGGAGCCTGGAGATTTTGTGATCTGAGTGGGAGGAAATCTCCAATCCAGGGACCAGGGTTTAGGGATAGCCAGGAGACTGATTGTACAGGTGAGGTCTGGGCTTTTTGTAAAGACAGGACCATATGGTCAAGGGGACTGAGACATAAAGCCAGGAGCTGAATCTTTTTCTTTTGTATGAATGGTGGATACCCCTGTGTGGCAAACTGTTCTCTTGTTGAACTTTTCCTTTTCTCTTTAATAAAAGTGGGCCAACAAGCCTTAAACGAGAATTTCTGGTGTGGACTCTACTCACTGGTAAGTGCTACCTTGAACTTATTAACCCCCAAATGCTACAATGTCTACTACTTGATGGCCCTGTCATCTGTTTTTAATAACACTGTTTCTTACTTTGTTTTTCTAGCCACTTTTCCTTTTTCTGCTCACCTCTGGGTGTTTGGAATGAGCCCTGCATGTCAGTTGAGGTCATGTGCACTTCAATGTATACACTACAAATCACATTGTCCATAGTCCATCTCACTAGTGAGCAAGAGAGGGTGGCTATGTTCCTACATACAGTGGGACCATGGAGAACGAACATGGCCACCCTCTAACAGGACATCAGATAACAGAAGTATAAAGTTTAGGTTCACTTTAAAATCTTTGAAAATTGCTTCTGAAAGTACAATAACATGTTAAAGATTATATTAGATTTACATCTATTTTAACTTACAACATAACTGACTGTACGGGGGATACTAACAGCAGTGTTACTATATTTTGATAGTCCATACAACCCTGAAAGAGCAACACATACACACAAACTATCCACTGATGATTAGGTGAAATTGCACAACTTCTAGTGTGTGGCATAGCCTACATGGTTAGGCTTTTCAAATCAGCAATATCGATCAAATGCACATGTGGCTTCAGGAAAAAAAAGTCCTATCAAACCAAGTATGACTCTTTAGTTTTGAAGTGATACATTACAAATTATACATTTGATTAAATCATGTAAAAAGAGTTCATTAACACACTACTACATTGCAAAAAAGATTTCAATATGCGACAAGGTGCCTACGTGTCACACTACATGCAGCAACCTAGAAGGGTGCCTTGATCAGTGGTTAAAAGCTCAGTTTATATCATACAAGTAATGCTTGATGGAACTGACATGGCATGCTCAGAATTTCTAAATTTATTAAGACGGCAATGTTTCAGGATTTCGCTCACTTGCTCTGCATCTGTTTTGCTTTTGCACAACATTAAGGAAATGAGAAACAGCTGTTTCACCATCTTCCCTCCTCGCGGGGACATTTTGCTTTGCTCAAAGGCCACCAAAGAAAAATTGGTTCTTCTCAAAGTAAACTAACAGAGAGACACTGCCTGCATATTGCAACACTAAATACCAAACACTAAAAAAAAAATCTTACACAAAAAATAAATAAATATTTATATATATATATATTCATATTTTAAACAGTAAATAGGAATTTTGGGGTTACATTCTTAAAGCAGCATTAAACCCAAAAGCCAAACATTTATTATATTGCAGATTACCAATTCTTAGATGTGGTGGCTGCATTAGTTTTCTTTTTAGGCTTTCTTTCCTTTATTTTCACCTGGGGAACTGGCCAGTAAGTCTATTGCTTTTCAGTAGAACAAGCTCACCTGCAAATCTAGCAGTTAAGAGTGTTGGGACAAATGATTTACTATTGACAGGGGTGTTTCTAAAGATCAGATTTTATTTATTCTTGTAAAGCCTTAGTCTCAAAAGGGAAAAAATCTGTTCCTGTAACTTCTTGTGTAACTGCAGTGTGAGTTGGAGTTTGGCTTCAATTTGTTAGTGTTGCTAGTACATCTAACACTCCCCTTTCCCAGACTGACAATGGCACTATCCAAAGGTGTCTCTGTTGCTCCTTCATCCAGAGTGGGGGCACTCTAACAAAGGAGGTGTGTTACTATCCAGATCACCAGGTGAAAATAGAGGGGGAAAGACTAAAATAAGAAAACGGATGCAGTTCCCACATGCAATATACTGTATTACATTTTTGGTTTTAGGTTTAATATTGCTTTTGTAGTCATAATAACCCAGGTTCACACCAATGTGTATTAGCCCCGATTCACACCAAAGTTGCATGACAAGTCACACCCTATGTTTTTTAATGGCGCATTCTAAATCGCAGCGACTTCAAAAAAGGTTCCTGCACTATTTTTTTGCTACTTCATTGTGACTTGCATTGACATGTATTATTGAAGTTGCACTGAATGGCAGCAAGTGGCAATTAAGGCGCACAGAATAGTTGGATCTCAAAGTTGCATAACTTTGGGGTTGCATTGGTGTAAACTGGGGCTTAATACACTTGCAACCACCCAGTTGAGTACTGACAGCACTCAACTGTGGGGCTGCCCTGAAAAGGATTTGACAATGCATCTTTTGATAAAAAAAATAATAATATATAAACATATAATTTCACTTATGGAAGTTATAAGCTTTAACAGGTTTTCATCTTGCTTTGGATCAACTCCAGATTTAGGTTTCTAGGTATACAAGGTGTTTTTTTTTTTTACTTATGGGACATACTGTATTTCTATTTTCAACATTAATAGTATACAGTATATAGAAGTAAATGTAAATGCTTTGCTGTGGATATTACACTGATCAACAGACATATACTGTACCTTTTAAAGAGTAAATAAAGGCAAAACTTTTTTTTAGTTTTGGGTAGAGTGGAAAGGGATTAGTGAAAGTAAAAGAAAATCGCAAATCTGGGTTGACTACAGAACACTAAAATAAGTGGCTGCACTAATGATGATTTAGATTTGTCATATTAAAAGGAAGGAATACTTCAATTGTTTCATTATAACTCATTTTAATAATTTGCATGAGACCTGAGATCGCTTATATAGTTACACAGTTGGTAAGGTTGAATAAAGACATTAGCCCATCCAGTTTAACCTGACTGTGTTTATGTTTTCAATATACTTGTATATTGAGTTCGCTAAGAAACATATTTAAAAGTTTTTTTTAATTTATCTACACTTCCCATTGACACCACCAACTGTGGAAGGGAGTTCCCCATCCTTACTGCTCTAACAGGATCCCTTACACAGTTTAACATTGAACTACCTCTCATCCAACTTCATTGTGAGGCCATATGTCTTCTTTTAAAACCTCTGGTTAGTTTCCTCCCAGTACTAAAGTCACCATTTAAAGATGTGTATATCACCATCATATCCCCTCTTAAAAGAGAAGTATGGGCCTTTTTTTTTTCTCCACCAATTATACTTACCTAGGTGGATGCAGCATAGGTCCGGTAACGCATCTGTCCCCAGCCGGCTCTAAGTGTGAGAAATCAGCGATCACATGACCACTGATTGCTGAGTTCTCACAGCCGCTCTGAGCAGCAAGCTGGGCTGTGGAAGGGGATGGAGCGGATTGCTCAGGCTCTGAGCGACTCGCTGAGAGGCAGAGCCAGGTGCCGCTCCAGACTCTGGGGTGGATAATGACTTTAAAGTTGGGATCTTTCTCCAGCCTGGACCGCTGTCAGCTCAAAACGGATCACATGAGTGCAGAATGAATTGCACTACTGTGATCCACAGAAGTACAGCCAAAAGAGCTTTGACTGTACTTCTCTGTTAAGTGTTCCTTTTCCAGGGAGAATCAGTTTAATGTTTGTAGCTGTTCCTCATAACTGAGCTCCTCCAGCCCCATTATTAGCATTGTTCTCTAGACTCTCCAGTTCAAGCACATGCTTCCTGAGGATCAGTGATCACAACTGGTCTGCATATTCAAAATGTGGCCGAACTAGGGTTTTGGAAAATAGCATTATAGTCTTATTATATGAAATTATAGTTTTATCTCTTAAAGTGTTACTAAACCCACAACAGTAAAATCAGCCTGTATATGCAATAAAGCATGCTTGTTATACTCACTGTGGAACCTAAGGGGTTAATCCTCTGCAGTGTGTGTGTAAAAAGGCTGTTTGATCCGTTCTTTCCCTCTTCTTGTTGAAATGACTATCTGATAGAGACTGAACTCCTGGTCACATGCACATGCTCAGTTTAGTGTGTATTACTAGAGAGTTTTTTTGTTTTGTTGGGAGAGTGCATGTGATCAGCACAGGGCCAATCAGCACTGTCCAGACAGAGGGTCAGAGGTTTCACATACTCCTAGAGCAGAAATAAAACTCCTCCTACAAGCTTTAACCAGTGCTCTGTAGGAAACTAATAGAAGTCACAAGACTGCTCTAACTGCTGATGAGAAAAGGAATTCATCAGTTTATATTTACTAAAATAATTGCATTTCCATGTTGTGTGTACTGTGGGAGACCAGATATAGCAAATGCAGGGTCCTGGGTTTAGTAACACTTTAAGTAAACACGCTTTTTAATGCATGCTAATAGTCTGCTAGCCTTGCTTGATGCAGCTTGGCATTTAGACATTTATTATTTCTGTAGACCTGTGTGAAAAATAAATACATTCACTATGGTTCAATGTTCTATCACAATAAAACAGGAAAACGGTCAAGGGGGTGAATACTTTTTATGTACATCAACTAAAGGACATAGACATGGTTGATGTGTGTAATACCTACACCTTAAATGACCACCTTTTTTAAAGCAGCACTATCGTGAGACTCACAATAACTCATTAAAACATTTATAGAAACATTTGGGTATTAAATTATTCTAAATGACCACACTATTTTATTACATTCCACTAGGCATAAATATTCATTATAAAAGCAAATGTTCTATGTTTTGCAATACTTCTTTAATGACTATAAGTGAGATGGTAAGAATGCAAAACAAGGCTTGCTCCAACATACAAGCCTTCCTTCCATTCATTCATCTTACTTTCCTCTGACAGCCCTGACAGAGTAACAGCAAGGGAAGGATCAGACTGGGACCAATTTGCTTTCAACATTTGATGCATGAACCCTCCACATTGGGAAACATGAATGTGGGGCAGGCAGTTGGTACACCTATAGCACAGCATCACAGGCAGGAGTGTCAGCCGTGAGATGAATGGCATTTACACATACATACACCCATGTATTATTCATCTCTGCATGCTTGTCAGTGATGACTTTTTAAGCTTGCCGAGAGAACATAGCTATGTTTGAAGTGCATTTTCAAAGGCATACATACGATTGTACCTGGACAAAACACAACAGGAAGCTTTCTATAAGAACATTGTGTAGCAGTAAAATGCTGACCTGTTTTATTACGCGTATGTATAGTACAGAAGAGTCAACAGCACTGCTTTTCTTTAATTCCAGCATTTATATAGTGCCAACACATTACATGACACTTTAAACAGCTCACAAAACCATTCATTCAGCCCTTGTTCCAAAGGAGGCAAACAGTCCAATGTCCCTACTACAGTCATAGAAGGACACACACACTTTCAAGACTAATTTTTCTAGAAGTCATTTACATAACAGTTTGTTTTAAGGACTGTCAAAAGAAACCAGAGGTCCCAGAAGGCACCCATACCAACATGGGGAGAATGTACAAACGCAATGCTGACTGTCTCTAGTAAATAATTATTCCAGGATCCCAGCACTACAGGACAAGGCCACTACCCTCTTAAGCACCGGGCTGGCCACTGCTTTGCAGATGAAAATATATGTGTATCTGTGTGTATTCAATTCGTGCCATACTCTCAGATGTATTGTGCCAAATATAAAATGAATTGTCAATTATTTATAAAACGCTTCAATGAATTGTAAAGTGAACAGTGCCTTCTGCAGTATGCCATCATACCCCAGCTGGAGTGGTTTCCTGTATATATCTTGTAATTATTTTTTTTTACTAGTATATTATTTGGCCTTTGCCACAATAAGCCTTGGAATGCAATAGGCTCAATTCACAAAAACGTTGACATAAGAATAAGTAACTTTTCTTTCATCGCTGTGCTTTTCAAATGTTATTGGACTTACTGAAATAACAATCACTTTTTAAAAAACATAAATATACTTATCCTGTTGTGATCACCTTGTAAATTGAGCCTACTGAGTGAAAAATGTACTATTGTGCATTAATATAGGGAAACAATAAATACAAAGAGAAAATGACAATGGTCATTTAAAGTATATGTAAACCCTCACCTTGTAAAACAACCTATTTAGTTTCAATAGAAATGAAAGGTAAAATATTTGTGTATACATATACAAAACATTATAGATACATTTTTCCCAATTTGTTTGTAAAGTAATCACATACCCTCTGTTCTCAGCTGCAGCAGGAGCTGAGAAACAGCAGCACACTGATCTTCCCAGTGAATGGCTGTGCAGGGGGGTTGTGTCAGCACAAGCCTGATCATTAGATTAGCTCCCAGCATAGCCATAAAACTAACCACTCTGTTCTCTCATGACTAGTGTGGTCAGTTTTTAATAGCAGAGCAGAGGGACTGGCAGGAACACCAGGGATTTCACACAAAGGAAGCAATAAAAACAGAACAGGATATATTATCATAAACATACATAGTACAGCAGGCACATATCAGGAATATGAAATTTTGGGATTACACATTCTTTAAAACTTAATTCCTGCTATTAGTTTATATTGGATAGTGTGGAGAGGAGTGACCCCATTGGGGAGATTTTTCCTAAATTCCTATGAGACCCTTCAAGAAATAAAGGGGGTCTAGTTGTCACTGGGACAGGAAGGCACTGATAGCATTAAAAATCTTATTAAAAGTTCAAACCTATTCTTACTCTTTGTAAAACATTGTTGCCCAAATGCCAGGGGCATGAGAGGTGACTGATGTGTCATTTCTCTAGGTCAAAGGAACAAAGTCTGCTGAGAGCAAGATAAAAACTTGTTTATGGAATGAAACGTGTTTTTGACATCTTGTAACCTCACATTAGGAGATAAAAATCTGTTTAAAGATATCTAGGTTAGAAATCCTTAAGTCTGGGGCAGATGAAAAGAGGTTTTATGGTAGATAAGAAGCAAAAGTGTGACTTTTCAGATAACGAATATGGTGGTTTAATGTGACTCTGTTATCCTCACGGAACCTTTCTGCTAGCTCCTCCTGTGGTGGGTGTGGAGCCGCCCACTATTGGACTTTCTTTTTTATTGGCTTCCAGAAAATGGGTTTATAAGGCGGAGTTCCGGGCGAGACCAGTAGAAGCCCCCCCCCCCCCTTAGTGGCCAGAGGACACTTTGACGCTGGGATTTTTGCCAAGGCTATATGGGCTCATCGGCTGGTCGAGCCTACGGCTTCCCTGTGACCCCCTGGGCAGTTTGGTTCTGATGGGATTTGTTCCTCCCAGTTTTTAATGTATTAATTCTATGCTGTGATGCTGTCAAATGATGTGTCTATTTCATGCTGTAATACTCACACTGTTACTGATGTGTGTTATTATGCAGATTGTGATGACTATAAGATATATCCTCCTGGGTGTCGTGTGATAATAAAAGTGGAGGTTTTGACAGTGCAAGAATATTGCAGTTGGATTATGTTATTTCTTGGAGTGCCGGGTGAATGCTATGATGTGCCAGAGCAGGTATTCATTTGGTAGATGGTCTTTCACATGCATAGCATATGTAATGGTTTAAATGCTGATTAAAAGGTACCTGCATGACTACATGTTGATTGTGTGCATGTATATGACTTGTTTTTAGTTATTGCACCCAGCATTTTTAATTACACTCTTCCAAAAATGTTTTTTGCACTGAAGGCAATTAAAACCTGCCAGTGGTTCAAACCCTCCAATCCAAAATCCTTCTCAATCCATCCAAAACAAAATAAAGGTTTTTAGCTGGACTTGATCATTGAACTGTTTTAGAATAGCAATTTAAGCAGGGGAACAGAATGCATTCATACATATCATCTAACAGAATTTTAAAAAACACAATTGTCCATATTTTATCCCTATCTACATTTCACGTTTCATGTCACTAAGGTTTTTCGGATTTCCACTTTATATTAAGCAATAAACTGACAAATACTGAGTGGCATAACATAGTGTGCATTGCTCTAGATTCAGCTCTGCATGGCTCCCTCTACACTGAATACCACTGTTATTGTGATAGTTATCAAATATTAATGCATACGCATTGATTCACTTAGAAGCTGAAAGTAAGAACATTGTTTTCAATGCACTGCTATAACATTGTCAGGTTATGAAGCATCCCTTGCAGACCTTTCCCAAAAGCAAACTATTTATTGGGTTTGCATCTTGGTAAAGGCTTAAGTAGGCGTTTGTTCTGAATGCCTGAAACACAAGTGCTGTATATACTGCACTGTATATGCTTTAGCAAATACTTTATTTTTTTTTTTTCATTCAGTGTAATATCTAAGATACATGTTCAGCAGACACTAAGTCTGGATAACATTTAGAAGTATTAGCAAAAAGTTTTTGGTGGGCCCTTTATTTTCAATATAGCAGTATACTGTAGAGCAGTGGTCTCCAAACTGCGGTGCTTTGCTTGCCTTTATCTGGCCCTTGAGGCACTTTTCCTCCCACTGATACAAGACACTATTCCTCCCACTGACACCAACAATGGGGCCCATTGACATAAACAATAGGGCACTATTCCTCCCACTGACACTAATGATGAGGCACTCAAACTGACACCAAGGATGGGGAATTATTCCTCCCACTGAATCAGCAATGGTCACTATTCCTCCCCCTTATGCCAAAGATGCATTGTTTACTCCCACTGACACCAGGACAATTTCAACTCCCAATGGCAACAGACCCCCCCCCCCTAAAGTCTGAAGGACAGTAAACTGGCCCTTTGTTTAGAAAGTTTGGAGACCCCTGCTGTAGAGCCTTCACTAACCTTAACTGAAAGCCAACAACTAGATTCCTTTATTTCACAACTGGAAGGAATGCCAGTATGACAACAGAAGTATGATAAAGGTTCATGCAGTCTGGGATCTAAATATGAAGGTGTGCCATTTAATTGAACTGTAATGACGTGTCTTATTAACCAAATAATTCTTGTCCTACAAACCCTGTACTGTAGCATACATTCTCCCAGTGATGACAGTTCTCTTTTAAACAATGGAAACAGAACATCTATCCATTAGGGCTGCCACTAGTCCATTTCTGAACCATACAGATTCGTTTTATAACCACTGTCTGCTCCTAAAAGGTGAAATGTGGGATTGGAAAAAAACAAACACATATACAGTACTCACCTAGATAGCTGCAGTATCAATTCAATGATGCAGCTGTCCCCTGCTGGTTCCAAGACCGAGAACTGAGCGATCACACGACCCACTCTGAGCAGACCGTCAGACACCGACTCTCTGCTCTGCCACTCCAGAGCGCAAGACTGTTGAAGGGGATAGAGCAGCTGGCTCAGGCTCCCAGTGGCACCCTATGAGGCTGAATAAGCTGTGCATCAGGCATCTGGGTGGATCCCAACATTATTTGTTGATATCCCTGAATAGTCTGGATTGGCTCTGTGACATCAACCGACAGTGAACTTTAGCCTGCTGTCAGCTGAACTTGTTTCACAGGTGTGCATAACTAAGTGCACTCCTGTAACCCACAAAAGTTGTAGGGCCAGAAAAGCTTAGGGTATACTTCTCTTTTATTTGTATTGTCCAATCTGGGCAAAGTAAACCATTGATGCAAGGAACCCTTGGCATTTCTACCTCAACATGCACTGTACTACAAACCAATTATTTACATATTAATAATCCCAGTTTCAGAGTTGTAACTATTGCCATAGAAGCCTACATGGCTGCTAAAGGGTCCCAAAGACCTGGAGGGAAGGGGGCTGGTGTGAGCATATAAAAGCACACAAACCCTATCTCTATGTTCATTGCAAACACCTGAACCCAGTCAATTGCTGCCTTATGTTTATAGGAAAGTATTGATCCACCTGAGCATCGTGCATTGATCCACCTGAACCAGCAATGTCTTGGCTTAGGAAAAGGCCTGGAAAAGGAAGAATTCTAAGAAGTCAGTCTCACCCAACAAAAATCCATGGCAACAGCAGTCTGAAAACCAACCCTTCTTGCACTGACAGTTTTTCTGCATCAACTGAGTAATGTTTTTTCAGCCACAGAAATAAAAGCAATTGCTCAATAAACAAGACTGATATTGAATGGGTATTTATCCAGGATGTGTTATAGACCACTGGCCACCAGTGCTGAAAAGGACTAACAGTAGGGGTATGATACTGGACACTGAACTTCAAAAGGAGGCCTCTGGAGGGTACCGTTAAAGTGAAGCAATGGGGCCCTGTAAGCTGTAGTTACACCCGTGACTGAGTTACATTGATTACTAGGCCTTCTTCACTGGTGCTGATGATGTTAGTTATACTCATGAATGCAGGGTAAAGGGTTCAAGATCACATCACATTTAAACTGCATTTCCATGCCCCTGCAGGTATAATGTATGTAGCCAGTGGTCATTTAGTAATTACAACAAGATTCCAGATACACATTTTGAGAATAGTCTGCTGATGTCTTTGGTTTTTACTGTCCACAATTGTCTACATATCCTTGCTTTCTGAATCCATGTATCTATTTACTAGACTATCTGCATCAGCCTAGCAATAGGAAAGATCAATGAACCTTCCTTTGTTATGCTCTACTTGAACTGAGAAAACCAATTAGCCTTTCACTATATAATTCTGTTTCCTAACTCAATGGAAGGAGACTAAAGACACAAAAGCTATCTCTCTTGAGGCTCAGGTGTTATCCCATTATTGATGGCGAAGTAAACATGCATTGTTTATAATGTGATGCTGTGTCTAGTACATCATTGGAAGCACATATTCTAAATATATTAGCCTGAGAACAATGTTCATAATGTTCAACAAAGCTATGCAGCATGAAAACTAGGATTTCTGGGAATCGTCTACTTTTTTTCAAGGCATGTATCATTTCTAACACACAACAGGGATATGTTTGTATATATGTGTGTGTGTGTGTATATATATATATGTATGTATATATATATATATATATATATATATATATATATATATATATGGGGATATGGAAAATAGTATACACACATGGCTGAACTGGATGGACTGGGATCTGTAGTCAACCTTCAACAATGTAACTATGTACCATTATGCTGATCAAAACTATGTTTGTACTGTACATTTTTTAGCTAAATATTTCCCAAATGTTCAATTAAAATTTTTCGTATACATGTCTCAGGTTTCTTTCTCAGTGTTACATACAGAGAAGTAAGACACCGCCGGTGTAGCGCATTGTATCCGGGACTTTGGAGTTAGCTGCACTTTCCGATAGAGTTCAAATTATCAGCAAACACAAATGCTCCTGCGCTTGGGGATGGACTCGATGCAGGCTACAACCACATTAAGAATGTCCTGGAACATGCACACCTTGCTGCCCTCAAATGGACCGGGGAAATCCAAATATACTAAATGAGGAAAGAAAACATGGCTCTGAGGAAGAGGCAAGTCCTCGAAACACGTCAGCCTTTTGGATGTCTATACTCCCTATTGCGGACTGTTACTCAGCACGGTGTTGACCCAGCTGTTCTTTATGATGTGCCTTGACTATATTGTCGTTTGTGAGTACAACACCTACTTTATTTTTTATTAAACATTTTTTATGGTAATGCACTAGGCCTGTGCGCCCTCTGTTTTTTCTTTCCTCATTTAGAGTTCAAATTATGTCCCATGGTTTTGGTGCACTTTCTGAAAGCACACCAAAAAGCTTGCATGCAAGAGCTCTATGGGAAAGCACAACTAAGCCGTTCCGAACCCGCGGGTACACTGCGAAAGGGGCCTAATGGAGGAATAGATGGACTAGATGCATGTGATACTCACAATATAATATATTTTAGAAGACAAAATAAAAGGATCATTAGCTGTTCCACAACAATGTAAATGCTGGCATGCCAATGCGAAAACCTGCCAGGATAATAGCAAGAACTACTTTGTCTTCCAGGTAAACTCTCAGCAGTTTGACCATTTCCTAAACCTTTTGTTAAAGCAAAATGTGGGCTAAACAGCTAAATTTACAGATGAATAACATAAGGGAGAAGGTTACTTGACAAAAGCTTTATAAATTTTTTCAATCCAGTCCCAAAATTTACCCAGCATTTTCAAATAACACAATCATGTTTTACCAGGGTTGGCCTAATTTTTCTCCACTGAAATTAGGTAACAATTAGGTCTTGTCCCTCTCCCAGATTGTGACTGGACAGTGAAAGGAGAAGTAGCAGACTGATGAGTTTATTACTCTCTCTACTCCTATCATCATTGTTTTTGTTATCACATATTTTTTTGAGTGTTTCTACCTCTCCCAGTCTGAGCTTTGCTGTACAGGGCATTGCATGAGGCTAAGGTCATGTCAAGTACAGGTGCTTAGGCTGCTTGCATTTAAATAATGTCTTTACTGATGTATTTGTGAACACAGAGCTCATTTGTGTATTTTATATCTTCCTGGAATTCAGCTTTAGTCCCCGTCTAATATGTACTGCCAATACAAATGTGAGAAAAATGGATCTAGTGGCACACATGTAAATCACACTTTGTCAAAATATATGTGAACCCTCACCTTGCAAAACAACCCATTCAGTTTAAAATAGAAAGGAAAGTCATTCATTTGTGTATAGATACAAGGAACATTATATAAGCCTTTTTTCCCCCTTTTTTAAAAGTGATCACATACCGTCTGTTCTCTACTGTATAAGAAGCTCAGAAAGCCCGGAGAGGAGAATATTGCCAGTGGATGGTTGTGCAGGGGGGGCATGATAGCACAAGTTTAATAATTGGAAGAGAGCAGGCTGTGTTTCCAGTACAGCCAGAAAACTGGCCACGCTGTTCTCTCATGCCTTGTGTGGTCAGTTTTTAATGGGAATCAGAGGGACTGGTAAAATCTCCAGGGATTTCACAAAAAGGAAGCAATACAAAGAGAACAGGATACATTACATTACAAGTACATGGTACAGCAGGCACATATCAGGAATAGGAAACACTGAGGTAACATAATCTTTAAATATGGATTAGGCTCCTGCATGAAATTAAAAAGGTTAATCCTCATTGCCAACAGTGATTTTGTGTGATCCACTATGGTTTGCGAGAACCAGCACACACATGAAATTCATCTAGAAATGGTTAGATCCACCTTTAGGCCCCTCTGCAATTGTAAACCAATTCATTTAAATCCAAAGGCCAGCTTTGAGATACATATGCACTTTCAATGTAGACAATCGGAACGGTCGCTATTCACTGGTTTTTAACTTTTTGCTCAGTCCACCTTTCATTGTAATGCTGTGCTTTAAATACAATTGCTCAAATGCCATCTAATGCCAACTAAATAATCTGATTTGTCTAGCTTGTTATTGCACTGTGGGACAGGTTTATAAGAATGATTAATCTCTGCATTTTAAGAGAAGTATTTCATCATTACAACAAGATTTTCACATTTAGATTTACAATTTAGACAGCTTTCCAGCAAAATGATATATTTGATTTTTCTACTCAAAACAGTCCTGGTTCATAAAATGCAAATTGTTATTGCTCCTGTACTGTGCAAAATCTAATTCTGTTTTAAAGGTTAATGATGTTCTATGCAGAGAGTGATTGAAAATCTTTATTAGAATGAAGCAAAAATAACTGCATATTTTCTTAACTGCTAGAAACAGTAAAGCTGGACTAATTCATCTCAATGCCATATCCATCACGGCAGGTGCAGCAAGTGATTTTTGTGTTTAAGCTGTCATATGAATATTTGGTCTGACACGAGCTAAAACAGAGTAAGTCGTTTAGTGACAGCAGGGGGAATGTTATGAAAGGCTAAACTAATGTTACCATTATGGGATAAAACCGCAGAGGTGTTGATTTTGCATCTGCTCCTGGGTCTATGAGGTCATAGGTTACAAGGATCAATTATGTATTTACTTAGCACCTGTGTGTTCCCATTCCATGTCCGCTGAGGTTTGCTGTATGACACATGTGGGGCAATTCCTTTGAATTGTTTAAAGCTGAACTCCAGTCTAGCCTTCAGTCTTGCACAGTTGTACAGGCTCTTTTTCTGTACTGGAAACGTCTATTCTGATTTCACTGCACATTGCAAGCTTCTCACAGTGTGCATTAGAAGCTGTAGCAAATCAGAAACAGTCTACCTTATTTCCTGGCTGGAGGATGCCCAGTATCAGAAACAACATCACCTGCATGACCCAGAGCAAGGGTGGATGGATGAAAAAGGAACTTGAGAAGATCTGACCACCAATGCATAGACGGTTGTGTGGCTCTAAACAAGGCTGGGGAAGCCCGACCAATACTGCAAAGTGAAAGAAAAAGAGAGCGCACCAACCTTGCGCATTACCTCAGTAAACTGTGATTTTATTAAATTGAGAATAATACTCACAAACAAAGAAGTATAACAAGCGTATAAGGTCCTCAATTGAACTTTAGAAGTGTAGAACCAGTGCGAGTCACATCACGAGGGTAGACTCTCAAAGTCTGGCGCGTTTCGAAGGTGTCTCTTGTTCATCAGAGCTCAGTATCATCTAACCCTTTCCCTCCCAGCCTGACTGCCCCTCTTTCATTCATTGCATTTCAGTTGTGTCAATCACAGAGGCTCAGTATCACGTGTTCATTTATCTAAATCAGGGGTGGGCAAACTGCGGCTCTTCAGCTGTTGCAGGATTACAAGTTCCATCATGCCTCTGCAAGTCATTGCTATAACTATCAGTTTTGTAATGTTGCAATGCCTCATGGGAAATGTAGTTCCACAACAGCTGTAGAGCCGCAGTTTGCCCACCCCTGATCTAGGGCAATATGCAAGGAAATGAGACTTGAAAAAGTAGGCCATGCCTCCAAAATGCGTCATCTAGGAAACCATGTGCAAGCTATCAGTTTCATAGTCTCCTCAACTTCTAACTTCAGCTTTTTCAATAGCTAAATGTGCATTCTGTAGGTCCCGGAAAGCTCTCAGCATGGAGTGAATGGCCACTCTTACTGGTACAAGCCATTGGCCAGGCTAAGTTCATACCAATTTCTGGGCCATCATGGGAGGACTATAGAGGCATACCATCTCTTCACCACCCATGGCATAGTCCATGTGGAAGCCTGTTCATTGATGTTTTTCTGATGGACCTTTCACAAGATATGCTTATGTTAGTGCATTGGATTATCTTTGATTATATGCTAGTAATAAAGGGTTGATTGCACTAGGGGCATGCTCTTTGTTCTGTTCATTTAGTTTATCAAATGCAATGTGCCCAGGAATGCCCACTACTCCACACTGAAACTCTCCTATCATAGCATACTATATACTTTTTGCAACCTGCAACTGTCCATCTTTCTCTAACATCAGTACACTCGGTCCTTCCCCTTTCTTGATGTTTAGGTCTCTTCAATAACCCAGATCACTCCCCAACAAACTGCCTAAACCAATCCCAAAAATGGCAACAAGGAATGAAGATACTTAGAATCTCTGGTGACATTAGGAGACAAGTATACAGGTAAAAACCACTTGCCTTCTCAATAATAAAACATTTAATAAAATAAGCTAAATATATTTTTTCTTTTTTTATTCTTTGATTTTTAATATAGAAATAGATAACAAATGTTATAGATATTATATAAAATACTTCTGTTTTGTTATCCCAATTTGCACATCCCATGTGTATAAAATTAAAATTAAAAACTATGCATACTACCTGTGTGTGTGTGTTTGTTTGTGTGTGATGGATTTCAGTGTGTATATATATTTTTATTCCCAGAGCTCAGCTTTAAAGTGGTTGTAAACTTCAGACATGAAATATGCACAAAGCATATCCCTCTATAGTGTGTACTTGCCTCAATCCAGAGCAATACGTGTCATTTCTATCTGCTGCCTCATTCCTCAACTATCAGCATTAATCATTTGAGAAAAGATTTCCAGACACCAACAGAAAAATGTGACAGGAGAGGGAGCTCCAGCAGACAGACAGCCTGTGATTGACAGCCTCAGCTCTGTTCCTGTAATCTGTGTAGAGAGGTGTGTGTCACTTCCCTCCAATCAGCTATCAAAGCTCTCCTCACAGAGATCTGCAATATGTATTTTCAGCTCTCCGCTCTCCTGTTTTCTGAAAGTTCAGACAAGCTTTATAAATTCTGGATATTGAACAGGTACACTGTAGAAAAGATAATACTGCAGAAAAACAGGTACAACTTATGTAGGGGGGATTTGTTTGATCTCTGTGTATCACCTGAGGGCAGTCACTTTATATGTAATGATTTACAACCACTTTAAGAATCTCAGCTTTAATATCCTATACAGGGCCTAATGGCTTTTTTGCCACTTTCTCTCTCACTTTCCTTTGTAAGCAACAACAGTTTTATTTGCATCAGGGCTACAATCAATTTAGTTACACTCCTGAACATCAGAAAAAAGGCATTTGACATGTGCATATGTTTGTCAGTGGAAAGCCCCTCCTGAGCTACCATGAATCACAGATACATTTCTTACATACGAATGATATGAAGACTGTTTTTAATCACATCAACTTTAACCTAGGGTCTATCAATTTCATGTTTGGTTGTGCTAAGGGGAAAACAGATGCCAGCTTCAATTTGCCTTCTGACATAAAGGACCTAGTTGATACTTCATTTTGTATACATGCATAACGATTTTACCCTGCTATGTTGAATCAAAAATTGACAAAATCATATATACAACATACCAAAAAAAATCTACATAACTTTTGCTATTTTAGTAATCATGTTCTTTTGTTAATAGATGGTTTTCATGCACATGTATCTTAGCCAATCACTGAAAATAATATTTTACTAATGTTACTTGTAAAACATTGTATAATTAACCTCTTCCCTACTGCCCTATAGCGGAACTACTGCTACAGGGTGGCAGCGCTGTGCAAAATCATGTACAGTATATATACGTGATTTTGCATTTCCAGGTAGGGAGTGCGCACGCCGCCCCGCCCACTCCGCCATTGGCGGCTACAGCTGTTGATCACTGGGTCACAGCCGGAGATTCCCAACCGCCACCCGGCGATTGCCGAGGAACACTGACAGGGGAGAGGTCTGTATGTAAACAACACAGGTCTCTCCACTGTCAGCACCTGCATGCTGCTTTGTATTGCTCTGCATTGCAGAGCAATATAAAGCATCATGCTTACACAGTAAACCACACACAGCACAGTTAGTAAAACAGCACACAGTTAACCCTTTGATCACCCCAGATATTAACCCCTCCCTGCCCAATGTCATTAGTACAGTGCCAGTGCTTTTTTTCTGATCACTGTATTAGCGTCACTGGTGATGTCAGTGGTAGTTAGTCAGTTCGCCCCAGTGTCAGATTGCCCGCCACGCTCTCGCAATAAGTCACTGATTGCCACCGTTTCTAGTACAAAAAGAGATACAATTCCAGTATATATACCGCCTTTTTTAGACACTATAACTTTCATGCAAACCAATTAATTTACACGTATTGGGATTTTTTTTTTAGCAAAGACATGTAGCAGAATAGATTTTGGCCTAAATTTATGATGAAGTTTGATTTTTTTTATTTTTTTACTGGATATGTTTTATGGCAAAAAGTCAAAAAGATATATTTTTCACAATTGACGGTCTTTTTTTGTTCATAGCGCAAGAAATAAAAACTGCAGAGGTGATCAAATACCACTGAAAGAAAGCTCCATTTGTGGGGAAAAAAAGGACATACATTTCATTTGGGTGCAGCGTTGTATGACCGTGCAATTGTCAGTTAAAATGACGCAGCACAGTATTGCAAAAAATGGCCTGGTCAGGAAGGGGGGTAAATCCTCTGGAGGGCAAGTGGTTAAAACAATAATAAAGCTTCCTCTTTTATCATTAAAATAATAAACATGGTATACTATACATGGTTTTGCACAAAGCAACTCTGATCCTCCTCTTCTTGGGTCCTCTGCTGGTGCTCCTGGCTCCTCCCCTCCAGTAATTGCACACCACAGGAAGCTGCTTCCTATCGTGTTAACTCAGGCTCGCTCTTGAGCTGGGCTGCTTGCATCTATTCAGAAATACACCCCGGCTTCCCCCCCCCCCCCACTTTCTGCTCACAGGTTTTGATTGACAGCAGTAGGATCCAATGGCTCCCACTACTCCAAGCCAAGCCTATGAGAGCCAGCACAGAGGAGAAGACCCGCTGAAGATGTGCAACGCTGGACCGAGATCAGGCTCAGGTAAGTATTTTTCCTTTACAACCACTTTAACTACAGAAAGAACTTCTTTGTGGAATTGTAAGTTAAACCGGAAAAAACACACACATTCTTTGTAGAAAAAAAATTGGAAATATTGAATAAATGTACTATGTGGCAATCAGTTAGAAGGTTTATCTTGCATTCCACAGCCTTGCATTTAGTTGTCTGTCCAGAGGTTAGGCAAGGGCTGGTTTTGCATTATTATTTTACAAATGTCTTTCAAGATTCTGGCACTATTCACTTTCATGAATTACTGTGGATCATTAACACAGGACAGGGTGCTCTGCCTAATTTTTATTCCCCATCAGAACACAAACTATTTCAACTGCTGCCTGTTGAGATGTGTTGAAGGATTCAATGACCCTATTGCTTATTTACAGTCTACAGTAATAGTGCCAAGATGAAGCGCCAAGAAGAAACAAATGTAATAGCCTCCAGAATGAAGCCAATTAGTTCTGTTCCACCTTGGCATTCCACAGTGCTCAAGCTATCTTTTTTGAATTCAGCACAGGCAGATTTTCCCAGAAATTATACATCTCCTCATTTATATAGCACTTAATACCATGCTATCAAATAACATACTTTTACATAACCATTACGTTTATGACAATTACAACTGTTTTAATGGTTTTGTTCAAGTGCGCAGTAAGACAATGTATAAACATGGAGTAATAAAATTAAAAGCAAGAAACCATACAAGGACACAAAAAGCAACAGAACAATATAATATGGCTGTATATGTTTTCTATTATGTATTATTTGTCCATACAGGCTGTTTAATAATTTAGGATATATATGACAAGCACAATACAATACATATCACTGTTTAACCTACATGTTATCACAAATATTTTTTTATTTTCTACTTTGTGCATATACAAAACCTGGTCAATTTTACAAAACTGCGTGGTCTACCATTAATATTGTGTCTCAAGAAAAATGCAGAATTGTAATGTAATGGCCTGAGTTCTTAAGTGTAATAACCAATTTTAAAGCTTGTACTCTATTCTGGGATAAAGTCACCAGATTTTGAAAACCCAAGGAAGCCTACAGAAAATGTCCACTTTTAACCAGACCTACAAAATCTGGCCCCTATGTGTAGCCACAACCACAAACTTTACCCCATGTTTTCTACAACTTCAGCAATTGGTGACAGACTTTTGGAACAAGAGGCGGAAATTCATGATATAAACACAAAATGCCCTGGGCTATGTGTTCTGGGGAATACTAGGGGTGTGGCAAGAATATGGTAACAGTGGGAATAGCTTAATGGAATACATCTATAGCCTTTGAAAATGTTTAACTGATCCAGGCCTGAAGCCCATATAATCCTTTATTTCATGAGTGATATTGGGGTGGCTCTTTTTGGCCCTGCATCCATGTCTTTTTCCTTCTACGTATCACTGATGTACTGGGACATTTAAAAATGTTGCTCTACTTTTGTGCCTCTGCTCTCCTATCACTGCCCACTGCAGAAATCAGCTTCTGACGAGAGTCACTATTACTTGTAAGATAACTGGTAAATGCCAGTTTAAGCATTGCTCTTTATTTTTTCCTCAATACGCCATTTGTGAAGCTGACTGCTTCTTTCTTGGCCTGCTGACCCAACCACCACCTGTTCAACCTCTAAAGACCTATGTCAACCTTCAAATCATTTTCTGTGGAGTCCCCTTAGATCTGAGTCCAAGGCTGTGCACAGTATCACCACTTAAGCAAGTATTGAGATGAAGTCCCCAGTGATGAACCCCTCTCAATGCAATGCTTGAACTTCAATAGGCAGCAGAGGCTCAATAACTGGCCTCCTGAATGTCAGTGGCAGATTTACCTCTCCACCCCTCACCTCACCCCCTCTCTCTCCGCCCGCATCGGCCACCTCCTGAATGACATATCAGACTGGATGTCGCTCCATTTCCTCAAGTTAAACCTGTCCAAAACCGAGCTCCTGGTTTTCCCCCCAGCCCGCAGCCCCCCCATCCTCTCCATCACGACTAGCAACGCCACCATCAATCCCACTCCACACGCCAAAGTCCTGGGTGTCACCCTGGAATCAAACCTTTCCTTCCAACCTCATGTCCAATCACAATCAAAATCATGCAGGCTCCACCTCCGCAACATCTCCAAGATACGTACTTTCGTCACCCCAGACACTACTAAACAACTCGTACACTCCCTCATCATCTCACGTCTGGACTACTGCAATTCCCTTCTCACTGGCCTACCCAAACAAACGCTATCCCCACTCCAGTCTATCCTGAACTCAGCGGCTAGACTCATCCACCTCACCAACCGCTCCACATCTGCCACCCCCCTCTGCCAATCCCTTCACTGGCTCCCAATTGCCCAGCGCATCAAATTAAAATTACTAACTCTGACCTACAAAGCCATTCACAACGCCGCCCCAAACTACCTAACTGACCTGATACCCAAATACCACCCTACCGGTACCCTTCACTCCTTACAGGACCTCCTACTCTCAAGCTCCCTGGTCTCATCCTCCCACGCCCAACTCCAGGACTTCTCCAGGACTTCCCCCAACCTCTGGAACTCCCTACCCCAATCCATCAGACCGTCACCTACCCTCCTCACCTTCAGGCGCACCCTGAAAAGGCATCTCTTCGGGGAAGCCTACCCCACCCTCACCTAGCAACCGATCTTCTCCACTCCTCCCACCACTCCATCCCCCCACAGCCACTTCCTCCTGTACCACTATCCCCTCTCTCCTAGATTGTAAGCTCGAAAGAGCAGGGCCCTCGAACCCCTCGTGTATTGTATTGTTACTGTATTGTCTCATGTTCTGTCCCCCTCGCTATTGTACAGCGCTGAGCAAACCCTTTGGCGCTATATAAATACTGCATAATAATAATAATAATAATAATAATTTCAAGTTATCCACAGGGATAAAGGGATTACAGGTACCAAATGATGCAAAACTTCCGCATAGGTACTGAACAGGATTAAGAAATGTTTTAAACCAGTTTCAACACAGTGGAAATCTTTTCAGTACGGTCATGCAGTATTTCTATTCACATTTCTATCTTCAAACTTTGCTTCAGTGTAGTTAAAGGATAACTACATTTCAGCTGTCTTAGTGGCCTGTGTGATAAATGAAACGAGAGCACATATCTCAACTTAAAAGATGAGTATGTTCCTCTCATTCTTAACTGCAGCCCCTGGCTTTTGTCTTTTATTCTGTTGATGAAGAAGTGGATCTTGGCAGTGACAAGAAAAAACTCTAGACAAGAAAGGAAATGGCTAGGGTCAATAATCTGAATGGTGCTTTTCTTGGCTAGAGCTTCCTCATGTGGCTCACAGGAGCAAACTCTCCCTTAGTAGTAGGATGCCTGTAGTACAGAACTAAGAGAAAATGCTCTGAAACTCCTTCTTGCCTCTGTGCTTAAGGATTGACAGGTGATGGGTGGGACAAAAGCTGCCAGATGCATAGAATAGGTGACATTATAAAAAAAAAGCAAGGGGCCATACTGCCAGTGACATTGGGGGGGCAGTTGTTTGCTATGGACACATGCCTAAAAAGAGGGACTGTCCCCAGTGAACAAGGAAGGATGGAAACCATATTCTAGGAAATGCTTCCACATTCAAAGTCTTCAAAAGCAGTGACCAACTTTTATGTCAATAAGTGACTACACCCCCACCCCAAAAAACACTATACAGTAATTTATTTTTTTCCCTAGGTGATGACAGCTTCAGCAGAAAAGTAAAGAGCTAATGATAGACTGAGCTATACAATGTACAGCACACCTTGAGAATGACACATTTTTAAAAGTATTTGTGTTTTGAAGTTTGAGTAACTGTTGGATGTCCACATTTATAGTACATTTACATGATCATGTCATACAAAGCAGTTCAAGATCAGTTCTACTGGAGCAGATTGGTGTTATAGGTTGAAACAATTGCCATTCTGCCAATAAGCTGACCTTTCAATTCAATTCCTCATTCACATAGTCCAAGAAGGCAGTATCATAATCACATATACCTCATCTGTCATCATCATCAGCATTTTTTAGGGGAAAGGCCACCCAAAAGTGATATTTTAGTTATAGTCATAACTTGGTGCGGTATGTCAACCCTTGGCTCCTTAAATGTCCTGAATTCTCCAATAGCAAGCTGTTTTTATACAACGGGGAGTTTGTGTGTTCCCACTCAGTCCCGTGGGTTCTAGGACTTCCTGCTGCATTTTCCATATTAAAAAATGCTTTTAAAACAGTGAGAGTAGGAACTTCTCATAACGGCCATTGTAGGTGTGCAGATTCAGGGACTTCTCAAGGGATATACCAAGTTGTCAAGTGGTTTAACTTTCCAGCATACACCAAAAAAAAACCCCTTCAATTAATTTTTGCTGTAATGGGTGAAGGTTAAAAAAACCCCAACTTTTCCTATCTGATGTACAGAGGAAAAAAAAACTTGAAATTGGCAACATGCCTTTTGCCCCAGGTTTGACAAAATTAAATCATAGGCTGTAAAGTTCACTAGAGCTTTTCAAGTATCTTAAAAGAATTAGCACAGCTTCATAGAACAAAAAACATTTAACTGAAATAATTAGGGAGAAATTGTTTTGTTCCTGCGTGCATATGGATCAAATATTCTATCATATGTTTGGATGCATTACTGGAAATACTTCTGGCTACATTTGAATCTTTTTGTCTTTGGTTAATTTAAAACATTTTTATTATGCATGGGAAAATACAAACATACACACATTATATGCCCCTACTTTTAAATTTGATACATGTATAGTCTATGTTGATAACTTCACATATTAATATTCATAAATGCCTACTGAAAAACTGGGTTTGTACACATAAGCTTTAAAATTCTCTTTAGTACTAGAAAAAAACATTATGCAGTCCTGTAATAATCTTTCTGAATCCCAGTGTTCTGTATTTTCTAATGAGAACCAGAGAAGAGAGCTTAAAAACATAACTGGAAACCTGATCAGGAATAAAAATTGTGCAATTTCTGTCTATAAAATGGACAAGCTGCCACTGTTGTTTGCCATAGATGATCATGTTTTGCGCATTACCGCTGCCCATTTACCTGTACAACCGGCCAAGCCATTAATGAACTGTATGATAGATCAGTATGTTATTTCTTGTCAGGACTGCCAAACACACAGATTAATCCATTCACTCCATAAAAGGGCTACTAATAAACAACACCATTTTCTATTACGTTCCCAGTTTGCAGCAATTATCTTGATTGATTTCAGTCAAGTTTTACATAACACATTTCCTTTAACAAGGTCTCACATTATGCACTAAATATTGTGCTACATTGAAAAGGAGCAACCTGTGAGATGTAAAACATGGCTAATATTAGACGAGAGAACACAGGCCCTTACGATGAGAAATATAGCTTCTCAGCATTCACTGACCTGAAAGATATGTCTCTTCTTACAGATTTACAGTATAATGAATAATACGTATATTTTGTTTTTCAGTTCTAGGTGTCAAAGTATTTGTTCTCCTTTCCTTGTTACCAGACATATGGAAGTCCACAACTGGTGTCCTGATACCGCATTAATAATACAGAAAGATGCATTCACAACTCCTTAACTATAGAGATATCAGCACATATGGCTGGCACAAGTAAATTTTGCCACATGCTTTTCTGAGCCTATAATACAGATGGTAAGGCCTGGAAAAAAAACAGAAAAATTGGAAAAAAAAAATCATTTTATTTTCTGTTTTTTTTTCAAAGCTGTTTTTTGTTTGTTTTTTCGGGAAAATTGTAAAAAATAAAGAAAGACGTATGGAATATGTTCTTTTACAATGATAAATAATATATATATGACATGGTATTCAAACTATATACCCTGAATACCCTGAAGAGTTTAATGAAAGATTTCTGAGACTATATGTAAAGTCTTAATTAATTGCAAGTTCTCTCAGCTGAAGACAAACAAATCCTGGAATACAATTCAAGCAACACTGTACTTCTCAATGCAGTTCTTAGACAAGAGAAATATGCATTTCTGCCACTAGTTGACACTCCAGGGAAAAGGATCCAGTTTAGTTTGCTTGTGAGCTCCATCGTGTACCTCCTACAGTTGGGTGATTGTTGGGATATAGTAGATGAAAGTTTATGTTCTCTCAAGCCTTCCTTGACAGGTAAGAGGGTAGATTTGTTTGACAAATTAGTTTATTTTTATAACCTTCAAATAATTCCTATTAATGATGTTCTCCACCATCACAGCATACTCTGAGGAAGAGGTTGTGTCCTCAAAACGCGTTAGCAAGTTGGTCATCCAGGGTTCCATCGTATGTACTCAGATGTTGTTTGGATCATACATCTTGTTCAGTTTGACATGCCTGTGTTTTTTATGTCTATTGTGAGTATGATACTTACTTTGTTTCTCCATTTGCATCTAATGTTTACCTATAGTCTGGTCAGTAAATAGTTTTTTCTTTTCCTTCTCTCAGTAAAATGGTGAGACCAACATCTAGAGTTTGGAAACATTTCTACAGTGCAGTTTCTGCTGAGAGCAAAGCTACAATTTGCAAATATTGTGAGAATAAATATTATTTTCCATATGCTAAAAGGATGACAAAATACATGGGAATGCAGGCCGCACATACTCCCTCCCCCGAATACTACTATCTATAAATAAATAATGACACAACACATTTTCTTGGCATAAATTCTGTCCGAGGCACTTTTATTGGTGTAGTTAAATTAATATTCAAATAATATATAATAATATAATATATAATATCTTCTAGTCATAAAGGACTCGAGCACAGCATAAATAAAATACAAGACAAATCCACCCTTTCTCTGAAAGGGTGACAAACCACATAAAGTGCCATGCGACAAGGATGGGGAGCTCGCTGAGCAGCACTGACCAACTGGCGAAACTCCTCCTCAGGCGGTTACTTATATAATAAGCCCGATTCTAGAACTTTTCACGGGTCACGTGGGGTACTTTTCTTCCCGCTCAAACTCTAGCAGATTGTTAAAGGGGCACTAACCTATCATTTTAATTTCCCTGAGGTGATTAATAAAAGCTATTAACAACTCTATAATTGAAAAGAGAGAGAGGCGGTTGCATGCCCATGCAAGCGGGCACCTATTTTGTGCCCCCTTTTCTCATGGGAATGCAGGCCGCACATACTCCTTTGTTATGTGGGCTGTGTGCTCAGGGTCATTGTCCTGTTGATAGATGAACCTTCGCCCCAGTCTAAGGTCCAGAGAGCTCTGTAACAGGTATCTATCAAGGATGTCTCTGTACATTGCTGTATTAATCTTTCCTTCAATTCTGACCACTCTCCCAGTTCCTGCCACTGAAAAACATCCCCACAACATGATGCTGCCACCGCCATGCTTCACTGTAGGGATGGTATTGGCCAGGTGGTGAGCGGTACCTGGTTTCCTCCAGATATGACGCTTGGCATTCAGGCCAAAGAGTTCAATCTTTGTTTCATAAGATCAGAGAGTTTTGTTTCTCATGGTCTGAGAGTCCCTCAGGTGCCTTTTGGCAAACTTCAGGCGGGCTTCCATTTGCCTTTTACTGAGGAGTGGCTTCTGTCTGGCCACTCTACCATACAGGGCTGATTGGTGGAGTTCTGCAGAGATGGTTGTTCTTCTGGAAGGTTCTCCTCTCTCCACAGAGAAACACTGGAGCTCTTTCAGAGTGATCATCGGGTGCTTGGTTACCTCCCTGGCTAAGGCCCTTCTCCCTCGATTGCTCATCTTGGCCAGGCGGATTCCTGGTGGTTCCAAACTTCTTCCATTTATGGATGATGGAGGCCACTGTGCTTATTGGGACCTTCAATTTTTCTTTACCCTTCCCAAGATCTGTGCCTTGATACAATCCTGTCTTGGAGGTCTACGGACAATTCCTTGGACCTCATGGCTTGGTTTGTGCTCTGACATGCACTGCTAACTGTGGGAGCTTATATAGACAGGTTTATGCCTTTCCTAATCATGTCCAATCAACTGAACTTCCCACAGGTAGACTCCAATCAAGTAGTGGAGACATCTTAAGAATGATCAGTGGGAACAGGATGCACCAGAGCTCAATTTTAATAAATTGGAAAGATTTCAAAACTAACTTCTTTCATTATGGGGTATTGTTTGTAGAATGTCCAGGAAAAAAATGTAATCCATTTTGGAATAAGGCTGTAACATAACAAAATGTGGCAAAAGTTAAGCGCTGTGAATAATTTCTGGATGCACTGTATACCATACCTGTTGGATCCCTGGATGGAAGCTGAAAATCGCTGAACTAGGCGCTGCTACTAGAGTGAACACAAAGATCTTTCTGGTTCTGTGATGAGTGGCTGCTCTACTGCATAGTGGACATGGGGTCATTCTCTGATTGGATAACGTTAAGATTGTGATATCATCATCACACCTCTCAACTTCATCAAATCGGAGAACACCTTGCATTCATTGAGAAATATTGTGAATGGCACCCCTGTTAAGTGGGCGACCACCTCTGTTCAATATACAGTAGGGCTGCTCTTTGGCACAGGACCCAGAAGACAGTGGTGACTGGAGAGCAGAGGAGACTACTACAGTGATTTCCAGGTTCAGCAGGGACCTCATAGGTTTGGCATGGCATATGCATTCTTACATTGGTCCAGGCTATATCCATTTAACTATGCTATAAAGTCCATACCAGACTTCAGCTTTAATATGATCCCCACTGAATATGAAAGAAATACAAAGTAGATACACAAGAGCACTGTATGGTTGGATGGCATTGAATTATTGTGTGAAGGTCACATTTAACAGACCCTGCAAATGAAAACATACATCCAGCAATCACATAGAAACACTGGTTCTACAATTGCCAGTATGTAAAATTGTTTTGAGAAATTCTTAGTTGATGAGCCTGTAACAAAATCCTAAAGCACTACAATACTGAATACCTGGTGAAAAGTATTGATTCATGTGCTCTGCACCTGGTATGCTACAAGTTATCATTGCTACTGAGCCACTGTTTATTTGGGGAATTCACTTCCTGTAACTGTGTTTCTGTAAGAAAATTATTTCCTTGAAAAATCAATTGTTATGATCTCATCAGTCTTGTGAAATAAGAAAAGAAAATTGTGCATTATTATTTACCATTACCATATTAGAGCACAATCTGCATTGCATTACCATCATCTGGCAGGGAGCTAGTTAAATGGAATGTTTTAGTAAACAAGATTCATATTGCCTCCAGATCAAATGTTTGTGCTTAGCTTGGAACACGACACTGCCAAAGCTATCACTGGGGAGGTCTAGTAAAGCAAACAGCTGAGCTAAGCAAACAGCTGGATTTTCTTCCCTGGTACTCCATTTTATGTGGCTCTAAGACATAGGTTGGAAAATAAATGCCTTGTGTACTACCATTGGCCCACAGCAAAACACAACACTTGCAGCATAACTGCTTTTTGTTTGCACATACTGTATGTCCCTACTCATCTGTGATATTTTATTTGTTGTTTCATAATACTCTCATAATTCGGAACAATTATTTAAAACTAACCTGCCAATTAGCTCATTCAGGGAAAACTACATTGCAAGCTGACAAATGAAGACAAATAAAGAGCCTGCCAGCTCACAGTTTTTGAAAATGGGATATTCGTTCTGCTTTAAGTTGAGAAGTTGAGATGTAACTAGTCTGTTAACATTAATAAAGATGTTAAAGTCACCAAGAATGATGGTGGGTACTTCAGATGAGAGAAAGTAGAATAACCAGGCAGAACTCATCAAGGAACCAGTCCAGGATGATAAATTACAGCAATCCTTAAAGCAAATAAAGAATAAACACAAATATAGTAGCCTCAAAAAAGGAGAGGGATAAAGAGGGGGGTGTAGGAAGATTTTTAAAAGTGCTCAGTGAGGATAGAAGGAATCCACCTGCTTTTCATCAACTGGGTTTGGGTCAATGAGTCCAATGGAGGTCACAAGGGGAGAGAGCATCTGGAAAGGCAGAGTCATATTCCTGAAGCCAGGTTTCAGTAACAGCAAGTAGGGTAAGGGAATTGGAGATAAAAAGGTAGAACGGTTAATAACCAACAGAGGCACAGGTTATCAAGTGAATCTTTAACCCCTTGACACCGACGTAACACAAATATGTGGCCTCACAGAACTGGGCTTTTTTCTGTGGGGCATACCTGTTCTTTTGCTGGGAGTGCAATCAGGACCCGGAACTCCCGATTCCGGGTCACATGATCGCTGTGATAGCCTCTGATTGGTCACTGTACAGCCCGGCCCCCTTGTTTTTTTTCTCTCTCTATGAATAGAGGAGAGAGATACATTGTATCTCTCTAACTCCTGGCATAGAGGGAAAAAACAAATGTTTGAAAAAAAAAAGATAAATAAATATTAAAAAATAAAGAAAAAATAAAGAAAAAATACCTAGATCAAGGTTTGATCGAGTTCAGTTCCAGGGTAAGCGTTTGGGTCAAGGTCAGGGTCAAAGTCAAAATGTCACGGTCAAAGGTCAGGATTTAAAAAAAATTGGTATCAGTTTCAGTTAGTGTCAGTGTGTTTTAGGTAAAAAAAGACAAAAAAGAAAAGTGCACTACTGTTTCTGGGCTGTACTATGGGTACAAACAACAAATAACATACACATATATGGTATCGCTGTGATTGTCAAGAGCTGGGGAATTTATTTTGGGTTGTTCTTTGGTGGTAGGTTATGGTAGCAACAAGATACACACAGCTAAATTTAAAAAAAAATTTTTTTACTATTTTGGGCCAGTTTTCCTTTGATAATAAAAAAAATCAGGAGATATCCATTACCATTTACCACCAGATGAAAGCCCAATTTGTCCTGAAAAAAACAAGGTATAATTCACCTGGATGTACAAAGTAGTTGTGATGATATGTATGGTTTTACTAACACATGTCAATGTTGCAAAATTGTGTTTAGGCATTTAGATTTGTTTTACCCTTAGGCGTAAAGGCATTAAATTTGCCCTGTACAGCAAGTGACAGATTTACCATACAACAGAATTAAACAGCTAGTATCAAACATTGCTAGGAAGTAGAATTTGTGGAATAAAAAAAGTCTATTCTAAAAAAATATATATTTGTCTTTCCAATTATTTATTTTCTGTACATTGTACAGTATATTTGTCGTCCAGTGTCCACATGCACAGGAGTTACATAATCATTTTCTGCCCAATGACTGAAGAAGACAGGGGGGACCCTCTTAAAAGGTAAGTGAGCGATAATGTGCAAGAGCCCCACACACACACAAACACACACACAGCGGACATTTGTTCTACTTTAACTATATTCCAAATTTTACCTGGATACAGCAATATATGTAATTTCAGCTCACGTTTTGTTGGCAGCTACTGGTAAGCCTAATCACCTCTTTTATTTTCTTGGGACTCCAACAGTAAGATATTTGCAGACTCTTGCACTGTGCAAACCAAAATTTTCAATATAGAAAATGTTCCCATATTTTGCACTATGGCAAAAGCAAGGACAGTTAAGAGATCTTGCAGTTGAGTTCAAAAAAAGCTATAAGAGGCCAATAGATAACTCCTCCCCCAATATCCTCCCACATACCCTTTCCAGTCCCACCACCTTGTTACCTGCTTGATCAATATGTTTTTTGAGACTAAATTACATTTTAGGCACAAAAGATTTGCAACATCCTTACCCACTTGATGAGGTTTTTTTATATTCCCGCATAACCCTTTATGCTAGTCAATTATTTTATGTGGTCATTCTTTAGTGTTATGATTCTGTTACAAAAGTCGAAAACATGGGTTTCACAATTTCACATTGCAATAGTAGTAAAACAATACTATGCATGCACCCACTGGACAGACCAAGTAGTATGTGATTTGAGTGCACTAGATTTTTCACACCTTCTAATTTTACCAAGAAGCAGATTAAAGATGCAAATTTAGTACATCTTATATTCTATGTAAATTCAGCCAGATATATTAATGGCTGTGATGGGAGTGCTTAACCTGTGTAAATGTTCCAATCCAAATTCTACCACTGCACTGCATTTCACTAACAAGCTGGTGTTTTTTTCTTAACAAGAAGGTCATTTGAAAGGCTAGGCATAAAATGCATTTGCGATGCATTTGCATTTTCGTAAAATCCCAAGGTAAATGTACAACTTCCTGAGGCATATTAATCAAATGTTAACCAAATCACAGGCAATTTTCTTCCACTCTGGTATTCTTATTATGCAGCTGCAGAAGTATTTCTTTCTCTTTAATGTAACTCAGACTACATGTGTCAAAATAAACTATAGCACCTTACATCTCCATTAGGCTTTGAAAAACTACCACAACAATATGTGTGAATGTGTGAACATTGAAATCATTTGTTGAGAATCTATTGAATTGCAAACACTTAAGTCCTGTTATGTTTATAATCCTGGTGGGTCTGAAGGTTAGTAATTATATAGTGAAGTGATAGTAAGTGCTAGAGGTAGATCACACCTATGGTTTAATAACTATGAGATAAACACTGCTTTGTTGCTCATAGATGGATGAGATCTGGACCACCTTCTGGGTCAACTGTCACAAAACAGCAGAAATGAGAAATCAACTTCTTATTTATATCCCATGCTCCACCACATTTTCTACCAATTATGGCAAGCCTACAAAACTATCTTGCAAACATGTAGTGAAATGTGTTAGAGAAAAACTATCTTGTAATTTTACCGAATGCTCAATTTTTAAGTATATGTAAACGCTAACAATGATCTTCTCGTATTTGCTCCTTTTTGATCTGTTAAATTAGATACTGCAAGTGCAAAAATATAATATGATCTTGACAGTAATCCAATGTCGTCCTGTGCACTCTGTAGTGCCATCTCAAACGATGTTATCAGTAACTATCTTAGGACTGCAAAACACATCCTTACTGTCATGGATATGAGGAGTTAAGGCGGGGGTGTTCTATTTTTCTAATATACTTCCGGTCCAAGGTAGCAATGCTACTCCTCCATAGATACCATACAGTGCAGGAGCATTCTCAACGTAAAACAGAAAGTGTGTTACTGGTAGGATAAAAAATAACAGGGAAAAGCTGAAAAAAAAAACAACTAATGTAGCAACCATGTCTAAGGTCTAGTACCCAGGTAAGGCCTAACATTTATTTCAAATAATTTTAACTTCCCTTTAGGAAATGCTCCCTCTTGTGGTTGTTTGAGCGACAGTATGCAGTCAGTGCCATTTCTGAATGAATCAGTTAAGTTAGATACCATTGAGATATTTCATTGCTTTTTGTTCACCTAAAATAACCCACGGGATTCCTTTTCTCATTGTCCATGTCAACTGTATACATGAACCCCAGTCTTGGGAGCTTTTTACTGCTGCAGCCTGCTCAATATGAAGATATAGAAAGGGCTACATTTTCTGCTGTTCATGTGCACAATCTTGTACAACATGCCAGCTTCTCTTAGGATTTCTCTCTCTCTCTCTCTCTCTCTCTCTCTCTCTCTCACTCAACTCACTCTGCAATTGCTTTTTATTTGTCTACATATAAAATCTGCCTCTGTTCGACTGGACTATGAGAAGGTCAGACTAGTTTTTGGTGGACCAATCCAGCAATTAGGCCATCAAAATCTAGTTGAAACCTGCAGAAGAGGAACCTTCTTCCAATCCTGAAAACTTCATATTTTCTCTACAACACCATCTGGTAAAACAGTTACGCAATAACATCCCTAGAGGCCTGGAAAGATGCCATTTTCTATAACTTATATTAGATTTTGTTTGATCTTCATTTTAAAATGAATAATGTTAAGCTTAAGGGACATTGGATAAAAACAGTTCACCACACTAGTGTAGCGCTCTGTGTACCCTCCTCTCTATCCCAAGGAGTGTACCAGTAAGTCTGAAGCTATGATGCAAGCGCCAGTTGGTTAACTATGGTGGGAGGAAGAGTAATCAATCTGTGTTGTGTATGTGAAGACCTAGTGAAGATGAATTACATGGAGAAGATGCTCCAAGACTTTGTAAAGTCACTAATCATAGATAACATAGATCTAGCTAACCACAGAAGTGCACTCAGCTCTCTCTCTCTCTATATAATGTTTTATTATTTTTTTATTTCAGGTACTTATATAGCGCCGTCAATTTACACAGCATATATATATATATATATATATATATATATATGGTATGAAAATTTCATTCCCATAAGCACTGTGGTGGTAAGTCACACAGACATTCACATTCTATCGTGTTTTGACATGGTCTAACTTGCACTGCCCAGGGTCTCAGAGCAGTTGACTCAGTCTTTATGGAGTAGTAGAAGAAATAACGTGTGTGTGCTGTGATGTTGGCAGAAAATGAAAATGAATGATAGGAATCTGGAGCAGCAGATTAACATCAAATTTTAGCAAAAGTGCGAGTGAAACTTTAGCTCTGTGACAACAGGCTAATGGTGAACTTTCCATGAAAAAATCAAGAGTTTTTGAATGGCATAGGTAGTTTAAGGAGGGGTGGGAAGATGTCAAAGATGATGCAAGAAGTGGGCAAGCAAAAACACAAAGGATGGATGCAAATGTGGAAAATGAAAAGGTTACAGGAATCTGGAGGAAAAGACCGGAGCGCTGGCCTGACAAGTGGATTCTCCACCATGACAATGTTCCTGCACATGATGTGCTAAGTGTTTGCTAGTTCCTGGACCAAAAATCCATTTTGAAACTTGACCTTATTCCACCTGACTTAGCACCCTTTGACTTTTGGCTGTTCCCAAAATTTAAAAAATGCATTTCTGAATGCCTAAAAAATGACGTTCTGGACATCCAGCATGACATCTGAACATCCAGTACAACATCCAGCATATTCCAGGAATGTTTCTGGCAGTGGCACAGTCATCTAGAACAGTACATTGCTTCACAAGGGGACTTTTTTGAAGGTGACAACATCTGCTTACAATTCATTCTGGGAATTAAATGATCAAATCACATATAAGAAGGCATTTTTTGACAATACATCTGACAGCTGTTCCTTCCACACCAAAATTTTCTTGTAGTCTCTGCATTAATATTCCATGCGCCACAGTATCAATGTAAACAATGCTGAAGCTATGTCCAGTTGAAGAAAGATGGAGTACTTGCATTGTTTCTTGCCACCAGTATATTATTCATGCTAAAAAGCAATATTTCAGGAATGTATCTTTTTCTGAGTCAGAGTCTGAGTAAGTAGTCAAATACACAATTTCCCAATTTTTTTTAGCTTTTTAAACACATATGACCTCATCATTTTGTAGTGATTTAGTCAATGTACTGTTTTATTTTGTAGGTTTGAGAAAAACATAAACTCTTAAGAAATGTGAAACACATCACAAATACCCACATGGCACCAAAACTTGATAAATTCCCAAAAGATGCCCAAAAGATTTGACAAAATTATTTTAATTCACACTCTTACAAACAAAAATCTCTTCAGAAAGATAGTGGACAAGAAACCCAAATGTGTTCCATCACAGATATAATTCAAACAGAGTCAGAAGAAAGAAAAATCAATTTACAGGCATGGCCAGAAGGCAATCAGAGGAGTCCGGCGCTGGGATCTAAGTCTTGTTAAAGTTTAGGTTTTACAAAAAGACAAAAAGACTGGCTTTCAGCCAGACGCTGCTGAGTTATGTTCATGCGCTGTTTGATCATCTGAGAGGTAGGAAGATCCGTTTTAGAAATGTTGTAGTAGAGAGCCTAATTTGCTGAAATCTGAATTGCTATAAAGTGGAAGGACACCTGCACTCACTTTAAACATTTCAAGAAACTAATTTTTTAAATTATCCAGCACACTATTGGAAGTTAACCGCAATCACAGGCTTCCTTTACTTCACTGCAGTTTAACTTCACACCTCACTAAATAAGACCATTAGAGCTCATTCAAATACAGTACCTTGAAAAAGTGTTCATACCCCTTGACTTTTTCCACATATTGTCATGTTACAACCAAAAACGTAAATGTATTTTAATGGGATTTTATGTGATAGACCAACACATAGTGGCACATAATTATGAAGTGGGAGAAAAATTATAAATGGTTTTCAAAATTTTTTTACAAATAAATATCTGAAAAGTGTGGTGTGCAGTATAAATACAGCTGTTCTGTGAAGCCCTCTGTTCAGGTGGGAGGTCAGGGGGAAGTAAAACTGATTCAAGTGCCTGGTTTACCCGCCCATAGCTGACAGTGTCAACAACCCCTTTAAGCAAGGGTGCTCAACCTGTGGCCCTCCGAGTCCTCTGCTGTGGCCCTCAACCTCAAGCCAGGGTGCATGCCCGGGGCCAGTAACCTTTTTATCGTGATCTGTGCTTGCTGACCTGCCATCCCAGAGCATCAGAGTGCATCAAGGCAGTGTCGGCAGTGTGGGAAGCAGGTGGTCACAGAGGGAGCAAGAGATGCATAAGCCCATGCTTCCTCTGTAGCACCAGCTCCTGCGCCAGGATGAATGATACCAAGTGCACTTCACACTAGGGACCTTTTTAGAAGCTTGGAGATGGAGAGCGGTAAATACATAAAGTTGAGACATGTTTTACTACACCTGCCCAACCACTGGTGTAGCATCAGGGGTCACAATGGCAACCACACTCCATGCTCCAGGGGGCCCGTGTGACCTCCCTGTCCCATTCTTTTTTACAGCTGGACAGGAAGGGTGTCAGGGGCAGCATATACAAGAACCGATCCTGTCCATTTTCCTCCTGTACCCACTGAAAGCCAGCTTTTCCTCCTCTCCCTCCCACTAGAAGTCAGTGGCTGCAGGAGAAAAATGTTTATTATGGTATTCATTTCATTACAGCCCACGGCCTGTTACCAAATCACTGAAGTGACCCTCGCTCTTCAAAAGGTTGCACACCCCTGCCTTAAAATGTAACAAATTTAAATCAGACCATAGGATGGGAAAGCATCAACTCTCAGGTACACAGAAAAATGTTAATCCATAGTATCGTGAGTCTGAATTTGTGCTGTTGATATGTTTTGCACAGAAGCTACAATTTTATTATTCTCATATTATATTTTCTCATAGCAATTCATTTATCTGTTTGAGCTATTTCTGACATTTTCCCCTAATACATCACACAGCATCTGTCAGTTTATATTCTATTTTTTGTAAACACACCATGTTTTTGCTACATTTCTTGTGTTTAAGAGGAATTTATATTGTAATAAATCAGCAGCAGTATGCTATGCTAGGTGCACATGACCGATGCCATTGTCTCATCATGCCTTTTGAAAAAAGTTGGTGATAGACTGCAGAAAAACAGACAGAGAAGGGATACATGGAGAACAGCTGTTCTTTTTCATAGACGGATTATAAAACAAAATAGATTACAGACATGTGTCATAGAAAGAAGCAGTCTATTGTGCTTTTCTGCAATTTTTTTGGGATCATCTCATTAATGTCCTATAATTTGTAGAAGAAATGTTTCTCTGTTCCTAGAGAACAGCAAACAGTCAGGCTCTGGGACTTCATTTATGTGCCATTTCTTACCTGACAGAGGAGAGATGAGAAACAAGATGATATGTATTAAACAGCACAAATATCTCCAAATAGACTGATATCTTTGTGGAGGTAAAACTACCTTCAGAATAATGAGGAAATAAAATGTTCACTGTAAAGTGTTACTAAACCCAGGACCCTGCATTCACTATATCTGCTCTCCCACAGTGCACACAACATGGAAATGCAATTATTTTAGTAAAAAAAATGCTAAATACCTTTTTTCATCAGCAGTATATAACAGTCTTCTGACACTGGTTAATCTTGTAGGAGGAGTTTTCATTCTCCTCTGGCATTCCTATGAGTCTGCATAATTCCTGAACCTGATTGGTCCTGTGTTGATCACCTCCCCAAAAACAATTCTCTAACAATACGCACCAAACTGGGCATGTAGAGAGTGCCTCCTAGGGTTTAGTAATGAGGAAAGAAATAGTTCACTTTAAAGTGTTACTAAACCCATGAACCTGCATTCACTATATCTGGTCTTCCACAGTACACACAATATGGAAATGTAATTATTTTAGTAAATATAAACTGCTAAATACCTTTTCTCATCAGCAGTATGTAGCAGTCTTGTGATTTCTATCAGTGTCCGGCCGAGCACTGGTTAATCTTGTAGGAGGAATTTTCATTCTCCTCTGACTGTCCTATGAGTCTGTATAATTCCTGAACCTCTTCCTGGACAGTGCTGATTGGTCCTGTGCTGATCACCCGACCAAAAAAAAATTCTCTAGCAATACACACCAAACTGGGCATGTGCAGAGTGCCTCCTAGAGTTTAGTAATGAGGAAATAAATAGTTCACTTTAAAGTGTTTCGAAACCCATGAACCTGCATTCACTATATCTGGTCTTCCACAGTATACAGAACATGGAAATGTAATTATTTTAGTAAATATAAACTGCTAAATACCTTTTCCCATCAGCAGTATATAGCAGTCTTGTGACTTCTATCAGTGTCCAGATGAACATGGATTAATATTGTAGGAGGAGTATTCATTCTCCTCTGACTGTCCTATGAGTCTGCATAATTCCTGACCCTCTGTCTGGACAGTACTGATTGGTCCTGTGCTGATCACCCCCCAAAAAAAAAATTCTAGCAATACACACCAAACTGGGCATGTGCAGAGTGCCTCCTAGGGCCCTGTACAATTGGCAGATGGATTGGGAAGTGTGGAAGGTGGGGAGGAACAGAGAAAATAGGTTTAAACTGCCTGTTAGTGTGTGGTATTGACCCTTAGGCTTCACAGTGAGTATAACAAGCATGTACAGACTGATTTTACTGTTGTGGGTTTAGTAAAACTTTAACTGTAAGTTTGCAAAGGTTGCAAACAGGGTGCTTAAAGTACTTTTTCACTTTTGCAGCCAATTTGGAATAACACCTACTTTATATTTGTTACATGTTCATATTCACATAGCATACGTTAAAAAATATTTAGAAATTGCATCTTACCTTTTTAGATGCTCATTTTTCGTTACTTCCATCAAGGAAAAATGCTACATAGTTCTCTTTATTTATGAGGGGTCGAGGCAGCTGTGATATCAGAATTAACCCTGTCTGTACTGTATTGGCAGATCTTCATTATCAGTAGTAACATGTATTTAAACATTGTCTGACCTAACAAAGGGTTGAAGGTTTAGAGCACAGGTGTCAAACTGGCAGCCCTCCAGCTGTTCCCAAACTACAAATCCCATGAGGCATTGCAAGATTGACAGTTACAAGCATGGCTCCCAAAGGCAGAGGCATGATGGGACTTATAGCTTTGCAACAGCTGAAGGGCCACCAGTTTGACACCCCTGGTTTAGAAGCTGGGCTTTTGCATTATACTGTTAAAGAGAGGAAACTCAACCTCTCCTTAGGACAGCCTCACTCTGACTTTGTTCAGAAATACCTGCACTAAGGCATAAGGCCTTCTCCTGAGAGTCAGGATTTTTTTTATGTTTGCTGCATGAATGGGAACACAAAAACATATAGTAGATTTTTTTTTTCAAATTTGACTCTAAAAAGGGAAATACATTTTAAGATTAAAGAATATGTAAAGCCAACATTTGCTATTCCTGATTTGCGCCTGCTGTACCATGTACTTGTATGAAAAAGTATCCTGTTATCTTTGTCTTGCTCCCTTTATGTGAAATCCCCAATGATCCTGCCAGTCCCTCTGCTTTCCTATTAAAACTTGACCACACCAGGCAGGATAGCACAGTGTTGTCAGTTCTATAGATGTGCTGGGAACTCAGCGTGCTCTCCTCCAATGATCAGACTTCTGCTCACATTCCCCTCTGCACAGCCATTCACTGGGAGGTTCAGTGTACTGCTGTTTTCCTTCCCTCATCTCTCTATGCAGCCGAAAACAGAGTGATCATTTATAAAGAATGGGAAAAAAAGGTATTTATAATGTTTTTTATACAGTATCTATACAAAAAGATTTTACCTTTCATTACTATTTCAAACTATATTGGTTGTTTTACAAGGTGAGGGTTTACATATACTTTAACCGAATAGTGTGTTGGTATATTAATAGTTAATTGATGGCTTGGTTGTTTTTAGAGATGTACATGACAAAAAAAATTTGCTTAGTTTCAGATTTATTCGTTAAGTAAATAATTCAGTTTTGTCATATTTGATATGTTAGAATGATTCGTTTTTGGAATTCATCTTTGGATTTGTTTTGTATATTCAGATACAATTTGTATATTTGTTTTTCCAAATGAATGAATATTTTTGGAATTTATTTCAAAAGATTGGCTACATTTGTTTTAACGTGTTAATTCATTATTTCGGAAGATTACTTATACACTCTGACTCATCCCTGCTAGTCCAACCCACAAAGAGAAATGGATGAGCTGACTGGACGATATCAACTGAAATAACATGCATCCAAAAGAACAAATGGAATTAAATTCAGATTCATTTATGTTATGATTCGGAGATTCTGATGGATCCAGCTCCATTCAACCCAAACACAATAAGTACGAATCATCATCTTATTTCACTTTTATACCTTACTATATTTATTGCAATATGTTTCCATTTCATATGTAGTGAATTGGTTTTAATAATGAAAAATGTTAATGCAAAATTAAAAGGAAATGGGTCTGAATGAATGGAACAAAATTAATTTTGGATTAATTTTTATGTTATGATTCAGAAATTCTGATGGATCCACCTCCATCCAACCTAAACACAATAAGTAGGAATCATCATCTTTTTTTCACTGTTAGACCTTACTCTGTTTATTGCAATATGTTTCCATTTCATATGCAGTGCATTTTTTATAATAATGAAAAATGTTAATGCGAGATAGAAACAAAATTGATTTGTATCAATTTGGATCCTCCATTATGTCGTTATGTTATTTCAGATGCTTCAAACATTAACAAAAGGCCCAAACTATCGCATCATGTCATCCAAATGAAACAAATTAATTTGTTGTTTCAGTATAATTTGTTTTTGATTCGTTAAAATTTGTGACGCAAATCTCCACATAACAATAATTTTGACCGAATTTCGATTTATAATGAACATATCAAGTTGTTTTTCATGTAAATTTAACTTGTACAGGTGGCTTAATGGGTAACTAATCCCAAGAACCCAAATGTAAAATATTTCAGCATACCAGTCAATAGATATGATGGTTGCATTAGTTTTAATTTTCAGACTAAGGCTGGCCATACATTATACAATTTTCTTGAGAATTTTGCTTTAGATTTACCAAAAACCATATAATATGAGGTCAAACCTAAACAACACTTTCAATTGTGTCCAATTAGGCAGGCTGTTGCACTACATAGTTGAAGGTAAATCTAAAGAAAATTAGGCACAAATTGGACAGAAAATTGTAGAGTGTATGGCCAGCCTAAGAACATTTTCAGCAAGTACAGAAAATACTTGTTGATCTTCCTTGAAATGCATTGCCACTGAATGGGAGATGAATTAGAAGAAAAAAACAATGTTATTTTTATTGTGTAAACTACTAATCCCGTACACCCTGTGTAATTGAGATGAAGAAAGACTGACATGTTTGAAGTCCAGCATGGGTCGCATCCATGGATCCCTCCCTTTTGTTTTTGGATTTAGATACAATTACATTTTGTATGGCTGCATGCAAAAACTACAAAAGCAATAACAAACAACTATAATGTGATATAATTTTAGCTGTAATATCTTGATTAAGCAATGTATGCTCCAGGATAGGCAGCATTGAAGTAACCCTGTAGTGTACATCCTAATTTTAGGTATTCCTTTAACCCAGCCATTTAAAGAACAACTTGTCTCAAAAGGGAGAGGACGCAACATATTCTTCATTTTCATCATTACTTAATATGAGATTCACTACTCCCTCAGAAAGTAAATGAAATTTGATTCACTCCGTTGCTTATTTGATTTAAAGAAAACCCATATTCCCTTAGCTTTGTAATTAGCCTTCAGTGAAACTAATTAGCTAAAACCCAATCCACACTGAAGTCCACAGCACTTGCAGTCTGTATAAACAGCAGTAGAAATGTTGATTAAGGCTTGAAGTACAACACCAGTTAGAAAATGCTTTTGTTCATTGAGATGGATATTTACTGAGAAGTCACTGAGTTCGATTTTGTCAAGTCGGCTGTCATCACAATTTACAGAAACGACTGATCATTCAACAAATGAAAGTGTAAGCGGTTCCATTACCACTGTAACCGTTTCTTATTTGCATCTAAGAGGTAACTAAAAGCATTTCCAGCTCTTCCAACAGTGAACAATTTGTGAATGTCCACACAGGAGACCAGGTGGATAGGCAGTGGTTAAGCAATGTGGGCATTTTCACCTGTGGTCTTTTGAAGGCAAGTAAGGAATTAAAGGTTGGGGAAGCTTGATGTCAGGTTTGCAATATCAAATAGCAGACAAGAAAAAAACACAATGGCTCTCCAATACTGAAAACTGCAAGAGTTTCAAGTACTTTTATATGAACCGCCGGACAGCTGGCATGCAACAATATACTAGTGTAACCAAAAAACCTTGATTATTTCTTAAAGTAACTCAAGTGATACTATTTGAGAATCCACGTAAGAAGATCAAAATCTAGTCACTTAAATCCCAATCGAAATATCACATATAAGTTGTAGCATGTTAATGTAGTTTCAAAAGTTGTTTTCAATCCTTTTTAATATGCAGTTTCTATTAAAATAAATGTGACAGAGAGGCTAGAGGAGAACAGCAGGACTGTGATGCAAAAAAGTTAAAAATGGCAAAAAAGGTATGGTACAGTATATAAAAAGACAAGGTAATTGTTTATGGCACATGCTTTAGCAAACTAAATGTCATCTACTGCAATAAAAAAGAAACATGGCTTGACATAATTCTCTTTATCTCAGATTTATTGTCGGAGTTAAAGTTGTCCACGCACATCCCATAATGGCTGAACCTTATACAGTATAATTTCACCAATCACAATTAAGATCTTAGTGCAGAAATTACACTGGAAGGGATAGGCGTATATTTTCTAAAATGATGAATCAACATTCTCCTAACTTCTTGGTATCCCAGTCTTGGCTTCTACGGTTATATTTACACAATGCAGTCAGACTGCTGTAAAAGTGTTAGCGTCAGCGTGATT
This sequence comes from Staurois parvus, assembly GCF_062004578.1. Lineage (NCBI taxonomy): Eukaryota > Metazoa > Chordata > Amphibia > Anura > Ranidae > Staurois > Staurois parvus. The sequence goes on along the minus strand of NW_028317971.1, from coordinate 4,456,407 downwards.
TACTAAATGAAAATAGACTGCTCATTTTGCAAGGGAATTTTCTCCAGAGCTCATACAGTAGAATGATGTGAAGCTCTGCTGATTTCTATCATTCAATCATGTGTAAGTAATTTTCCTTGCACGTGTTTGGCTACTCTTCGCAAAGTGAAATTTCACCTCATTCACTGAGCTCTGGGGAAAATTCCCTTGCAAAGTGAAAAGCCTATTTGCTTTGGTAAATCAACCCCTGTGACTCTAATGTGTATGGGCTTGGTAAGTGCAGGCACAGTTTAAGATTCAGAATAGTTTATTAATTCCAAAGAGAAATAGCATCTTTGGCTGTTATGTAATGGAGAAGGCAGCTATAGTCTAGCTCCAGCCAAAACGTTTGATTTTGTTTTCTATGGTGGGAAAGGAGTAGAGCCTCAGGTTTTTATTGCCACCTATGTCCCTATTGAGGATATTTCCTCCCACATCCCATAAGGACAGGGTGTGTTTGGGAATCTCTCCAATGGGGACATAGAAAACAACAAAGACACATGTTTATTAGAGTCAAAAAGAGTCATTATTTCTAACAATGTTTTTATTGCTATCTATGCCTTCCTGACCTGGTGACACCAGTATTTCTTGTATGGGCATCATAGGTATGGATGACAGAAAATCCCTACAATGGAGTCATGGCACAAACCAAACTTTAACTTTCACCTACTTTATCCAAAACAGAAAAAAAAGTTACTACATATCTTGGTAATGCCTGCAAATATTATTATTCAGTATTTATTTGGCACCAACAGTTTGCGAAGCGCTTTACAATATGCAACAACTTATTATGAGTGGTTGTATATGGAATTAATGGGATGGATACTTTTGGGTTGTTGTCTTTATTTAATAACCTAAAAGCATACACCACAATCTTAGAAAAAGCACACTTTGTGCTTCCTACAAATCTGCTGACTTAATTTCCATTTATTATTTTTTTTCTAGCAGGCATTTAGCACCCATTAATGTCACATGAAGCAAATGTTAATCCTTATGGAAATAGGTACAGTTGGAACTTTCGGTAAATAATAACGTCACATTATTAAGGGCATAAATATTCCCATTTATTTCTGGAGTGGACATTGAGTACTGATGTTAAGCGGTAAATAGAAGAGATCACAGTAAAACAAGCAGCGGTTCATGATCTCACATTAATGCCTGCTGTTTTATGCCTCTTTGAGTTTGGTTAGGATAAGTTCTAAAGCCAGTTTAACATTATTTCACAGTTCCCCTTGGCTGTTCTGTTCCTGAATAGTGGTGATTATCTTGGGAGGAGATGAAAAAGAAGGGGGAAAAGATGAAAATCAATACTATTAGGTCGATAGTTTCACAGAGAGAATATTGGCTTATGCGACAAGGAAGCATATATCCAGGGAAGATTGCTTGTTCATTGGTAATGAAAGTCTGTTTTAATTAAAATACGACCAAGGCTTAATTGTCCATTCATGTCTTGTATTGTGATAAATTTCCATTGATCCCAAACTAAAATGGCTTGTTGGATATGGCTATATATGCTACTGGCATAAAGTGCTTTGCCGGCTGATATATATTATAAGCAGCCAGAAAGTAAGAAGAAGATTTTAGATATTTATTTTAGCTAAGCAAAAAGTTTGTTAAGAAATAAAAGTTTAGGTATAGGTTCAGATATAAAGGAATAACCATATTACAAGACTAAAATGCAAAAAAAGAAAACAACAAAGGTATTACTCATAGTGGTTAGTAAGTTGTTTTCATTATTTTACCTGCAACTGGGAAATGAAAGCAGAAATCCCAACTGATATTAAAGTTCACCTTTGGAACATGTTCCACCCGCTTTTAGGGTGGAACATGTAACATGTTCCCATAGCCACAGCCGCAGCCGTGTCCACCGCCCCCCCTCCCTCTGACAGATAATATGGGGAGAAGTTTCCCCGTACTATCTGTCAGATTTGAAAACCATACGGGGCTCCAAGTCCTACAAGTCTTTAGCAGCTGTGGGCTTGTAGCTTTCAATGAACTATTACGGTGCTGTGGAGCGCCGTGGTAGTTCATTGAAGCTTTCTGTCAGTATATCTGCTTGATTGTATATCCCATACGGCAAGCAGATATTCTGACAGGTCTGCAGGAGACCTGCATGGCATCAGCAATCTACTGATCTCTGGTGCATGCTCCTTTGGACAAAAATAATAAATGCACATTTTTTTTACCTGCAAAAAAATATGCATTTATTATTTTAGTCCAAAAGGTGATTCTGTGTCGAGGAAACCACACCACGTTTTTCAGTGCGTGAGGGTGCCATTAAGAGTTAAAATCTCTGTGCGTTTTCTTGAAAGTATCGTTTTTTGTGTGCAGCTGCGGGAATATATGTGATTTACATGCATTCCTGCACTAATGTTAACCTAACCTAAGAGAAACACCTGTTTTTTGCCCCATGCTCATATATAGGCCTGTATGAATAACCAATGGACAGTACAAATAAAGCATGTTATTAAGATTGCACATTACAGTCCCTACAGGCCAACATGTTTGTTGCTACTATAAAAAAGTAAAACTTTTTTTTGGGTGTCCCATTATAAAAAGTTCCCTTCTTGTTGCAGTCGTGTAAGTAAAGGGAGATCATGCCTTTGACAATTGTTCTTGGAACAATCGACTGGAAGATATCTCCTCTACTCTTGTTCTTGTGGCATTGTACAATTTTGCGTTTTCCTCATCTTCTCTCCATGTGACTATGGTCACCAGGAAGAACAGATCTCCCCAATGGAGACAAAGAAAACAATAAAAACCTAGCAGAGGTTCCAACCTTTCCCCACTGTACAAAACAAATAAAAAATAACACAAATAAAAAATTGTTGAGCATTAAAATGAAATCATGATGCCTCCAATGTCAATGTCAAAATGGAAAACCAGTAGTTTGCCTCAAATACAAAGAGAAAAAAACTGGCAGCCTGAAGCCCCTAAGGAATACACTAGAACGTGGAGATAAGGACATGTTCCACACAACTGCAGCGTTTTAGACCTTTGCAGATCTAGAGGCAATTTTCATTCTTAAGGTGAAATATTGATTGCTTGGTAATAAAGATAAAAGATGTAATTAAAGTATAACGTTTTTGTAATTTTTTTACCCACCCATTATGCAAAAAATTGCACGTCTGTCAGTTGATAAGACTGCGCCATTCATTGTGAGCATTCTGAAGCTATTGATTATATCCCTGCCCAGGGGGAAAAGCATCAAATGATTAAATCTCTTCTTATATCTTAGCGATAATGTCATAATCATGTCAGAAGCTTTATTACGGCTCCCTTCTAGCCCAATAAAGTTTCAGTTCATAATGGGTTTAATAGTTACTATTATTACACATTGATTTTTCCATTCCTTCTTTACGCTTGCAGCGCACTTGCCAAGTCTGCATGCAGCAGTGGCTAGTTCTTCCTATTTGTTTTATCTATTTACTTTAGAGGAATGCCTTTTTTATGGTTTCATTACACATGCCAAAATCAATATTGTATTAAGTGTGCCACTCAATAAGTGAGCCCATGGTCCCTGACCTGTATCCTATCCCTTTTCTAGGGAGCTGGGAGCACACAAATAGCAGAGGGGTGGGATAAGCTTTTCAGTACTGCACAAATCATTTCTACTGTATTGCCAACTAGAAAGCAGAATATACAGGATTTGCTTTATTGGACACCTTGATGGGTCTCAGTTGCCTGTTTTGTTATAAATCCATGATAAAAATAATTACTACCATAATGAGGTCCCATAAACACAGAGGGCCAGGTTTGGGCATGTATTGCACATCAAAACAAGAAAGTGGACAAACAATGTAGTTTGCAGCTATACTCATCTCTAGTTGGCAATCCTCTGATTTCTTTCTTTCTTCCATCATTCTAGATTTCTCAGGGAGAGATTATATATCTAAGATATAGTACTCTCATAGAATGACCAACCAAAGCTCATCCCAATCCTGTCCTTGAGCTATCCAACCTTGAAACTGTTAGGCAGCAGAAATTCCCAGGCTCCCTCGTGCCACAGAAACACCAGGACTGGTACCAGAACCATAATCAATTAAACACGCGACTGTAATGTAAAAAAGTGCTCTTGTCAGATGTGTATTTGCTGTGTTATAAAAATTTAACATTTTGATGGTGAACACTTATGTAGAGCTATAGCAGAACTCTGGGCATTTATTTATGTAGTTTGATGTTACAGAGTGGGGAAGGGTTATATGCCTTTCTGTCTTTCATTAATGTCTGTGTAATTGTTTGGGATATTTCTACTCATTTTCTGCCCATTGTAACCACTTTCCCTAGGAGAATAAGTGAGAGGACCTTTCTCTAATGCAGGCCATACATGGGTCGAATTCCAAACAATTTGTGTGTTTTGTAATCTAATGGTGCCACCATTGAATTCAAATCTGAACAACCAAGCCTTTAGTTTCACCTCATGTTGTTACAGAAAAGAAATTATGTGGCCAGAAATATTTTCTGTCCAGGTCACAGCTCATGCACATTTTCAATTATTTCTCACACGATTCTCAGATCATTGTTTAGAAAAAATGTCCAACATGCCTGATACTAAAAGTGAATGGCCGCACAAAAATTGTCCATTGCTGCAGCCACACTATGGTCAAAATTTTAATGATAATTCAAAATTATGATTTGCGAAGGAAAAATCGTTCAGAATTCGACCCATGTATGGCTGTCCTCATGTACACTGCATGCCTCATGCACACTGGATGTTTTTAACGCTGCTCTTAGGGATGTCTAGGGCTTTTTTAATGCCTCTAAGCACCGCTATGTTAGTCGTTGTGTCCATGCAGACATAGGCGTTTAGAGATATCACTCTCATACACTGACCAACCAAAGCCCATCCCAATTCTGTCCTTGGGCTGTCCAACCTTGAAACTCTTTGGCAGCAGAAAGTCCCTGATACCACAGAAACACCGGATACAAACATAGGAGTTTAGAGGCAGGGGTATTTAGAGCTGGGGTGTTTAGAGGCAGAGAAACCACTGCCAGTGCATCCATGAGCAGCACTGTTTGGGCAGAAAAAATGTTTGATGCGTGTAAACACAATTAAATGCACTTAAACACTAAGCGCTTTTAGCGCTCGAAGGGTAATTAATTTCAATGGCTAGAATACATTTTTATTCTGGTCAATTAAATTAGTTAATGCCCAAGTGCTTGACACACCTAAATGTGCCTAAATGCATTACACGCGTTTACAAGCATCAAGAGTTTTTTCTGTTCAAGTCAGGAGGTAAAGTGTCTAGAAGAGATGGCCAAAGAGTCCAGTGTGCATGAGGTCTAACAGGGAAACACAATAGTAAAAAGCAAAACGGGGGTTCTACCCTTTCCTCACTGTATTTAAAACAAAAGTCTTGCTTGCAACGCCACTATAACCGATAAATACGCAATAAACCTAACTTAGTGGTTTTATTGATTAAAAAATTATCAGTATTTGTGAATGTACATGTGTGATTCTGTTCCTGTGTTCAAAAAATCCACCAAGCTTAATTCCCTTTAAAATCCAGTAATATCCAGCACCACTATCAACTCAGATCTTGGAGAAACTACCAGCACCCTGGTACACCCATCCAAAGTCTGGAGATGTCTTATCAAAAGAGGTCTGCATGACAAAAGGCTATTCCTCCAATGTGGAAATAAAGACAATGCATCACCTACATATCAAACAAAAAAAAAGAAAAATGGCAGCAGGTGCTCAGGACTGATAAGTCAGATAAAATACAAGCACAATTTTCCATCATGCAATACTATCAGGAAGCTGTTCAATCAGTCCCTACTTCATTCTTCAGCATGACAATGACCCCAAACACACAGCCAAAATCATAAAAAATCTGTCCTGTGCAAAAAGAAAAACAGTGCATTGTACGACAGATGGCATGGCCAGCACAGAGACCTGATATCAACATCATTGAGTCAGTCTGGGAATACTTACAGAGACAGAAGGAAGTAAAACAGTCAACATCTGCAGGGGATCTGTGTAAGTTCACCAGGGGGCTTGGTCAACCCACCACGAGTACCTTCAGAAACTGCATAGAAGTGTACCCTCGAGAATTGCTGCTGGTTTCAAGGCAACCGGTGGTCACATAAAATAGTAATTTCATTTCTGTGTTTTTCTGTTTGGTGATTTGTCTAGGAAGTTCATTGATTAATAAAATCTATTCACAGCATTATTTTGAAAGCTACTTTACAGCCTATCTACACAGTATTGTGTATTATATAAGCATTGTATACAAATTCTGTTACAATCCAATAAGGTCTATGTGAAATGTAATGTACAAGACACATGACAACTCATTTTGTTGTAAAATCCATTTATCTTAGTTAATGTACTTATTTAAAAACACAAATAAAAGGTATGTCCCTGTAATCTTGATCATTTCATTTAAATTGTAAACTCATTTGGCCAGAGGAAAAAAAAATCTGGATTATACCTTTATGTTGAATCGTTCACAGTCACGCTTTCTGCTCAATTTTCTTAATACTACAAGCATGGATGTTTCGCCCCAGATAAAAGCTTTTTATGTCACCAAGTATAATTACAATTTCAACTATCTACCAGAACAGTGTGTATCAGGAAATTATTCCTGGAAAACCTGAGCCCCAAGCTCCATTTTACCTTTGGAGAATGTTTTTTTACAATATTGAATACAAGTCCAAGTCTTCCTAAATGCAAGTGACTTCTGTGCAAGCCTTCTCTCTGTCTGTTCTTTGTGCCTCTCAGAAAACATTGCCAACAAATTAAATACATGTTCAGTTACACTCGTTGATGCAAATTACCTTGGCCCAAAGACACGTATTTCACATGAAAGGAAAAATCTTTCTGAAGCTGGTAATTTGACAAAAGCTACATTTAAAATAATGCAAACACTGACTTCAGAAAATATTTTAGGGTAACCTCTGCAGGCCAGACAATGACTTCATTTATGGACAAGTGCCCCTAATTTCTGTGAGTGGCAGTCTTTAAAGATGAACCACAGACAGGTAAAAGGGACATCCTTTAATGTATTTAAAGTTGAACTTCAACAGGCTATTAAAAAAAAAACTCAGCAGAAAAAAACTCATACATACCAGCATATGAAATGCAGTGCTATCGTCAATGCA